>NC_138521.1:59667287-60370787 GCF_000230855.2 Cajanus cajan | reverse complement strand
TAGATCCTAAATTAAATGACCAAATCAAATTATAAAACAATAAAATGTCTGCAACAATTTGTCCTTGTTCCTACATGATACATCTCCTAAGGAGGGGGGTAGTAGGAGTGAAATTTCAGTTGCAATTTAACATATTCAAGCATAACATCGAAGACATTTTGCAGAAATGTAATTAGTAATTTATGGTTATAATCCTAGAAATTATGTTCCCTCATTTATTAAGAAATCGTCTTCGAATTCTCACTGCAATATCTTTTAGATGAACAGTCTTGTATTATGCTAATACTTTTTTCCATAAGAGTTTCATAACATGCTATCCCCCTCTCTATCTTGTGTCAAAAATGTAGCTAAATGCTTCATGGTAATCTGAAAAGCTGCTTCCAATTAAACTAAAGACTAAAAATGCCTGCAGTTAGCAATACCTCATCACCAAAGCATGTGATTAAGGAAAAATATGTTAGTTTTGAAAAAAACAACCATACTGCATGCCAGTATTTCATCAAGAGAACATAAGCTAGATCTGTCAGTGCACGACACATCTAGGTCCTTTTATGCGTTGAACTTGGAAGCTATGCCAGGACTAAATTTAATATGAGAAGCGAAAGAGTGCCATCAATAATTAGGATATGGGAGTCAAAAATGGTGATGCAGGCATATAAACCCATACACACAAACTTCCCATAAAAAAAAACTTAGAGAAACTTTCAAGGCTACAAGCCATGGTTTTTCACTACCGAGAAGTTTGAGAGATGCATAATAAGCTTATCAACTTCTTTATAA
The DNA here is from genome assembly GCF_000230855.2 of Cajanus cajan. NCBI lineage: Eukaryota > Viridiplantae > Streptophyta > Magnoliopsida > Fabales > Fabaceae > Cajanus > Cajanus cajan. The sequence goes on along the minus strand of NC_138521.1, from coordinate 60,370,007 downwards.
AAAATTTTTTTTGAAAAAACACTTTGTTAGCATCACAGAGATTACATAAAATACAAATGAATTTTTCCATAGAACGACAGAATTGAGTTAAATACTAGTATTACAAAAAAAAAAAAAAAGGCTCAAAATCATTTTCAAGTAAACTACCAAAAATATAGGTAGCAATAATTCAACATGGCCTTTGGAAATTTGGATCAGTGACAGTGACATTCACTGCAGAAACAGACTCTTTAATACAGAAAGTAGTTGCCATGAGCTTATGAACACATACTAGAAACCTACAATCACTGTCAAATCAAGTTCACTTATCATTTCAAAGGCAAAGTTTGTTTAACATCATGACTGATACCGCAAAACTTTCTTAAGAATTGTGTTTGTGGCATCCATTGCTATTCCTTCAAATAATGTTGCAATCATGGTAGTGATTAATGTTGCTGATATGAATGATGATTAGCCAATTGACTACTTTCCTTCTCTTCAAATTTCCAATACAAAGGTTGATGATTTTCTGAGTTTTATATTTGCAATTGTGATGTAGGTTAAGACCAGGTTACCTTGAAAACAAAAAACAAACCAGTAACTGTTGGGGAGAAAATCTAATGCAATAGATAAAGGGGTAAATTATATAAAACCAAGAAAGAATAAACAAGTTGAGACACCATTCAGCTATAAAAATCCATTTATATTTTACAAAACACATAAAAATGCATAGCATGTGCATGTACATAACTAATATGAATGAAAACCAGTCTCACCTTAAGAAATGTATCCACAAAGACAATAATTCCTGATGCAAGAAAAGACTGTACCAGAGCTTCCATGCCATTCATGTAGTTATCCTTCAGTAAGAAAGCCACCAAGCTTATCTCTAGACACAGCATACCAGATGCTGTAAATAATGACAGCAGATTCCATGCAACCTCCTTTCCAGAAGAGCACTGCCATGCCTGCTTAAGAAAGAAAAATAGAAAACATAATTGAAAGGCTAAGAAGTTAAAAGAAGCAAATGTACAAATCCTACTGCCAAATGAGTGGAAATAAACTAACGTGATTATCAAACTTTGTGATGAAGCATAGATGGAAATGGGAAAGAATATGATATAGATTCTGAATCCATACAGATTAATTTCAGCCACTGAACTTCAAAAGCAAATCAGGGCCACTAGCTGAAATTTTAAATGTGGATTTTCAAAAGCCCATGTAGTTACATGGCAAGAAACAAGTCTTCAGAATCAGTGCAGAAGCTACACCATAGCAAAATCCACGAAAGCCACTTTAATTGTATGCAATACTCTTCAGAACGGGTTTGGGAACACAATGTGTGATAGGATACTATGTCTAATATATGGTATGTGTGAGGTATATTTTATTGGTAATAGATATGCTGTTAGGGTTTGTGGTACATTTCAAAATATTACTTGGTATATGCCCTGAATATATATAATTACATATTTTTTAATTTTGAAAAATAATATATTATACACTTACAAAATTTTGAAGTAATAATATATTGATTAAAATATTTTTTTAGTCCCTATAATTTCACTTACTTTACCTTTTAGCTCCTATAGTTTAAAATAGACATTTTTATTCCCTATATTTATTTTTTCAATCTTTCTAGTCCCTATAGTTTAAAAAAGATATTTTGAGTCCTTATACTTGCAGTTTTCTAATCTTTTAGTTTCTATCATTAGTTTGTTTTGTAACAGTATCTATTTTGTATTTGATGTGGTAGAAGTTTTCAATTTTGTGAGCGTAAAAAAAATGTCTCAATAATGGAAAAATGTTTCAATAATGGACATCACAGGAGAAAATACAAAAGAGGCATGAAGCGTTGATAAACTTAATTTACAATAACATTAGTAAATAAATACGATATCAAACACAACAAGTTAAACTAATACTTCTATTACGTCAATATGAAAGATACAACGTTAAAAACTAAAAACATTTATCTTAAACTATAAGCACTACAAAGGATTTAAGTATAGAAACTAAAAAGGTATATTTTAAACTATATGGACTAAAAGATAGAGTACTAAAAAAAATAACCTACTAAAAGGATTATAAAATTGCAACTATAATAAGGATTAAAAATATTTATCTTAAACCGTAAGGACTACAAAGGATTTAAAAAGATAAGTATAAGGACTAAAAAGATCTATTTTAAACTATATGGACTAAAAGATAAAGTAAGTGAAATTATAGGATTAAAAAAAGTATTTTAACAAAAAAAAACATGCCTCTTCATTTCTTTCCTTTCTTTGTGCACTCTCGTTTATTGCCATTTTTTTGTTTTCCAATATGTTAGTAGACTTTAAAGATCGATCCACGTCCCAACACCACTTTCTTTAATTAAACATTTTAAATAAAATCAGTTGCTTCATATATTTTTTCTTTCTTTATGTGCTCTCATTTATGGCTAGCGTTTTTCTCCTTCCTAATACGATGCTGGACTTCAAAAGTCCACAGCTCACTCACCAAAGATTAACTAATATCTGAAAACTCACTCCCCTTTCCCCCTCATATATTAGTAGTTCAAAGAACAGTGTCCCTTTGTTTGAGTTCGGAAGCAGAGAGCACTAGAATGAAAATACCCAAACTCATGCTGCCAGAAAATCAATGACTGAAACCCATATACATTCAACAACAGATTCAATAAAAAAATCCACCGTGAACTGGAAACCGCAGTTCAAGCCAAGGGGTCAAGTAAATTTCGTAACTGTGATCACGCCATCATATATGATCTCAACTCAAACAACTAGAACTCTTCCTTACAACGACAAAGCAATACAATCAAAAGAGGGGCCTAACCTAATGGAAAAATTATCATCTAAATAACCTTTTATTCATCAAACAAATTTCAGGACATCAAGCACGTTCATGGAATTTTCTGATACACGATCCCAAATATCTATTAGCAAACTCGAGAAACAGCCACAAATAGATGCTAGCAAAACCACGTTCTAAGAAATGCCACAACCACAAAGAAGTACCAGCAAAACCTTCTTACATGGATACACCTATTATCCCACCTAAACTTCATAACATTAACACACACCCCAAATGTTGAACTCTTCAATTTACCCTACATAGCCCCCCAATTTAATACACATCCGCTCTAAAGTGAAGTGGTAGTAAAAAATTTCGTCTGCATCCCTATGATCTCACGCCTATTACTCAATCCCAACACAAATTCATGGCATGTTCCGAAGCAAATAAAAAACAGTACCCACAAATTACAGAATAACGAACAGTATAGGGAAGATGTGTTGTGATGTGATGTGATGTGATGTACCTGAAGAAAAGACCAAGCGAGGTTTAAAAGCGTGACGAGCCAGAGGAGGGCGTAGTATGAAACGACAACATAGGAGGCTCCACGACAGAGCCTGTTGAGGTTCTTCTTGGCGTGCACCATAAGATACACAACGAACAAAACCGACGAAACGACAAGGAAGACGCCGTACCCATCGCACTTCAGATCGTTGCCAAGTGGCGACAAGGCTTGGGCTTCGCCACTCCCTGACATGGCGGCTTCAGAGGCTGAGATCGGTTGAGAAGAAAAGGGGTTTGGGGGAACCATAGGACATTGTTTGGTCGGTGGCGAAGTGGAGTTTAATTTCTTCAACGAGATCGTGGAATTTAGTTGATGATTGACGATGGTGGTTCCGTCACCAAATAGGACTATAGGAGTTATCTTGTGATCAAAGTCTATAAATGTAGAAGAAAAAAAATAATTATTCTTTTCCAGTAAACACCCGACCATGAATTTGGAAGAGAACTTAAATGAATAAAACATAAAGATACGGTTATTTAATTGCGGTTCATGTCTTGTTTAATTAGAGTCGGAAAATATATTATTTCCTAAAGAAATAGTATAAACTTACATTGAATATAAATAATGTATAAATTTTATCTGATTAGAAAATTATATTAATTACATCTAAAAAAAATTACCTAAATTTTGTATCACCATAAATCAGTTTTTAAAAATAAAAAATTAATAAATATCTTCAAAATGTTAAATAAAAAATATAAATTTAACTATTTATTATATTTATAATTTATATATTATTTTAATAACATTTTTTTAATTTCAAACTAATATGATTGTAAATTCATACTTACAGATTTAACAATTTCTTAATTTTAAAAACTCATATGAAGACCTGTTCTAAATTCACCATCAAATTGAGTTACTCTGTTCTTATATATTCATCTTTAATAATTACAAGTAGAATCAAATAATTGTATAAATTATTAAAAAATATTTATATTTTTTGAGATTTAAATATAAGTAAAATAAATAAATGTTTGATATAAACATATTTTAATTCATTTAATCTTGTTTAATGTTACCATTTTTTAAATGATTTTCATGTAATTAAGATTTAATTAAATGGTGTTAATTTTCTTAATGCGCAAAGCAAAAAAATTTCCTAACTTGTGCGTGAGATTGAGAGGGAAGTTACTAATAATACTTGATGTTCACATTTTTCTTACTCATTTTACCTTCATAATTGCACCTATAATCAAATAATTGCACAAGCTTTTATGCCGTGTGTGGAAACCTTTCAGATTAGCAACATGTCGGATCAATCTCTAACCCAATGAGTTAGGATAACTATGGCAAGATGATATATAAATCATCGTACAAACTGTCATAAGTAAAATTTGTTATTCTCTCTTTTTAGACACAAAGTGCATTTTTTTAATCGTTATTAATAATGATTGTGTAAAGTTATGGCACAAATTTCTTCCATATTTCCTGTTTTAAGGAAAACACGTTTCCTTGATTTTAGGCCATGATTCCATGCATGGTTTCCTCTTTTTCGCTCCTTGTTTTGTTCCAGGTTTCCTTATTCTGGGTGCATACGCTTCTTCTCAATGCCTATATAAGGCATCAAGCATTTGGAGCAAATTGCAATTGATTCAGCAATCTACACACTTGAGAAAAATCATACATAGAGAGGAAAGATTCAAGAGAGTATTTTTAGTCTATATTTGAGAGATTATCTCTTTGTTCTCATGATATTAGAGAACTTTTTGTACTCTCCTATTTCTACATAGTGGAATTATCTTGCTCTTGATCGCCCGTGGTTTTTTCTCCGTCTTTGGAGTTTCCACGTAAACTTGGTGTGTATTTATATTTCTTGTCTCTCTACTTACTTCTCTCTATCTCTAATTAACTTGATCCGGTGCTTCCGCATTCCGCTCATTCTTTCTGATACCCAACAAGTGGTATCAGAGCTACTTGTTTAATTAGAGATTCAATATGTCTACCGTCACTAAATTTGACATTGAGAAGTTTGATGGCAAGATTTGTTTTTCTATTTGGAAAGTCCAAATGAAAGCCGTTCTTACACAGAATGGATTGAAGAAAGCTTTAGATGGAAAAGCCAAAAAGCCGGTCAACATGACTGATGAGCAATGGGACGAGTTGGATGAAAAGGCGCTTTCAGCAATCCAACTATGCTTGTCCAAGGAGGTTCTTCGTGAAGTAGCAAATGAAACAACCGCTGCTGCTTTGTGGCTGAAATTGGAATCTCTTTATATGACCAAAAGTCTCGCAAACAAGCTTCGTCTCAAAGAAAGACTATATACGATTCGTATGGTCGAAGGTACTCCTATTCAATCTCATCTTAATGAGTTTAATTCTATTATCATGGATTTGGAAAATATTGAAATTAAAATTGATGATGAAGATAAAGCTGTTTTGTTGATTGTCTCATTACCTTCTACCTATAAACACTTTAAAGAAATTATGTTGTATAGCAACAATGATACCTTATCCTTTGAAGATGTTAAATCTAATTTGTTGTCCAAAGAAAAGTTTGATCTTGATATCCACTCTGAGGACAAGGGTGAGGGTTTAAGTGTCAGGGGTAGAACTCAAGAAAAAGGGAGTACTAGTAACAAGAAAAGTAGATCCAAATCCAGAGGGCGTAAATCCAACAAAACCTGTCGTTATTGCAAGAAATTTGGGCATGATATCTCCGACTGCTTTATCTTGAAAAAGAAACAAGAAAGGCAAGAAAAAGGTAAAAATCCTGCTGAAGCTGCTAATGTTGAAACTGATTCTGATGGTGATGTTATGATATCTGTCTCTTCTGATAAGAGGAGCAAAACTGAATGGATTCTTGATTCTGGATGTACATTTCATATGTGTCCTTATAAGGACTTATTCACCACTCTTGAACCTGTTGATAGTGGTGTTGTCTTGATGGGTAATGACACCCAATGCAAGATTGCAGGAATAGGTACTATTCAGATCAAGACTCATGATGGCACTATCAAGACTCTTTCCAATGTTCGCTTTATTCCTGACTTGAAGCGAAATCTAATTTCTCTTGGCACCCTAGAGTCTCTTGGGTGCAAGTATTCAGCTGAAGGTGGAGTTCTAAAGGTATCAAAAGGTGCTATTATTTTATTAAAAGCTAACCGTATTGGTAGTTTGTATATCTTGCAAGGATCTATAGTGACAGGATCAGCAGCTGTCTCATCTTCTATGTCTGATAAAGATGCCACCAAATTATGGCACATGCGCCTGGGCCATATGAGTGAAAAAGGCATGCACCTTCTGAGCAAGCAAGGTCTCCTTGGTAATCAAGGCATCGGTAAGTTGGAGTTTTGTGAACATTGTGTCTTTGGGAAGCAGAAAAGAGTTAGCTTCTCCACTGCAACTCACCGCACAAAAGGTACCCTTGATTACATTCATTCTGATCTTTGGGGTCCTTCTAAAGTTCCATCTTATGGAGGATGCCGTTATATGATGACTATTATTGATGATTTTTCTCGTAAAGTCTGGGTCTATTTTCTAAGGCACAAAAATGAAACATTCCCCACTTTTAAGAAGTGGAAAACTCTTGTTGAAACTCAGACAGGAAAGAAAGTCAAGAAGCTCAGAACGGATAATGGATTGGAGTTCTGTGAAGGTGACTTTAATGAGTTCTGCGCAAATCATGGTATTGCTAGACACAAAACCATTCCAGGTAAACCCCAGCAGAATGGTGTTGCAGAACGTTTAAACAGAACTATCCTTGAGAGAGCTCGTTGTATGCTCTCAAATGCTGGGTTATGGCATCAACGTGAGTTGTGGGTCGAGGCAGCATCTACAGCTTGCTACTTGATCAACCGATCTCCACACTCTTCACTTAATTTCAAGATTCCAGAAGAAATTTGGTCAGGTAATCCTATTGATTATTCTAATTTAAGAATTTTTGGATGTCCTGCATATGCACATGTTAATGATGGAAAATTAGCTCCTAGAGCTATTAAGTGCATATTTCTTGGTTATGCATCTGAATCTAAAGGTTATCGTTTATGGTGTTCTGAGTCTAAGTCACGAAGATTAATTCTTAGTAGAGATGTGACTTTTAATGAGGATGCATTATTATCTTCTGGAAAACAATCATCTGTGTCTTCTTCCAGTACTAATAATCTGCAAGGTACTAGCGAGAAGGTGGAGTTAGAGTTAAAATCTGTAGCTCCTAATGTTGATGTTCCATCTTCCTCTACCACTGAGTCTAGCATTGATGATCATGGTGATGATCATCCTATTCAGCAACAGGAAGAATATAACATTGCACGAGATAGGACAAGAAGACAGATAAAATTGCCAGCTAGATACATTGATGACAATTTGACTGCTTATGCATTGTCAAATGCACAAGAGGTAAATGATGATGTTGAACCTGCCAGCTATAGTGAAGCTGTTTCTTGTGTTGATTCTGCTAAGTGGCTAGTGGCTATGAATGAAGAAATTGAAAGTCTTCACAAGAACAACACTTGGAATTTGACAAAGCTCCCCAAAGGCAAACGACCTCTAAGGTGTAAATGGATCTATAAGAAGAAAGATGGCATTCCAGGGGTTGAAGATCCTAGATGCAAGGCGCGATTAGTCGTTAAAGGCTTTTATCAAAAGGAAGGTATTGACTTTAATGAGATTTTCTCACCTGTTGTTCGTCATACTTCCATTCGTATTTTGCTTGCTTTTGTTGCTCTGTTTGATTTAGAATTAGAGCAACTTGATGTAAAGACAGCTTTTCTACATGGAGAGCTGGAAGAAGAAATTTATATGGATCAGCCTGAGGGATTTGTTGTTCCTAGTAAGGAGCATCTTGTTTGTCAATTAAAGAAATCTTTATATGGCCTCAAGCAAGCACCCAGACAATGGTATAAAAAATTTGATTCCTTTATGATTGGGCAAGGTTATTCCAGGAGTAAATATGATGATTGTATTTATTTTCAACAATTTCCTGATGGAACTTTCATATACTTGTTACTTTATGTTGATGATATGTTGTTTGCATCATGTGACAAGTCTTTGATCAGCAAATTGAAAGCTCAACTCAATAATGAGTTTGAGATGAAGGAATTAGGTGCAGCTAAGAAAATTCTTGGCATGGAGATTCATAGAGATCGACAAGTTGGTAAATTATTCTTATCTCAACAAAAATATATTGAGAGATTACTTGACAGATTTAATATGAATAATTGTAAACCTGTTTCTACTCCACTTGCTGCACATTTCAAGTTATCTTCAGACCTTTGCCCACAAACAAAAGAAGAGATGGAGCGTATGTCACACGTTCCATATGCTAGTGCAGTTGGCAGTTTAATGTATGCTATGGTGTGCACTAGACCTGATTTAGCATATGCTATTAGCATGGTGAGCCGATACATGCATAATCCTGGAAAGGATCACTGGAGTGCTGTAAAATGGATTTTTCGGTATCTTAAAGGTACTAGTAATATTGGCTTGGTGTTTGACAGAAACAAAGCTACAACTAATAATGTTGCAGGTTTTGTTGATTCGGATTATGGTGGTGATCTTGATAGAAGAAGATCTCTTTCTGGCTACATTTTTACTCTCTGTAATTCTGCTATCAGTTGGAAAGCTTCACTTCAATCTATTGCAGCATTATCTACAACAGAAGCAGAATATGTTTCAGCAACAGAGGGTGTGAAAGAGGCTCTCTGGATCCGAGGTTTGGTCAAAGAACTTGGTCTCACACAAGATGTTCTTACTGTATTTTGTGATAGTCAGAGTGTCATTCATTTGACTAAGAATAGTCGTTACCACGACAAGCCCAAACACATAGATGTTAAACATCACTTTATCCGAGATATTGTTACTATTGGTGAAGTTCTACTACAAAAGGTACATACATCTGAGAATCCAGCAGATATGCTTACTAAGCCACTTCCGAATGCCAAGTTTCAACATTGTTTGGGCTTGGTTGGTCTCTACAACAAATGATTGCCCCTCTGGGGCTTTATCTGGCGATGAGCAACTTATTAAATTTGAGCCAAGGTGGAGATTGTAAAGTTATGGCACAAATTTCTTCCATATTTCCTGTTTTAAGGAAAACACGTTTCCTTGATTTTAGGCCATGATTCCATGCATGGTTTCCTCTTTTTCGCTCCTTGTTTTGTTCCAGGTTTCCTTATTCTGGGTGCATACGCTTCTTCTCAATGCCTATATAAGGCATCAAGCATTTGGAGCAAATTGCAATTGATTCAGCAATCTACACACTTGAGAAAAATCATACATAGAGAGGAAAGATTCAAGAGAGTATTTTTAGTCTATATTTGAGAGATTATCTCTTTGTTCTCATGATATTAGAGAACTTTTTGTACTCTCCTATTTCTACATAGTGGAATTATCTTGCTCTTGATCGCCCGTGGTTTTTTCTCCGTCTTTGGAGTTTCCACGTAAACTTGGTGTGTATTTATATTTCTTGTCTCTCTACTTACTTCTCTCTATCTCTAATTAACTTGATCCGGTGCTTCCGCATTCCGCTCATTCTTTCTGATACCCAACAGATTGTATTAGTGTTTATTGCATTTATAGCAATGATAAAATAAAATAAAAAGATTTATTGATAATAAAATATTTATTTTTTATCCAATCAAGATTTTGGTTTGGTCTTATCATGCCTATTATGGTGTATTAAAATTAGAAAAATATGCATTAAGCAATTGTGTCCACAAGCAATACTTATTTTTATTGTTGATGGTTGTGAGAACATTTTCATACATGATTTAGAATTGTCTAGGTGATCAAGAATTTTATCCACTCTTATAGAGCTTTGTTTTCACATGACTTAGGACAGATAAGTGGGTGGATCCTTTAACTAAATATAGCTCAACTAGTGTAGTTGACGATTATATTTTTTATACTCTTATATTTGTTATGATGTAAACTTTTGAAATGTTTTAATTATATATATATATATATATATATATATATATATATATATAATTTTTCATAATTAATTGGGCTAGTTTCAATAAATATTTTAATTATTTATATATATGTGTGTGTGATTTGTTTAAATAATTATTTTATTTTAATAACTGAGGGAAAGGAAGTGAACCATAGTTAAATTATTTTACTGAAGGTTTAAATGTGAGTTGAGAGGAGGTAGTTACATCAATTTTCATTTTTACATTTCTCATATTTTCTCTTCTCCTATGTTTGCATGCACTTTGAAGAATTAGTAGAGTCAAAGTTTGTAAGAGATTACCTCGAAGATCCATGTCCTTTGTCTAATGTCCATCAAGGTAAGGAAGGACTGAGTAGGCTCGCTTTGGGTGTTATGTATATGTTAGATAGTGAAATTGACCTCCCTCCCCCCCCCCCCCCAAATCTCTTATAGGTTTGCATGCATGCATTGTATGAAGGAAAAATCCTAAACTATGTGTTATATTGTGTTTCTCTCTTCCATATCATTATTCAATCTTTTAATTGATATTAGTAGCACATAAGTATGTTTAATTTTGTGTATCAAACTAATTTTATGAATCTTAGATTGCTTGTGGGTTCCTATGAGAACCTTGAGGGAATGCATTTTGATGTTTGTATGAGCAGTTGTTATAAACATGTGAATATAAGTAATTTGTGGCTTTTATTAGTGTAACATGACCTTTGGAATGTTTTTAACAATCGTAATCGCAAATTTGATTATTAACACTTGTTATATGAAATTCGCATTTTGCTATTATGTTATGTTTCTGATATGATGTCGGGTGCGACCTTGGACTTTTCGTACATTGTCATCATTGAGAGCAAAGTTTGTTCTTTGTGTCGTTCACGTCGGGTGTAGGTTAGCTGACATTGGATGTGGGAGCTCCAAGGACTCACTATGGTGTTTCCGTCAAGTGTGAGTTTAGTTATGTTAGGCGTGATCCAGCCTAACAATAGCATGTGTTCTCTAAATGCCTCACATCGAGCGCGGGGTGACTACCATCGGACATCATCCTATATTTTATGATTTCTATGTTCATGCATTAATGTATATTTGACTATTGTAATTCATGTATTGTTTAATACTAATAACTAGTTAAGTTATTTGAATATGTTATTGACAAAATTGTGAGTCACATATCAATTGAATGATGTTGCATTATTTGGTATTTTGATGTGTATGGATCATGTGAGGGTTCTATGATAAGGAGTCTAAGTGAGACTTAACCATGATGTGATTATAAGATGAAAAAAAATGGATGTACAACTGTGAATGTGAGTTGTGATAACATGATAATGCACAAAGTCTTGTGTAGCATGCATCATATGCATAATTATTTTTGTATTGGTACGATATGGAATACGTTGTCAAAGAAGGCCACATTGTGTAAAAGTTTGGGGATTCATGTCCTAGGGGACAAATGGATTTGGGAAGCCCCAATCTCACCTGTTTGTGTGCATGGGGTGAAACGTGTGTAACACAATTGTCTTAACGAGACCCTAATGTATCTCTTCCTAGTGTAAAATGCAACGAGGATGAGATCCAACATAATCTCCTAGGCTACTTGGCGTGTTATCGTATGACAATGCACCATAGTTTGATTTTACTAGTGCCACACGCATGTGTATTTTATAGTTTGTGTCTATTACATTATGTGTGTGACATGAAACTATGTATTGAATCATTGGTACTCCTGTGTATGAATATATTATATTATTGCATGTATAGTACTTAGTTATTGGGATGAATTGTTAATATTATGCCTAATTATTACTGTGTTCTTATTGTCTTTTTGTTCTTGTTGAGTGTTTGACTATTTGACTATATTCTGCGTCCTAAGCCAAAGTGAAATATTTTCACTCCCCATTTCTCATGTTGTTTTATGTGAATTTGGATGCAAGTGAGACTCAATATGATGTTGGAGATGAGACTTAGACTTTGCCTTGGATTCATGCTCTGATAGTATGTGACATCGGGTTTAGTTAGAACTTGATTTTTGTTTTGCTCATGTTAGGACAATTGTTAGATTCATTGACGTTATTTTCAATTAATGTTTAGTTTAGTTTGTTGCTTCCAGTTAGTTGTAATGTGATATCCTCTTGTTGGACTAATGCATAATTGTTCTTGTATGGGTACGATATGGAATACGTTACTAGGAAAGGCCTCATTGTGTAAAAGTTTAGGGATTCATGTCCTAGGGGACAAATGGATTTGGAAAGTCCCAATCTCACTCGTTTGTGTGCATGGGGTGAAACGCGTGTAACACAACTATCTTTATGAGACCTTAATGTATATCCTCCGAGTGTAGAGTGCAACGAGAGTGTGACTTTGCATGATCTCCTAAGCTACTCTATGTGTTGTCGTATGACAATGCACCATAGTGTGATTTCCTAAGCTACTCTATGTGTTGTCACATGCATGTGCATTTTATAGTTTGTGTTTATTACACTATGTGTGTGACATGAAACTTTGTATTGAATCATTGATACTTTTGTGTAGGAATATATTATATTATTGCATGTATAGTACCTTGTTATTATGATAAGTTGCTAATATTATGTCTAATTATTATTGTGTTCTTGTTGAGTATTTGACTATCTGACTATATTTTGTGTCTTAAGCCAAAGTGAAATATTTCTCACTCTCCATTTCTCATGTTGTTTTATGTGAATGTGGATCCGGGTGAGATTCAATATGATGTTGATGATGTTGGAGATGGGACTTAAACTTTATCTTGGGTTCATGCTCTAATAGGATGTGACATCGGGTTTCGTTAGGACTTGATTTTTGTTTTGTTCACGTTAGGACATTTGTTAGATCCATTGCCATTATTTTAAGTTGATGTGTAGTTTAGTTTATTGCTTCAAGTTAGTTGTAATGTGATATCCTCTTATTAGACTTATATTATTGTTTTTAGTTATGGATTCCTTTTCATTAAATTTTATATATTGTGTTATTTATTAAATGTAGGGTGGAAGGTGTCACAAAAATTAGAAAAGTATGCATTAAGAAATTTTATCCATAAGCAGTACTTATTTTGATTCTTGATAATTGTGAGAACATGTACATACATGACTTAAATTTGTCTAGAAGATAAATAATTTTATCCATTTCTCTTTTAAAACTTTGCTTTCGCATGACTTTCGACAGACTAACCAAGTGGTGAATCTTTTAATTAAATATGGCTTAGCTAGTGTAGTTGATGATCATATTTTTGATACTTTTATATTTGTACCATTTTTCCTTTCAGATGACTCTTATGATGTGGCCTTTTGAAAGAGTTTTAAGTTGGGCTTATGGCTCCTTTTGCCACGATAAAGGAGAATATTACTTCTATTGTCGTTCATTAAATATGTTAATCATTATATATATATAATTTTGTGGTTGGTGTAGTCATTCATTGTGTAAGATATTTTAATATTGAAGGGATAAAAATTATAAAGATTAAAAAAGCTAGTTTTCTAAATAAAGGTTGAAACATCAAGTTTAGACAAATGAAAATATTAAGAAACCAATGAAAGATATTATGGTAACAATATTTAGAATGAACAATCATTGTATTTTTTTTTTAAGTATAAACTCTTTGTTATTTTCTACTTTAAAACTATCTTTGAGTTTTTATTGATTAAAAATATATATTTTATTTAAAGTTCTTTTTTTTTTTGAAAAAAAAACACATTTAACTCAAAATCTACTTTTGACAAAAAAGAAAAAAATGATCAAAAACTATAAAAAAATAATAATAAAAGACTATACACATCAATACAATAAAAGAACATGTTATAAAACATGTTGGTGGAAAATAAAAGAACAAATATAAACCACATTTAGTTTGGATTGTTTGGATTTATTTGTTTGTTTTTTATTACTCTACATGTCTCATGTAAAATATATAAAAAAAAATCATTTGGTATCATAATTGTTTTACAAGTTATTGCATGTACTTGATTAAAGCACATATTCATGTACAAACTTTGAGACATTATAACTAATTACTTAATGTAACCCTTTTTCAAAAGTTAACAAATAAAAGTAGTAACTTCATTTTTTATTAATGGACAATGCTTTTTAGATACCCATTATTAAAAGAAGCTAAATTTCAAGTAATGATGATGATAATGATGAATACACATGTTGTGAAAGCCTAGGGCGAGGGTGGGCAAATAAAGGCTCTGCTCTTTGAAGGGTGATCCCAAATGCTTCGTCCATGTTGAGCTTTTTGGGGTCATTTCCATTCTCTAACTCCCAATCAAATGTGTGGGCCAGGGTAGCAACGAGTAATTGAACTAGCTTTAGACCTAGGCTCACACCAACACACATTCTACGCCCAGCACCAAAAGGTATAACTTCAAAGCTATTGCCTTTAACATCTATACTAGCCTTCTCACTATTAGGGAGAAACCTTTCAGGCTTGAACTCTAATGGGTTAAGCCATTCCCTTGGGTCACGTCCAATGGCCCAAATATTGACCAAAAGAGTTGCACCTTTAGGGATGCGGTAACCGAATATCTCACAACTTTCTTCAGCAATTCGTGGGAGGGAAATGGGGGTTGGTGGGTGGAGACGTAATGTTTCCTTCACCACGGCTTGTAAGTAAGAAAGGTAGGGTAAATCTAGTTCAGTTACAAGCCTATCTCGACCCACAACAATATTTAACTCTTGTTGGACCTTAACCATAATTTGTGGGTTCCTAATTAGTTCTGCAATTGCCCATTCTATTGTGCTTGATGATGTGTCTGTCCCAGCAATTAACATGTCCTACAAAAATAAGTCAATATATAGTTATTCATTCAATAGTTGAATATATGTGACGATGTGACTGATTTCTTATATAGTAATTAATTTATTAGGAGTACAAACATTATGTTTCATGAAATGAATTTAGATAATTGAATAAGGTATTAAGAGATTTATAATTATTGTATCTTGAGAATATGTGTACCGCAAATATTGCTTTGATCTCTGGTTCAAGCAATTCACCTCCTTCTTCAGGAGTTTCTTTATGTGACAAAATTGCACTCAAGAAGTCTTGTTGTTGCTCATTCCTGGAAATCTTGTGTTCCTTAAGAATAGAGGTTAAAAATACATCAAACCACTTATGTAAATTCTTCGTTTGAGCTTTCACTCCTTGAAGGTCCAACCAGTTTAAGATAGGAATGAAGTCTCCAATATTGGAAGCTCCAAGCAATACCATAAGTTCCACCACCATAGATTTAAACTCGTTTGCCCTATGATCACAACTATCATTGTCATTGAAAAGTCGTCGTCCTATCATTATCCTTGTCAATGTGTTGGTGATATGTACATTCAACAATTGTCCCAAGTTCACTGCTTCAGATTCAGATCTTGCTAAATTACGTATCAATCTCTCCACCTCTTCCTACATATACTTGCATTTTAGTTACATAATTATTTCGTTTGAAAAAAATACAAATATACTCATTATTTTATCCTTTTTAGATTAGTCGCACTCTAATATTTTTTCCTTTTTCATATTCATGCTTCACAAATCATGAGGTGTAGTATAGTAGAAGATGATAAAAAAGAATTAAGTTGATAATTCAAGGAAAGACTATACAAGTGTTAATATATAAATATATGTGTGTATATATATATATATATATATATATATATATATTGAGAGGGGGGTCTATTTATTTTAAGAGCAAGTCTACTTAGACATACTTTATTTAATAACTCATATTATACATCAAATTTTAACGATCCAACCACTGAACTTAAATTTTTAAAAATTCAAAAACTATTTGATACTTTATTTTATTAATTTAAATCAACATTTAAAATATTTTTACGATTATCCGTCAATTTTAATTAACAAAACGAAGTATCAAATAATTTTTTAATTTAAAAAAAATGCAAATTTATCTATGCATTAAGAACTTTAATTTAAAAAGATGGATCGTTGAAATTTAATGTAGAATATGAGTTATTAAACAGAGCAAGTCGAGACACACACACACAGACACAGGCACACACACAAAGAGACACAGACACAGACACAGACACACACAAACACAGACACATACACAGACACAGACATAGACAGACATAGACACAGACACAGACACAGATACAAACACAGACAGACACACACATAGGGATGGCAAAATGGGCCAGCCCGGCCCGTTTTGGCCCCGCCCGCCATTGACCCGCCAAAAATGGGGCGGGGCGGACCGGCCCGCCAATGTAAAACGGGCTGGAGATGCTGGCCCGCCCCGCCTAAGATCGGGCTGGCGGGCTGGCAGGCCGGCCCGCTTACAAAAAATAAAAATAAAAAAAATGGAAAAAAAAATTTATGGTCAAATAAAAAAAAATTGCTACAAATAAATAAATATAACCATATGAAATTAAAAATGCATACATATTGTACATAATATATGTTCAACAAAAACAAATTACAAACTTAAAACAAAATCAAATAGAAATTAGTCCATTTACACCAAAATCAAAACCAAATTATAAACTTACAAATTATTTATAAACTAAATTTTTTGATAGTCCACAAAACAAGTTTAAATACAATTAATTAACTTTAAATTTTTATTTTAAGAATATTAGAAGCTCTCTTGAAAGAAGTTGTCTCTACTTTTTTTCTTAATTATCTTCATCCTCATTTTCTACATCAAAATAAAATAAACATAAAAATAATTAAATTAAAAAAATATATATATATGCGGGCCGGCGGGTTGTGGCGGGCCGGCCCGCTATTTGGCCCGACGGGTTGGCGGGCTTGGCGGGGCGGGCTTGACGGGTTGGCGGGTTGAAATAGTTGGCCCGGCCCGCCAATTTTTAGCGGGCCAACGGGCCGGCCCGCGGGCCATGGCTCACTTTGCCATCCCTACACACACATAGAGACACAGACACAGACACACAGACACACACACACACAAACACACACAGACACACACACACAGACACAGAGACAGACACACACACAGACACAGACACAAACACAGACACAGACACACACACAGACAGAATAAAAAAATTGAATATTGATTTTTTGGGTGAATATTTACATTAATAACACAATAAAAAAATTGAATACATTTTTTTAAAAATATATCATTGTTTAATAACAAATTAATAATGATAGAAAATTCGTTATAAGTTATAACAATTTATGAATTTAATAATATAACAATAAAATTAATCTAAAAAATATTGCAATAATTCAATAATTTAAAAATAAAAAACAAAGGATGGTATTTAACAAATAAGAAAGGTGTCATTTTTAAAATTTGAGGGAGTTACCTCTGTGTATAAATTAGAAGAGTTGTGTTGTACAAGAATGACATTTAACAAATAAGTAAAGGGTATATATGGGATTTACAAACTTGCATCCACCTAATTATTTTTTAGAAAGAATAAATTAGGAGATATATATAGGTGCATTTTAAAAATATAATAGTTACAACTTGTTAAAATATACTCTTTTTATAGAAGGAGTAGATGCACGATAGCAAACTCTTAGACATTTGCTAATTTGCACCCACAACACACACACACACTTATTTATCTCATTTGAGTGTGTATTTTACATATATGATTTTTTTAAAGTGAGAGAGTGTATTTTTGATGATAAAGTATATTTACAATTATCAATTAAAAATTAATTATTGAGAATTGTAATAATTCAATTTTATAAGATAAAATTTAAAATTATTTCTAATTATAAATTTTAATTTTTTAATTTTAATCAATGGTCATTATAATATTTTCTTTTCTCTAGTGACACATTTAAATATGTTCCACAACAAGAAAGTTTCGTTCTTTATTCATTAGCATACATCCCAATTTCACTAATACAAGCAATCAGTTAAATCAGTGAATTGGATTTTTGAAATTTAGAAACTTTTTCTTTTGCTCGCAATACCCTATATTTAATATTAGTTTTTTTAAAATTAAGAAATATTAAAAAAAATATATCACAATGAAATTCGAACATAAGTCTTCATATTATTTATTTATTTATGAATTCAATATGTCTTTAATTCTAAACTTTTATTAATTTTTACTTTTAATTTCCGAACAACTTGTATTTGATTTTAATTCTTAAAATTTATGTATAAACAAAAAATATTGATATCAGATAACAAAAATATTAATAAGAGAAGAAATTTAGAGATTAAAAATGAAAATGTAAAAAAATTTAGAAACTAAAACTACTAAAACAAAAACTAAAAATTGAAAATCAACAAAATTTGAGAACTACAAATGTATTTAATCATTTATTTATTCTTATAAATAAATGTATTAAAAAAATAGAACCTCAAATATAAAGTCAACAGAAAGTAGTGAGTGGAAAAGAGCATTGAGATGGAAATGATGCTGACCTGTCGCAGTTGACTAAAATGATCCACGGCCTTACCGGAGAACATGTGAAGGGCACTTATTTTGCGCAGCAACCGCCAGCGTGGGCCGTAGGGAGCAAAAATAAGGTCTTGTTTGTTATAGGTCAAGTATGTGGTCTTGAAGTTTAAGGGCCGGTTGCAGAAATTCGTGTCGTGGACCTTCAAGAACTGCTCCGCCACGGAGGCAGAAGCCGCCACCACCACGTCAGTGGCGCCGAAGCGGAGGTGCATCAGCGGCCCATAAGTCTGGGCCAAGGCTGTCAGGCCCCGGTGCGGCGCCCGGCCCACTTGAGGCAAGTTTCCCACAATGGGCCATGGCCTCGGCCCTGGTGGCAGAGGTAATGAAGGCCTCCTTATGAGCTTCAAAACCTCGTAAATAACGATCGCTGCTACAATGGTAGCAAAAACTATAAGCCCAAACATGGTTTATGTATGTGTATGCGTGGAGCGTGGTTTACTATGTTGTGTGTCACTGTTTCATACAAAAACAACACACCCTTCTCTCCTTATTTATACAGATTTTTATAATATGAAAAGAAACGAAACCGTACAAAATAAATATATTATTATTATTTATTTAAAATATGACACCTATTATTAGTACTATTTGTCGAAAAATATCTTCGTACTTAACAACACTTCTCTGACATTGATCTACGACTCTACGTGCTTCGCGTTTAATATAATTATGATTTTAATATTATTTCATTCTTTATAGTTTTATTTACTCTATTCTACTTTTTAATCTTGATAATTTAAAATATTTTTATTTTATTTTATTTACTTAATTTAACATTTTTTATTCTTATAATTTAAGATATATCTTTTAAGATCTTATATTTAATTTTTTTTAATCTTTTTAATCATTGTTAATTTTTTTAATATTGTCTTTTTTTATTAATATGAAATAGATATTAATCCAATTTTATACATTTATATTAAATTTATTTTGTTAGAGTTAATATAAATTAAATCTTTCAAGAATTCGCATCTCTTTTATACTTTATTTGCAATGTTTATTGAGACACTTTTTTATTCTTATAAAATGAAAGACTTCTATCATGTTAACGTAAAATAGACAATATAACCAATAATAAAATTAAAGATAGAAACTAAAAAATTTTAAGTACATAAATTAAAAAAATTGTCTTAAACTATAAGGATTAAAAAAATTTAAAAAGATAAATATAAAGATTAAAAAATATTTTTAATTATATAAACTAAAAATAAAATAAGTAAAATTATAAAGATTAAAATTATATTTTATTACATGAATCAAATCATTATATAGCTAACAAAAAAATGTTCGTGATATCAAAACTAATAAATTATATCACAAAGTGTA
The DNA here is from genome assembly GCF_000230855.2 of Cajanus cajan. NCBI lineage: Eukaryota > Viridiplantae > Streptophyta > Magnoliopsida > Fabales > Fabaceae > Cajanus > Cajanus cajan. The sequence goes on along the minus strand of NC_138521.1, from coordinate 60,350,034 downwards.
TGCAGGACGGAGTTAGGATTAAGTTTTAGGGATCAATTTAAAAATTAAAATTTACTTACAAAATTTATAAACATTAAATTTTATATAAAAATATTATAATTATTTAAAAAATAAATAAAAACATCCTTTTTAGAATACTTAAAATTACATTCCAAAGGAATTTAACTCAATTAGTTGAATAAGATACATAAATATTGTAAGTTTCTTCATACTAAATTTGTTTTTCATGAATTAAAAATATGCTTAGGATTATATAAATATTAATTGTGAGTCTTACATGCTACCAATAACTTTCATAAGTTTATTATATAAAAAAATTATATGCATCTTATTAATAAAACTAAAAAAAGAAAGTTCTATTAATAATATTGTAAAAAAGTTATGTAACTCACTATATTATCTTTCACAATAATAGTAACCAAATAGTCAATGAAAAGAAATTTATTTTCATATTATTAGAAAAGTAAGAGAAATAGTGGTATTTGGTATGAAAATAAATTTCAGTAAACCTCTATTGTAACCCAATATTAAGCTTATTTTCTCAAAATTTACATAATAAAATGTCTGGATTTGTGCCCTCACTAAATTAGAAGTAGAAAAAATAAATAAATACCAAACCCCCTTAACAAGAGGTAGTTAAGTGGCATTTGACATTGTCAAAGAAAGCCATGGCCTGATTTTATTTTATTTTATTTTTGGTGCAAACACCTCCATGCAGCAACGCCAAAAGAGCCACGTGGAACTTCTTATTCAGAAAATGCCAAACGTATAATCCATCAAAAAGCTAGTTCTAATATGAAGTTCTCCACTTCAATTTAACACACTACCCATTATTGAAATGGCTCGCATATGTAACAACTGATACAGAGCTGAGTCAACTTGACCCCTTCCTTAATTGAAGATCTTCATTTTTTTTAATAAAAATGTGTAATTATTAGGATCACCGTGCGTAAAATATTATTTATTTTTAGTATTTATTGGATTCTCACGTAATTCTATTAACATGTTCGAGTTACTTTGTCCAAAATATTCTTTTTTTTTTTTTACGTTTATTACTCCATTACAATTTTATTTTTGAAAAAGTGTCTCAGTAAATTAAAAAATAAAATATTTATAAAATATTCTTAATCTCAATTTTTAAATGATATAAAACTTATGAGTTATGATCATATGGAAAGAGAATGTGTCGCATGCCGCAATGATGCGAAACAAATTGTTATAATATTTATTATGTTGAATGTGTTTACATCAAGAATCATTCATGCGCATTCTCGTCCAAGTGTACCAATTTGGCACTATCGCAATCTTAGGTCTTAAACCTTCAAGTAAACAGACGGCATAAAATCTGAAAAAACATTCAGTTGTATATTGTCACAATACAAATATATATATATATATATATATATGAGGAGGGTTCAAACGACACCGGTGTAACTTTAACTAAGTGTTACACCGCTCAATAACTTTATATTAAATATGAATTTTGTAAATCCAACCGTTAGATTGAAAGTTCATATCTCTTAGATCATATATATCAAATTTTATATTAATCTAAGATGATTTGATACTTCATTCTCATAAAACAAAATTGACGTAATATATACATTTCAAAATATACTAAAATATGAACACTCTGATTACCTTCAAGTTGTTGTTCAATTTTAACAAAATTTGACATATATGATCTAATAGATATGAACTTTCCATTTAACGGTTGGATTTACAAAATTCACATTTAATATAAAGTTATTGAGCGATGTAACACTTAGTAAAAGTTACACCGGTGTCGTTTGAACCCTCCTATATATATATATATATATATATTTCTTTAAAGCAAGTGGAATTTTAAGACACACCATAACCGGGTCCAAGACTAAAGATTATAAACGTGTAGAATTTGGCTTCATCACGAACTATATATTGAAGCATTCGATACCTTGTGCAATTTGTTTGGTGAAACATTTGATCACAAAAATAGAAAAGTTACTGATAAGTTCGATCATGTTTCATTTTTTTTCACAAAAAAAAAAAAATCATGTTTCACTTTTATTTTTTTTTCATTATTTTTTTTCTGATGTACTTCCATTTGTAATTTTTATTTTTTTTCTTTCGGCTACACCTTATATTTTCTATTATTTTACTTTTCTGATCTTCTTTTTTAGTTTTTGACAGAAGTTAAAGTTGAAGACAAATATAAAGATCTTTTTTATAAATTCATATTATTTACTATTTAAAAATGTTTTTCATTTTCAGAAATATTGTCATACCAATTATTATATTTTAGGTTTAATCCCATTTTGTACTCTCGTATTTTCATATCGTTGTGAATTCCTCCCCCAATTTTTTGTTCTCTCGAGATTTTGCCTCCAAATTTTGAGAATGTTGTTAATTATATCACTTTGATAATTGTATGTTAAAATACAAAAAGAAAATTTTACTTAATTATCTTTTGTGCCCCTAACCTTTTATTTTATCTCAAATTTTGTCCTCAAATAATTTTTTGATAACTTTTTCTTTCAAATTATGATAATATTGTGAATTTTAACTCCCCATTAGATTATACTTGATATGATTGTAAACAAATATTTTGAATTTGTTTTAATATTATCATATAAGATAATTTACTTCACTCAACAATTAATATTTTACATCAAAATTTAACAATTTAACCATTAAATTAAAAAAAAATTATGCATAGATTTACTCTACAATTTTTTTTAAAATTTGAAAAATTATTTGATACTTTGTTTCATTAATTAAAATTGACATAGAAATTTCATCCAGTAAAATGGACGAATTATAAATCTCTAAAATAATAGATAGAAATATCGCAACAGATAATTATAGAAAGATTTTGTATATTGATTTGAATCTATATAATATGCTATGGAATACTTGGGTTGTCTCTAACAAACAACTCCATAACATTCTTTCATGTCCCGCATAAAAAATAATTGTTAACGTAAATTTATAGTTGCTTCAGATCATATTAATCAATTTTTATATATTAAATACAAATATTTATTTTAGAGCATTTTTAAAAAGTTTTTTTTTTCAAAGAGAGGATTTTTAGAAATTATTTTAATTTTTTATCTAATTCAATTTTATTTATGAATTAAATTTTAATATTTTTAACATAAATTATCAATCAATCAAACTTTATATATTAAATGTGAACTTGTATTTTGCATGATAGTATTTTTGGGGAATTTTCATTAATGAGAATGTTTTTAGAAATTTTTTTTAACCTTTTATTTAATTCAATCTTTATTTATCATAGTTTATTTATGAATTAAATTTTAATATCTTTAAAATAAATTATCGATAAATAAAACTAATACTATACTAAAATATAAACTATTTATTAAAAATTTAAAATATAATTTATATATTTAAAAACATTTATTTGAATTTTTTTAATATAATTTATATTTTAAAACATAATATTTATTTATATATAATTTATTATAAATTTTAATTACATACAATAAATATTTAACAATTAAATTTGTACATACTAAAATACAAGTTATACTAAACGTAGAAACTTTAAGATACTATAACCACTTGACAAACTGAACCCTTTATGGGAATCTTTACAAATTAAAATGTGTCAATTTATCTTTTATTACGAGATTCCCGTTAATAAAATAAGGGAAGAAAGAAGAGAAAAAGGACATGAACGCGGAAGATGGTTATGACGAGTACACGTGTGGTGAGAGCCTAGGATGAGGGTGGACTGATAAGGGCAATGCTCTTTGGAGGGTGAGCCCATATGCTTCATCCATGTTGAGTTTTTCTGGATTAAGCCCATTTTCCAACTCCCAATCAAATGCATGGGCCAGGGTAGCAGTGAGGAGTTGGACCACTCTAATACCCAAGTTCATACCAGCACACATTCTACGTCCAGCACCGAAAGGTATAACCTCAAAGTCATTCCCTTTAACATCAACACCAACCTTTTCACTACCAGAGAGGAACCTTTCGGGCTTGAACTCCAGTGGATTGGGCCATTCCTTTGGGTCACGAGCTATGGCCCAAACATGTACCAAAAGAGTTGCACCTTTTGGAATGTGGTAATCAAAGACCTCACAACTCTCTGCTGCAACACGTGGGAGGGAGAGAGGGGTTGATGGGTGAAGACGAAACGTTTCCTTTACCACAGCCTCCAGATAAGGAAGGTGAGGCAAGTCCAGTTCAGTCACAAGCCTATCTCGTCCCACAACAGTATCCAACTCTTGTTGGACCTGGGCCAAAATTCTTGGGCTCCTGATCAATTCAGCCATGGCCCACTCCGTTGTGCTCGATGATGTGTCCGTCCCAGCAGCAAACATGTTCTGCACAAGTTATTAATTCATTGCTCAATAGTTAATGAATAAATTATGGTCCATAGGAAAGTAATGTTTTAAATGATGTTAACTAATTTTCTTAATTAGTGATAATTATTATTTCTTACATATAGTTTAGTTCTAAGAGCATCTGCAGTAGCGGTTGCTTATAAGCAATTCCTGTACCACATCATGTCGCATCAGCTCTTTTGAACTTTATGAGTTGCTTAAATTTTAGCAAAGTTGTTTGTAGAAGTTACAGTGCTAAAATTTAAATAATCCATAAAGTGAAAAAGAACTAATATGACACAGGAAATTGCTTATAAGCAACCCTCACTGGAAATGCTGTAATGGAGTACATGATAATTGATGGAGAAATAGCACATGATGAATATTTATTTACCAGAAGTAACGCTTTGATCTCTGTATATGTGAGTTTTTCTCCATCCTCGGAAGACTCTTTAAGTGACAATAAGGCACTCAACATGTCTTGATGTTTCTCACTCTTGTACATCTTGTGTTCCTCAACAATGTTGGTTAAAAATGCATCAAACCTCTTATGCAATTTCTTCATCTTGGTTTGCACTCCTTGAAGATCCAACCACTCCAAGGCAGGAACAAAATCGCCAATATTGAAAACACCAGACAATTCCATAAGCTCTAACACCATGGACTTAAATTCATTTGCTTTAGGATCACAACCATCTTTGCCTTCATTGAACACTCGTCTACCTATCATTACCCTCGCCAATGCATTAGTGGTGCATAGATTTAAAAATTGTCCAAGGTTCACTGCTTTTGAGTTTGAACTTGCTAAGTTGCGTGTCAATCTTGCTGCCTCTTCCTGCATATTAATTATGATATAAATGTGAAAAAATAAGCCCCTTAAATTTATTATGATTAATTATTACTTATCAGTACATAATTTTTTTTAAACATATTAGTACATAGTGAAAGAGTAACATGTACAGTATTAGTTTAAGAACATCAATGTATTTTATGAAATATTTTATGGACGATGTACTGATGGGATAAAAAAGATTTATATTATTATCTAATCATAAATTATATATATTTAATAAATTTATTAACTTGTATAATAATTATATTTTTTAAAAAATACTACTAAAGATAATTTTTATTTGATTGATAACATAAAGTTTTACATTCTTTAATTCAGGTATTGATAAACTAAAATTGAACCCGCTCAGTCTATCAAAACGATACTAATTGACAAGTGCTAGCAACAACCAACAGATCATTAATGTTGTTTTCATAATGAAATTTGACTTATATCATTCTATTAAATATGCGATATAAAGGATGCACATCATGTGGATGACAATTCGTTTAGTTTATTTAATAAGTACTTTTTTTTTATTACCGAAAAGTATCCCAGTCGAACACAAAAGTTAAATTTTTTTTTTTAGCTTAATAAGTACACATATAATATTATAAGTACATTTTAATTAAAATTAATATTTTATTTTAATAAGATATTAATTTTATTAAAATAGTAATTATCAATGAAAATATTATTTTTATAAATTATAAATTATAATAATTATCTTAAATTAAAAATTATTTATCAACGAAAATATTTTTAGGAAATTTTCTTTAATACAAGTATTTTTTGAGATTTTTGCTAGCATTTTGTCTCTCAATTTAACATTTTTCATCTTTATCTTTAATTTTTTTTAATATTTAAAAATAAATATATCAATAAACCTTATATCACAACATAAATTGTTTATCATAAATTTTAAATATAATTTATGTCTTCAACACTACTTACTTATTGAGATTTTTATATGATAAATATAAAATTAAAATAAATAAATTATATACTCATTGATTAACAATATAAAATATGTCATTATTATGTTTTAACTACCTATGAAAAAAAATCACCCTACTAACTGAATATGAAGTCCATCCTCTTTCTCTTAATTTTTAAAAATATATATAAAAAAAAGTTACGGAATGCCTATTTTCACCTCTCTTTTTTATAATCTATATGCCTCTTTTCACCTAACAATATTGCAACACTTTTAATACTATACAATATAAAACAATAAAAGTATCAAGAATTTGTGTAGAAATCATTTGATGATATCATATAAATTTATATAAAAATCAAATTAAAATACATTAAAACCTACACTAGTTTTTATATTTTCAATCAGTTTTATATTTTCATATTACTGAAAATGATTTTAATTTTTATATATTATCGATGTAAAAGTTTTTTTTACATTAACTAACAATTAAAAATTACTTTTAAATTTTTTTATTTATAAGAATTACAATAATAACAATAGAGTTTGAATTTAAGACTTGGTATACAGTATTTTAACTCTCACTACTAAATTGACTCTAATAATATTACTGTTAAATTAATATTGCAAAACTCATTGTAAAACAAATAAATATTACAAAACTTTAGATCTTAATATACATATAATATTTGATGATTAGATAATACATATATATATATATATATATATATATATATATATATATATATATATATATATATATATATACTAACTACTGCATTCTAATTGATTTATTGAAAACTTTTTATATATAGCTAAATATTTAATAAATACTGTATTTAAATAAATATATATATATATATATATATTAAACATATAAATTATTTTTAATTATTGATAATAATTTTTAAAATATTAAAATTTAATTTATAAATATAATAAATAAGAATTGAATTAGATAAAAAATTAAAATAAATTTTAAAACTCTCTTATTAAAGAAAAGCACCTATAAACACTTTCTCACAATATAGTTGATTGTGTTTAATATATAGGAATAGATGTGATAATTATTTTAAATTTCATATCATATTTTGTTAATAGTATAAAAAAATTTATATACATTATTTTTTTAAATATTTTATATAATATATAACAGACTAACATATACTCTGTATTTAACAATAACCATGTATATATAATATTGTTTTTGACTTGGCAATATCGTTGGATAACGTTCACCTCAAGCGAGAAAGAAAGACAGGCACACAACAACTCACATGTTAATTATTAAAGTAATTTAGTTGATCAAAATTGTGATAAACTGAAGTCAAACGATTTGTTTATTGGGGATAGGGGTAGAACAAACACAAATTAATTCTCTTTAGAAAAGTAAAAGAAGGCACGAGAGAATTATCAAGCAAAGAAGCAACATGTTGAAGATAATGGTTTATTTATTTACTTTTAAGTATACATCGTGGTCCAAAAACAATTCTATCAGATTATAATGATCAGGAGTTAGTTAAAGATAAAAACATTTTTGAACAACACTGTTTCATTTTATTCATATTGCACAATTGTTAAATCAAACTAATTGATAATTATTTACAAATCACACAAGCTCACTCTAAGCTAACTTAGGTAATTATACGTCTCTTTTTCAGAGTTGAAAATTCCACATCAAACAGAGATTGTGTCACACTCAAATCATCAGTATTTTTCTTAGTTATACTTTTAATTAATTATTTATGTTCTGTCTAAAGTGTTCAATGGTAGGTCTTGCTGCAAGAACAAAACATTATTTTCAAGGTTAAGCTGGAAGTTACGATGTAAAAATATTTTTTTATCATAGACCATGCATGGAAGATGTTCAAGTCTATATAAAAATAAGTTTTTAGCCTTAAAATATTTTTATTTGTGCAACATATAGCTAGAACTTATTTCAAATAATTTTGTTGATTCATTATTAGATCTAATATAAGACAACAAAACCTACAAAAATGAAAGAAAACAGAAAGTGTGTACCATCATCACAATTAATCAGATTCTGTAGGCCAGGAATAAGAATGATCGTCTTGAGAAGTTATAGCTCCAAGTTCTTTAATTTATTTATATTGTTTTTTAATTTATTTTTACGTACAAAAAACTAGTTAATTAAATCAGCGAACGATAGTCATTTTCGGCAGAAAGTTTGTGCTAGATTTTCTAATGTTAGTGAATAGGCAAAAACAAAATAAAATAAAATATTAAAGGAAATAATTGTAACCTGTCGCACGTGTCTAAAGTCGTCCAAGGCCTTGCCGGAGAACAAGTGAACGGAGCTAATTTTCCGGAGCAACCGCCACCGTGGGCCGTAGGGGGCAAAGACAAGGTCGTGATAGTTATAAGCTATGTATTTGGCGCCGGAGTTGGGTGGCCGGCTGGAGAAATTGGCGTCGTGAACCTTCAGGAACTGCTCCGCCACGGCGGCGGAAGCCGCCACCACAACGTCGACGAAGCCCAAGCGAAGGTGCATGAGAGGCCCATGGGTGCGGGCCAACGCTGCGAGGGCGTGGTGCGGCACAGGGCCCATGTGGGGCAAGTTTCCGACGATGGGCCATGGGCGAGGCCCAGGTGGCAGTGGTAATGAAGGCCCAGATATGAGCTTGAAAAGGCGGTAAATGAGAATCGCTACCAGAATGGTAGCAACGGCGATAACCGAAGAAGACATGCGATGTGATGGAGCGTTTCTATGTGCAGTTAGGTTTGCTGTGCCTACGTTGATATATTCTATGAACTATAAAGTGACCGATACCAATACCATGCAATAGCCATCCAAACTCCGATTCATCGTTATATATAGACAAAAATTCAGGTGTAATGTGATTTTCTTTCTTTCTTTCTCTCTCCTTTCGTATTTTATCTTTTTTTTTTTTTTTTCCTCTCTCTCTTTATTGCTTGTGTGTGTGACTTTTCCTTTCATTATTAATAATTAATTTTACCGATAGCCTCTATTCTACTCTTTTATGGAACAATTATTAATTATCTCTGCCTTTTTTCATACATGTGTTATTTTTTAAATTATTTTTTCATAATTTTTTCTTTCTTAAACTAGTTACAAATTACTTACAATTTTTAAATAATTACTTTATTTTATTATTTTTTTTAAATGACGGACACATCTTTCAAATAATTATCCATTTTTTTTAATGATTGAGGCACATAGTGTTTCTTTTTTAGGTGATTAATGAAAATAAATTAAAAATTAACTAAATACACGTATTAAAAAAATATTAATATAGGTGGTTTCTGCCACGTGACAGAAGTTACACTTGGCGTAGGGAGACATGAGACTTCCAATAAGACAAAATAGTGTTTGGATGCAGCATGAGAGATATTCCATCTAATAAAACAGAATAGTGTTAAAATGGCGCAGGGGGCTATGCTCCATGTGTATCATGCATCAATCGCATCCATGGTAGCAAAGATGACGCAACGAACTAATGTTTTAAAAATCGGATCGGATCGACCAATCGGATCGGTTGAACTGGAAACTGGTGGTTCAGCCGATTCGAACATTGAGTTAGGTCAATTACAGACAAATATTTTATAAAATGGGCAATTTTATAAAATAATGTGGATATTTTGGTTATTAATATTAAATTAAATAATTTAAAATTTTAAAATGTTAAGTGTATAAATTATGTAGTTTAAATTTAATAAATGAATATATCCCCCAATGCTCCATCTAAACACTATTTTGTTGTATTAGAATACTCCTGTCCCTTTTGCGCCAAGTGTGATTTCTGCCACGTGGTAGAAATCACTTGTATTGGTATTTTTTTTTAATTCATGTATTTAATTAATTTTTAAATTTATTTTCGTTAAAAAGCCTTCTTTTTCAATAATTTTAAATAATTGTAATCACTTACGATATTTGTTAAATAGAAAATAATCAATAAAAGAATAATCATTATATTTTTGTTATGCAATAAATTGATAGATGATTGACTTATATACCGTGTAGAACTTAGATACGATTGAATGTGTTGTTGTAACATGACATATTTCTTACTTGAGGCTAGATAGTCCTCGCGTTGGGATGAAGGCCTTTACTAAGTTAGTATATTTGTAGAAAAAAGAAAGATACTAGAAGAAGAGTTGAATATTATCAATAAAAAAATCAAATACTATTTTGAAACAGTGAAATAGTAATAAAAAATCTTAAAAGTGCTGACAAAGAGTTAAGAGAAAAAAATACATAATATTTTTATATTAGTTCGTCTCAATCATTAAAACTAGGTCCAATTCTTAATTAACTCAACCAAGTTTCATTATCTTTTACAAAAATACAAATATTCTTTTATAAGTCACTTCTGACTCAACTTAAGTATTTTTTTATTTATCTTTTCAAGTAACTACTAAAGTATTCTTTGAACACAAAGTTTCTCCAATCTTCAAAATCAAATATTCTTTTATAGTCAAGTCTCTTCAAACTCAAGTAATAACACAAATTTAAAGTTGAAAAATTACTTTATTATTTTATCTTACTTTCAATACGTGGTACAATCAATTTAAATACAAAGTTTTTTTACAGAAAGAACGAATATGAATTCTTGCAATCGTTTTTTTGTCTCCATTGTGTCTATTCTTTCTAAATCTTCAACTTTTTTTATGTAGATGTTTCATGAAGATGATCGTTGCAAATCTTTGAACATTTCTCATAGACTTGGTTTATCTATCTTCATCTTCATTCCTTGTGGAGAAAAGTGTTTGTTGGTACATTAAATGCATTCAAATTGTCACTTCTTATTTGATAAAGAATGTTACTTATCATCTTTAAGATATCGAATGGAAGGAACTATTGCATGTGTCAATCAGAAACGACTTTTTTCTAAGACTTCACATGCTTCAAGAGATTTATTTATCCTTTCTCCGATGTAAATCATATCTATGTTCCTTTTTGTAGTGTGAGTACTAAAGAAGTTTTTTTTATTCTTTTCGATCTATTAAGAAATAACATAGACAAATATGATTAGTTATCAAACATCATAAATGATACATATTAAATGCTTTTGTCTTACATATAAAGTAATTCATTTGAAGGACTTAATGTCAAAATAACCAAACGTCTATCATACTTCATCTTATAGTATGATTTGAAAATTTGTTCTCTTTAAAAAACGTTTAAGTTTGTTATCATTTAAACTTATACCTTGAGAGATCCAAAATCTTCTTTTGATCTAACAATCTCTCCCTTTTTGATGGTGACAAACATGATTTTGAAAATAGAAAATTTTAAGTGCAACAAATCTAATCTATTTCATTTTTCAAACAAATGATCAATGTTCAATATGTTTCTTATTAGAGAATATATATATATATATATATATATATTTATTTAGATCAAAATTTATTGACATGTTTAGATAGGTTATAAAAACATGCATTTTATCATAGTATATCATGCACAAAACTCAGCATATTATGATCAAACTATATATCATAACACTTATGTTAAAGCATATATAAAGACTTTCAGAGAAAATATATACTTCTTTATAAATAAATCCCCTTGAAATGGAATCATAGAGTTTGTAGTTTTAAAACAAATTCAAAAATTATAATAACATTGTACTCTCCCTTTTGGCACCAACAAAAGTCGACACCAAGTCAAAAACTATACAAAATAACATTAGTCCAAAGATGATTCTTCAACAAAGTTAACTTCAACATGGAGTTTGGTAAGCAACTTTTAACATTTGCAATCAAAGCATCGTTATTGACGAATGAACTGTTAGAGAGTAGAGACTAAGGTGTTTACCATGGAATTCATTTTTATGACGATCAATAAAGCGATAGGGACCTCGATAGATGAAAATGGCAACACTTGTGCTTCTTGTTCAGGCAAAGGGGTAACAACGGTAGGAGCAGAGGCAATATATGTATATATTAAGAAAATATTTACAAGTAAATTTACAATAAAATGAAAACAAAATGGAGATGGATAAACAAAATGGCACCATAATTAGTAGAAAGCATTACAAGCAGATGGACGAGTGCTTGAAGTGATGGGAGATTGCAAAATTCCATGACCCAAAGTGATGATGGGGTAATCCTTATTAACACCGTAAGCTCCAAATTGATGAGCTTTGACATAGTGTAAATACCTCATGTCCTTGACATAGTCGATTGTGCGTTCTTTCTTTTATAGATTGAGCGTTGCATAGCCTTAAGTTGGGACTTAGCTTGGAAGAATTTGGTCCAAAGTTTGATCTGGCATGGTTGTCGTGGTGTGCCAATCAAAAATTGAAGATTGGAAGGTTGTGAGTAGTTCTTTTTAATCCCAATTCGACTCAGGTATGGCAAGCATCATCGAACTCATACACAATTGTATGACAAGCTCCATGGTAGAAAGCAATCATGCATTCAAATCCAGGGGCTTTACCTCAAGCACTTCTTTAATGTGAGGTTAAAAAGCAATCTTGCATTCTTTATGGTGTAGAGACATAGATACTCCTCCATATTCAATTAAGACAATCTTCGCGAAGTATCGCTTATAAGAACATAATTAGAGTCATCTTCCTCGTCTATGAGCTCTTCTATCAATTGCTCTAGATCCTCAAAAACAAAACTCAATGCTTCGATGGCTTCACTTAGCAAAATGATCCAAGCATAGTCCTCTAGTCATTTAGAGTTGGGCTCCACCATTGAGGTAGCCATATTCAAAGGGTCAACCTCAATTGCACTTGATTCAACATATGGTTGTGCAATATTATTGGTTGTTCCAGTAGAAGTTCCAACAGTTTCTTCAACAATCAACGAGACTTCGTTAGTTCCTACACATGGTTCCTCAAATGGAACCATAGGTTCAAAAATTGGTATAGGATATGTTGGTTGGACTTGTGGGAGTGTTGGATATATTTTAGTAGTCTTGTCTTCAACTATAGATGCTTTTGTTTGAGTTGGACACACTCTCTTCAACAACAGACCCTCTTGTATGTGTTGGACAAAGACTCTTCGAGAGTGGTGAAAGAGGATCTTTGGCAATAAAAGCTTATTTGGTGAGTCGATGTTGGGCATCCCTCATTATCCTAAGGTGGTTCATGTCGTACATCATCATGGAGAATCCCTTTAACAAGGGGACAATGTGGTATCCTTCTATTAGCATTTTCACATGCATCTGCTCCAGCTCCAACCCCAATTCACCAATTTTTCTCCTTAACAACTAGCTCAACTATTTTATTCTCATGCTTTTGTGCTTCTTGTTGAAAGAGATGTTTGGTGCACTTCAGACTTTGTGCCTCCTCAAGCTTCATCTTGGGCTCAGGTAGCCCATGTATAGGACGATTTTTTTTGGACTTCTTTTGTTAGGGTGCTTTAGATGTGGTTGCTGGTGGGTTTGATGGATTGGTTTGAGGGCAAGAGAGACAGAAGGAAATGGCTTTATCATCAAAGTGAGATGATGAGTCATGAATGGTGATTGATGGTGGTGTTTGGTGAAAGGGAGTGGTTTTTGTTTTCGGTAATGGAAAAGGTAGTGTTTAGACTGTTTGTGTTGGCTGTGAGTCATGTGAACGGTGGCAAGTAGTAGGTTTCTTGAGTGAAGGCTCAAGACCAGCTTCAATTTTACTTCACATGTGTTCTTTTTCAAGCCTAAAAGAAAGTGAACAATCCCTATTCGCTTAAGGGTGATGATGTTGATCTCTGTCACCCCTTGTCTTGCTCGTAATCGGTGGTGCTGGCGTCAACAACTTCATTCACTTTAGTGAAGAGCATTCCATGGGGAATGAGTGTCTTTTTACTATTTTCCTAGTCTCTCTAATTAAGAAAGGACTTCTAGTGGTTGAACACTAAATTGGATATGTTTAGTGTGACCCCTAAGCAAAAATGATAAATGCAAAATCTATCAATATCATAAACGTTATCCCAAGAGCCATTTGATTGTGTAGTTCGACTCATTTGATTCATGAATATGCTCAACATATAAATATATAATTTATATAATTTTAATTTAATTTTAGTTTATTAGAATTTGAAAGAGCCTTCAAAATCTAGTTACAAGTCAATGATGATAAAAGTAATAGACACCTTAAAGTTTCATGGTTATCAATTGAATTTTCTATTATTTAATACAAGATGAAATAGTTTTTATTTATGGGAACTTTGATTTTAATTATGTTTCTTTGGAGTAATACCTTGTAATGTTGCAAAACTAATAAAATAAATTATATTTATTCTTTTCAAAAAAATTAAACAATTATTTTATTTAAAATCTATTAATAAATTAAAATTTTAAAATATATAAGATTACAAACTAAATATAACTATTAAAAAAACTCAAACTAACTTAATTTTGAGGGAAAAAAATCATATTAAATTTGAGCGAAATTATGAATTAAATCAAATATTATACATTCCCATATTGATATATTTCACTATATATATCTTGTGCTGCTACATGATTTTTCATTTTTATTTTATTTCATCCGTAGCCGGTGGAGTCCAAACTACATTATCAGCATGCTGTCACCGTTGACCATTTAGCAGATAACTTTTTTACTAATTTTATCTAGCCCTTCCTTGTAGGGGTGGACAAAATGAACTGAACTGAACTGAACTTATAAAAACTATACTGAACTTAAAAATAGTTCTTATGAATTGAACTAAACTAAATATTAGTTCAGACTAACTGAACTGAACTATTTTTTTGTGTCATTGAACTGAACTGAACTATACTATAAAAACTTGAACTGAACTGCAGTTTAAGTTGCACTGAACTGTTATGATATTTTGAATTGAACAATTTTGACTCATTGATCTATCAAAATAAGACACATTTGCCAAAATTACTTTATTTTCCATTTTATTTAAATTTTTCAAAAAATATATATATATAATTAAGTCAAACAAACTCATTGAATTTTAAGCCTAAAAATAAGTAGTCCAACATAGCTCAATTGATCCGTTAGATTTGACAAAATTGATACAATTTTTTTTGGATCACTTTTTGTTTTTAAGTTTTGGTTATTAGACTATCGAGTTAATCCATTAAAACATAACATGTTAGACACATTTAATTTTTATCCTTTTATAAAAATAGTTCAATTTTTATAATTCAGTTCAGTTTTATAGTTCAATACAGTTAACTATCCAACAGTTCAGTTCAGTTCAGTTTTTTTTTTAAACAGTTCAGTTCAGTTTTTTTACAAACAGTTCAGTTTTTTATAGTACAGTACAGTTCAGTTCACCACCAGTTCAGTTCAGTTCAGTTTTTTTTGCCCACCCCTACTTCCTTGCTTACAATGTCGTTAGACGCTTGGTTTAATTAATGTATTTATTTATTTAGCATATGAAGATTCCTCAACTCCAACGGTAATAGTTAATTTCTTATAACTTTTAGCATTCTGATCATAGGCCGGTTCTGGGAAATATTAATGCGTTTTTATTTTTGTATTTTATTTTTAATTTATTTTAAAAAAAATTGGTCTTAGCTTTTGTATTTTTAAATTGAAAATTTTGGGCCTCAAGCTTAAAAAAAATCATGTGGACTTTCTTCCCCTTTAACTTACGAAGGATTGTGAAAAAAGTAACATTTTTTATTAAATAAGATAAAAGAGTTATTTTTACCTTTTATTTGAAATGTGTGAAAATTTGTTGAATATTTTTCAAATTATAAACTAAACACATACTTAGTGCATGTCTGTTTTATTTGATTCCTGGATTTTAAAATATGTTTAACAAAATTTCTCTCTCACAATATTTTGACGTTGAACGGAACCTGACAATAATACAAATATACCCTTAATTAGTAGAATTTGGATTCTCTCCGGCATCATGTACGTGGATATATCAAACTATTAGGAAAAGAAAAACACAAGTAAAATTCCAAAATTCATAAAGCTCAAAGTTAAATAAAATATTTCAACCATGAGGGTTTGTGGGTCTTCTCTTAAGCTTAGGCAAGCCTGTTGCTGCAATGTGTGATGCCTGAATCATTAGTCCACAACTTTCACCAGTGTCTTACACGTTCCATAAACTAAATTCCAGAATGCCTTACAGTGTATTTCGTTTATTGTTAAACCTTCCCAATATCCCTTGAATGCAAAAGTAACAATTGTTACTATTTCTTATTTCCATGTATTGGAAAAAGAGAATGTCCGATTGCATTGAATTTGTGAATGGTTGGTTTTTCAATAATTTGGATCCTCTCATTCAACATTCTCTCTCCAACCTCTTTCCTGCAACATTAATAATCATCAGATATATCTAATGACTCAAATTTAATCATTTAAAAAATTACATTAATAATAAAATTAAATTTGAGCCATTATATCTAGGGATGACAATGGGGCCCATGGGGGCGGGTAATAGTAAATCCACCCCCACCCCACTGGATGAAAATTGGCCCCATACCCACCCCATATCCGTGCGGGTATCTAAGCGGGTATCGATGAATTTCTTAAATATCCACAGATATCCATGGATATCCGTGGCCGTGGATATTTTATAAATTTTTTAAAAAATTAAAAAAATTATATTATAAATAATTTTAAGTTTATATTTAATGTCATTGAAATATTAAAAATAAAAATTTAGTGTTAATTTTGAACTCGTATTTAATGTTGATTTTGTTGAAATAATAATAAAAATGCAAGATAATCAATAACTTAAAATACATCAATCTCATAAATAAGTTAAAGTCTCATCACAAAGCTATAATAATTCAATCTCATAATTCCAAACAGGAGTAAATAACTTAAAATATATAAATCTTATTGGTCCAATCAAAGCTAGAAAATTAATCAAATTACATCCAACATAATTCTATAACATGCTTAACAAATGTTAATTTCATTAACCTCACTTTTGTAAGAAAATAAGATGAGAGAGTATAGTTTTAGGGTTATGTGATACAAAGATAATTAGGATATTTAAAAAATATTACTAAACGGGTACCCGCGGATATGGATATCATCATACCCGCCCCCACCCCGTTTATAAACGGGTAAAAAATTATCCGTCTCCATTATTCGCGGGTACCCAATTAGCTTATCCATTTATTATCCGTAGTGGATTTTACCCGCAGATACCCGCGAGTGCGGGTATTTTTGCCATCCCTTTATATCTAATGATTATTAATGTTGCTGAGAGAGGCTGGAGAGAGAATATTGCAGAGGAGGATCCAAATTCGTTTTTCAAACATGATGAAGCCCTCCAATGTCTTCATTATAACTTATAAGATATTTTTAATTAAATTATATTCTATAAAAAAATTTGATATAAAACATTAAATTTAATAATAATTTAAATTTTTAAAAAAATAACCTTTCTTTTTTATTTTGATTATTTTTCACTTAATTAATTAATATTTAAAAGATAATAATGTCAATCTAAATGAGAGATACTCTTCCCATTTTACAATAGTTCTAGTTTTAAATTTTTTACACATATATTAAATAGAATAATAAATATCTCATTTTTTTATACGATTTTACTAAAATAACCTACTCTCCTAATAAATGTATTACTCAAATTAAATTGTGGTAATTGAATAATTTAGAAAAAAAATAATTAATATTATATTAAAAAAATAAGAATATCATTCATTTTTAAATATCTTTTAAATGCTAAAACTTTAGTCATTGTAGGACGGTGAAAGTATTTATATCTATTTATTTATTCAACACTAATAAGAGAGAGAATTTTTATTCAATTAATTTCAAACATTTATTATCTTTTATCTAAAAAGAAATTGTTAATTAAATAAAAGTATTCTAAATATATATAATTAATACAACTAACAATTATTAAAAGAGAAAACTATAATAAAAGACAAGTAAAAAATATATTATATATATAAAAAATAGAGGTAGATAGTATACATTTAGCCATTATAACATGTGTTGTATGATTCGTCGTCATTTTTTTCTTGAATAGCCTGAATTATGAAATCAAATTTAGATACCTAGGTTGGGTGTGTTTGAGAAACGATTCACATCATGGCAAACAGGAATTTTTACTTCCAAGGCACAAAAGGAAGTGTACTATCCGTACCGTTAAGCCGAGCTCGAACTCGGCATCATAGCGCAAGACGATTTCGGACACGCGCTAGGAGATCTTGGCCAAGACGAGATTTGCTATCTAATTAGGTCATAATTGATCTCAGGCCCAAGGCCCAACAAAACCCTAATTCACACAAAGGTACGTGCATTACTTATACGAGACTGATACTCCCACAAACACTAATTTTAGCATCGGAGTCTCTTTTGTAGGTACCACCCCCATCTTGGAGCAACCAACGTACCAGCGAAGGGGGCTCACCGATCTTACCCAGCGGACCATCTCTACATCGGATCCTCGGTAAGAACACTTTCCATACATATTTTCTTAATTTTACATTATTTTACCATAAGATGGTTTATGAATCCGAGGTCGAATCCGAACCTTAGCATGATCTACTTCACTTTACGCCGACGTATCTCGCTCTTAGACAAGGTCGAGTTCGAACCTTAATACGTTTCGCTTAAAACCGAGGTCGAGTTCGAACCTTGGTACAATTTATTCTACTTTACGCTGAGGTCAAGTTCGAACCGTGGCACGACTTATTTCACTATAAAACCGAGGTCGAGTTCGAACCTTGGTACAATTTATTCTACTTTACGCCGAGGTCGAGTTCGAACCGTGGCACGACTTATTTCACTATAAAACCGAGGTCGAGTTCGAACCTTGGTACAATTTATTCTACTTTACGCCGAGGTCGAGTTCGAACCGTGGCACGACTTATTTCACTATAAAACCGAGGTCGAGTTCGAACCTTGGTACAATTTATTCTACTTTACGTCGAGGTCGAGTTCGAACCGTGGCACGACTTATTTCACTATAAAACCGAGGTCGAGTTTGAACCTTGGTACAATTTATTCTATTTTACGCCGAGGTCGAGTTCGAACCTTGGTACAATTTATTCTACTTTACACCGAGGTCGAGTTCGAACCGTGGCACGACTTATTTCACTATAAAACCGAGGTCGAGTTCGAACCTTGGTACAATTTATTTTACTTTACACCGAGGTCGAGTTCGAACCGTGGCACGACTTATTTCACTATAAAACCGAGGTCGAGTTCGAACCTTGGTACAATTTATTCTACTTTATGTTGAGGTCGAGTTTAAACCTTGGCACGACTTATTTCACTATAAAACCGAGGTCGAGTTCGAACCTTGGTACAATTTATTCTACTTTACGCCGAGGTCGAGTTCGAACCTTGGCGCGACTTATCTCACTACAAAGTTGAGGTCGAATTCGAACCTTGGCACGATCTATTTTACTCTAAAGCCAAGGTCGAGTTCGAACCTTGGTACAATTTATTCTGTTTTACGCCGAGGTCGAGTCCGAACCTTGGCACGATTTATTTCATTCTAAGCTAAAGGTCGAGTTTGATCCTCGGGACAAATTATTCACATCAGGCCAAGTTTGAGCCCCGGAAAAGCGCAAAACGCACAAGCGCAAAACACACAAGTTCAAAAATAGAATAACTATGGAAAGCTCAAAGAAAACAATATATACAAGACCAAGTTCGCAGGTTCAAAACATGAATCCAGACAAAAATAAACAAAACTATTACAAAGATGGCCTAGGTGGAGGCGTTGTCGCTCGAGCTATCTTGAAGGTCATCTTCTCTTACCAGCTTCCCGAAGCACACCTCTTTCTCCACATGCATTGCCGAGAAGTCGATCCCGGGAGCAAGCAACCTCGCCTAGCGAGCTGCCTTCAGAAATCCCCTCTTATGCTCAAACAGGACAGCTCGCTCAGTGTCAACGAGCTTCTTCTCCAACTCGGACCTCTCCACCGCCATCTTCGCAAGGTCCACCCTCAAGGCGGCAACCTCCTCTTCTTTCCCGCCAAGAAGCACCTCGTCACAAAGATGTTTCTCGGCCGTCGCCACCAAATTAGCCTTCAGAGACGTCACCTCATCTTCTAAGGAACGCACTCGACCTCGGGAAGAGGTGGCGAGCTCCTGCAGTTCACCCACTTGGGAAGCATAAGTCTCATTAGACCGCAAGGCGATCTCCAGGGACTTTTGAACCCTTGCGAGATCTCCCCTTGTAGCTTGAAGCTCAGCCTCATTCTGCCTTTTAGCCTCGCCAAGGGCAGCCCCCAGAGCCCTGTTCTCCTCCTCCAGCAGCTGGACTCGGCCCCTCATCTTATCAAGGTCCTTCTGCTGCTTGGCCCACTTGTGTTTCCAATGGTCCACAATGGCCATTGCCCTCTATAGAAAAACCTCAGCAGAATCAAGGTCTTCCACCGGCCCGACCGTCTCGATCATGGCTTGATCGGCCGAACTCAGCGACTCCTTGGAGAAGAACATCTCCGAGGTCACCCCCGCACTCCACAGAGAATCTATGTCCTCCGAAGCGCTGACATGATCCAGTCGCACCCGAGAACGATCCTTCTCGAAGCAATGGGCGAGGTACTGGCTTTTGGGACGCTCCTTTGACGAGCCTGATGGCGGCGCCGAGGTTGCGGGAGTAGATGTTGGGACCTCGGATCTCGGCCCTTTGCCACGAGCTTCAGCAGCAGCCGGCATCCCTTGCTTGGCAACGGGGACACCCACCCCGGGTACCTCCGAGCTCGGGGCCACCGGGACCTCGGCAGCGTCCCTAGCCTGCAAAAGACGTTCTTAAGTCAGAAAACCAAGAAGTGAAAATATAAAAGAAAAGCCACAAAGCATAGCACCAACGTCGGTGGCCTGGACGACCTGTTCGGCAGCCGGAGCAACCTCCTCGGTGGCCACTTGGGGAGCCCCCTCCGGCGGCGGACTCCCCGTGAGGTCGACCGCGTCAGCGTCAGCGGCCTTGGAAGTAACCTCCTCAGTCTCCCGAGGGGCAGAGGTCCCCCCGACCTCCTTCTCTCCCCTCTTTCTTTTCCTGTGCGTCTTCAGGGGGGCCACATCCTCCTCTTGAGGCTCTGGGACCTCAATCTCGGCGACGTTGTAGTGGTGCTTCAACTCACGCCACTTGTTCCTGCCCATTATGCCTGCGAACACAAGAAATCAAATACATCAGTAACAGAAACTCCTACAAACCCTAAAAAGAAAGACGAGATACTCACTCTCTAAGCCCCTCTCCTTGTACGCCGAGTTCGCAAGCGATAGGACGAGCTTGCAATCCAGCGGACGAGGGAGCGCTTCAAGGTTTGCAATGGCGGTGGCATCCAAGGCCAACAATTGCAACTCCCTCACTCCGTGAAACCTAGTCGGGACCGGCCACCAGTAGAAGGGGAACTTCGGCAACCCATCGAAATAGAATGCCCCATCCTCTAACAGGTTGACATCCACAAGCGCCACCCGGAAGAACTCTTGTTTGAAATTTTTATACGACTGGGAGTAAAGGGAAAAAAGACCCCCAGCCTTACTCCCATTCAGGGACATCAAGCCATAAGGAGGAACACCCATTTTTAACTGGTAAAAATGGAGAAAAACGGGCAGAGACACCCCTATCCCCAAGGCCGAACACAGGACTTGGAAAGCCCTCAAAAAACCCTAGCTATTGGGGTGCAATTGACAAGGAGCCGAGTTGATGAAATTCAAAAAGTCACACTCAAATTGAGTGAAAGGAAGACAGACACCTAAATCCCTAAAAAAACACTGGTATACATAAAAGAAAGGAGGGTCAGAAGGACCCCCCATATAGACACGCTCATCGGGCCGACAAGGCTCGAGCCGAATGAACTTGGAAACGGAAGATTCACAGATCCTATGCGATTTTCGAATCGCATTGATCTCCATGAACGACCTGAACACACTCTGGAACTCTCCCACGTCACTCCTGACCCAATCGTAGCTAGGAATGCCGGGGATGGGCTCTTTAGGCTGGTTCTCCGCCTTTTTCTTTTCGATGGTGACTGTCCCTGCAGCCCCCGCCTTGCCGCGCGCCTTACCCTTGCCCTTGGCAAGCGCAGAAGAAGCGGCACCGCTATTACCAGCCATCAAGAAATGGAAAATATTTTAGAAGAAGAAGAAGATAAGGAAATAGAAGTACCTAGTACTCCTTGGACAAAGAAAGAACAGAAAACAGAGAATGAAAACTCGGTTGCCGGAGAAGGCGACGGAGGAGAACGGAGACAGAGAAAGAGAGAACGGGAATGGCGGAAGCGACAGTGCAGAGAGCAGCGTGCACAAGAAGCCAGGAAGGAAAGGAAACGGAAAAGGGGAAAAGTGAGAAGGGGAAGAGGCGCGAGAGAGAGAAAAGGGCTCCCCGAAATTCAAACGGTCACGACACGTGTCGGAGAGAGAGAGATCACCTGACACATTTAATGAAGCCCATTATGGCGAGGCAAAACCATCATTACATAACCGTCACACGCCGCCTGCACGTCTTCAAGAACAAGGCAACGGTTGTGACACATGGCATCTTGACAAGTAAGCGTACGCGAAAAGTCACAGCCCCTCGACGAGCTCGGCCTTAACTCCTCGACCTACGGTCTTCAGAGCTCAGAGGGCTAGTGTAGAGCTCAGAGGGCTAGTGTATTATCCGTACCGCTAAGCCGAGCTTGAACTCGGCATCATAGCGCAGGACGACCTCGGACATGCGCTGGGAGACCTCGACCAAGACGAGGTCCGCTATCTAATTAGGTCATAACTGATCTCAGGCCCAAGGCCTAACAAAACCCTAATCCACACAAAGGTACGTGCATTACTTATACGATACTAATGCTCCCACAAACACTAACTTTAGCATGGAATCTCTTTTACAGATACCACCCCCATCTTGGAGCAACCAACGTACTAGCATAGGAGGCTCACCGATTTTACCCAGTAGACCATCTCTACATCGGATCCCCGGTAAGAACAGGAAGTAAAGATGTATAACTTTTGGTTGAATCAAATTTGGAAAGGATCTAATGTGAACATAAACATGTACATTGTTGCTTCTGTCAAGATCCAAACTACGTAAAATTTGATTGGTTCTTCAAACATGTGCAAGTGATATCCTTCTAGTTCCATCTTCCCTACCTTTGTTTGAGGTGCATATCCAATGAAAATTATAGATAGTTGGTTGATTCATAGTTTGTAATAAGTACAAAGATTAAAGTCTCAATCTGCCATCAAACAATTGTAATATTTTAACATTAATCCTAAAATATCTGAAAAGAAGAAAAAAAATCCGACAAGATGTGACTCTCATTTTCATTGGTTTTAAATTGTGTTTTACGTAAAGATAAAAGCTACCATCTTGAATTGCCTAGTCATTTAACAGTGGTCATTGCTTGACATCATCTGATATGTTTTGTAGATAAGTGATCAAGTACCTGTATCCTGTAATACCATTTTGTGCTTTATAATGTAGTTTCTAGTCGTTACTTCTATGATTAGCTATAAAAATAATGCAGTTTCCAGTTTCTACTTCTAATATATCATTTTTGTCATTTATTTAAAATCCAAAGAAATATTCATGTCATGATTCCTCTCTTCTGATTCACTCTATTCAACATTTCTTGAAATTATGTTGGTGGATAATTATCTATAAGTATATAATTTGGAGATATATTAGGTAATTATTGAACACATGGGTCTTAATAATTAATAAATTAAAAGTTAGTACATGTAAAAGGTTAGTAAATTAATTCTTAATGATAGCTTTAATATTTAATCATAACACTTATTATTTTGTTTTCCTAAAATTAAAAATACTTAAAAAGGAATTTAATTTATAGTTTTTACAATGAAACCCTGAACCAATCTTTTTCTAATTAAATTGAATAAATATTGCGCACTGTAAATATAATATTTGAACTTAGATTGGGTTTATTACTTACAAAAATTGTTACGCATGCCAAAAGATTACATTGGTAGAATGGAACATGTATGATCAGGTCTTGCAGTGTTCTCTTCATTTTGTTAATAAGTTGGTACATCATTTAGAAAAGAATCCATCTAATTGTGAGATTTCTTCCGTTATCGACACAGATTTTAGAGATTCCCATCAAGTCGTGCAGATCTACGATGATAAAAATCAAGATTTGTTTTCTTGACATAAATACATCCCTTCATAGTTCTTTTCTTTAGACTATGTAAAGGCTTTTAGGTTAATATGTATCATCATTTCGCTTAGAAAGACTCTTGATCACAACTGAAGATCGATTAAATGTACAATACAATCATTTTCAACGTTGAACATTTAAGCCTTTTAAAAATGAATTGCTCAACATTTTACGATACATGGAAACATGTGGTCATTCTTTTGGATTTGACCATTCTTTTCTTGTGTTGCAACAGAAATCATAAGACACTTAACAACGCAAAATCAATCAACCATAGTTATGTTTCATAGATCATATCCATTAATTAATCACTCCTCTCAGTTGAGTGATAATGACACAAACTCTGGTTTGTTTCTTATTTTCCATTCAATAAAATTTATTTATACTTTCAACATCTTTATTAAATAATAGATTTTGTTATTTTAGCCAGAAAAAGCAGATATGAGAACGTTTAAATCTATCGGTGCACACAAGAGTTTAACAAATTTGCATTCTTTAAAAGGGCTAGATTTTTTAATCAAATTTGCTTCTTTTCTAAACAAAATTTGAAGGAGTTCATTCAAATGTTGTCCACCTCACTTTAGTAATCAATTTATCTACAAAGAGAAATTTTATTGATCAAACAAAATGCAGGCGCTACGGACTTTCATTTTTCACTCACACCCTTTCAGAATATATATAATAAAACAAAAACAAAAAAAGGAAATTTAAGAGGAACAAAAAGCTGAAACTTTAGCCATCAAACCATTTTTACAGTTATCATAAAATTCACTCTTCCATTTCATCATCGTCAATTTCCTGAATCTTCATCTTCTTGACTGTTTGAGCTGCATCAGTTTTAGGTCCGTTAGGTATATGGATCAAGATATCTGACTTCTGCCCAGTTGTAGCATTAACAATCCCTCCATTATTTTCTACACGGTAGGCCAGCTCACTCCCTTTTGGTCCAGCATCTATGTAAACTGTTGAATTCTCATCAATCTCTTCCCTTATAAGCATTCTAGAAAGCTCTGTCACCACCTTCTTCTCAAGCCACCTCCTAATTGGTCTAGCACCATACACCTGCAAGTAACAAAAAGAAGAAAAGGAATTAAGAACCTCTAGCAACATTTTTTTTTTTAATCATATGCTAAGCAAATATGTCATAATGAACCTACCGGATCATAGCTCTCGCCAAGAATATAGTCTAGTGCTGCATCTGTCACTGCCAAAGCAATTCCTCTCTCAGCAAGACGACTAGCAACATCCTTCATCTGTAACCTTGCAACCTTCATCAATTGCTCGTGTGAAAGAGGGTCAAATACCACAATTTCATCAAGTCGATTCAACAACTCTGGCCTAAAATGTCTTCTCACCTGTTAAGGATATAAAATTATACTTTAGTATAAACAATAACAGCAAGTAACACATGAAAAATTTATAACAAAAATAGCCTCTTCAACACACCTCCTGCATTACACGATCCCGAGCAACTTGCATGGAACATTTTCCTGAAAGTCCGCTAAGGAGGTGCTCTGCTCCAAGGTTTGAGGTCATGATAATGACAGTGTTTCTAAAGTCCACAGTACGCCCTTGTCCATCAGTTAACCTTCCATCATCCAAAACTTGAAGAAGAGTATTAAACACAGATGTATGTGCCTTCTCCACTTCATCAAAAAGCACCACACTGTAAGGTCTTCGTCTTACAGCTTCAGTTAGTTGTCCACCTTCCTCATGTCCAACATACCTGAAAATTCAATGTAAGGAGTAAGATATAATACTTGCAGGAAAAATAAATAACAATCACGTGAAGTTCATCTCAACCCACTTACCCTGGTGGTGCACCGATCAATCTTGAAACTGAGTGCTGCTCCATGTACTCGGACATGTCAATCCTCACCAGTTGGTTTTCATCATCAAAGAGTTGCTCAGCAAGAGCCTTTGCCAGCTCAGTTTTGCCAACACCAGTTGGACCAAGAAATAAGAATGAACCAGTTGGTTGTTGAGGCCTACCTAGCCCAGCTCTCGATCTCAAAACAGCCTCAGCAACAGCATTAACAGCTTGGTCTTGCCCTACAACTCTGTTGTGCAATCTGTCACCAAGTCCAATCAACCTTTGTTTTTCATTTTGGCCAAGCCTCGTCACTGGTATACCAGTCCAGCGGCTCACAACCTCAGCTATTTGCTCAGGTCCAACAGTCTCGGTCAACATCAAGTTTTCATCAGTGTTCCCTTCAAGCTGTTGGATTGCAGTTTCCACCTCTTGAATTGCCCCATATCGCAGGTCTGCAGCTCTAGCCAAATCATATCGCCTCTCAGCCTCTTGCAAAGCAAAGAGAAGCTCTTCTCGTTTCTGCTTGAGCCTCCGAATCTCATCAACCCTCTCCTTCTCTTTTCGGTACTTCATCATCAAAGGTTGAAGTTTGTCTCTCAAGTCATCAAGTTCTTTCCGCACCTGCACATAATCAACAAAACTTAGAACCATCGCAATATTATCGACGGAAACAAATCCAATAAAAAAACCAAATCAATACATACTTCTACAAGACGGGCTTTGCTGGCTTTATCCTTCTCTTTCTCCAGAGCGTGAAGTTCCACTTCCAGCTGCATTCTCTTCCTCTCAAGATTATCAATTTCCTCAGGCTGGCTATCAAGCTGAACCCTCACATTCGCACAAGCCTCGTCCACTAAATCAATAGCCTTGTCAGGAAGATGACGCCCTGAACAAGAACACAGAACATAAGCACATGACGCAAACAAAACTACAAAACATCATTTTCCAGAACAAAAACAACTCAAAACATAAACACCAAAAGGGTACAGATTCCATACCGGTAATGTAGCGGCTAGAGAGTTGAGCTGCGATAACCAAAGCACGATCCTGAATTGTAACACCATGATGTCCCTCATATCTCTCTTTCAAGCCACGAAGAATACTAATGGTGTCACTCACACTAGGCTCCGCCACAAAAACCTGCTGAAACCTCCTCTCAAACGCAGCATCCTTCTCCACATACTTGCGATACTCCTCGAGCGTGGTGGCGCCAATGCACCTAAGCTGGCCACGAGCAAGCATAGGCTTGAAGAGATTCGCAGCATCCATGGACCCCTCCGTGCGACCAGCACCAAGAACCAAATGAATCTCATCAATGAACAAAATGACCTTCCCCTCAGCCTCCTCCACTTCCTTCAAAACCGCCTTCAACCGCTCCTCAAACTCACCCCTGTATTTCGCACCCGCCACCAACGCCCCCATGTCCAACGCAATGAGCCTCACGTCAGAAAGATTGCTGGGAACATCACCTCTTACTATCCTCTGCGCCAACCCTTCCACCACCGCGGTTTTTCCAACACCCGGTTCACCGATCAAAACGGGGTTATTCTTAGTCCTGCGTGACAAAATCCTCACCACCCTTCTTATCTCCTCGTCACGCCCAATAACGGGGTCAAGCTTCCCCGCTTGTTCAACAAGGTCACGCCCATAAGTCTTCAAAGCCTGAAAATTCGTGTCCCCGGAAGCGCTTTCGACCTTCCTCCCTTCCTTCCCGCGAAGCTTCTCCACCTCCGACTTCACCCTCGCCGCCGCCACGCCGGCCTCCTTCAGCAGCTCTCCGACTTGGGAGTCTTCGAGGATTCCGAGGATTAATTGATCGACGGCCAAGTGCGTGTCGCCGCGCGACTTCTGCGCCGCTTGTGCCCTTCTGATGGCCTTCACGAGGCTGGTGCTCGCGGGAATCTCGTCCGGCGGCGGCGACTGGCAGGGGAGCTTCTTCAGGGCTTGGCTCAGCACGCGCGCCACGGCGCGTGCGGAGTCCTCGCCGCCCGCGGCGGTTATCGCTTGGGAGAAAATGCCGTTGGAATCGGAGAGCAGCGCGTGGGCTAAGTGGAGAGGAGTGAACTGCGCGTGGCCCGAACTCATTGCGAGCTCGTGCGCCGCTGCGAGAGCCTCGTTTGATTTGTGTGTGAACTTGTCGGGATTCATTTCTAACCTACGCAACGATAATAATAATAATAATAACAGTGATAAGAATACGCAATACGAAACGGATTGTGGTAACGGTTGAAAAAGAGAAGGAAGGAAGAAAGGAAGAGTTTGACGTACCTTGAGATGTGAAAGACGAAGGGTTTGGTTTGGGAGAAATTGAGTTAGGATGGTTTGGTAATATATATATATATACAATTGCGAAGAGTTTGGTTTGGTAATGAGAACAATTTAGCGTGATGTTGTTGTGTGATAGTGAATTGAAGCGGTGAAGAAGAGGGAAAGGTGGAGTATTTGTTGAAGGAGAAGATGCGTCTAAATGGTTCTGGACGTTTCCTGGTGAACAGAGAGAAGAAACTCCTAGACTTCTCCATCTTTTTCTAGATTTTTCGCCTGTTTTTTTTTTTCACCCGATGTGGTTTTTCTATTTATAATCTCTCACCACCCATTTTCGTTATCCTTGTTGGCACTAGTTACCTAGGGGATGGGGATGTTCATTTTTGTTTTCCTTTAAATGTTGAAAATGTTTGGAAAAAAATGTTCGAAATTTGTGATGTGTAATTTTTATTTAGGAGTTTCATGTGTAATTAATATTTAGGAGTTTGGTAGAAAGGAAATAAATAATTGAGAAATAGAGGTGAGTGAATCAAAGAAAAGAGAAATAAGTGAATAAAAATAAAAATAAATTGAATAAAAATTTAATTATTTAGTGAAAGAGAAATTCTTATATATAAGAACAAAAAAAAGAGAGGAAAAGGAGTGAAGTCAATTATTTTTTTATTTTTTATCTTCTTATTTCCTATCAATTAAATCTCTTGATTTATTTCATCTCATCTAAACTAATTTATGTTAAAATTTTAAATTAATTTAAGTTTGGAAACATAGTTTTAATAATAAAAATTAAAAATTATATAGTGTAAAACATATTAGTCTTTAGTTATAAATAATATTTTATAATAATATTTGGATTTAAATATAATTTTATTCTTTCATATTTAAGATAAATTTAATTTTAATCTCTCAAATTTAAAATTAATTTTTTAATCATATAATTTTAAATTTTTTATTTTAATTTTTTTATTTTAATTTTATTAAAAAATTTATTAAATATTATTATATAAAATTTATTATTAATATATTTATTAGTGAAAACATCACATTAAATATTAAACTTAATATTATATGATTATTTCAATTTGAGAACTTTGTACTCTTAGGAGAATTATTTCAATTTGGCCTAAAAAATTAAAATAAAATTTTTGAAAAATATAAAAACTAAAAATAATAATTTTTAATTTAAAAAATAAAAAATAAAATCACCATAAATTTAAGACACTAAAAATGTCACAAAAATTCCAGCGTATTACTCATATAACATCTAAATATTATGTTCTATGATTAAAAAAAAATACAATATTTATATTTGAATATCTGCAGTCAGAAAGTGTTTTTTAAAGTAATAAATGCTATATCAGTGACATACTAACATTAATTAAAGTTAAATTTGAATATTTTTTATCTTTTGAATATTTATTATTTGAGAACTTCACAATATATATTTTTTTTTATCAGGAGAACTTCACACTTTAAAAGCATATTACATTTAATTAATACAAATTGTGCTTCTGGAATAATTCTTTTAAGACGTAAAAATTCTCGAAGCAGATTTTAATTGTTCTATATATATAAAAAAAAATAAAAAATAAAGCTTTTCATACAGAAATTAAATCCTTAATGACATGCTTAAAAAATTCGTTATCTATCGTTTGAGTTGGATTAATTTATTTTGAGGTTGATTTTATTCGTTTGTAATATTTGAGTTCAGGAATTTTTTTTAAAAATCAAGCTTTTTAAATTTGATAATTAATAAATATATAATTTATTTTTAGTTATAAATAAAATAATGTTATTAAAATAAAAATATTAAAAGATGAAAATAAAAAATAATAAGTTAATATTGTGAAAATAAATTACTGAAAGAATATTTCAAGATAGAACTGAAAATATTCAAACAAAAAAAGTATTAGAGTGGCTATTTAAAAATAAAAATTCAAAAATATAAATAATTGTGAAAGTTAAAAAAAAAAAATACTTGAACTATAAGTTTGACATATAGGCAAATGCTTGAGTGAAGAAGTGTGTGATAAGAATAAAAATGTGCTATAGTTACTTAAATTTTACTTTTTATGTTTTTATATTATATTAAAATTATTAGTATTGTTAAAAAATGTTAAGCTAAACTTAACTGTTATAACAAGTCACTCGAACTAAATTAAATTGGTAAATAGCTCATGCAAACTAAATTCTAAAAATTTGATCAGAATTATATTTTATACTAAATTGAACTACCTTTTACTTTGAATTAATTTTTTTTTAATTTGATACGAACAAAATTATTTTTCATAATAATTTAATTCTTTAAAATTGAACTTAAATTTTAATTTAATTCAATTTTTATAATAAAAATAGTTTTAAAAAATCAGTCTAGTTCAATTTAATTTTTTAATAATTTAGTTTAAAATAATTTTTAAATAGTTCTATTAAAAATTTATTTTAATTTAATGAACTTTTTTGAATTTGAATATGTATTTGTGTTAAATATTTTAAAGAAAAATACGTGATCTTAAAAATATCATTTTCTCTTTACATTAACTGAAAACAATAAAAAAAATAAAGTGATTTATAGACAATATAAATTAAAACAAAAAAATATAATTAAAAATAACTATATGAATTTTTAAAATTATTAAATAATGATTTGAAATTACCATGACTTGACTTGTAATTCAAGTTTGACGGTGTTATCTCTGCATCCTCGTGTTGTTGTTTCAGAACCTGGGCTTGTATTTTACAATTACAAATCCTAAAGGCTAAAGTCAAAAGAGTCATTTAATATTATTACATAATTTTTATTCGAAAGTTAAAATGAGAAAATAGGATTAATCTAATCCGTTCATATATTTTTCTCTTTCTAATATATCTGATGATTTTAAATACATAGACCACGTGTGAATCACATCTTTTTAACATTTTAATGTTCATCGTGAACCATTTTATACCAAGTGCACGGAAGAAATCCTAACATTGCTTTTATTTCTTGGATTCAAGCGGCACATGCCCTTCCTAAACACAAATCATAGGCTCACAATAGGTTGATCGAAGAAAATAAATAGGTAAGAAATATCATAAAAGAAAAATAAATAAAGACACATAAGAAATAAAATGAAGTTTAAGGTTATTTGGTTTAAGAGAAGTTAAAAAAATATATAAAATAATATTATATATTTAATAGAAATAAATAAATATATATATATAAGATTAATTAATTAAAATAAAAAAATTTAATTAATTATCTTGTATTTTATTCGGTTAAATCTTTTAATTTAGTCAGTTATATTTTTTGATATAATCAATTAAATGAAAATATTTAATCGATTATTGAAATTTATAATGCGATAATTATTTAAGTTTTGTAAATAAAAAATAACTTTTGATCGATTAAATATAAAATTTTCCAAATAACTTTTGATCAATTAAATATAAATTTAATTGATTCCAGTTTATATAATATTTATTGTTTTGCTATTTTCTCTTTAATTAATGAAAAAATAAGTGATGAAACTCATTACTTTTTTATTTTTCTCTTCTTTCATTTATTTCTAACCAAATATATTTATCTTTAATTTTTTATCTATTTCTCACATTTCTTACCTGATTTTCACTCATTTCTCCTTAATCAAAAGTATATTCATTATTGATTAGAACAACCATGATAACCCGATAGAACTAGGCTCGAAAGTATTCTCAAAACTTCAACAGGAGTTTTGGTAAGTCTTAGGTGTGTTTGATACATGCTAGAATATAAGATAAAGAGAATAACATATGACAAATACTTAAATTTATTACATTATTTGATAAATAATAGACAACACACATAAAATAATGTTAAATTTATTATAATAACGTTTTAGTCATCATGATGAATTCTTATTATCTTAAAGGAGATGATAATTGTAGTAATGGTAGTAATGACAACATTAACAATGTTATCAGTGACAACAACAAAAACATGATAGGTGCAAGGTAATGGTGGACAGTGGTAATGATGGTGATCAATGACAATGACAATGACAATAAGTAACAATATGATGGTAGTAAAGGTAAGGTTTTGATACAATAACAATAATGATAATAAATATTATTGTTCTTGTAATAAAAAGTTATCTCATGAATTTTTTAATAATAAAAAATAAGCTTTTTATTTTATTTTTTCATCTTATTTGTCTAGTAGCATGGTCTTTTTGTAAATTGATACAAAATAATAAAATTTATCCTCACGAATATCATTATTTTTAGAAATCAAACAAATTCTTAGACTATCCAAGATATGTAAGCATCAATGAGACCAATTACATATACTTTGCTTAGAGGACAAAAAGACTTAAGAAAAAAAAGTAAAGTAAAAAGAATTAAGAAAAGGTAGATTTTTAAATTATTTAAATTGAAAAAACGAAAAAAAAAAAG
The DNA here is from genome assembly GCF_000230855.2 of Cajanus cajan. NCBI lineage: Eukaryota > Viridiplantae > Streptophyta > Magnoliopsida > Fabales > Fabaceae > Cajanus > Cajanus cajan. The sequence continues at coordinate 60,317,427 of NC_138521.1, read as the reverse complement.
TAAAAGAGAAAAAAAAAACTAGTATAAATTATAATGACATATTTACCTTTAATGTCATATTTATATAATTCATAATTAAAAGATAAATATGTCATTTGTTTTGTTTGACAACTTTTTTCTAATTCTCCCACCGAAGGGATCTTTCATCTTTTAAAAGTGAGTTTCACACTTATCTTTTTTTATTTTTCTTCTCTCGCATATTTCTTTCCAAAATCATTGAAGTCAAACGTATCATATGGGGCTTTCTATCCTATCTATTGCTCAAAGCAAGCTCAAGATCTTGGTTATAGACACTTTTCTTGTTATTACTATCTAATGTTTGGTTTGGACAAGGAATAAAGTAAACAAAAATAAATTAATAAAAGATGATAGAAATAGATAAGAAATAAAATAGAAAAATTATATTGTTTGAATTGATAGAACTAAGAAATAGGAATGTGAGAGAATTCCTCTTCTTTGTTTGAATGAATAAAAAAAGAGAAAAATAAAATAAATATACAAATTATATATAAAAATATAGTTATAATAATTAAAAAATATATATAATAAATGATAATATGCAATAACAATAACAATAATAATAATAAATATTCCTTCCCATTTCATTATAATTTTAGAGGGAATGTTTTCTCACAACTGTCACCAAAATAACTTATTTATTTTCTATTTTTTTGTCTCAAACAAGCTATAAATTTAATGTTTTTTATCATATCTCCTCACATTCAATTTTTTTTTCTCAAACAAATAATGGTAAGATGTACATTAATTTTATCATTATATACTAATTCCTTTCTCCATTAATATTCTTTACTATCATGTTCTTGATAAATAAAATTCCATAATATGACTGCGTATTTACTAAGACCTAATCCTTTTTCCTTTGATGAGTAAGATCCAATCCTTATCTCCCAACATCTGAAAAAAAAAACTGCATAATTATCAAGATATCAACTTTTATTAGCAAGCACAAAAGTAACGATCAATGCATCCCCTTGGTAGCAGCATCCAACTAATTAGTGGATAATTTAATTGTCCTAGTGCTTTATTGCAGTTCAAGACAACACTTGCAACCTTTCCACTATATCTTATATACCAACAACATTGTTTCTAAAACCATATAACAATGGACCACACGCTACACAATCAATCCTCCTGATTTATTAACACAAACTTGATTATAAAAAAAACGTATAACTTATAGCAAACTTGTCTTAAGGTCATTGGGTATAACTGCATTAAAATGGCAACAACCCAACCTATAATTTCCAAACTTTTTCACACTCAAATAGTACATGTTTTGAGTCCTTTATCCCCTCATCATATCTATTGCATCCAACTTTTCCCTCTACCACAACTCTCTTCCTTGCTAAATTTTGAAGATTTGGCAATCTTTCTTGTGCTGTCAACCAAACAAAAAATTGCACCATTGGAGAAACTCATTTATTCCATGTCTTGGCAAAAAATTATTCTTTACCTTCATTTGTTAATTATGTGAGATTTTTATACGTTGATCTTACAAAATACTCACCCGAAGCATCTAATTTACACACCCAAGACATCCTTATCCCCTTTTGCCAAACTAACACCAAACAACTCCTCCTCCAAATGCCTTGCTTGCACTTCCTCCCATTGAAACAAATATTTTCTTCACTTCCAAATCCATACCCAAGCCCCATTTACCCACTAAATCTCCAAATATATTTTTTTTCCTTTTTTTTTTTGTCTAAAGTGACACTATACAATCTATAAAATTTGTTATTCAAAAAACTTCCATCCAACCATTTTTCCTTCCAAAATAAAGCAGATTTTTCTTCACACACCTTTTTTTTTAATTTAATTATTTGATTTGATTATCTTCTCATCCTCTAGTGAGGATAAGTCATTCCACCAAGAATAACATATCACATCATTTTATGGAGGGAAAGACAGATACTAGAAAGGGGTTAACAGTGCCTATCAAAAATCACTTTTTCAAACAATGAAATAGAAACCCAAACCACAAATAGTGTTTTACGAGAAGTCAAAATACTGGACACACAAAATTTTATATTGGTTCATTTCAACTACTAAGATTACATTCAGTTCTCGATTCAACTAGCTTGAATCTCACTATCTTTAACGAAAATACAAGTCATTTTTTTTTCCAAACCATTTTTGGTTTAATCTTGAGTATTCTCTGACTTACCTTTTTAAGCAACTACTTAAGTATTATTTGTACCCCCAAGCAGCTCTAGACTTAAATAACTAAATATTATTTTACATACAAACTTCCTTAGGCTTAACCCAATAACATACAATTGAATCTAGGTAAGGTTTTACGTCTTATAAACAAGATGTGATATAACCAATGAAGTACAAAAAATTGTTTTTACAAAAAAAATGAATGATAATTGTACAAAATTATTTTCTTCTTTTTGAACATCAAACTTCTTATATAGTAACCTTAATGAAGATGACCATTACAACACTTTGAGCATTTCTGACAAGCATGTTTCATCTATCTTCATCTTTAATTTATTGATGAGAAAAGTATTTGTTAAAACATTAAATGCATTTCACCAAAAAGTCATTTTTTATTTGATCAAAAAGACTACTTATCATCTTTTAGATACCAAACGGATGAAATAAAACGTATGTTAAAATTATGTAAATTTGAAACAACTTTAACGAGCTCTTTTCGTGATTACAGGAATCCACTTGACCTATTTTTGACGTAAAACATGTCTTTGTTTCCTTTTAATAAATTACGATTTTCAAAAAAGCTTTTAAGGTTTGATCTGTTAAAAAAACATTCAGACAAATAACTTCATTGTTAAACATCATAAATGATAAAGTAAATGTTAGTCTATCAAATAATATGTTTCTTTTGGTTGGACAATGTCTTATTACAGCTAGTATCTTACATCTCGTATGATAAAAAACATTTTTTTTATTAGAAAAACTTTTCATTTGTTATAAATAAAACATGAAAATTTGAGAAATCTAAATTTATCTTTTGACTTAACACATTATTTCACTTTTTGTCGCCATTTTCATATTTTCCTTTAACAACCTTATTCCATAACTCCACCAACATATGACATCTCCATTTAATTAACAAGGCCATATTAAAAACCTGAAAATTTCTCACCCATAAAGCTCCTCCTCCTATGTCTTACACACCATTTTCCATGAAACCCAATGAATCTTCTTAACCCCTTGTCCCACACCCCAAAGAAATCTTTTGAAAATGCACTCAAGGATATAAAAAAAACACCTTGAGGTGTCTGAAAAAAGGAAAGATAGAAAATCAAGTTAGAAAATGTAAATAACTTGAGCAGCATTATGTATCTTCCAAAAAGACACATATTTACTTGCCCAAGAAACAAGTAAACTGTGCACCAAATTCACAGGTGATTGTTAGGTACTTTTTTTTTCTTTCCTCCCAGGATTTGATTCGATAGTTAATCCAAGATACTTAAAAGGTACAAAACCAATTTTTAGAGGTGTCAAAATGAGCTAAATCCACTGGGTCAACTTGACTCACTATGAGTTTGGGTCGAGCCGAGTTAAGGAAAAAAATTATACTAATTTTGGCTAAATTCCAACCAAACTCACTTAATCCGTGAGTCAAACAGGTTTGAGTTTAAGTGAGTTGAATTGACCCGTTTAATCCACTATTAAAAAAACATAATATTATATATATATATATATATATATATATATATATATACACGTTTTATGTGTTTTTTATTTGAAATTTTTATTAATATGTTCTTATGTATTTACATTTGAATCAATGATAAACTTGATTTATGGATATAAAAAATTATGACTCTTTATTTTATTTATAAAAAATATAAATGTAATTATTATTTTTATTTTATTTATTTAAAAAAAATGCTGAGCCAACCCATATAATCTAACAACCCGTGATAGATTGAATCGGGTTGAAATTTTTTTGACTCACTAAAAAATAAACTGAATTGAGTTGACTTATTTAAAGTACTAACCCGTAATGAGCGAATACATGTAAGTCGAGTTGATTTACTTTTCCACTTCTACCAATTTTGCCAATTTTGCAATTCTTCCCCTATGTAACCATTGATCGTCCACATTTATTCCATTTACAGAAATTCACCTTTTAACCTAAAACATCTTATACTAAATGTAAGTTAGCTTTGGATGTTCTCACATTTTTCGTAGAGTTTTTTTCATAATCAAAGTATCATCCATGAATTGCAAACGAGATACACGATGACCCTTATTTAGGAACCCAATCAATATTAAGATCTGCAAACTTAGATGGCTACAAGGGTTTTGGACGAGTTGACGGCGGAAGAGTTGGATATTTTGGCTTGGAATAAGCTACGAGGAAAACAACAATCGGCTTACGGGGGGCTGTTAAATGTTGTGGAGAAGGATGCCATTCTAGGATAGGTGAGTGACAACATCTTGACTACTAAAGGAATAACCTTTCCCGTGTCTGCGGATGAAGCATTATGAAGGGTTAGGGTCTCTTATAAGGATGTTATATCCGGTGTTAATGGAGGGACTGCACACAGGCAATGTCTTGGGATGAAGATGTTATGCTCGAGGACGACTTAGAAAAAGATTTTCAAGCGTACGAGGAGTTGGATAATTTGGTTGGGAACCCATTATGTCCCAGCATTAAAGTGACAAAAGATGAGATAAGAAGGGCTTGCCAGCCATGGAAGAGGTCGGTGATAGTTAAATTGTTGGGGAAGAAGATAGGGTGGACATATTTGAAGTCGAGACTCTTAAAACTCTCGAACCCAATGGGAGGTGTGGAGGTTATGGAGTTAGATGGTGATTTCTTTCTAGTGCGATTCGATGTATGGGAGGATGTCCAGTATGCGATTAACGAAGGGTCGTGGCTGATTTTGGGTCATTGTTTGATTGTTCATAGATGGCACCCAGGTTTCAAACCCCTGAAGAATGAGTTTCGCAAAGTGGTTGTTTAGGTTAGAATACCAGCGCTTCCGTTGGAATTTTATGATGTAGGAATTTTAGCCAAGATTGGGAACAGTCTAGGGCGATATGTTAGGACCAACCCCAACACGCTAAAGAAGTCGAGTGAGAGTATGGAGGAGACATACACCACAGAGAGAGCACGGTTTGCAAGATTATGCATAGAGGTGGACTTAGCTAAAGTTCTTGTTCCTTCCTTTGAGATCCAACATGAGGTGTATCCTGTGGAGTATGAAGGATTGAACCTGGTGTGCTTTTCTTGTGGGCAATATGGCCATCAAAAAGATCAATGTCAAAGAGGCGAGATGGAGAAACAACAAAAAGTGGCTCAGAACAAGGTTGCTAGTATTATTATAGAGGGGGGAACGGAAAATAGACGAGAAGAAGATCAAAGAATCTTCGGGCCTTAGATGCTAGTTTCTCGTGATAATAGGAGAAAAGGTCAACCTATAAGAGATCCTTGTGAAGGGTCGAAGAAGGGTCCAGGTAAGCCTCTCGATAGTCATGTTAAAGGGACAAATGGAAAACAAGGGTCAAGGTTTGGAGTGCTGTATGGAATGGATAACGCATCAACTAGTGGCCTATTGGAGTCTGAAAAGGCGCTAATCCCAAGTAAGGGGCATAAGGTGGAGCGTTCGATTAGTAAAAGGTGTATAGATTCGATTACTTCCATTAAAAACCTTTATACAAATGGAATTGAAAAGACCGGAATGTCTAATATCACCAAACAACAACAATCTCGGGATATGTGTGCTAAGCAGTCATTAATGGAGGATCAGGTCATTGGGACCCAGGGTGGGACAAGAAGTGATATCGGAGGTGGGGCCCATTGCTTGGGCTAGAGACAAATTGTGAGGAAGGGCCTACTATTACTAGGGAGGCCCATAAAGGTGAGGTTGAAACCCAAAACATTCGAGTTTCATATAAAGCTATGGGAGAAGTTAAGAAGGGTGACAGTAGAAAATGGATGAGCGTTAGGGCTATGAAATTAAAAGCCAGGGGAGTGGGGCTCAGAGTTGTTGCAGTCAAAGCCCAACCAAATCGCACTGCTCAAACCCGAAAGAAGGAACGAATTAGCCTTAGTATTAATAATGCTATTTCACAATTAGGGAAATCAAAACTAGGATCCATGGCAAATTTCGATGCGTTATCAGGAGGTGAGTTCTCCTTTCCTACTCTAGGGCTGTTGCAGGATATTGGTCGAGCTAAATATAAGGAAAAGATGGGGACGCAAGAAGTTGAGGGGGTGTGTCTTAGAGATGGTAAAGAGGGTGGTGATGACCACATGTTGGAGTTGGATAATGACTATTTTGAGAAACAAAATGTGGATGTTGACAATCCATCAGGAGCTATCTAAGAGGTCTCAGGTTTCTAGTTCATTTTTTGTTAGTTGTTATGTGTGTAAATATTCTGAGTTGGAATTATCGAGAGGCGGGAGCTAAAGCGTTTCCTACGCTTATTCGTGATTTACAGAGTAAGTATCAAGTTCAAGTGTTGTTAGTGGTAGAGCCATGAATAAGTGGAGAAGGAGCAAATAAAGTTTGTCGACGTCTATAATTTGACCAATCTTTTTGTGTGGAGGCTACTGGTTTTTCTGGGGGGCTTTGGTTGCTATGGGATTCTCAGGTTGTGAAGTGTCAAGTGGTCAACTATTCCAGCCAACATATTCATGTTAATATGGCCTTAAAGGATGGGAGTAGTAGCTAGTGTCTTACAGGCGTGTATGGGTCCCCTAGGCAACAACAAAGGAAGGCCATTTGGAAGAGAATTGAAGATTTAAGTGATGCTCTAGATAAGCCTTGGGTGGTGATAAGCGACTTTAATGCTTACCTTCACCCAGGTGAGAAGAAGGGGGGTAATAGGTCGATTGCCTCTAGTATGACTCAGTTCCAGGATTGCTTGGATAGAAGTCATCTTCTAGATTTGGATTTTTTCGGGCTTAAGTTTACTTGGGAGGCAAGGGATGTGGCCGAGAGGATTAATCGTGCCATTGCTAATCACAAGTGGTTATTGACATTTCCTGATTCTATGGTCAAGCATTTGCCTTTCTTTCAATTTGATCACAGACCGCTTCTTTTGGCTCTGAACCATGGTGGTAGAGGTGAACGAGGGAATAAAAGTTTTAGGTTTTTGGCTAATTGGTTGGCTGATCCCTCTTTTGGAGAGGTGGTCCTTGAGTCTTGGGTATATTCTGAAAATTGGGAGATGGCTATTGCGAATTTCCAATCTCAGGTGGTTATTTGGAACAAAAGTCATTTTGGCAATATTTTTCACAAGAAAAGAAGGCTTATTGCTAAGATGGAAGGGGTGGAGAGATGTATTGATTATCAATCTAACTCAGGGTTTCTAAGGCTTCGAGAAGCTTTATTGAAGGAATACTAGGAGATTGTAGATCAAAAGGATTTATTATGGTTCCAAAGAGCAAGGCAAGATTGGTTGAAGTTTGGGGATAGGAACACAAGATTTTTCCATACAACGACTATTAGTAGAAAAGAGAAGGAATGCCATTAAGTGTTTCCAGAAGGATGATGGGTCGCTTGTTGAATCTCAACAAAACCTTATGCTTCACATCAAAAGTTTCTATGAAAACCTTTTTCAAGATGAGATGGGCGTTGTGGATTGGCCTATTAGGGGGAATTTTCCCCATCTCACAGTAGGTCAGTTGGCCACGATTCAAGAGGTTCCGACTGTTCAAGAGATTAAGACTGTTATTTTCAATATGGGGGGGCTGAAAGCGCCTGGCCCAGATGGTTTGCATCCTATTTTCTTCCAATCACAATGGGATACTATAGGAGCCTCAACGTGTAATAGGGTGATATAAGCGTTCCTCCATCCTAACTCTATAAGAGAGATCAATCAAACTAATATTGTTCTAATCCCTAAGACTGACCATCCTTCCTTTATTAAGGATTATCGACCGATTAGCCTCTGCAACGTGATCTATAAAGCGCTTACTAAGTTGGTGGCAGTTCGACTGAAGAACCATATGAATACTCTCATTTCTCCAAGACAAACCAGTTTCATCCCAGGGAGACAAGGTAGGGACAACATTATTATTGCCCAAGAAGCTTGCCATACTATGCGGAGAACAAAGAGGAAATGTGGTTTTATGGCGATCAAAGTTGATTTGGAGAAGGCTTATGACAACATTAGATGGGCTTTTGTGGTGGATACTTTCAGTGATTTGGGCTTTAGAGATCACTTTATCTCTGTTATTTACCATTGTTTGTCTTTTGTATCATTCCGTGTTTGTGTTAATGGGGAAAAAGCTGATAGCTTCACTCCTCAACGTGGCCTTAGGCAGGGTGATCCCATTTCTCCCTATATTTTCGTTCTGTGTGTGGAGAGGCTATCACAGTTGATTGATAAAAGGATGGTAGAGGGGAATTGGAAATCGCTTGTCATGGCTAAAGGCGAGATAAAACTATCACACTTATTCTTTCCTAAAGATCTTCTTTTGTTTGGGGAGGCATCCAAAGCTCAGATGGAGGTGGTGAAAATTTGTCTGGATTTATTTAGCAGTGCAGCCGATACTAAGGTTAGTGGGGCCAAAACAAGAGTATTCTTTTCGAAAGGTGTTCATCATACTAGAAGAGCATAATTGACTAATTTGGTGGGTTTTAAAGTGACAGCGGACCTGGGAAAGTATCTGGGCGTTCCTTTAATCCATACTAGGAAGACCAAAGTGTCGTTTCAGCATATTATTCAAAAACCCAATAATAGACTGGCTAGTTGGAAGGCTAATCAGTTGTCTTTTGCAGGGAGAGTCACCTTGGCTCAAAGTGTAATTCAAGCTATGCCAACATATACTATGCAATCCACCTTAATTCCTAAAGGCATTTGTGATAAACTGAAGAGCATACAACGTCGATTTATTTGGAATGACAGGCAAGATAGTAGAGGGTGGCATTCTATTTCTTGGGGCACCCTTTTGTGATCAGAAGCTAAATGGTGGTTTGGGTTTTCGGAACCTAAAATTATTTAACAAAGCTTTCATGATGAAGTTGGTGTGGGAGCTCATCTCCAATCCCTTTGAGCTATGGGTCCAAGTGCTTAGAGAGAAATATAAATGTGGCCAAGGGTTAGTTCCTATTATGAAATCCAAGTCTATAGACTCCCAATCTTGGAAGGCGATTGTTGGAGTGTCAAATTTGGTTGTTGATAATCTGCGTTGGGTAATCGAAAATGGTTGCAATGTTAGATTTTGGAAGGATGTTTGGCTTCCTATGGGAAATAATCTCTTGTCTGTGGCTTATCACTCACCGACTATATTAGATGAGTCCAGGAAGGTGTGTGATTATGTGAATGCGGAAGGTGAATGGGAGGTGCAGTGCCTACAACAATTCCTCTCTCCTCTCTATATAAGTCTCATTATTAATCATCCTCCTCTTTGCGTCAACAATGGGGAAGATAAACTGGTCTGGAGCCTTACTGTTGATTGCTCTTTCACTGTGAAGTCAACTTATACCTTGTTGCAGGTCAATGCTCGTCTTGGCTCTCCTAATACGTGTTGGAAGAAATTCTGGAGGTGGAAAGGTCTGCATCGTGTGAAGTTGTTTGTGTGGTTTGTTTTGCAGGGGGTCTTAAAACTAATGTTCGTCGCCAAAATTGTGGGATGTCTGAGGATAACCTGTGTGTTATTTGTCATACTGCGGCTGAGGAAGACATTTATATATTGAGAGATTGCCCTCTTGTTTACCCGATCTGGTGTTCTTTGTTAAAGGAGTATAACAGGTCTCTTGGTGGTTGCTTCTTTACATCAAACTTTACCGAGTGGATCAATAGTCACACTACCTCTTCATCAATACTTTGGAATTCAATATTTGGTATTACTATTTGGTCTATTCGGAAGGTTAGGAATGAAGTCATTTTTGCTAATTGGGTTTGGAAGGAAGAGGAGGTTATTAAGAAAGTTAAGTTTTTGGTGTTGGAGGTTGATCAACATTGGAAGGTGGGGGATTATAGGCTCTTGCAGGGGGAGGACCGGTTGACAGTCTGGGTTTCACCACCTGTAGGTTGGCTAAAATTCAATGTTGATGCTGCTGTTCGCTTAGGGGGTACTCAAGTGGGTTGTGGGGGTGTTTTGCGTGACGAGAAAGGGACCTGGGTGAGAGGTTTTTGCCGGAAGTTAGAGCCTTGCTCTATTATGGAAGCTGAAATGCATGCTGTTTTAACATCCTTAGAGACTGCTTGGGAGTATGGGACTAAGTACCTATGTATTGAAACTGACTATAGAGAGGTGTCTGCTGCTTTCAACAATGGGCTGCCTTAGCACCATCCCTTGTACATGTTTTATCAACAAGGGCGTAGCTTTATCAATCATAACTGGCAAGTTCACTTATGTTATGTGGTACGTGAAGTTAACAGTTTAGCTGATTGTTTGACAGATTTCTCTATTAGATCTATAACTAATTTCTCTGTTATGTCGGAACCTCCAATGTTTTGTTGTCCTTTTTTAAAGCAGTGTTGTACCGGTGGATACCCCTTCGGTCACGCAATAGGCCGAGAGGGGTACCCGAACCGGAGGGCCACACCATATAGCACCCCCTCGGTCAGACAATAGGCCGAGAGGGGGGCCCGAACCGAAGAGTAATACCACGTGGCACCCCCTCGGTCAGACGACAGGCCGAGAGGGGGGCCCAAACCGATGAACCACAGCACCCCCCCCTCGGCACCATACCTAGTCGAACACCCCCTCGGCCTCAGGCTAGGCCGAACACTCTTCTGGTCCCTTGGGAAAGACCCAAAGAGTAGTAGTTACTCAACAACGTCCTTTCGACCCCAAGCTTGGCCGAACACCCTTCGGCCCCAAGCTTGGCCGAACACCCCCTTCGGCCCCAAGCTTGACCGAACACTTCTTCGGTCCCAAGCTTGGCCGAACACCCCTTCGGCCTTATGCCTAGCCGAAAGCATAGTGAAAAACCCATGGTGAACACGTGGCAAATCAAACACTGGTGAACACGTGGCAAACCAGATACCTACTAAGATACTAATCACCAGGCCAAATTAAGACAGGGTTAAGGTTAATTCACGTGTTACCCGCATCCCAAGAATGAAGGCCCACCAGGCCCAAACATGTCACTATAAATATACAGGTGATATGACATAAATGAGGTACGTTACTATTCCCACTAGCACATTTATTGCTCTAAACCGAACACTGACTTGATCGTCGGAGTGCCTTTGCAGGTACCCTCCCCACCATTCGGAGTTAGTGATTCAGTCGGCACGGAAGACTCGGAAAGACTGGAAGACAGCTAAGAAAGGAGTAAGGAGACAAGTGTTCTTCACCCGGAACATTTTGGCGCCCACCGTGGGGCCGAAGCTATAACGGTTTTCGACCCCGAAGTTAGAACGGTCTTCGACCCCGGAGCAAGATGGTACTTACGAGAAGTCAGCAAGAGAACGTAGCCACCGAGCACCCTTACGGGATGCCCCGAGGTACTCCCGTACGGCGAACCGATCAGAACGACGGAATGGAAGAATCATACGTGGACCGATCCCAGCAACCTAATCCCTCCTCGGCCCTCGAACAGTTAAGGGCCGAAATGATGGAACTCAGGAGGCTCCGAGAAAAGGACGCTCACGAGTTATCAGCTTTAAGAAGAGAGAACGCCGAGCTTAGGAGCGATAACCGGACGTGGCAGCCCACGCACGACGCAAAATCAGTCAACCCGGGAACATGGCGAATCCTCGGGATGGTACAAGGAAGTTAATATTCCTCGGCCGTCTGGAGTGCCGACCACCGCAACGCAAGATCAACAAAGAAGGCAGGGAAGAACACCATTCACACCGGACATTGCCGGGTCTCGATTACCCGACAATTGGAAAAACTTAACCCTGGAGAAGTATGATGGAACCGCCGACCCTGAAGAGCACCTCGATGCATTCGTCACACAGGTCGGATTGTACACCGATGACGACGCAATCATGTGCAAAGTCTTTCCTACTTCTTTGAAAGGACCCGCACTCAATTGGTTCACTCGGCTTCCACCCGGGACGGTAGATTCTTTCACATCCCTATCTTCCCGCTTTGTGATACAGTTCGCTACAAGCCGACCTCATCAACTCACGTCCATTGCGTTGATCAATATCCGCCAAGAAAAGAAGGAGCCCCTCAGAGCCTTCATGGAAAGGTTCGGAAAGATGACTTTGTCCATTCGAAATCTAGATCCCGCGGTGGCCTTGCACCACCTCACCACAGCGCTGCGACCAGGCCCATTCGTGAACAGCTTATGCAAAAAACCACCTAGAGACTTGGATGAGCTTCGACAGAGAGCCACGAAGTACATGCAGATGGAAGAGTTGGCCGAGTTCCGAAACCAGAACCGGTCCGACTCCTTTCTAGGAAGGAAGGAAGTTGAGAAGGAACTCAACCCAAAACCACGCCCGAAGGACGTCCTCGACAGGGAAAGAGCCCACAGGGGGCCCCGGTATACGCAGTACACACCGCTCAACGCCACCAGAGCTAAGGTGTTAGAGCAGGCGCTAGCCACAGAAATCCTAGCAGTCCCACGTCGAGCCATGACTCCGCCCCACGCGGATAAAACCAAGACATGCCATTTCCACAGGAACAGGGGACACACCACCGAAGAATGCACGGCTCTCCGAGACCGCATTGAGGACCTTGTCAAGTCTGGCCATCTCCAGAACTTCACCCAGCCGTCGGGAAGGAGGAGATATCACAACTCTCGGGAAAGGAGAGGAAACAGTGATAGAGCACCCCCAAGGCATCGATCTAGGGAAAGAAGCAGGACCCCCGAAAGAAGTGACCGGCAGCCTGAACGAAGTCAACCCAGGAGGGTGATAAATACAATCGCCGGAGGCTTCGCGGGAGGAGGAAGCACGTCCTCCGCCCGAAGAAGGCACTTGAGAGCTATCAAGTCGGTAAATGCCGTGGGAAGAGCAACCATTCACATGCCTCCTATCACATTTACCGACCGAGACTTCAAAGGGGTAGACCCGATACAGGATGACCCAATGGTCATCAGTGTCGAAATCAACAATTGCGTGGTTAAGAAGACGTTGGTTGATCAAGGAAGCTCGGCAGACATCCTATATTGGAAAACATTCGAACAGCTCGGCATCCCCGAACAAGAACTAATACCTTATGGTGAGCCCTTAGTCGGATTTTCTGGTGAACGAGTGGATACCAGGGGAACAATCGACCTGTACACCTACTTTGGGGACGACCACCATAGGCGGAGAATCAAAGTCCGATATGTGGTTGTGCACGCCAACACTTCATACAACATTTTGTTAGGCCGGCCATCCTTAAACAAACTCCGGGCCATCGTTTCCACACCTCACTTAGCCATGAAATTTCCCTCGGAGGAGGGAGCGATCATCACCCTCCACGCGGACCAGAAGACGGCTCGAGAGTGTTACTTTGCAAGTTTAAAGGTTCCACCGACGCCGAGTTCTTCCCGAGATGTTAATGTCATCGGAGACACCAGCCAGCGAGACCTAGTCGATGGTTTGGAGTTGGACCCGAGAGTGGCAGACGAGGGCAGGGTCGAGCCGATTGAAACAACAATTCCTTTTCAACTCGGGACGAAAGAGGGACAGGTCACATTCCTGAGCTCCCAACTATCCGAAACGGATGCGTGTAAGATCAAACAAGTCCTGGTACAGTACGCTGATTTGTTCGCTTGGACTGCCGCCGATATGCCGGGAATTGATCCCAGTTTCCATTGCCATCGGCTATCTGTGTGTAAGGACGCCAAGCCCGTTGCCCAGAAGAAGAGGAAAGTGGGTGGAGAAAGAGCCCGAGCAGTCAAAGAGGAGACAACCAAGTTGTTACAAGCAGGTTTCATCCGGGAGGTCAGGTACTCCACCTGGCTGGCCAACGTAGTAATGGTCAAGAAGTCAAACGGCAAGTGGCGGATGTGCACTGACTATACCGACCTCAATAAGGCATGTCCTAAAGACGCATACCCTCTCCCTCACATCGACGCACTAGTCGATGGCGCGGCCGGCCACTTTAGACTAAGCTTCCTGGACGCTTATTCCGGGTATAATCAGATACCCATGTACCCCCCGGACGAAGCCAAAACCGCGTTCATCACTGATTCAGCGAACTATTGTTACAAGGTAATGCCATTCGGCTTAAAAAACGCGGGGGCAACCTATCAAAGGCTCATGGACAAGATTTTCCGTAACCAGATTGGGACAAGTCTGGAAGTGTACGTAGACGATATGGTGGTCAAATCTGCCTCAGGACCCGACCACCTCAGAGACCTACGTTCCATCTTTGACGAAGTACGACGCCATCACATGCGACTGAATCCGGCTAAGTGCACGTTCGGAGTGGCGGGGGGAAAGTTTTTAGGTTTTATGTTGTCGCAAAGGGGGATAGAGGCGAACCCTGACAAGTGTCAGGCTATCATCAGCATGAGGAGTCCGATTAATGTCAAAGAAGCACAACGCTTGGCAGGACGAATAGCTTCATTGACTCGGTTCCTGCCTTGCATGGCAGACAAATCACGACCCATTATGTCCCTTCTAAAGAAAGCCACCAAGTTCAAGTGGACCGACGAGTGCGAATCAGCCTTTAACAGCTTCAAGGCGATACTCGCTACCCCGCCGTTGTTGGTTAAGCCCGACCCCCAGCTGGACATGATCATGTACATATCAGTGTCCGACAGGGCCATCAGCACCGTCTTGGTGCAAGAAAAATCGGAGCAGATGCCGATTTATTTCATCAGCCGAGTACTGCAAGATGCCGAAGCCAGATACCAACACCTTGAGAAAACGGTCCTCGCCCTCGTCCACACCTCTCGACGCCTCAGACACTACTTTCAAAGTCATCGTATGCTCGTCCGAACTGACACTCCCATAACCAAGGTTCTGCGAAAGCCCGAATTGGCAGGACGAATGGTCTCCTGGTCCGTCGAATTGTCACAGTTCGACATCCGATTCGAACCACGAGGGCCCATAAAAGCGCAGAGCTTGGCTGATTTCTTGAACGAATTCACGTTGACGGCGACCCCCGACGCACAACTTTGGACCTTACATGTAGATGGATCGTCGAACCAACAAGGCAGTGGAGCGGGTATCATCTTAGAGGGACCGGGTCACGTAGTTGTCGAGCAGTCACTTCGTTTCGGTTTCAAAGCGTCCAATAACCAGGCTGAGTATGAAGCCCTTTTGGCAGGTCTACGACTGGCAAAAGACTTGGGCATCTCAAAATTACAATGTTGGAGTGACTCACAAGTAGTAATAGGGCAGGTCAGCGGCGCCTTCCAGATCAAAGAGCCGACCCTACTGTTATACTTTCATGCGTTCAATAAGCTGAAGGCCGATTTCGAAGATGTCCAAGTCAAGCATACGCCTCGGGAACTCAACGTAAGAGCTGATCAATTGGCCAGGCTAGCCAGCAGCAAGAAAGTCAGCCACTTACGAAGTGTGATACAACAGGATTTGCCAAAGCCCAGCATCGCCAAACCAGAGTGCTTACAGGTCCAGCCTGAAAGCCCTGACTGGATGACAGGAATAAAGGGGTACTTGACAGCCGGAATATTACCTGATGACCCATTGGAGGCAAAAAAGATGAGGATTACGGCGGCACGATATACCCTGATCGCGGGGGACTTATACAAAAGAGGGTTCTCGACCCCCCTGTTGAAATGTTTAACACCGGACCAGGCGCACTATGTGCTGCGAGAAATTCATGAAGGCGTATGTGGAACTCATTCGGGAGGCCGAACCCTAGCAGCCAAGGTTCTCCGAGCAGGGTACTATTGGCCAACCTTGGTTGCGGACTGTTCGAATTTCATTCAACAATGCAAGCCCTGCCAACAGCACGGACCTTTAAATCACCAACCCCCCGAGGGGTTACACTCCATCTCCACCCCTTGGCCGTTCTCCATCTGGGGTATGGACATTCTGGGACCATTTCCACCTGCAAAAGGCCAAGTCAAGTTCCTCGTTGTATCCGTCGACCACTTCACAAAATGGATCGAAGCGGAGGCATTGGCCACCATCACAGCCAGCAACATACAAAAATTCTTTTGGAAAAGCGTTATTACCCGGTTTGGGATCCCGTACGCCTTGATCACGGACAACGGACTGCAATTCACCGATCGACGTTTCAATGAATTTTTGAACGGATTAGGAATCAAGCACCGAATGACCTCGGTGGAGCACCCCCAGTCCAATGGTCAGGCCGAGGCAGCAAATAAGGTTATCCTTAAAGAGTTGAAACGACGTCTCGGACAGGCTAAAGGAACATGGCCAGACCAGCTACCAGAAATCTTGTGGGCATACCGATGCACGCCTCAGAGTTCAACCAAGGAGACCCCCTTTCGGCTAACCTACGGCACAGATGCAATGATACCCGTTGAGGTAGGAGAGCCTTCTCTCAGGCGAACACAATTTGACGAGGATAGCAACCGGGAAAATCTCAATATTGAGATGGACTTGGTAGACGAAGCTCGAGAGCAAGCATTGGTGAACATGGAGGCCTGTAGAACCAGGTTGGCAAAGAGAATTCGAACCAAGGTGAAACCGAGGGAGTTTCAAGCCGGGGACCTCGTGTGGCGAGTTACCGGTGAAGCAAGGAAGGACAAAGCTCAGGGCAAACTCGCACCTAACTGGGACGGCCCTTTTCGCATAATGCATAACTTAAAGAACGGTGCCTACAAGTTAGAAGAGCTCTCGGGAAAGGCTATTCCCCGAACATGGAACGCAACGCACTTAAAGCATTATTTTAGTTAACAGATTGTAATTGTTTCGGTGTACTCTTTTCCTTCCTCAGGTTTTACCCTCTTATAAAAATGTGAAGGAGGTTTTTCTGGGAAAGGTTTTTAACGAGGCACCATATCAAATGAAACAAGCCCCTTCTGAATCATTTATCCGTCCAATTTAATTACAAGTCAAAAATCAATTCCCTCCCGAGCAACTTGCTCGGTCAAGGTTGAAAAAAACATTTCCCTCCCGAGCCACTTGCTCGGCCAAGGTAGAAAAAACAATTCCCTCCCGAGCAACTTGCTCGGTCAAGGTTGAAAAAACAATTCCCTCTCGAGCAACTTGCTCGGTCAAGGTTGAAAAAACATTTCCCTCCCGAGCCACTTGCTCGGCCAAGGTAGAAAAAACAATTCCCTCCCGAGCAACTTGCTCGGTCAAGGTTGAAAAAACAATTCCCTCTCGAGCAACTTGCTCGGTCAAGGTTGAAAAAACATTTCCCTCCCGAGCCACTTGCTCGGCCAAGGTAGAAAAAAACAATTCCCTCCCGAGCAACTTGCTCGGTCAAGGTTGAAAAAACAATTCCCTCCCGAGCAACTTGCTCGGCCAAGGTTGAAAAAACAATTCCCTCCCGAGCAACTTGCTCGGCCAAGGTTGAAAAAACAGTTCCCTCCCGAGCCACTTGCTCGGCCAAGGTTGAAAAAAAAAAAAAAAAAAAAAAAAAAACATTTCCCTCCCGCGCCACTTGCTCGGCCAAGGGTTGAAAATCTTAACTGGCTTTCATGCAATCTCACTCCAAGGTACACCTCACTCGGCTAAAAGAAAATTTTACGTTGTTGTTAAAATGGAAACAGGTCCGTATGAAAGTACAATATCTATGTAAATAAGCAAGAGTAAAAGGAAAGCCCGAACAGGAACTAAAACTTCATTTCAGTTAAAAACGGCACTAACGGCCGGGGGGGTACAATCAAATTTGGCTCATTCGGCCTAAGGAATCAAAAAAGAACAAAAAGTATACCCTATCCCTATACATCATCAACAAAACAGATGCATCAAAAAGACGAGAGCAAAGGCCGCCTAATCGGCATTGGTTGTCTGCTCGGTCTCGTCGTCGTCATCGTTCAAAGTCGTCCCAGGGTCTTCGGCGGGGGCTGATCGAGGCGGGGCCGCATTATCCGGCTCAAGGTCATCCGGCGCCTCGGCAAAATCCAGGAACTCTCCCTGGAAAAAGTCCTTGCTCAACTCAAATGAAAAGTCGGAGGGAAAAGCACCGAAGTGGGTTGCCTGCCGAACGGCGTGCCAAAACCCCTCCTCGTGCTCCTTCACAATTTTATCCTCGCATTCGGCCCGAAAAGAGGCCATAACAGCATCGGCCTCGGCTTTCATTTCCTCCTCCCGAGCAGCGGCCTCTTTCGCCTCTTGGACTCTTGCCTCCTCAGCCGCCAAGGCCCGAGCCTCCATCTCCGCGAACGCCCCCTTTAAGCGGGCAATCTCAGCATCGGACGCGGCCTGGTCGTTGGAAAGCGCCTCTTGTGCCGACAGGGACTGTTGAAGGGCCGCCTTAGTATCCTCCAAACTCTTCTGGAGGTTATGAAGATCACCCATCGGCTCCAAGGCCATCTTCCTAAAAATGGCCGTTGCCCGAACATGTAACTCACAGGCCATAGCCCATCGTGCCGAGGGAGAGGCCGAGTCAAGCATCGTGTGACCCTGAGCCGACAGCAAATCCGAAGACATCATCCTCGACGGCCGGATCTCTTCAGACAGAAAGTCTTTGGCCACAATGGCCGAAGGGACCGCCAAGTCCGACGAAGACCCTTCAACCCTGCGCTGCTTCGGCCGTGGCACCTCCGGACCGGCTGCGTCAGTTCTTCTCTTCCCTTTGTCTTTCCTCCTCTTGCTTTTTGGGTCGGGAAGAGCAATAACAGGGGGCGCCGGTTGGGGAGCTTCCATCACTTGCGGTTGGGAATCAATCGCGACACTGCGATGATCTTCAGCAGAGGACCCAGCCGGAGCCCTGCTCCTCATTAACTGCCGATATGACAAGCCCAAACCTTGCTGCGCCATCCAACCTGCAAAAACACACCAAGTCACAAATCAACCTAACAAGCACGAGCAAAGGGAAATAAAACAACACATACCCTCTAACTCAAAACGAGGCCGAGGCGATTTGGGAAGCAGCACCAGAAACCGAGACGGGATGCACCTCGGCAATCCCTTAAGAACGCTTAAGGCCGACAATTCGGCATCGGTCATCATATCCTCGGGGAAGTCATCGTACTTCCGAGGCTGACGAGTCCAATAAAAAGGAAAAAGGGGCTTCCCATCGGCATCGTAAAAATAATTTCTGCCGGCTACAGGGTCTATGATTACCTTCACAAACCCTGACTTGAAGCCCTTAAAGGACGACGTAAAGGGTGTCAACAGTGGTCGGTCGGGGTTTCGAATTAGCGACAACCACTTAATCGTCTTATTAGACGGACGTGTACAGAAGAAATGCAAAAACAAACCTACAGTCGGCTCTACGTAATGGTATTTACATAACACCCGAAACGCTTGCATATAAGCCCACGCGTTCGGGTGCAACTGGGTCGGAGCTACGTTTAATACACGGAGGACCCCCATCTGAAAATCATCAAAAGGAAGCGACATCCCTAACTCCCGAAAGAAACACTCGTACATGTAAAAGAAATCCCCCTGCTCTTCCCGCTTCGCAAGGAAAACCAGATCGAGCTCCCCAGGTCCTTCGGCTCGGCATCGTCGAAGCATGATCGGATAAGGGTCCCAACCTTCCCATCGGCCCAACGTGCAAAGGCTAAGAAGGCGTATCACGGCGGCCCTCTCATGAAAACGGGAGAAGTAGGCCGCCACTTCACCATCAACCCAGTCGTACCCGGGGACCTCACAGGGGGGAAATTTTTGCCTATAATCCCCGGGACTCATTTCGGCATCGGGCAATTCCGACCCAGAGGAAGTCCCCGATTCCCCACTACGCTCGGGGCCCGACTCACTAAGACCCCCAATCGTCTCTACTTCGGCGTTAAACGCCAATATCTCGGCATCCGGATTTTGGGCCGATCCCCCCTCGCTGGCCGAGAACCCTGACGACAATGTAACACCTTCGGTGGCCATTATCACTAAGATCAAAAAAATAAAACCAACCTTTTAGGAGTATTCGGCTCAGAGAAGAAAGACTAGAGGCGATGCAGAGAAAGTATAAGGAAAAGAGCCCCACCTCAACACCTTATATATAAGTCACTCACGGCAACCCAAGAGGCTCATAATAAATGCACCTGCACGCCAAACGACACAACCCCAACGCACGAAACCCTAAGGCGGCGGTAGCATGCAACTGTCACTATCCACTCGACACGACTCCCGAAAATGCACGTCCCCCCATATTTCAAACCCTGAATATCCCCGAACCTCTTTCTCATAAAACCCCTTCGTCTTTCATCCTCGGGCTTGGGGGGGTAGTGTACCGGTGGATACCCCTTCGGTCACGCAATAGGCCGAGAGGGGTACCCGAACCGGAGGGCCACACCATATAGCACCCCCTCGGTCAGACAATAGGCCGAGAGGGGGGCCCGAACCGAAGAGTAATACCACGTGGCACCCCCTCGGTCAGACGACAGGCCGAGAGGGGGGCCCAAACCGATGAACCACAGCACCCCCCCCTCGGCACCATACCTAGTCGAACACCCCCTCGGCCTCAGGCTAGGCCGAACACTCTTCTGGTCCCTTGGGAAAGACCCAAAGAGTAGTAGTTACTCAACAACGTCCTTTCGACCCCAAGCTTGGCCGAACACCCCTTCGGCCCCAAGCTTGGCCGAACACCCCCTTCGGCCCCAAGCTTGACCGAACACTTCTTCGGTCCCAAGCTTGGCCGAACACCCCTTCGGCCTTATGCCTAGCCGAAAGCATAGTGAAAAACCCATGGTGAACACGTGGCAAATCAAACACTGGTGAACACGTGGCAAACCAGATACCTACTAAGATACTAATCACCAGGCCAAATTAAGACAGGGTTAAGGTTAATTCACGTGTTACCCGCATCCCAAGAATGAAGGCCCACCAGGCCCAAACATGTCACTATAAATATACAGGTGATATGACATAAATGAGGTACGTTACTATTCCCACTAGCACATTTATTGCTCTAAACCGAACACTGACTTGATCGTCGGAGTGCCTTTGCAGGTACCCTCCCCACCATTCGGAGTTAGTGATTCAGTCGGCACGGAAGACTCGGAAAGACTGGAAGACAGCTAAGAAAGGAGTAAGGAGACAAGTGTTCTTCACCCGGAACAAGTGTGAATATCTGATTTAGTTAGTTTTTTATCGCGCGGGTCCTATTTAGCAAAAAAAAAAAAAAAAAACAACAACCAAACTCCCTTGTCAACTATTAAAAGCAAAAATGGTGACACTGGATCTCCTTGCCTCGGTCATCTTCCCATGCTAAATTTCTTTGTTCGACTTCCATTCAGGCATTCACAAGAACAAAAATTATAACCGTACATGAATACTTATTTATCCACCCATCTATCCTGCATCAAAACTTTTTCGTTCGATCATATAAAGTAATTTTAACATACAAGTCATATGTTTTCTCAAAATCCAACTTAAAACACATCAGTTTCTTCTGCCTTTGTCGTGCGTGATCAATAATTGGTAGTTGTTAACATTTATCACCTGGTAAATTACAAAATTTCTCCATACATCCCGATAAGAATTAAGATAGGGACTAAGGGATAAAATAAGGCTCGTGAAAAACCTTTATCACGTGCCTTTTTGGCATTCCTTTCAATGGACAAAAAAAATCAATTTAAGACCTGTAACACAGCCCACCACATCTACTTGTTTCTGCCTACTTTACAGTAAAAGTCTTAACCTTGACTCTTATAGTCGTCCCACTTGAAACTACCTCATTTGTTTCCTTCATAGATTCAAGCATTTTAATTCACACTTTTGATTAACATATTTTATATTTTTTAAAAATAAATTAAAACACTGTAGAAAACATTTGTTTAAGATACACTTTACATAAAATAAAACAAAACACGCACCAAAAGTTAGATGAACTTGTTACAATACAAAAGGAAAGATGCAAGACTGTGGGATAAAGAAAAAAAAAAGGTACCCGCTCTCCAAGTTTTCAAAAGCAGGCTTTAATTTACTTTGTAATAAAGGTTAGTTGTGCCGTCAGTTTAGCTTACGAATAGGAGGTATTCGTTTGTAATTTATTTTACAAGAATTTATTTGTTTCTGATATATTTTTTTTATCGACTCTTAAAGAAAAATTCTTTACGGAATTATCATATTAAAAACTAATATTTTAACACGTATATTACATAAAATAAATAATTATATTTTCACAATTAAACATTATAATAAACAAATATATTTGATTATATATTATTTTAGATTTATAATAAGTAATATAAATTATGGTATAATTTTTTAATTATTGATAAACTAAACTTTATTCAAATTCGATTTATAAATAAAAATTAAAGAAAGACAATTTGAAATATTACCTAACTGCGAGAGTAATATTTGAAGTGCATTTTCAAAAAAAGGAAAGAGAAAAAATTGTGAATTACAATTTATAAAATCGGAATAAATTAAAACTTTGAGTAATTTTCTTTTAATAATTAATTAATTGTTTTCAAACAAACAATTATTCGATATCACGTTTTTTATTTAAAAGCCATTGGGCTTTTCCGCCCAGCAGATTATTCCCTCTAAAAAAAAAAGTGATTGTGCCGTCACGTCGCCACGTGTCGCATTTGAATTGGAGAGATCATTTACCCTCAACAACTCTTCACATGCTATCTTCCCCCTCTTGGGCTCACTATAGCTAACAGCCTATTTCCTAAAAAAAGCTCGAAAGGACCCAGCCTCGGATCCGAAGCAAGGAGCTTGGGGCCAGCGAAGCTTAGCTTGGGGCCGAGCCTGAGTATTGTTCCTGTGTTCGTTGAAAATTTCGCACTATTTCGATCACTTTATCTGTGTGAGCTAAGAGAGTCCTATTTTCTTCTGCTTCCACCGCTTCAAACCCTAACGCTTGCTTCCTCAACACTCTCGCAGGATCAATTTTGAGCTTCAATGGAGCCTTCTCAATGTCACTGTGAGTTCATGGGCTATCTTTCTATCTCTCAAAACCCTAGCCTTCTCTCTCTAGGAACCCTTTCTTTGCGGAAAATAAAACAAAAACAAAAAAAACCAAATCTATGCTTGCGTCTCTGGCTTTTCGCGTTGGGCGCGATTTCGCAAGCTCGTGCAGTCGTTTTATGTCCTTTGCTCAATTTGAACGCCGATTGTGAGCTCGAATTGTGCCACGTTTCCGATCTTTTGCGTTTTCGTCGTAATTTTGAGATTTTCGAGTGTTTTTCGGTTTTGGTATGAGCTCAGCTGGTGCGAAAGTAGGGGAAATGGAATAGTAATTGAGTGTTGTGTGTTTAGCTCCCTGTCATTTCTTTAAGAAGGGAATATATTTCAGCTTAGGTAAATTGTGCAAATTTGATTTTCGCTTCAATTGTCTTTGTTCTAGTTTTAGGTTTCTACAGTGCTACGAAAGGGAGTGTGAATTCCTTGCGTACTAATATAACCTTATTGTAGTCTGTGGAAACGAAAGGGAACGGTTTCTTCTACTGACAATTTATGCATGTAGATTACGCTCGGTTAATTTTAGGATAAGTTTTAAAAACTGGTTTCTTCAAATTCTATCCCTGCCCTGTGGATATTATATTAGTCTGGAGCTGGAAGGTATGGTCAAAGGTGATGAAATTTTGCGGTGACTGGTGAGCCTCTTTTTTTTTTTATAGTTGTAGTTGAAGTGCATCTGTACATGCAGAACTAAATGAGGGGAAATTTTGAGGCTCTGGATGCTTGAAGTGTTTGGATAAGTTCACTCTTTGGGATGTTTGCTGGTTATCGGTCCGCAATTAATTGGAGTTTGCTTTTAATTTTGAGAAATAACTGCCAGTTGCCATAAACACACCTTTCTCACATGTCTTAAGGATGATGAGCTATAGGATTAGTTAAAAACTAAGGGGTTTGGTATGTCAAAACGCAGATTAAACATTGAATGCCATTACTAGAATGACATGCATTTGTAAATAGAAAAGATGAAACTGCATACGGGGAATGTGAAATAGAAGTTTTACAGTGTGGTTTTTATTCCCATTTCTTCATGCCTCTGGTTTTTCCAACCTGTAAATCTGCAGGAAACATGTTTGAGGTCATGCATTTCTCTTCAATAAGTGTTTTTCCCCACAAGATTCATCACTATGGTTGATTTGGAAGTTGTTGCTGTCTGTTTAAATATTCTCCATTTTGATTCCTCGCATGCACCAATCTTTCATTTGGCTGAAAATTTTGGAGGGGATGGCTATGCATATTTTTACATATTTATTTATTTGTGAGGTGTGGTGGCACTTGTGTCCAGAAAGAAAAAGTCCTTTTTACAAGTAGATACTTTTGTATAAGGATAATGTCTGTTAGAACCTTTAGTAGTTTTTCAATACTAACCTACTATAATAGTACTCCTGTAAGTAATGAAGAAACTCTTGTTATATTAAAAATATTTGTAAAAAAAACATGGTTTAGGCTTGTAGAGCATGTAACACTATAACTTGGAAGTTGGAATACATTCCTTTCTTCTTTTTCTTCAAATTTTCTCTTCCTTTTCCCTCATATTTTTCTAGATTTAAGGAAGAAAACTGAGAACCTTAATGTTGGATATATGATCTCATCTGATGAACTTCTGTGCTTTGTCTTTCACTTTACCAAGGCGTTTGATGCAGTTTACTTGTGTTTTGATCAATTAACCATAATGCTCCAAAAAATTTGGTCTACAAAAATAAATAAATTAGGACTGCTTTTACCCAGGCAATTTCATTTGGCAATACAATGCTTGTCACATAAAGTTTTCATTCCTGGAAGCCTGTTCTTGCTTAATGAAAAATGTACTTTGTGCGTGTAAATTGTTTGCATTTCACTATTGTGCACTAATCCTCAGAATTGTGTTATATGTGGTCCATTTTATTAATAGTGATCAACTATGGCATCTTCAATGGGATGTCAGTTATTGTTATTTATCATTGTCTTTGCACAATAATGTATAAGTAAATATACACCAAATGGATTTTTGCTTGAAGGCTAATTCTTCTTCTTTAATAATTTCCAGGATTAAATGATAGTAGCTCACAGGTGTGTTTCTGGACAGCATAATATTTGGAGAAACTTTTTCTTGATCTTCCTTGATTTACTACGCCCACTTATAAAGAATTATCTACTGAAAAATCGTGGGCTGGGTTATCTATGCCTGGAAACGAAGTAGGAGACAGGGTCCATAATTTTTTTGGTCAAGAGAACTTGTCCCAGGGCCAATATCATTCACAGGCAGGTGACGGGAACTGGCCAGGTATAAGCAACAATTTGTGGGCTGGTAGCCAGAGACCAACTGGTGCACCCTTTATTTCCAATTTGAAGAATTTTAATCAACAGCAGTCAGGTAGAAATAGATGTTATTTACCTTATTTTTTAAATAGCTTCTTACTTATCTATCAATGATAATATATTTACTTGCATTTATTCTTTTTTAATTTTATTTTATAATCTCTATTGGTTTAACATAAGTTATAACTTTGATTTTTAAGGTTCATTTTGTTAGTAGTCTTTTTCCCCATTACTAATTGTATTTCCTTTTACTTGCGTTAAGATTTTGAGCAGGGACACACAAGCTCTCCACATTTGCGTCATGGTTTGAACCTGGCACAATCAAATTTGAGGCCTGACTCTGGCAGAAATCAACTCCCAAACCAACAGACAGCTGTAAATGGCTATATGTCAGGACATCAGGTTTTTCAGTCCAGGCAAAATGAAGCCAACATTTTGGGAATGGATACCGAAACTGATTTGCATGGCATATCAAGTCTGTCAAGAGGAATATCAGTACTAGAGTCACAACAAGGGGCTGGTCTTGAACACTATAAGAAAAATTTGACTAGGACTGATGCATCTGAGTCTCCTGTCAATTATGATTTTTTTGGAAGTCAACAGCAAATGAGTGGTCGCCATTCAGGCATGCTTCAGTCTTTTTCTAGACAGCAGTCAGGGATGAATGACATGCAGCTTTTACAACAGCAAGCAATGCTAAATCAGATGCAAGAACTTCAAAGGCAGCAACAATTTCATCAACTAGAAGCTAGGCAACAGAGTTCTATGAATCCAGCCTCCTCCATTTCAAAACAGACAGTTGCAAGCCAATCTGCATCTCTTATTAACGGCATTCCCATCAATGAGGCATCTAACCTTGTGTGGCAGCAGCCTGAACTTATGGCAAATAATGCAAATTGGCTCCAGCATGGTGCATCTCCAGTTATGCAAGGGTCCTCTAATGGACTGGTGTTACCTCCTGAACAACTGCGCCTTATGGGTTTGGTTTCTAATCAGGGAGACCAGTCTCTGTATGGGCTTCCAATTTCTGGCTCAAGAGGTACACCTAACCTGTATTCTCACATTCAAGCAGATAAGCCTGCAATGTCTCAGGTTTCTGTCCAACATCAACATCAGTATTCTCGCATTCAAGGCGACAAGTCAACATTGCCACACATATCAGCAAGTGGTCATTCATTTCCAGTTCATCAGTATGCTTCAATTTCGGATCAAACTAACATGAATGATGGAACTTCAGTTTCAAGACAGGAAATTCAAGGAAAAAATATGTTTGGTTCTCTCGCTCAAGGTATAAACAGTGGTCTAAATATGGAGAACATGCAGCCAGTGAATTCTGAGCAACGAGATGTACCAATTGAAGATTTTAATGGAAGGCAAGAACTAGCTGGATCTTCTGACACTTCACAGGACAAGGTGGTAGGTCAGGTTGCTCCTTCACAGAATGCAGTGACCCTAGATCCAACAGAAGAGAAGATTTTATTTGGTTCAGATGACAGCCTTTGGGGTGGATTTGGTTGGAATAGTGGTTTAAATATGCTGGATGGTGCGGATAGTTTTGGTGGAGTTCAATCAGTTCAGAGTGGGAGTTGGAGTGCACTTATGCAGTCTGCTGTAGCTGAAACTTCTAGTAGTGAAATGGGTATACAGGAAGAATGGAGTGGTCTTAGTGTCCGGAATACTGAACGTTCATCTGGAAGTGAGCGGCCTTCAACCATTGATAGCAGCAAACAACAATCAGTTTGGACTGACAATAACTTGCAGTCAGCACCTAATATAAATTCAAGGCCTTTTCTTCGGCCAGATGATCTCAGCAGGCCCAGTACCACTGTAAACTATTCTGGTATTCCTGGATTTCATCAATCAGGTGCTGATACCGCACAGGAACATCAAGACAGGTTACAGACTGATTCTTCCCAAAGATCAATTCCACAGTTTTTAGAAAGAGGCAAATGGTTGGATTGCAGCCCTCAGCAAAAACCAATTGCAGAAGGGAATCATGTTTATGGAAATGCTGCTAATACCTCAAGTTTGGAACTAAATGAGAAGGTTATTTCAGGTTCTTGGACCCATCAACAGATGCTTTCATCCCCTAATAGTAGGGGGGAGCAATTCAATAGATCTAATGGATGGAATGCTATTAAATCACCAACACCCAATAACAATTCTAATATTAAAATCCGTGAAAAAGAAAATGTGTTGCAGCCTCATCATGATAAAGCTATGCAAGAGGATATGGGCCAGGTTCCTAAAATGTGGGAGCCCGATTCTGATACTAATTCCTCTGTTGGGTTGGAACATGCAAAGTCTCCAGGTAATATGCAGGTTTGTGGGGAGGATTCTGGTATGAATGGAATTGCTGCCATACCAAATTCAGGTGCTACATGGGTCAGCAGGCAAAGCAACCAGCAGCTCCCTAATGTTGATGCATGGAGACATACAGATTCTGTGGGGAGCTATAGAAGAAATGAAGGTGCAGGAAAATATAGGCATCATATGGAGAAAAATCCTTTAGTTTTGGAATCATTGAAGAATGAAAAGTCAGAAGGAGAGGCACATGATATGGAAAACTCTAACAAAAAGGATAAATCAGTAGATGGTCTTGCCTTTAATTCTTCCCATCACAGAACTGGTAGTTTGAGAGAAAATCCCAGTTTTGACGGTGATTTGCATAGTCCAAAGTTATCTGGGCAGGGAAATCGAAGACCTCCTATAACTCGTAAATTTCAGTATCACCCAATGGGGGATGTTGGTGGTGCTGACATAGAACCTTATGGAAACAAACATGTCATAAATTCACAGCCCATGCCTCATCAACCCATTGGAGGACTTAAAGGGCAGGACCAAAGCTATCCTGGGCAATCAAAATACAGTCATTCTGATGGGAATTATAATGAAATGGAGAAGGTAATTTTAGGAGTTTACCTTATAATGCAAGTGTTACTATATTGATTGCACAAAGTTTTCTCTATTTATTACAGAATCAGAAGTTGTTAAATCCTTCAGAATTTAACATAGGAATGAATTTGCTTTTCAGGGTGACTCAAAAACCATAGATGATAATGCTTCAAAAAGCATGCTGCCTGGCCATATACCCAAAACATTGACTCCATTTGATAGAACTGTTGGAAATTATGCCTTGAACAATACTGCTTCGCCCAGGTAGTTGATTGTTGAAAGTTTTCTTCTTGCTTTTGTTTAGAGCTTAGAAAATTAGTGTGCCATGATGTGGTAGTTGCTTCTAAATTATTGTTCAGTGTTCTCTTATGGGAAGTTACCATGACTTGTGTTTGTTTTACTTTTTCATTTGCATAGTTCTGGTCTAATTGGAACCAAAATCTGCTGGTCTACTTATTTCTCTTTTGTTTTCCTACAACTCTACTCTTCCACGATGTACATGGTAACCTTAGCTCAACTGTTTGCTTTGATTTGTTAAATTATTGTAGTCAAAATATTCTTGAGCTTCTTCATAAAGTGGATCAGTCAAGGGAGCATGGCATTGCAACAAACACAAGCACTTCTAACCGCCCTTTATCTTCCAGGGTGATGGATACTGAATCTTCTGATGGATCTGTTGTACATCCTCAACGAAATCAAAGTTCCTTGTCTCAGGGCTTTGGTTTACAATTGGCTCCTCCTACCCAAAGGCTTCCTCTGGCATCCTCTCATGCTACACCCCATGTTGCATCTGAGACAGGGGATAAGGGTCATACTTGGTTGGCTGCTACTCAGACTTTTCCTTCTCGAGAATCATCTCATGAGCTTAGAAGTAACATTTCCAGTTCCTCTGGACAACTATTTGACAAAGCCTCACAGTACAGTGCACTGGGAAATATTCCTCAGACTTTCACATCAGGCTTTCCTTTTTCAAGAATCCATACTCAGAATCAGAATGTGGCTAGTCTTGGTGGACAACTAGCAAATACCCAATGTGATAGTGCAACTTTTGTTGACCGGACTGCTTCCACTAGTCAGGTAGATGAATATTGTGAAAGAGCTCAAACTAGTCAATCTGAATTGCAATCTGCTCCGGACATGTCCCAGATGGTGGATGGTATGAACCAAATCCATGCTGGTGATCCTACCATGAAATTTTCGGCATTGGAGGCTGGCACAGCTTCTCATCCTTCTGTTACAGCATCTCTACAGGGTGCCCCTTCAAAAATTCTACACAATGTATGGACAAGTGTTTCTAACAAGCAATATCCTAATGCTTTGAAGATTTCACCCCATCCTCAACAAATTAATATTTGTGAAACTACAACAGGACCACAGAAGCCAAGTATTGAAGATTCAGAGAAAGATGGTAACCTTTCTGGGCAGCAGGTATTGCAAGTGAGTGTTGATACTGTTGAAGAGATTGCAAGTGCTTCACATGTGAAATATACCCCTGATGCATCTCAATCAAGCCCAGCTGCTACCTCTAAAGATATTGAAGATTTTGGCCGGTTTTTAAGACCAAACAATATTTTGCATCAGAATTTCTCTATGCTAAATCAAGTCCAGTCCATGAAAAATATGGAGATTGATCCTAGTAATCGAGATGTCAAGAGATTCAAGGTTTCAGATAATGTGATGGACAAACAACAGGTAGATTCCAACCATGGGCAACAGTCATATGGATACAATAACATAGTCAAAGATTTGTCAGGTAATAGTTCTCCAGTGCCACCATCAGATCCGAACTTGCTAAGCTTTTCAACAAAGCCAGGTGATGCCCAAGACACTAATGCATCTTCTCAGGAGATGGTTGGATATGGTCAGAGGAATGCTCTTAATGTTGCTAATAATAACAAATTAACTTCTGTTAAAAGTGAGCATTCTATGATAAATCCTCAGATGGCTCCATCATGGTTTGATAAGTATGGAGCTTTTAAAAATGGTAAGACGTTGCAAATGCACGATGTACGAACAATGACTCCTCACAAAGTTATGGAGCAGCCTTTAATAAGGAATCAATCTGGTAGTTTGCATATTGCTAATTCAGTGGAGCAAGTTAATAGTCTCAGTGTTGCTGGTCAGCTTGGTAATGGTGGGCAAAACCCAATGCTCACTTCAGCTGGAAGTGAGCATCTTCCTTCTCAGTTATTGCTTCCTCCAGCTGTTGAACCTGATCTGTCTAGTATGCGACCAAAGAAGCGTAAAGATTCCACATCTGAACTCATACCATGGCATAAAGAGATGAGTCTGGGCTCTGAAAGGCTTCAAGATATCAGGTGGTTGACAAAATTATGCGGTTTTATGGCTCATTTTAGATTAATTTACATATAAACAGCTTTTCAGTTCCAAGTTCTATGATGATTTTGATTTGAGGTTCTTAAAGTAAGCTATTCAAATTAAGCATTTAATGTGCCTGTAATTTTTTATTGCTATTGTTTATGATTAGAAGTTGGAGAAGATCCTGTCTCTTTCACCAGTTGCTAGATCTGTTTTCAATTTCTTAGAAAGTATTTTATGCCTTTTTACGATATAATTATATTTTAATCATTTTTTATATTCACCAATTTGTGATGTATTGTTTCCTCTAAGATTGAGTTTCTTTATTATTTGGCAGTGCGGCAGAATTTGAGTGGGCCCAAGCTGCAAATAGATTGATTGAGAAGGTTTGTTCATAATTAAATCAGTCTAAACCAAATCTCTTAATTCATTTGCTACTAGGAGTTCACTTTGCTCGATATATGACATTAGGTTGAGGATGATGTTGAGCTAGTCGAAGATTTGCCAATGATGAAGTCAAAAAGAAGACTTGTGTTAACATCTCAGCTTATGCAGCAGCTACTTAATGCCCCTCCAGCTGCAGTTCTCTCTTCAGATGCCAAGTCGCATCATGAAAGTGTGGTCTACTCTGTTGCTAGATTAGTGTTGGGAGATGCATGCAGTTTGGTCTCATGGTCTGGAAATGACACACTGATGTCCTCTGGCAGCAAAAAACTGTAAGATTTTTTTCTTCTCTTTTCTGAATGAGCATATGATGGTTTTGAATGTATAGCAAGGTCATATCAAGTGAACTCTATCTTATAGTGTGATGTAAAAAGTGGTTGAAGAGCTAATTTTGATCATTCAATTTTTCAGGGATGACAATTGTTAGAAGTTATTTAGAAGAGTTACACAATCATTTCAAAAAATTGCATGACTTTATGTTTCCCAATGTGTTTGGATTAACAATTTAATTAAGAATTTATTTAATTACCTTATTTCTATAAGCTTCACTACGAAGCATATTAAAATAAGCTAAAAAGAGCTTATATAAAAGCCATTAGTTACTTTCATAAGCTTAACCAAACACATACATAAGTGCTTATATGATGAGCCCAAATAAGCTCTGTAGGAACCCTTAATCTTGATCGTATACACGCATAATTCTATTGTTTGGATCTTTTGATATCTCCACTTGTAATAAATTTTTTATTGATATATTCTGTAGCCTGCCTGATAAGCTCAAATCATCTGAGAAAATTGATCAGTGCATTTTGAACGTGGAAAACTTTGTTGGTAGAGCGAGGAAACTGGAAAATGACATATTGAGGTACTATCACTGTTTATTTTTCTCATGGCCTTGGCAAATGTATGTTGCCTTTTCCTGTTCTTTGTGGTAATAAAATTTCATGGAACAATTGATTTGACTAGTTTGAAATATGGAATATTTTCTGACCTCTTTACTTTATCATTGCTCTGAAGAATGGGTTCAATAGCTTGAGAAATAAAGATAGAATTTGCTGGCATAAGTTATTTATCAGGAAAATTTAGGTTGGATGTCCTATTTTACTAGTGTTAGTGAAAGAATCAAGAAGTGTGTTTATGATGGTAGAAGTTTTCAGCTTTTGTTCTCTCTGATTTGTATCTCTTCTCTTGCAAAATTGATGATTAAAAGTCCAGGAGAAGCAAAATTATTTCAATTAGTTCCTGAAGATAACTAACTGATTTGTTGTGAAGGAAGAGGGTATTATGATATGCTTGTTCTGATAGACTGCAAATTTACTCAACTAGCAATATGACGGAGCCTGTTTTTGGCTTGTCTTTACAGTTTGATTTTACTGGGTAATGATGATATTTGCAATATTTCATATACTAGGATGTGGAAGCATTGGTCTGTGTTCTCTCTTTTCCGTTGCCTACTGCTGCTATAATCTCTTTAGATTTAGTTTAGGTTATTCTGTTTTTGTGTCTGTTGCTTTTCTTTATCTTAACATGATGGCTGCAATTTCGTTGTTCTCTCCGTTTACTTACTTTTTACCAATTTTGTTGTTGATGATGCAGATTGGATAGTAGAGCCTCAATTTTGGACTTGAGAGTGGAATGTCAAGATTTAGAAAGATTTTCCGTCATCAATCGATTTGCCAAGTTTCATGGTCGGGGGCAAAATGATGGGGCAGAAACCTCATCCTCTGATGCAACTGCAAATGCTCAGAAATCATGCCCCCAGAAATATGTTACTGCAGTTCCAATGCCTAGAAACCTACCAGACAGGGTACAATGTCTTTCACTTTGATAATTAATTAATTCATTTTTCCATCTTTCTTGGTCAGTTGTCTCCACAACATCCTGTTTCTGGTCCTTCTCTTTCAACTTATATTATTGCACTTCATCGCCATAGAACCATACAACTGGCAATGTAGGAGAAGAATGATACTAGATTGCCTCCTCAACCAATGGAGGCTATTAGATCTTTTCAATCTATATATGTATGTATGTCTAGATCTGCGCAATCTAGTTATCTTTTACTATTGGTTTTCAGGTTCCAAGCCATTTGTATATATTAAGATAAGATATGCAGTTTACTTAGTTTTAACCATACCATTTGACTCGGATTTAGCTGATTAGTTAAGCATAAGCTGTTCAATGTTTTTTAATAGAACATAAGATGTTATTTAGTCATTTCCTTTTTCTCAATTTTAAGTCATTTTCCTGTATTTGTATGTACCAAGATAATGTGTAGTCTACCTAGTTTTAACCATACCATACCATTTGGCTCAGTTGTCTGGTAAATTAGCATAAGCTGTTTAGTATTTTACTGAATGATTTCTGCTATCAAACTTCTAAGCATTTTGTATGTTGTGGAATAATTAGAGCATTGGCTCATCTTCACTCAATAATTTTTAAAACATCAAGTCGTTTTCCTCTATGTAGTCCTTCCTGCTGTCGAGCTATTCTAAGCCCCTCAGCTTGTCTATCCCGCACTCTGACGGGGATGTTAAGTAACAACCATCGTCATGTCTATGCCTCTGCCCTCTAGGGGATATTCTCGGTTTGCTTTTGGGAAACAATTTGACAGTCTATTTTTCATCAATTATTATTATGAGTAGTATCATGAAATCTCCTGTCATATTTTTGTTGCTTTCAGTCTCCGGGATAAAAGTGATGGTTGACGTGTTGCTTTTTGATTAATTTAGTTGTGGAATATCAAAATACTTTTTTTTATAAAAACATTCCGGTCTGGCATTCGAAACAAATACTTAGTTTAATTGTTTTCTAGCTTGTCCCAAAATGACTTGGTGTGTTTGGTTTGTGGTGATTGGATAACAACACTTAGTTTGCCTCATGAATGTTTATTTTTCATTATCTTCCGATCCGACAAGTGCGTTTATTATTGTTGGAAAAAGCGTGTATATATATATATATATATATAAATTACAATGGTCGACGTCTTCAGATGTACTAACATGAATTGACACAAGCCATGATCCTCGTCGATGCAACTGGTCCCATACGTTATTAAAGGTTGCATGGCAGCCATCGTAAATAAGCTCGTTTGACAATGACAACATTCGTCCTTTACCACGTAAAAAATCTTGCACCATGTTTTGTACTTGCGCGCACCCAAAGGAAGATGCCAAAAGAGAGCTGGAACGACCAACCTTGACATGATAGTAAAGGCATTGAAAAGGAAATTTAATAGCTTCAACTCCAACATATTTATACCCTTTTTCTACAGGTACCCATCGAATAGTACAGTAGTGTAAAAGACAATCTTTAGAAAGCAACACCATAAAGCTTGGCTACTTGTCATCAACTTATATAGCAAATAGTGGAGATCCAAAGGGAAGTTTTAAAATAAATAATTAAAACGAACTCTTCTAAACATTTTATAACATTAATTTGACATTTACATCACATTGCCCAAGTTAATTTTCAGTCAACACTTCATTTATAAAACAATTTCTATTTTAATAAATTTTTGAACCATTGATTTCAATTAATCCAAGTCAAGAATCAAATTACGACCCTGAACATTGCTGTCTATTAGTTCATTCCAATTTAAAAAATAATAGTCTGTTAGTCAATCCAGCAAGATCAGTCATTCTTTTCTTAAAAGAATTATGAAAGTTCCCTAAAGTTAACAAGGAAGGAATAGAAAAGTAGTTAGTACCATGCAGATGCCTGTTTTGCTAAGTTTGCCTATGAAAATTTTCCAGAATTTGTTATTGTTGTGAGACTTGTACTACTCATCTACACGACAGTTATCATTTTTAACCGCAACAGTATGCAACGAACGTCTCTTACCACTATTTCGTATGGATAAGATTAACAATGCTTTGACAGATGTTTGAAGGGCTATTCATTCATTTTGACTCCTGATGACGGCAGTTTTAACATATGCTAACATGCATTTCCTCCTCGACAATTGCAAATATCTCGTTCACTCTATCATTAAGAGAAAGGAGTGGGGAAATAAGGGTTTTTTTTTTTAAGATATGAAAGATTATAAATATAGTCCCAATGGAAATCAAACTTAAAGTCTCCATACTTCTAATTACCCAAAACCCTTCCCCAAATTAGGCATATCTTGTACACCGATAAACATATATATAAAGTATGAATTTCATTGCAATCTTACCTTAGAGTGTCTATGTTCACCTCTGCAAGCCATGTTGTTAAATAAACCTGCAATAGTAGACCAAACATGTATTATTCCGACTGGCCCAAGTAGCGAGAAAATGACAATTCCATTTCCAACAGTATTCCTTCCTAATCCACTTATAAACTTGCTTTCCAAAATTAATGTTTATTTTTTGGGAAAATATAAGTAATTGCTCAAGTTGACCACCTCATATGTGCTATAACCACACCATAGTCCTCAAATCGGACCAAATCTGAGTGTCTGACCCTACGGATATGCTTATGCCTTTGGTAATGGTCATCGAGTGTGATGCCTCTAACATCTTATAACCTATTTTAGCAAGGCATTAGCACCAAGTTCTTGTTTCAAGTCTGTGCACTAAAAGGATATTATGCCTTTGATAATGGTCATTTAGCATTGGCAACACTATCTCATAGAAGCCTTAAACATCTTCAACAGCGGGCTACCTCACAGGATCAACATTGTTGGGCTTCCAAACTTATAGGGTAATAGTTTGACATTATTTACAACCCAGGACCTGAAAATAGGGCAGTGGAAGATATTGTCCTGAATGCCATTTCTTTCAACCCTTACTTATTGGGTTGATTTTGCTAAACTCATAAAAGGATATACAACAGGACCTGGAACTCCAGCAATTAAACAAGGAGGGTGGTTGTTCTAAAAATTGTACTATGGTGATTCTCAAGAACTCATCCCTCATTCTGATTTCACTACGATAGTTCCATTCCTCACCTGTTGGAAGTCGGAAGTCATTGAGTTCACACATTGCGAGTTACTTATTTTGAAAGAGGGTGTAGAAACAGATTTTATGCAGTTTTTGAAGGAATGTGATGTGTGCCAAAAGAATAACCATTTACCATTGTCCCTAGCTGGATTACCCCTAGCCTTCACCAATCCCTTGGATAATTTGGGAGGTCTATGGATTTCATTCTTGGTCTTCCAAAATTACAGAGGTACCGGTTGATTATGGTGGTGGTTGATCAACTATCTACGCATACCCATTTTACAGGGTGATTATGGTGTTTATCTGGGATGTGGTTAAGTTTGCATGGTTTCCGAAAGGTCTCAATCAGTGAATGAGATTTTATTCTCCTTAAGGAATTTCCAGAAGATGTTTCCAGAATTTCCAAATTCTCCTAAATCCAAATTTATGGATACCCCTACTGTAAAGGGGGATAAAAGTTCCACTAAATCCAAATTTCCAAAACTAAACTATTTTTATTAGTGTAAAAAGAATCAGTTTGGTTCAGTTCAAACAATTTAGTTAGGGGTACATTACAATTTAGTTCAAATTTGGGAAAACAATTTGTCGAACCAAAAGACAATTCAGTTCACCAAAATTGTTTTTCAGCTTAGTTCAAGCGAATTGTTTTTCCAGTTCAGTTCACTTTTTACACAATTCAATTTACCTTTTTTGAACACATCATTTAGTTGGTAAAACGATGCTGGAGTGAGTTGCACATGCGCAAGTTTAGTTGGCTGCGCCAACTCAAAGTAGGTGTGGTTTTTACAAGCTCCAATTGCCTAATACAGCTAAATCCATCCAGCATTTTTCATATCGTAGCTTGAACAAGCACATGACATCAAATCTTAAGAAGCTAAATTACCAGTAGGGCTGGAAGTTGAAGATTCTGTTTCAGTGGAACCAGAAGGAGTCCTAGCAAGTAGAGATACCTCCAAGTATGGGCAGCAGATAGAGGAAAGGCTTATTTTGTGGAAGAGGCAACATGGGAGGCAACAAGTACTATGAGGCCAGTTTCAATCCTTCAGCCATGAGGATAAGGCAGTTGCTAAAGAGCCAAACAGTACCCAAAAAGGGTCCTTAAGAAAGAAGCCACTAATAATCTTCATTAGGAGAAAACCCAAAGTTGTAAATGAGTCCCAGAGCAATTAGTAGCTCTAGCCTTGGGAGAGAATGATAACAAACAGCAGAGAGAAAGTGGGGTGGTTATAGAGGGGAATACGGAGTAGGGCATTAGATTTGCATTTTGGGAATCTATTGGAGCTGAGTGCGTCTCTGGCTTAGGAGCTTCTGCTCTTTCTATATTTCTCTCTCAATTTACTAAATACAATACTACTGATAGGATTTCCTACCAATGATGTTATATTGAAAGTGATAAAAACCACACCAAACTCTTATCACTTTGTAGTGTAGTTTCAGAGTGTAAAATTGATAGCTAATATATCAACATTATATTTTAAACGTCAAATATGGGCGTTTCACAATGAATTCAAGAGAAAATGTGGTATTAAATACATCACCTGTAAAACCTCAGGGTCGGGTTGGTTGTCAAATCTTAAAGCACCAATGTCAGATCTCCCATCCCTCAATCTTGGTGGAATTGGCCCATTAGTCACCTCACAGTACAGATTGCAGTCTCTCAAATCTTTGAATTCATCGTCATAAAGCTGAGTTGACCAATGCAACTGTTTTACTTCTGAAGTTTCATAACCAATGGACATAAATTCAAGAACAAGTAATCGCTGCTCATTTTGAAATAAATTCCTCGGTAAGACAAAAGTTAGGAATCAAATATAAAATAGAATTTTTTTTTGCAAAAATTGCAATTCACCTTCAAACATAGTTCCAAGCTAAACATCTCAACCAGCTCCTCAGCAAATTTCTCTGATTTCAAAACACGATACTTTAGCATAACTTACATTAATAATATGTCACTTAATGTATAGCACTGTTGTTTCCCACTTTTCTGTAGGGGTGTAAATAGATCAGGTCAGGTTTAGACTATTTTAACACCCAACCTAATTAAATTTAGTCAGATTGGATTTGTGAACTTTTTTAGAGTGACCCAATCCAACTATAATTGGGTTAGAGTTAGGTCAAGTCGGGTTATCAAGTTGAGCAATTAAAAATAAATATATTTTAAAAAATTGAAACAAATGAAAAACAGGAGAAAAAAAACTTAATTCAAATTCTAGTACATGATTCAAAATACAAACAATATTACAATAATTATACATGAGAAATAACAAATATCCCAAACAAGCAAACATTATGTCACTAATTACCAAATTTTGAATTACATAACAAGTAAAATTAAATTATTCTTCTTGCTCTTTGTCTTCTTCAATTTAGCTGATCAACTCATTACTACAATATTTGGTAAAAAAAAAGAGTAGAATTAAATATATGCAGAGTGTATTATGCGTTGTGTTGTGTTATGTGTGTAACATTTTCAATTTTATTCACTAATTTATTATACGTCAGGTTGATTCAGGTGGCAAACTTCTTAATCCATTACCCAACCCACAAATATAATTGTGGTTGGTTCTGGTAGGTCAGCTTTGCCAGTGAGTTGTTACCCCCTTACACCCATACTTTTCCACATGTTTTAGTTATATGAAAGGAAATTAATGATACACACTGATTTCTAAGTGGAAGGAGCGCTGTTATCATCAAATATTATTTTCTGATTTAGCATGACACTTCTGGTGAAACTTCTCATGATTTCAAGTGTACTCTTAATTTCATGTATGCTTCTCTTGAAACAATTTCAAAAAAATCTATAATATTTGGGCTAACCAAAACTTAAAGCCTCAATGATTGTCTAACTATGTATAGTAGATTTAAGACCTGACAACTCTACCAGAAATAAACATGAATGTATTCAGTAAATTACTATGTCTCTTTATTGGATTATTTACAATCTTTATCGAACTTAAAGGGGAAAATTGTGAAAAACAGTTTCTGTTGAAAATATACCATAAACTCAATCTTCTGTAAGTAACCATATAAAATTCTAAAGGAAAACATTAATACCTCCAAATGATTAAAAGTTTCTATAATGAATACCTATTCCTAGCTGATAGGAACTTTGGAAGTGTTACTTTATTAAGTGAAAATATGCGCATAAATAACTGAAGGAAATGGGGAAAACAACTAGCAAATCATCTGAAGAACTGGGTAACTGCATAAATGATCAATGCAATATGTTAATTAGATAATATTGTCATACCATGTGAAGTGATTGAATAAAATGCAAATACTGGAATTCCACCACCATCACCACCATCTCCAAAATCACTCTGGTCCACAGAGTTATAAGAAAATTGTAACAGTGGACTATTGTTTGGTACTTTGAGAAAACACTTCATTGATCTGCTAAGATTGATCATGTCACTTATAATGCCCACCTAAAGTTGCATAAATATTAAAACAAATACATAAATGTTATCAGTACTGAGTAACAATTGCATCCACCAAGTATTAGTACGTGACAGTTATATTTTCCAGCAATAATTCTCTTTCAGATTGAAAATTTCCATTTTCCATCAAAAAGTAGTTAGAAGGAGCACTAGAATTTTGAATGTCTGTATGTGCGAGCATGCATGTGTGTTTTGCCTCTCAATTGAACAAAAATTTGGAAGTCATTGAATATAATATTATATGGCATCAACAACAAAATTTCAAATGAGCAGGCAGCTGATGCAATTAAATACAAATGTATGCTCATTACATTTCTTTGCTAGAACAAATGTATCAATGGTTCAAGTTTGAATGAAACAACATGGATATGACATACCATGTCCTTATAAGACAGCAATAATTTACTCCTTTGCAGTTCCTGAAACAGGTACAGTAACCATAGCAAGAGATATTAAAATGATGCAATATACTTTAAGGTTTAATTTTTCAATAAAAGATGAATTTTTTTTATAGAAGAGAATAATAAGACTAACAAGATAATAAAGTATCCACCTGAATAGAAATTACAGTGAAAGCAGAAAGAATTCTAAGTCATCGCTCTCTTTTTGTTAGGCTGAGAAAAATCATACCCTTCATTGATAGAAATTATGGATAGAGAAACATTCTAGAGAAGTAGGAAAGCCTATAAGAGAGCAATTTTCCCACCCAAATATCCTCAAAAACATACTATAAGAATCTTCACCTAGACTCAGATAAACTGTTGTCTAAATAGACTGCATACCTAAGAAATAAAATCAGGGACTTAAATTGCATGAGTAGTGATAATCACAAAGTTAACATCCCACCCATTCTAGCAAAACCATACCTGAATATTATTTCTTAAAGCTAGCTATTCTGGATACCCCTTGAAGACATCAAACTGCATTTCATAATTCACTTTTATCAGGGAAAACAAAGCACTGCATGCCCTTTGGTTCAGCTAGAGAGGTCATAGGTTTAATTCTTGATGATTAAGCATATCAGCCAAAACAGTGTTTTTGGCCACCAATTTCCAAGACCCCCAAATTGCCTTAGAATCTTAGTCAACTTAAACCACACAAGCTGGGATATAAAAAGAGAGGTAGAAAATGAAAATGATGGACAAACATGCTTGAATGCAGTAATGTAATCACATAATGAGGAAAAAAGCATACTTCCAACTATTCAAACACTAGGAGACATTTAGTACCAGGATCCTGAAAAGTAGTATTGTTTCTTATCTATCCAAATAAGTAAGCCCACCACACATTTCTACATAATTTTAATTTTGAAAACATCAATGAATTGAATACCTGATGGCATCTGATTAAGCACATCAACAAATATAGCAAACAAGAGCAGTAATATGGATGTCGTTGCCTAGATTTCTCTAACGTTAAACCACAGTCAGGTTCACCATTCAGAATCACACAAGAAGCAGCAATATAAAAGCAAATAGAGGTTCACCTTCTCGATCTAGAGAAACTTATTTAAGAAGCACTCCAACTAACTAATCATTTGCTTTCTCAGAATATAACTACATATTGAAAGATTTATAATGGTAGAACAAAAAGACTTAGTTGCTCTGCAACAGACTAGAGCCTATGTTAATGTTTATAAGCAAAAGTATTTGATCATGAAGAGAAGCCACAGCCAAGTTACCTACATATGATGCCAAAGTTCATATCAAAATTAGACTAGATATGACTTACATTAAATTATATAAAGCTACCATGCAAACTAATTCTTGCCAGTTATGGTGTGTATCGAATACCAAATGGAAGTTACAGAAAAGTATAGGAAATAAACTTTTTGCAATAAACAATGATATGCCCTTGACAAATTTGCCAAAAACAAAATGGGAATTGCTTCAAATAAAACATGGACAAAATAATTTCTAAAATCATAAAAAAAATGTTTTGAAAACTAATGATAATTTATTGAAAAGTGTTCATCCACTACCAGCAATGACTCATCAACCCTACACTTGCCAGCTTCATCAGCAACAAACAGTATACAGCCAAAATCTGGCATTCATTATAGTACAGTTACTTCTTTCCTTTCCAAGTAAAACACGCATGACAGGGTGGTAGAGAAATATCCCAGTGTATAGCATATACAATTCACCTTGCTTAGTATTTCGATGCAAAATGTTTCTTTTATCTTTTAATACATCAGGAATTAAACCAATAACCTCTCTAGCCAAACCCAAGGGCATGCATTGCTTTTTTTTTATCCCTCATAAAGTGAATTACGAAATGCAGGTTGATGTCATCGTATGATATTCAGAATAGCTAGCTAAAAAGCTAAACGTATAAAATCCTAAAACAAAAATTCACTTAAATCAATCCTAAATTAAAATAATAGTGTTGAGCAAGATCAGTAAAAGTTGAAGGACAAATAGAAGCAAAACAAAAATCAACAATACCTGCCGCTTAAATAGTTTCAAACAAGCTTGCTTTCTTATGCCAGGCATGTCGCTCAGAACACCTAATTTCATATCAGGCATGTACCTACATCAATTACGAAACAACAAAAGCATAACCACAGGCACTTACAAGCCACACACAATATAAACAACTTCTGAATAACTACAAAAAAAAAAAAAAAAAAAAAAAAAAACAGATACAAACACGCTATAAATTCCACCCCAGAAAAAAAAAATCCAAATTCAATTAGAATCACGTGGTTTCTATGATTCTAGCTTTGAATGCGAAATCGACAATGTAAAAACAGATATTAATGGAACGTAGCGGATTAATACCTTTGGGAAAGATGAGAATTGACAAGAGCAGTTGCGTGAGATCTTCCAGCGGAAGAAGCAGAGGACCAGCGATTCTTGCACGACGCCAATTGCGACCACTGGTTCCTCAGATTCCGTTGCGCCTTTGGCCTCCATTGCCTGAGCACCGATGGCGGCAATGGAGATGAGGTTTGAGGCTTAGAATCGGTGGTTCTCGAAGGAGTTGATAGTGCTGAGTCTAGGGTTTCCATTGTTCACTGACTCTGTTTGTGGTATGGTATGAGTGCATGCACAGAACAAGTGCCTTTATAGTTCTTCAAAGGATGCATAAAAGGTAAATGACTTCTAAAACCCTCTTCTCATTCTTAAAATTGTCATAATTATTATCTTATTACTACACGTTTGTATTTTCTTTTTTTAATTTAAGGCAGAGATTGGATTTACTAATTTCAACATATAATTGAGTATTTTTTTTTTACACAAGTAACTTTGCATGTTATAGTATTATTATTATTACTGTTATTTTATACATTATACAAAGAGTGTAGTACTTACAAAAATTATTGTAATTTTTCTCAAGATATAGTGGTATATATGATTCTCTTTCTAAATTTGGTTTTTTGGTCTTTTTAGGATAATAGATTACACAGAATCATTCCACAAGTTAAGAAGTGATCTTAAGTATTCAAGAGTATGAATTTTAACTTTTGATTGTTAGTGTATTATAAGATGGAATATAATATAAAAGACTAAGGGTTTGTTTGGATTTAAAGATGGAAAAGGGGGAGTGAAAAATGAGGGATTTAAAGGGAAAGTGAGTGGAAAGTGAGGTTGTTTGGATTAAGGGAAAGTGAATGGAAAGTGTAGAGAAAGTTTGTGAAAGTTTGTGAATGAATTGATTGATGTGATAGATAAAAATAAATTTTTTAATTGATAATTGTGAAAGATGACTATTTTGCCCTTAGGTTAAAAAAAAGTTTATAATTATTATAATTAAAAGATAAATATATAAATTTTAACTAAAAAATTATAAAAAATTAATTTAAAAATAAATTAATTTAAATATTTGCTTTAAATTTAATGATAGATAAAAATTAAAAATTTAAGAGATGAATATATAATTTACATTTTTACCCTTGGATTCAAAATGAGTATAATATTATTTATTGTAATTAATAACAATAACAATAAAATTATATTAATAGGTATAATTTATTTAAAATATAATAAATAATGATAAGAATAATAATAAATATTAGAAAAATAATAAGAATCATAATAAATAATAATGATACTAATTATAATAAATAATAATATTAATATTTATAA
Source organism: Cajanus cajan (assembly GCF_000230855.2). NCBI lineage: Eukaryota > Viridiplantae > Streptophyta > Magnoliopsida > Fabales > Fabaceae > Cajanus > Cajanus cajan. The sequence continues at coordinate 60,274,197 of NC_138521.1, read as the reverse complement.
AAATGAAAATAATAATATTTATAATAATAAATAATAATAACAAAATATATTATGATAATTATATTTTGTAACATTATTTTATTAATGTTTATGAAAGTGTTATTATTTTAATTTTATAAACATGTATTACTTTATTTTTTTATATTTCCACTTTTTTGATGTTAATATTTAAATAATAGAAATTTGTTAATATAAAAAAAATGTATAATAAAATTTTTGAAAGTTAATTAATAAATTAAAAAAATTGATAAATCATTAACATAAATTACAATCAAATGAAGATACATTTGTTAATTGTACAAGTCAATTTTTATGAATTAAAAAATTAAAAAATTTATAACATTACAAAGTAGATGGGTAATAACATATTTGTAAAATAGAACAGAAAATACACTTCAGTCATCAATTAAGTAAACAATAATTAAATATGACATAAAAGAATAGAAAAGAAAAATGTTGCAACTAAATAAAACATATTTAAATTACAATAATAAAAAAAATAAGATAATGTAGTTTATTCAAATGAACTCTGAAAGTCATCAAATTTATGTTCAAGGGTATCAAGCCTGTTATGTATTTGATTAACATTGATAGTCAAATTATTTAATCCTTCTTGTAACCCTTGAATGCCAGTCAATATTTGGGAAAACATTTGACTATCATACTGGACTGGAGGTTGTTGTGTGATGTCAGCAGGCTGCTCCTCACCATGGTCCTCAGGCATTGCATGGTCTTCATCTTCAATATTTTGGCCATGTTGATGATTATCTCTGTCATGTATCCATACCCCGTTGACATTCACGACATTTAATTTTTTCAAGGTATTTTTATTAAAAAAATGTGCCCACCCTAATTCGACTGCAACATCAATTGATAAGTCTACGCCATAAGCAGCCAAAATGTGTGAAATTAAAATGGGATATGGAAGAGGCATCCCATTGTCCTTGCATTTGACCATGTGTTGCATGATATAATGGGGCCAGTTGATCAAAATGTTATTCTTTAAGGCCTATAATAGAAAAATGTCTTCATGCAAGAGTTGGGAAAAGTTACTTGATCTGGGAGCCAATATATGGACGTAGACATAATGTAGGAGTCTGTCGTTAATGTTAAGACTTCCTACATTTCTGACATTTCGGCCCTGCAGCTCTGGTCTAATCATAGATGTCGGTGCTATGTGACGGTCGAACTGCATCTCCTCTGGGATGTTTGGAAATGCTAATTTGTGCCCCTGATACTTCAAACCAACCAGAGATAACCAATCAGATGGTTTTATTTTTATCTTTGTTTTGTTGACGTCACTATAGAGGAAACCAGCTTCAGATACTCTCAAGTTGGAATAGAAGACCTTAATAAGATCTTCAAAGAATTCACATTTGAGAGCCACAAAATGCTGCAAACCTTGATATTCTAAATGGTGGTGAAAATACAGCCGTGATATGGCAAAGTAGCTAAAGTCCATAACCTTTGGATGAAGGACTATCCTGTGGTAAAACTCCTTGCCATATTTAATCATCTGATCACGCTGGCTGAAAAAACGTGTCTGATTTAGAACTTCTTCAATTTGTGGTAATCTAGGACCAGCTGCTCTGTTCGAGGTGGCAGGAGTTTTTCCTTTGCTTTCTTTTGAACTTTTTTTTCTTGAACCGGATGTCATACCTGAAAATTATATATAAAATAACCAATAACAAATATGATGTTAAACATAAGACATATTTCATAAAACATAATTGCAAGTAATAACATTAAAATGTATCTTTGACCATTAATAAATACTTTTATAACATTATGGTCAACTTTACAATGTTTAAATCATTAGTAAAACATTACTTATAATGCATAAAAAAATACAATAACTAAGAACCACAAATCAACCACTTTGACCCATGAACTTTAACAATTGGTTGAGGCGGAGATGTGGGGGTAAGCCAAAAAGTCGCCTAACATGTGATGGATTATTACACAAAAAATCATAACACTGAACCATAACTTGCTCGTTTTGCAAGTTCATAGCGGCTAACATGTCCCAAATATTTGATTCTGAATATTGAACTGTTGATGTTTGCCTCAAGATATTAACTTGCTCATTAATTATTTCGTTTCTTCGTTCAATGGCAACCACTTGTCGTTCAACAATATCAGATAATCTTTGCGTCAATGCATTAAGTAATCTGTAAATGCATCGAGCCTCGTAGTTAGCCTGTCAAATTGTGCATCCATCACATCAATCATTGGGGCTTTTCTTTTTGTGTCTCGAGATGATGATGTTCCAGTAGTACCACCAGATGCAGCAGATGACACTGACTAAGTACCATCAACAGGACTATAGGAACCATAGTGTGGTGGCGACCGATATGCTATATCAAACCCTGCCTGAAAAGGGTCGTCCTGTGGTATGTTATCGACATCATCGTTCAAGTCGACCGTTACACTTGGCATACCGATATTTCTACGGGCTTGTCGTGCAGTCCTAGCCATATGGTCTGTCGCCCGATCAACTCCCCATAATTCTTCCATCAAGTCATAGTACCTAATGGAAGACACTCTCCATTTAGCTGCAGCTGGCTTCGCCTGCAAATAAAAACATGATTATCACCCATAATTACTATGTTTCACTAATTCAATAAATCCCGAATGTTAAAACATTACCTGCAGCAGCTCATGCCATACTTCAGGCTCAGTTGTAAACCGTTTCATGGACTCATCCCACGCAAATCCACTAAGTCCACTAAACAAGTCGTGAACCTCCCGCCATCTATCCTTCAGACTTTTTTGTCTATTTTTAACATTATTTTTCGTGATACCCGTTAATCCAGTTTGTCGGAGGGCTTCAACAATATTATTGTATGCTTGGGTTGTCCAACTACCATCAACCCGATTGCCCAACCTAGCCTCGTCAAGCATGGCAGTCAATAAACGAAAGTCCATGTCATCAATCCATTTGGTGAACTCGCGGACCGTAGTCGAGAAATCAGGTACAACAGTTTTTCCTCTGTTCATTTTCCACCTATTGCAAAAACAAGGCACGCAATGATATCATATGTAAAATTTATGAATGAAAACTTGTAACAAAATAATTTATTATAATTAAAATAGTACATGTTATTAAATACATTATTAAATACATGATCTAATTATTAGTATAATTTGTCTACATTTCATAGGCTATAGCATCCCGTATAGTTGACCCTTCCCTATGATCATCCTCACGAGCTTGAGTCGGCATGGTATCCATAGGTTGTTCCATCAACTCTCGATCGACCTCTGCTAACAGCGATTCATCATTGTCTACGCCTCGAAGAAAATTGTGTAAAATGCAACATGCTAGTACAATATTCGTCATTGTATCAAATGAATAATGAGGTTCGGTTCCACTAGCTATTATAGGAAATATTTTCTTCAAAACGCCAAATGTTCTTTCAATCACATTTCTAAGTGACGAATGTCGATGGTTAAACAATTCTCTTGGGTTTTGTGGAGTTCTTCGAGAATACTCTTTAAGGTGATATCGAACCCCTCGATACGGCGTAATTATTTGTCCTTTTAACATAAATCCAGCATCCCCCAAATAGTATTTACCTAATTAAAGTCATCGAAGTTATACTCATTATAATATCGTAATTACGTTACTATACACTAATTACGAAGTACATAATAACTAACCTTGTGGTATGATAAGTGGATCCTCTCTACCTAGGACATCCTTTAATATTCTTGAATCAGATGCTGTTCCTTCCCACCCTCCTAGAACATATGTGAATTTCATGTCGAAATCACAAGCTGCGAATACGTTTTGGGTTGGCCAATCTTTTCTTCCACGAAAACGGGGGGCATCTGATCTTCCTACTTTAACTCGGACATGAGTTCCATCTATTGCCCCTAAACAATCTTACGTACAAACAATATGATAGTAATACGTTATTTTTAATATTCAAATACGTCTATGTGATGTAATACTTTAGTTTGGCACTGAATTACCTTAAAGTACGGGTAAAACCGGCTATTGTTTAAGATACAAGGATGAACATTGCTGCCTGATGGCTGAACTAACATTTCTCCCTCCAACATAATGACCGCATTCAACACATTATGAAAGTGTCGACTAACGGTTTCCCCAGATCGATGGAAAAAAAATGAAACACTTCAATTTTTAACGTTGTGTCCGATAATATGGAGGAATTTAGCCACTTGTTCTTCCACTGTTGATCGTAAGGCATCCTTGACCAATCCAGTTGCCCTTACTCGTTCACATAAGTTAATGAATGCCGCAGGTCCCATGCGAATAATGTCACGACATTGTTCGGTGTGAATAAGGTATGACATCAACTCATTCCTACGACGTTCTTTTTGAGAAATGAAGTCCCTAATGTTACTTGTGGGACAACGTATGGTACACAACATATTTAACCCAAAACCTACGAGACAAAGGATTGTCATTGCTCCTACTTGGGTTCGCATTTGTATTTGACTTTGTATTTGTGTAATTAAATTTAAGTCCAAATCATTATCCGTTTCTTCATTGTCTAAACTAACAACATCGATATTTTCGCGTGCCATCTGAATATTTTTCAAAATAACAAATTTATTATTCTAATCAAATTTGATTGAAAATGAAAATATAAACCCTAAAAATACATAACCGAACTTTAATATATATCAAAGTGAGAACATAAAAATATTAATATTTATTATTATTATTTAATTTATATATATATTAAATAAATATTTAATTTATATATATATATATTAAATATTAAATATTTATCTGAAATCACCTAGTATTAGGAGTTAAGATAATATACTCAAAATCTTAGGTTTAAATTAATTTGAATTAAATTAAATTGTAATAATAATTGCTATTTTATCTTATATAGTTTTGTTAAAATGTTACTCCTTTCATTTTTTTATTGTTAATTTTTTTAATTATATATCATTTTTAAAGTTCAAGAGAATAATAATTGTTATAATTATCCTCATATCTCATCTATTTTTAATTAATTCACACATTAACAATTAAAATGCATTTATTATAAAATAAAAATGAGAGGAAAATAATAAGAAACATTAAAGTCGTTTATGAAAAATGGAAAAATTTAATATGCATTTATTGCATAATAAAAATAAAACGAAACATAATAAGAAACATTAAAAGTCATTTTATGGAAAACGACAAAATTTAATATGTATCTTAGTTTGTTTATAAATGAATACTATTAAAAAGAATCAAACGACTTGTAATTAGTATATTTTTTATTGGGCAATTATATTTATTTTAATGTAAGAAATTATCCACTCTCAAATATAAAATTGGTATAACCATTTTCCATCCACATTTACCAAAACTTGTGGTGATGAATTAGCCATTGCATAAAAGGATAACCAACGGCAATCAATCATCTCAACCTAACCTCTCAGCCAAAACTCCAACTTTTCTATCAAGTATCATATTATTATAAAAAAATAAAAAAAAACTACACTCAGTTAAAAATAATTTTATACCATAATTTTAAAATATAACTATATATTTAATTATGTATGTTTTTATAATATAATTTATACATTAAAATATTTATTTATTATAAATTTAATTATTTAGAATAAACATTTTATCACATGTAATATGCACATTTACTTTTGGAATATAAATAAAAAGAAAAAAAGGTCTGCGTTTAAGATGTATGATACATTATTTATAAAAAAAAAAAAAAAAAAAAAACGGTGTAATACGTTCGATGATTAAATAGAATGCAAAACTAAATATGCTAGCCTATTCAGTACTGGCATATGCTGACAATGGTAAATAGCAAAAGCTATTTTCAACACTGGTATCTTATGTCTTATTCGGAAAAATTCTTTGCTCAAATTAAAGACCCCACCAAGTCGGGGCTGACATCATGTATTGGAAGCAGCTAAGAAGAACAACTATGATGGAGGAAGAATATAATAAAGACAGAGTAGCAAAATAACCGAAAATGGAGAAGGATAATCGATTATGCTTGGTGACATAATCGATTATGGCCTTGCATAATCGATTATGCTTCACCCATAATCGATTATACAAGGCCATAATCGATTATGTGGCCAACCATAATCGATTATCCTTCTTCGTATATACCAAATGGAATGAAACTTACTTCAATGGAGGAGCTCCTTCCACACAATCATTCACCAACACGAACCAGCCACTCACCAACACGAACCAGCCACACACCAGCCACGCACAAGCCCGTTGAGAACGTCAAGCAGCAACACGCACAGCCCGTGGAGAAATCTGTGAAGACAAACCTCACGTCAAGCAGCAACACGCACAGCCCGTGGAGAAATCTGTGAAGACAAACCTCCTTTTAATATTATTTCAAACGCGGTGTGCCCACTCAACGACAAACCTCCTTCAATAATGCAGTCAACAATGGCAGAGATTCCTGAGTCACAGTATGCATGCATGACACAACGATACAGGAAGGTCCGTAACAAAGATTCCTCTGCTACATGGCACAGTATGCATGCATGTACAAGGGCATTTTTGGTTTTTCACAAATCTTACGTGTCTTTCACCTCCTTTCTTCCCTCTCGTGCGAGGACAAGAACAGTGCTTCTCCTCCCTTTTCTTCGTCTTTCCTTCGTCGCAAATTACCGGAAACAAACGCCAACTTTCCTCGCCTTTCGTTGCTCGTAAACAGTACATCACCTGAAACAAACACTACCTAAAAGTGAGATTAAAACATGATAAATTAGGAAAATGAAATTTTTTAACCCTATTCAATGTTAAGAATACTCTATATTATATTGTTGTTTTTCTACCTCATATTTGATACAAAATAAATAATGATAAGTGATAGTAATTACAATGATTATATAATAATAATGATATTGTTGATAATAATAATTATTATAATTGAAATAATAATAATAATAATAATAATAATAATAACAAAAATAAGAAGATAGACATCAATGATAATGATAGTTATAAAAATAATAATAATAAATAATTATTTTATTATATTACTTTTTAACTTATTTTTTATATTATACCAATAAAATAAAATAAACAAATATGATATTTATATCGTTTCTTATTAATACACCAAATAATTTAATTAGGCTGGTAGTGTAAGGTATATACTTGACTTGATCAAGCATACCCTTAACTAATATAGGTTTACATATGCATGCATGTTCACCATGTTTATTAACTTTAGTTGTATCAACCTTGTTTTCTCAAGCAATACAAGTCCAACAACACAACATAAAGCAAAATTAATCTTCACCTCCAAGGTTGTCTTTGAAAAAAAAAAAAAAAAAAAGGAAATGAGAGAGTGAAGAAATGATTAATAATATAGTGAAAAAAAAATTGTGGATAGAATGAAGACAAAAGAGAAACTAGTGGCAGAAGATTTGAGTACTAAAATGAAGAGAAATAAACTTTTCTTTAATATAGTTATCTTCTTAATTGATTTATAAAAGATTTACAAAAATTGATTTATTTTTGTAGCTTTATAATTTTGAATATAATTTTTTTAAAGCATGCTATTAAAATGTTTAAAAAAATCATTTTTTTCTCTAAAATTGAACTAAACAAAAAAAAATATAAAAACTCATTTATTTTTCTTTAATTAAACACTATGCTAATGATGCATGACATTGTTATACTCCTAAATATCAAATTTATTCATTGATAACAATGCACGTGGTCTCACTAAAGTTTTACTCCATGGAGTGATCAATATTTTCCAATAGAGTAGCGATTGGGGAATAATATTGGGTATATAGTTACCGAAACATATAATATAAAAAAGGTTAAAATATTTTTTTTAAGTCTACATAATTTTATTTTTTAGATTTTATAGTTACAAATATATTTTTTTTAGTTTTTATACTTATTTTTTCAATTTATTTTATAATTTATGCTAACAATTATGATATTGAAAGTCAGAGTGACAAAATAACCATTTACGTTCTTTTCTGTTTAGTTAGGTGAGTTTGGAAATTTAACTCCCTTTATTTAGTAATTAAAAAAAGTTATATATATAATATTTATTAAAAATTAAATAAGTAAACTTAATTTTTCAGTAATAATTAATTTGTACTCAATGGAATACAAAAATTAAAATATTATAAAAATGAAAATTTTAAATTATTACCTGAATAAATAAGATTTTTTAAATTATCCAGCTTAAAAGAAAAAAAGAAAAAAGTTTTTCAAATTTAATATCTCTAATACATGCAAAGCTTTAATAACATGTTAAAAATTTAGATCACGTGAAATTCGTCACCATTATTTTTATCTATTGTATATAAAACTCATTTGATTTTTATAATAACTACGATTGGAATTATTATATAATAGTAAGATTATTTAAAATAATAATTTTATACAAGAAAATTACTATTACGATAGTAAAAATTAAGATCCTAAACATAATAATACATGATAATAAATTAATTAATATTAGAATAATGTTTTTACACCAACATTAGAATAATGTTAAATATTAAATTATTCAGAATAAAAAAAATATCTTAACATCGGATATAAATATATCTTTTTCTTCTAAATATTTTAAATAAATTATCTTAAAAATTATTTTATTAGAATTTAGAATATTACTATATTAGTTTTGTAGTAATGCTTCTTATTTATTTTATATTTATTAAATATATATAATTAATTAATATTTATGATATTGGAAGTCAAACTAAAAAAAATGTCTTTGTCTTGTCACATCCCATTTTACTTAATAAAGAGAGTTCAAAAATTCAACCAATTATATTTAATAATTTTAAAAATTATATATATAGTACTTATTGAAAATTAAATAAATAAACTTAATTTTTCAGTAATAATTAATTTAAACACAATAAATGAAATACAAAAATTCAAACATAATAAAAATTAAAATTTTATAACTATTACTTGAGAAAATATGATTTTTTAAATTATCTAGCTCAAAATAAAAAAATGTTAAAAAATAATTATAAATTTCAATTTTTAGCTTAAAAACAACCACTTTATTTTTTAAAAAAGAAAAAAGTATCTTAAAAAATTAGTATTTATTAAATACATAAAACTTTAATATCATGTGTATAATTTAAATCACTTCATCACCATTATTTTTATCTATAGTATATATAAAGTTTATCTACCTTTTACAATAATTGCAATATTTTTATGTTCTTACTACTATAGTACAATATTGGCTAATTTCAACATATTATTTTTTGACAATGCTTATGAATTTTCATTTTTTTTTATAAAAATACTTAATGTTAATAATGAATATAAAATTACTCTCATATTATAAAAAGAATAATTTCTTATTGTAATTATAATATTAAAATATTATAAAATAATATTATAAAAAAATTAAAATTATTACTTCAACAAATAATTTTTAAAAATATTGCAAAATATTATTATAAGTAACTTTTTATTTTTTTTAAGAAATATAAGTTTGTGTTTTAAAAATGAGGAAGGGTAAGTTGGAAAAAGAAAAAAAAGTGAGAAAAAGTGGATGAATTTGGGCGGAGATTTTTTTCCCCAACTGCTAACATGTATACATCTGAATCCTTTCTTTTATTAATAGTAAGATTATTTATATATTATAAAGGAGATATATTTTGATAATTACTTTTTTTATTTTTATTTTTTAGTGAACCATTATACTCCTTGAATGCGAATATTAGAGAAATTTGATTCTGCAATTTCTATTTCAAAATTGTGAGTTGGATGTGATGGACTAACTTAGGTACCTAGTTTGTAACAGTATTTTCGATGGTTCATAGCACACATATCACATATGGTATTTTTGTAATGGGTTGGAGTACTCCTTGTACTTCCTTTAATTTCAATTAGTTGGATTATCAAAAAAAATATACATCTTGAATGTAAAAAAAAATCTTCTTATAACTTTTCTAAATAACTATCCACAACTTCTAATTTTAATATTTGTCTGTATGTAATTATTAGAGGCATAAAATGTCTCAACCCCTCTAGTTTGATTATTCAGAAGAAAAAAAATATTTTCATATGCACCCACATATGAAGATTATTTGATATAAAAAGTTTTTGTTTTTTTAGACAAAAATATTATTTCAGTAATTATATCAATTATATTTATATGAAATAAAAATTAAAAATATTAAATTATATTTTAATTTTATTATAAAATAATTCATGTAGTAAAAAGTTATAAATTCACCACCTCACCGTATACCATAAAAAAGCTCTAATAACAAGTATAATATAAAGTAAGCGAAAATTTTAACATGAAGCAATATAAAAAGTGGTACATCAATGAAGCACCATTTTTAACTATTAAATTTAATAATAAAATAATTAATGGTTCAGATTTGTTACTTGTAACTTGTAAATATAATTTTTTGAATTTTGCAAATTAGTCCTTTCTAGTATGGTAATTATTTTTTATTTTAAAGATTAGTCCCTTTCTTAAAAAATATAATTTGATTAGTAAGGGTTATTATTGTCATATGAAGAAATTGATTTTTTTGTACTTGGTGTGGGACGGGGTGGCGGCAGCAGCGGAGGGGGAGGGTGGAGGTCGGTGGTGGTGGAGGGCTGGAAGCATAAAGGGTAAGGGAATGACGTGAGGTTGGAGGTGGTGGAGTGCGATGGGGGTGGCGGCGTCCGAGGGTGCATAGACTAAGGTAGTGAAGTCATCCTAGCTCAATGCTTTCTTATTTGGTCCTGGAGCCTTAAAAAAAGACCTTACGGAATGGAAAAATGGAGTCCTCTAAGATAGGTTGAGAAAGCGCGTTAATATCCTATTGAGAAGTCATCTTGCCTCTAAGATAAGGATCTAAAACCAAAATATGAGGAATGATGGTCAGTAGTAAAGAGGTTCTGGTAATCTCGCACGATGTGGCCGCCAAGGAGATTGGTGTGATTAAATCTCCAATTTCCTACAGAGTCCTAAAGGGCTAAAATCCTATTACGCCTTATGGAGTAGATAACTGAAATGAATAGTCTTTGACTCCCCTTTTTAAATCCATCTGATACGGGATTTAAGAAACAAAAAGTCCTCTTACCCTAGAGTTCAATGTGTTAGGCGAAATCACATATAAGGCAAGGTTTTTATCCTTTTCTATTTTTCCCAACAAAGGGGAGGGTGGAGGGTGGAGGTCGGTGGCGGTGGAGGGGCGGAAGCATGAAGGGAAAGGAAATGACATGAGGTTAGAGGTGGTGGAGTGCGACGGGGGTGGCGGCAGCAGTGGAGGGGGAGGGTGGAGGTTGGTGGTGGTGGAGGGGCAGAAGCATGAAGGGAAATGGGATGACATTGTTTGTGATTGCATAATAGAAAAGGGAGGAACATCAACCCCAAATAAAAAAAGAATTCATATGGGTAAATTTGGTATTACAAAATTAATGATAATTTTTAATTTTTAAAAATTATTTTATCACAATAACTATATTGCAATTAATAATAAGTTGTAAAACCTGTTATTGTAAGTCATTTTAATGACCCATGAATGAGTCGCTGCTTCATGTTAGAAACCTTCTAAAGTAAGAAAAATTATTAAATGAGATAAAATAAATTGAGAAAGATGAAATTAAAGTCCCTCTCATTAAACCACCAAACACTAAACCCTAAACTACCAAACACTAATGGTTATACTTTTATTTTAAAGGTCACGATAAATGCATCATCTATAAGCCTTTATTATCTAGCATCTGTTTAGAGCAGTGAGTGAGAAAAAGTTTTTCAATGAAAGGAAATAACACGAGGGTTTTAGGGACCACATAGTGCCTATTATAGGAATATCAAAGTGCAAGTTATGACTACAATGTAGCTTATGTGACTATGGTTAAAAAAAATTGTTTTTACTTTGTTTCATGTAAATTCTAGCTTGTTACATCGTATGGCTGTATTTATAGGCAATCATTTTTCAGGTTAAAATTCAACTAAATGGTTAAGTTTATTTAACTTGATTTTGCTAGCTTCTTTGTTATTATATTACACTCCATCTCATTTTATCTGGCATTTAAGATTTTAACATAATATTTAATAATGATTAATATATTTGATTTCATTAATATACAACTTTCTGATATATATATCTTTATTTTTATATTTTTTCCTCAGATTACCAAAAGCGAAAAATACAACAAATTACAAGTGAGTTGTATTGTCAAGCCAAAGAGGCCAAAGATAAAATTCAGGCAGAGAATGGAAGAAAGAAAGAAAAAACATTGACAGAATTGTCACAACACCTATATATATTAAATATATTAAATCAACTCCTATATATTAAAAATATATATATATTTTTTTACGAAATAATTATTATTATTTTTAATTACTTATATAATTATTTTTATTTATAAATTAAAATTTAATATTTAAAAAATTATCAATAAATAAAAATATTATTATACTATAATATAAATTATTTATCATAATTTTAAAATATAATTTATTATAAATTTTAATTATATATAATAAATATTTAACTTGTGCATGATATATATTAAAATATTAATAAATAAAAAAATAACACACTAATTAAAAAATACATTAATAACAATTAAATATATAATAAAAAGTATTTAATATTACATTCAATCAACAATCAAATTAAAATTGCTAAAACGTAAATAAAATATAACGATGAACATTAATGATTCAGCCACTTGCCTTGCCGAACCTTCTTTTATTATTATTGTTATTATTATTATTTATTTTTCCGTTGAAGTATATTAACGATTTACACTAAAATAACAATTGGAAAGAAAAAAAAACCCACTACCCCTCTTATTTGTCTGAACTAAAATTAGGAATATTTTGATAACTTACTAGTATTAAATTTTTTTATGACAATTAAATGCTTTTTTGTCTCACTCTTTTTGTGTGTTTGTTTTATTCAATGCGTGTCAAGTGTCAACCATAACTCCATTGCAGCATTATTGTCAAACTACCTCTCTCTTGTTGGATTTTTTTTTTTAATGAAAATAAAAATATCATGTCTCTCTCATGTACATGACTCACCGTTTTTATTAATTTCTGGTGGCTTTCAGACATGATTTGTTAAAGAACAATATTCCATTTACTTTTATTACCTCTGTTAGCATAAATTCAAAACAAATAAACTTTTAAAAAACCACGGGAAAGCTATTGACAGATTCCATAAACTCATATAAATTGCTTGCGAAAAAATCAGAGAAAAAATATTTAGAGAGAAGTAACAATAACAAATGTCAAAGTTAACCTTCACCCCTTCAGATTTTGCCGAGTTCGATTCATGGTAGAAGTGGATTATGTCATTTTAATTGGCTTAGATTGGAGGACCATATTTGGATTCAACAATGGTGTTGCAAATTATGTTGAACAATGGTGTTGCAGTATAATTTCTATGAAGATAGACGCACGAGAAAAGGGAGATGAGTGGATGAGGAAAGAAAAAATACCATTTAATTGTCTTGAAAATTTATAGTGTCCGAATATGATAAAAACATAAATTCAATCATATATATTACCGAGATATAATTAGAGATGACAAATAAACTTGTATTCATGAGTAATATCTGAATCTCAACTTTGACGGAGAATACTCAGTTTGATTGAGTACAAGTATGAGTAAAATCTGATATATTAAACCGATACGAGTATAGATATATACGAGTAGAGATATATACTTACCCGCCTCATACTCATCTATGTCCCCATCCCCAATTTAATATCCAATCTAATTGTGTTAAATAATTTTAATATTTAATTATGTGTAATTATTTATTATGATATGAAATATTTGTAATTGTTTAATTATTAAGAAGTCTATTATTAAAATATAAGATAGACAAATAATTTAATTATAATTGTAATATAATAAAAAAATAAGTTAAAAATATTGTGTATTTTAAAAAGAATTAATTTTTGATGGGTACAGGCTAACAGGATGGGAATGAGACAAAAATTATATACCTAACAGATACAGATATGAGAATGGGAATTGGTTTGAATTACAGAGACGGAAATGAGTATCATGAAAATCATACCGATCCACTCCATTGCCATCACTAAATATAATATAGACAATAAAACTTAGTTAAAGAAAACAGTTTGATTATACAAAAATTTAGTAAAAAAAATAGATTAGTCAAACGATAATCACAATCATGATAATTATTTTTATGAAAAATGAACTGATAATGAGAGATGTATATATAATATAATATAAAAAAATATTATCAAGAGACTAGACTAATTTAATCATTGATATCTTATCAACCTAAAGTTAAGAGAGAAATTACATCTTTTAATGTTGAATTAAAAAAAAGAATTTTATTGGACTACTTGAATAATCTTGCGATTTCCGATAAGAACATATAGTAAGATACTAAAATATTTCATGAATTTGATTTATTTTAGAAATAATCCTTAATTTTTTTTCTTCAATTTAAAAGAGTTAATTTTTTTTAAAAAAACAAAAAAGAAGGACAAGCAGGGTACCGGAAAGATCGGAAGGAACATTCTATATTTTTCTAGCGTAGAGAACTTGGCATGGCGACGTGTTCAACGCGCGTCTTCCCTACTTTCCAAACAAATCACACAACAATACATTGCCGACGAAACCCCATTAATTCAACACTTTACTCATTATCACACGTGGCTTAATTCCCATCCCTATAACTAACCAATACACTGTGCCCCATATCATAAACAAAATAAATACATGAATTTTTATTGAAATTTAAACTATAATATTCTTAATATCTTGTCAAGGACTTTTTTTTAATATTATAAAGTTAGTTTTTACTATGGAACACATATCAACTGATTCGGGACGATATTGCAATTTCGTTAAAAAAATAAAACGTAGGAATCCAATTCGTATGGAGATTCTTTCAGGTCACATCTACTCATACAGAATCTTTCTTTTTCTCTTGAAAAAATACAGAATCTTCTTCCAAGCAAACAAGTTACAATTTTTTTTTGAGAGAGAAAACAAGTTACAAAATAATTAAAAAATATTAATTTCAGATTTTCACTCTTATAAATTATAACTGAGAGCACCCAAAAAGCAAAAGAGAAAATTAGATTTTATTTTTCTTTCAGTTTTTCTATAAATATTTTCTTTTCTTCCCTATTAAGAAAAAAGTCTCGCTCTGTTTCGGACTTGCTTGCATAGATTGTATCATTCTCCATTTTTTTTCTCGCTTCATCGACTATAACTTTCTCTCTCGATCGACTAGGGTTTGATCTGACCCGTTAGGTTGATCTCGATCTCGCAGGCGCAACCGCAACTGTAAGCTAGTTTCATTCACGCCATTATAATAAATGATCAATTCTTAATTATTGCTTTTTGAATTTATGCTATAGCTGATTGGGGATGAGTTTCGTATCTGTTTGGTTTCTGAGAATTTGAGGTTGGCGCTTTCGCTGCTCTGTAAACTATTTTTTTTTAAATGTAGCATTTCAGTTTTAGATATATGTCATATACTTTTATTTTTATTTATTTATTTTTGTTAGTATAGTATATAATAGTTATTATGAAGATCAACAACACGCAGAGTTGCCACAATATGTTGGAAAATTGTTTTTCTCACTCGTTTTTTAATTTTTCAATTTTTTTTGGATGCAGGTATTCTGTATGCCTGTCGTTCATACCCTTGTTGGGGATTGGAAGTTTGAAGTTAGCAAAAAGAGATTAACAGAAGATGCTATTGAGAAAAATCAGGGATGAGGAATGGCTTTCTTATTCAATATGCTTTTTGAGAGAAGGAGGATGAGTGTTCATGTGTTACACAGCGTGGAATGACATATGTATGAATGTCTTTGTAGAATGAGACATATGAGGTGTGATTTCTTTATGTTGTTTATATACACGGAGGTTTATGATCTTAGGCATTTATCGTAGTCAACTTGGATTGTCACAGCCAAGCAAATTATACTACCAATACAGTTGCATCTTTTTGAGTTATAAGGTTTAGGAATGGACGATGACAGAGATTTCGAGTTGTTATTTCACAGTTGGAATACCAAGAATCCGACTGATCGACTTTTTATTATCTCTTGTTTTGTTGCTGCTCTTGTTGGAATTTTGACCATAGCCTACACGGCCTTTCAATGGAGGAGAAATATCAATCTAAGTTGGATGAAAGCCATAGCCAGGTCTAAGAAAAACCCAAAAGCAAGGCATAAAATTCCTGTGGCCCCTCATACATGGGTTCTAGAAACTGTATCTCGTGCCAAGAATTTAAACTGTTGTGTTTGCTTTAAATCCATGTCGCCCTCTCAAGCTCTAGGGCCTATAGTAGCTTCTGAAAGTTTCATCCACCGTTGCTGTTTTTGTGGTGCAGTAGCTCATCTTAGCTGTTCATCTAGTGCCCACAAGGACTGCAAGTGTGTTTCTATGATTGGATATGAGCATGTCATGCACCAATGGGCTGTTCGTTGGACAGATGTAGCTGACCAACCTGATGAAAGTGCTCTCTGTAGTTACTGTGAAGAGCCATGTGGTGGGTCGTTCCTCAGTGGTTCCCCTATATGGTCTTGCTTGTGGTGCCAGCGTTTAGTACACGTTGATTGTCATGGTACAATGTCTAGTGAAACGGGTGATATTTGCGATCTGGGCCAATTTAAAAGATTGATACTATCACCATTGTATGTAAAAGAATTGAACTGGAACATGCCAGGTGGATTTTTGAGCTCAATTACTCATGGGGCAAATGAGATAGCATCTTCAGTTCGGGCAAGTATTAGGAACCAGAGCAAAAAATATAAGCATGGAAATGAACCATCTGTTGAATCTGGGAATAGTGAGAGCATTGGTGAAATGTCCACAGAAAGCACCGGTAATTCTCATCAAATAGATAATGGTCATCATGAAGTGGATGAAAAAAATAGCACGAATAAGGAGATTCGACACCAAGATAGTGAAGTAGATAAGAAGATGGATAGAAAACCCAGTCTTGGACGCAATTCATCAATCAATCAGAAGGATGAGTCCCATGCATTAGGAGTAAAGCAGAAATATGATTTGATTGATTTGCCTCCAGATGCAAGACCATTATTAGTTTTTATAAACAAGAAGAGTGGTGCCCAGCGTGGAGACTCACTTAGAATGCGTCTGAATATCCTTTTAAATCCTGTTCAGGTTTGTTACTCTGCTGCATTTTACAATATCTGGTTAACATTTGAGTATTTGACTACGCATCCAATTTCGTTTCCTGCATTGTTTGCACCCATTTTAAAGTGTTTTTGCTTTGGGGCCACTACTATTCATCATGTACTCATCTCTTTATAAAAAAAAATACCTAAACCCTACAAGATTATAGAATAATTACTATCTTCTAGTGGTATACTTAAAAGACTCCTAAAAATCGCGTAAATGGTCCTATTGCTTGTTGGAGATACTCTTTGACAACATGATTACCAAATTTTTGTTTGTTTTTGTTTAGGTGTTTGAATTGAGCTCAACGCAGGGGCCAGAGATGGGACTTTATTTGTTTAGAAAGGTGCCTCACTTCAGAATTCTTGTATGTGGGGGAGATGGTACCGTTGGTTGGGTTCTGAATGCAATAGACAAGCAAAATTTTGTTTCCCCTCCCCCTGTTGCTATTCTTCCTGCTGGTACAGGAAATGATCTCGCTAGAGTTCTCTCCTGGGGAGGTGGCTTGGGTCCAGTAGAGAGGCAAGGGGGTCTTAGTACATTTTTGCATCACATAGAACATGCTGCTGTTACTGTTCTTGATCGGTGGAAAGTAACAATTAGTAATCCACAAGGAAAGCAACAGCTGCAACCAACAAAGTTTATGAACAATTATCTTGGTATGTGAACACATGTTTTTCATGGTTACTGTGAATTAAAGCATCTGGAAAAGTCAGTTTGGTAAACTTTGATAGGGAGCTAGTTTCTTTGTGGTGGGGATTGGGTGGTTGGGTGGGTTATAGATGGAGAGAAAGATGCCTTAAGGAGTCTGGAATTCTGGATCTTGATGTCATGATCTGGTACATTGGTTTGAACATGAATCTGGTTGAAGCAAATTGAAAAGTTGATTTAGTTGTATTGATTTTGACATGTCAAGTCCGATACTACTAACATCGTTTGGATTGTTGAAATGAGGTTTGATATACATGAATCTGAGTATTCAACTCGGGTGCAAATTTGTCTGCACTCTCATGGATTTACTTAAATTATAATAAGTTGCTTTTCTAACAACAGCCTTTTATTGTAAACATTAATTGTATGCCACTTGCATTTTGTTAGATTACATCATTTGCTAATTGTCAAACTATGACTGTGTTTGGATTAACTCATTTAAGGAAAATAATCTCTGTTTTTATGCAGTTTCTTGAGAGAGCTTAAAAAAAATAATTATTTCTCATGATTTATGCTTTTTCCCTAACACACATCTCTTGCATCATTTTGACTAATTCTGAATCAAACAAATATTGGTTTTAGGAATTGGATGTGATGCAAAGGTTGCTTTGGACATTCATAATCTGCGGGAAGAGAATCCTGATAAGTTTTATAATCAGGTATTTGGTGTTTAATTGGAATTGAATTTTGAATTGTTTGGCATTTTAAAGGGGATATATGTATTAATAGCATGCTAGTTGAGTGGTATAAAATTATAATTATTGTTTTTGTTGGATGGTTTGTTGTGCAGTATATATTGCTTTCTCTTTCTGTGAATGGAATTTTGATTACTTTAGATTAGTTTTGGCATAATTTTAAAATTGACTCTTGGATTAAGACGTTCTGTTCTGTTCAACTGCTCCTGGGGAAATATTGAGAAAGATATATGCTTTTAGACATAGAATATATTGATTACATTGTTTGTGAGTTTTAATATATCTCAGTCATTATGGCTATTCACTAATATTTTAGCTTGTACATCCCTTATAATAAATGTTTATTTTTTTATACATAATAATTAAAATTTATAATAAATTAATAATTTTAATATATAATTTATATTATAATAAAAAATTATTATAAAATTATCTTTTATAAATTATGTTATATATTTATATGACTAATTTAAATTGTGATATAAGGTTATTTTTAACTATTGACAATTTCTTTTAAAAATTATTGAAATTTAACTTAGAGGTAGAGATAAAAGAGGGTAGATTGGGATTGATTGTTAAGAAGATATAGAGATAAAAAAAAAATGGAAGGTAGTTTCAGATTGAGAGAAATTTTAACTAGTTCTGGGAGTACTATGATATGCATATCCAAAGGAGAGAAGAGATACAATGTTTAGATTTAGGAATTTCTACGTTGAAGAGCTGGGAGAGTGAGAGCCTCACTTTGCGAGTTGTATATTCTAATTTATAATATGGAAGTAGATTATTTCCTTCACTAACTTTGATCCATTCGATGTTCTTCTATGAATGGCTTTTCATTTCAAGTTTGTTGTATTCACACTTAGAATAATATCTAACAGATTTACATGAACTGGTGATCGCTTGAATTTTCCCATTTAGATCCTTGCAGTAGAGGTTTCAATGTCACTTAATATTACTCGCTGCATTATTTCAGTTATTGTAATATGCTTACAATTATCTGATGTAGTGGAACTTCTAAGATTAAATGCTCAAATTACTCTAATATGTGCAGTTTATGAATAAAGTTCTATATGCAAGAGAAGGTGCTAAAAGTATTATGGACAGGACATTCGCCGATTTACCTTGGCAGATTCGAGTGGAGGTGGATGGAGTTGAAATTGAGGTCCCTGAGGTGAGTCTGTTAAATATAAATAACCTTTGTTTTGGTTCACATTACTATTTCTGCTACAATTGCTTAAATTATAAATTGTTATTGTTTTTTCATTTGAGTGACTGACTCTAATTATATTATAATGTTAAGATGTAATTTTTTAGAGTAAATTATCTCCACTTTTACCTCTATTTCTAGCATGAGTTGAAGCTTGTTTGGGTAAGCTTCTTAAGAAGCACTTCTCGGAGACAAACACAAGAAAAAAAAAAATCAAAATAAGCTTTTCCATAAGCTAAAGCAAACTTATGCATGAGTTAAAAATAAGAGTTTTTAAAAGTTAATAGAAAAGAGCTTTTACAAAATAGTTTATACATAAATTAATTTTAGTTTACAGAAAAACTTATTTTATTTTTCGTTCTTATTTTGCTCTCCTATAAGTGTTTCTAGAAAAATTTATCCAAATAGACTTTCAATAGTGTGTGTAATTTTGACATTATGTTTCTAATATCTCATGTCAGCATGGTGTTAACTCTTTTTACAAGTAGTTAATGGAAGTGACTATTTGTCATGTGAAAATTCAAATTGGGGCTTGTATTTATAGGTTTTGAACATTGAGGGGACATTTAAGTTTGGGGACTGAAGGTGCAAGTAATTTACTCAATTTTTTGTACTAAAACATCCTTTTTAGATTCTTTTACGCTGCAACCTACCCATGGCAAAAATAAGAGCAAGGCCCCTATGCTGAATTATTCAATTTGGTTTACAATTAATTCAGGATGCAGAAGGTGTACTTGTTGCAAACATTGGAAGCTACATGGGAGGTGTAGATTTGTGGCAAAACGAGGATGAAAATTACGATAATTTTGATCAACAATCCATGCATGATAAGATACTTGAAGTTGTGAGCATATCTGGAACATGGCACCTCGGGAAGCTTCAGGTAAAATGAATCCTGGATTCCCATTCTAGGGTTATGCTACTTTAATGTGTACATGATTGCTAAGGGGTCTACTACTTGAGATTTGAAACTGATTTGGAAGAATGTGCTGGTGAACCTTTTCTTTATTGAATTAAATTAAATTGAGAAAAAATGAAACTAAGAACTAAAGCATGATTTTTTTAAATCATGTTTTTTGCATGGAGGTGGAACTGCATCTCAGTTGTATTTAGTCTGTGGCCTCTGTTACTTTTACTTTATTTCAGTTTCCTATTTATTTAAGTTCTCCTTGATTTTAAAAGTACATAATTTATTTGAACTAGGATTAAGACATTATTTATTTGTTTATATTAAGCTCTACGGAGTTATTTAAACTATGAAATCATGTAAGCTTAAATCCTCTGACAATGGTGTTGTCAAAACAGGTTGGGCTTTCTCGAGCTCGAAGACTTGCGCAAGGACAGTCAATTAAGATACAATTGTTTGCAATGTTTCCTGTACAAATCGATGGAGAGCCTTGGTTTCAGAAACCTTGCACAATTTCCATAACCCATCATAACCAGGTTATCATTCTAAAACTCCTCCACTGTGCATTTATAGGCAGCATCCCTTTTGTGTTAACTATCACTTGCCTTGCTGTTTGATATCTTTACACTGTTTGTAAAACTGAATTTCAAATTTTCAACATGTTTTGTCAACCTGTGCAAACTGACAGGAATCTGCTTACCTAGTTTTGATTATTTTTGAAAAGAATGAGACCTCTGCCACTGAAATTCACAACTTTTCTATGTATTGGTAAAAGAGTGATGCTTCTGAGAGAAAAATGACACAAAATAGTTTTGTCTCATTTTAATTAGATGTTTGTTATTTTCTGCTGCCCTTACATTATTGATTTCTATCTGTTCTACCAATAAAACGCATCAATATCTGTTGGCTTAATTCTCTTTTATTGTGGTTGTTCAGGCTTTCATGTTGAAGAGGGTGACTGAGGAACCTCTTGGTCCTGCATCAGCAATCATTGCTGAAGTGCTGGAGAATGCTGAAACAAATAATGTAATTAATGCTTCACAAAAGCGAGCTCTTCTTCATGAAATGGCACTCAGGCTGTCCTAGAAATACTCTTCCCACCTTGTGAATGTGATTAGTGATTTTATATTTCTTTTGAAATATATTTTGCACACTTGTGTATTACTTTTCCTTTTTGAATCTTTTGTCTAAACTACCTGCCACTTCTGAAGCAGCCTTGTGTATTATGAATCTTATACATAAAAAGAAAGAATGAAATGAGAAAGCTTGTCCGTTGATTTCCTCAAATTTCGTTGGTGTTTAAATGCATACAGCAATATGCAGTAATATGTACCAAGTACCATGCCCCATGCAGCAAATTGCTTACGTTTGGCATGTCCATTATTTTATGGACTATATATACATTGTAAGGAGAGGTTGATTATTTTTCGGATCCTACGAAAGTTTAAAAGCTCTCATGGAATGTTTTAAGCATTGTTGTGCCGTATTTAATTGGTTCTTCAGACACCGTATATCGAAAACTTATTTGACCTGAGTTTTTAGTATTACCTTTGCATAATCATAATCAGTGATTCGACTCTGAGGATGGAAGACTTCATCAAAATGCTTTAGAGGTACGGTTTCTCCCATCTTCACTTTCATGCTTCTTCCCTAGTAAACCTTTAACCTTCAACCACAGGCGTGTTACAAAACCTTTTTCTCTTGTTCCTCTTTCGCAAGCTCGTTTGTCTGGTAATTTTGGACTGGAAATTCTTCTTGGTGCCCTTGTGCTTTGTCTGTAGATACGCTTCAGGTGGCGTCTATAAAAGGGGGAATTCAGATGGAAGACTAATGATGGCGATGATCCATTAGAGCCCTGAATGACCCTGTTAAGCTTGTGCCTGTGCTTCATCTCTTGGTAAGTTGGTGAAGATGCTTTTGAAGTTTGAATGGCCTCGTTGAGTTGTAAAGTCATCTGTTTGAACTCAAAAGAGTCATATAGGTCACTGCCATCGTACACGATGTTGAGTCTCCTTGTAGGAGTCACCGCATCCTCTTTCTCTAGATTTTTTTCCATGAAAGATGAAGAATGAGTTAATTAAGTTTACACGGCCACCAACCTCTCCCACAAAATTCAGACCTAACGGCACTTTCATTTTTCTCTGTATTTTTTGATTAAAAACTCAGAATGTGCACTGTTCAAGAGAGGTGGAAGTTAGTTGCCTTGCCTTGAAAGTAACGTAGTTAAAATACGTTATTAGCAAGGTTACTGCATTGCTTTCTACGTTTTTCTCACGCCCTTGATTTATATCGAAGCAACTAGGTTTATGAAAGTTCAGTGACTTATCCCATGTAACAGCAGTTCGGTTACCAAAATGTAAATAGATGTTCAACGAAAAAGATACAATTTCTTTCTCCTATTTTCATGCTTTGAAAACTGTGAATTCCTGTTTAAACGGGTATCTTAACACACCATTATTTGTCGGAGAAATGACGCTGTACAAATGAAAATGACAGTGTACTATATATTAAATAACAAAAGAAAATAAAAAATGATACATCTTCCGAAATTCATAAGCATTTCTCAAAGAAAATATCTAAAAATGTTTTGAATCTATTGATAATAACTGTAAGATCCTACTGCAGAAATCCTGGTCCCTCCATTAGTCACCGTTTGGTTGAGTTGAAGTTTTTACAAGTCAAGCACCACTAGTATCCACTTCTCTGTCCCTCACAGCCACATTTTTCGGTGCTGAATTGTTGCTAGTATCAGTAAGCCAATTTGGTTTTGATATCTTTTTTTTTCCCCAACCTAATACTGTTCAATTAACTGGCGTGGTTACCTTTTCTTTTTTGCCTTAACAAATTAATTCCACCAACCAAGTTGTTTCTGGACATGTATTCTTAATTTGACATGGGGCAGTAGTTGCATCCTCAAGTTTTAGTTCGTCCATAGAGTATTGTATTCACCGTCGATAGCAATGACTAATCTCTTCGCTACGTTGGAGGCACTTCAAAGGGTGGGATAGCTGGTCCCAAGATTTAACGCAGCTGCATACACAAGGTAAGATTCGAACCCCTGATATTGCTTAAGCGTGGATCAACCCCTACTGTTGAACCACACGCTTAGAATTGTTTCCTCAAGCGTTTAACTCAAATTGTAATAGTAAATTTCATTTTCACACTAATTGTTTTAAACAAAAGTTACGGCGTCGACAATGAACTTATAGCTCCGGAAAAAAGTAATAAGGTGGAGTCACGTGCATTACATTATTTTAATTAATCATGCATTAAATTTATGAATACTGTTTTTTACTCAAAATTTATGCATACTTAATCACTTTTTTTTACACCAATAGTTAATCACTTAGGAAAAATGAGTTGTAATAATGAATTAATTTGATAATTAATATAGAGTACTGTGTTTATTAGAAGGCACAACGGGTGACTAATTTTTTTATTATCATTATTTTATTATTTTTTTAATGAAGAAGTTAGAGTTAGCGACAGTCACGGATGCTTCTCTTTTTATTCCCCCCATGATGCATTCCCCTTTTCCTTATCTGTTCCACAATGTACAATGAATGGGAACAATCTTGGACTTGACTTGGAACAGTTGAGACTTGAGACGCATTTCACTTTGGAAAATAAAAAATGATAGGAAAAATATCTAAGAAACTCCTGATATAATTATTAGCCATTAAAAAAAATGTTTTTTTTCCACAGTAATGGGTTTTGTTATCAACTAGTGATTTTATTTTATCCACATCGACAAGTGATTTGGTTAAAGATAAGTAATTTTGGGACTTCATTTAATTTGACAAACCCATGGCCATGGGAGTAATAGATTGCATCACTTGCATAAATAATAATTGATTCAAAAGCAAAAGTTGAAACGCAAGTCAAGTTGGATAATCTTTTTTAGACTAGTTATTAGCTTTTACTACAAGTATTTAAAGAGATTGTCTTCTTGCTTTACTAACTTGCATTATTTTCTAACATCATTCCCATATTAGAATCCCTTTGCAGTGAAGTTTGAGCATTGAACACAGATATTTACAAATATAAGGTACCCAAATCCTTCTGTACCTTCTCAGCGATAAGATATTTGTGAATTTCCCTATATATGTATATGATCAATATTTCCCACGTCATTATTTTTGTTTAGGAAAGGAAAATTAGTGTGAAGTTTTGTTAAGTCTGATTTTTTTCTTACGCTAAAATAATGCCTAAACTTGAGTTTTTGAATATGGGATTCTAGGAAAGGGCCATTCATGGTTTTCCAGCAAAAGGCAGAGTGACTTCTCTGTCATTTACTATTCCTTCCTTCCTTTTTTTATTTTTTATTTTTTTCCTTCACTGCAAGTATGTAACTCTGTATGTCCCAACTATCTCTATGTTCAAAATGGGTGATTTTTTTTGGCAATTGAAGGAGTTTTACCGCAACGAAATTTGAATCTAGAACTTCTTGCAATCTATTCAAACTCTTAACACCAGTCTTATTTTAGGAAGAAATTATTTAGTCTTAAACCAATACATGTCTATTTATAATCCTGATCAATTATCATGCAAAACATAGTCAAAATTTTCAATTTGCGAAAAAATTTAATAACACTTAATTATGTATTACGTGGAGATTAGTGAGGACTATGATCATCTGAGTACCTAATAATTTCTTGTCTTTAGGGTGTTTGATTAGTGTAAGTGCATGCAAAATCTTCTTTGAACTCAAACAGTATCATCACACATGCTTCACAGGTTGTAATTTGTAAGCAAAGACCATGGTGAAAATTTGCGGAATTGGAGCCGGGTACGTAGGGGGTCCTACAATGTCTGTGATAGCCCTCAAGTGCCCCTCAATTGAGGTGGCAGTGGTTGACATCTCTCACTCTCGCATATCATCTTGGAACAGCAACAATCTCCCCATTTATGAGCCTGGCCTAGAAGAGGTGGTGAATCATTGCAGAGGAAAGAACCTCTTTTTCAGCACCGATGTGGAAAAGCATGTGAATGAGGCAGACATAGTTTTTGTCTCAGTGAACACCCCAACAAAAATCAGAGGCCTTGGAGCTGGCAAGGCCACAGACTTGGCTTATTGGGAGAGTGCAGCTAGGATGATTGCTGATGTGTCCAAGTCAAACAAAATTGTTGTTGAGAAATCCACTGTCCCAGTGAGAACTGCTGAGGCCATTGAGAAGATCCTAACTCACAATAGCAAGGGCACTATCAAGTTCCAAATCCTCTCAAATCCTGAGTTTCTCTCTGAGGGAACAGCTATTCAGGACCTTCTAAATCCTGATAGGGTTCTCATTGGAGGGAACCAAGACCCTGAAGGGTTAGAAGCAATCCAAAAACTGAAGGCTATTTATGCACATTGGGTGCCTCAAGATAGAATCATAACAACAAATCTGTGGTCAGCTGAACTCTCTAAGTTAGCTGACAATGCCTTTTTAGCACAAAGGATTTCATCTATCAATGCTATGTCAGCACTATGTGAGGCCACTGGGGCAGAAGTCTCACAAGTTTCTCATGCACTCAGCAAAAACACCAAAATTGGGCCCAAGTTTCTCAATGCTAGTGTTGGTTTTGGTGGCTCTTGCTTTCAAAAGGACATACTCAACTTGGTGTACATATGTGAGAGTAATGGCCTCATTGAAGTGGCAAATTACTGGAAAGAAGTGATCAAGGTGAATGACTACCAAAAGGGTCGGTTTGTGAAGAGGGTTGTGACATCCATGTTCAACACTGTTTCGGGTAAGAAGATTGCAATTCTGGGGTTTGCCTTCAAGAAGGACACTAGTGACACTAGGAAAACTCCTGCTATTGATGTTTGCAAAGGTCTTTTGGGTGATGACGCGTGCTTGAGCATTTATGATCCCCGAGTTACTGAGGAGCAGATTCAGAAGGATTTGTCAATGAGTTCTAGTGTTGTGAAACAGGTTAGTGTTGTTGGAGATGCTTATGAGGCAACTAAAGGTGCTCATGGAATATGCATTCTTACAGAGTGGGATGAGTTTAAGAGCATTGATTATGAAAGAGTGTATGAGAATATGCAGAAACCAGCATTTGTTTTTGATGGTAGAAACATATTGAATGTTGACAAGCTGAGGGGTATTGGATTCATAGTGTACTCAGTTGGGAGGCCACTAGAATAATGGCTGAAGAACATGCCCCATAAGGCTTGAAGAATTAAGAAAATAATTTAGCAGGATATAATGTTATTATCCTTTGTGACATTTCACCACCCCTTGCCATGATTTCACGCGTTTTTCTGATATGTATTAGGCTGATATGTATGAAATCTGCACTCTTCAATGTTGCAAAATTATTCGGGTAAGGGCTTTAGTTGTTGCTTGTTGCTGTGGCCCATATAAGCTATTAAAATAAAAATGTCACTGCTTTGAGGCTGTAGTATTCGAGATAGTTAAATAAGATTTTATTCTCTACACTTTATTTAAAATAAGATAGTTAAATATCAACCAAAAACTAAGAACAAAAATGAAAAAAAAAAATCAATATAAGAGAGAAGTATATTAAAAGTTAATTATTTTATAGAGACTATACAATAAGGTGAACGAATTGGATGTTACATCAAAGATTGATTTTTTTTTTAAAGTAATAACATAAATACACACGTAAAAAAAAAAAATCAAAACGATTTTTTTATAAAAAGTAAAAAATTTAAAAGAGTTTAATCTAATTCAGGCCTGATATTTTGTTTGATCAGCATCTAAACCTGATATAAGTTTGGCTGTAAATCCCTGTCTAGTTGGCATATTCCTGAATCCTGAGAAAGGAGCCCTCGTTTTGAAAGGTGACTTGATTTGATTTTCCAGTTTGATCCCATATATTCTTCCAACTCCTTCTTCGAACATTTTTACTCTACTCTGGACCCAATTAAACCTCTAAAACAGCCCATTGGACTGGCCCAGTAACCTAGTTAGTCCCAACACACCAATCACGTGTCCCACCTTTCACTTCTTCATTTTGATCTTTACTATTCACCAATGTCGATAATAGAACACCACTATTAGAGGACCAATAAAATACTCCTATATTTCCTTTTATTCAATTTAGCTGTAGTTTAATTGAAAAGTCCTCCTTTGTTCTTTTTTGGTAATAATTTCTGTATTAAAAGGAGAGCCTCTCTATTATCCAGAATTATTAAGGACAGAGAATATAATATAGCTGTTTTTTTTTAAGGTATATATAATATAGCTGTTTAAAATGGGACAGTAATAGTTGACTTGAATTAACCTTTCAAATACATGCTTACCCTAGCCTGTGTGCCACTAGTCACTAGACCTCTTTTTTCACTCTACTAAATGACTTTTAAGGTTAACCTTTTCTCCTTGTTTCACCAATTTTTTTCTTTTTGTTTTTTCGGGGTTTGTTTAATTAAGCTTTCGGATAATCACCAGCTTAATTAAGATTAAAATGCTGCTCCTGCTGGAGGATACCAAACTCAAGCTTCCCTTCTCACTCTTCTGGTAGTACTGACGAAAATATAAAACATGCTTTAAAATGCAGTAACTTGTTGACAACTTTCTGGACAACGAGAATGCATGTGATGTAACGTGTTTTTCAGTCAAAAGAATAAAATAAAATCAGACTTGCTACTTTTCACTATTGGTGATTTATTTGCAAAATGTTTGAAATATATGTAGACCATGTTCGTCAGTAATATATCTCATTATAAAAAAAATCGACTAAGGAGATTAAATTAATTAATCCTGATTCACTGCTAAACACATTTTTGCGTTGCACTTTTCTAGTACATACAATTACTACGCATACTTTTGTAACATCTCGATGAAAATTAGCACAGTTTAGAGTCTAGGTTAGCAGTAATGCAGACATTAGTGTTTAAAGATATCAACAACTTGCAAAATATGGTGATGCTTCCAAATAAATGTGTCAAATTCTCTAATTCTCCCAATTTCTGATTCAACTTTGTCTAACAGAAACAAACGTTTATGTTTTTACTCTTTAAATTAATAAATTTTGAAGGATACAAGTAGTATTCGACTATGAAGGCTATCACACCGATGAGCTTTTGAATTGGGTTAAGATTGGGCCAAACTAGATATAAAGCCCTGCATAACAGAGGTGTCAGAAAGTTTTAGAAATATAATTTTCAAATACGTAAAATATCATTATTGAATTATAAAATTTTAAGAAATGAAATTTAAAATATAAAAAAAAAACTATGATTAATATTACTAATATGTCATTATTGTGCTTGTAAAAAATAATATCATGCTTTTATATATGATCAAGAGTTGTATGACCTTTTTTTTTTTTTTTCCTAATGTTCGTTTATGCTCGAGTAATTTTTTGATATTTAAGCAAAGAGAAAAATTATGTTATTGGTATTGAATTTTAAAAGAATACATATAAATAATATGTTGCAAATGAAAACACATTTAATCATTATAAACTTGGTATATCAAACTATATATATATATATATATATATATATATATATATATATATATATATATATATATAGGATTTTTTTTCTAGAATTAAATGAAAAGGATATTAACTATTAATATTCTCTTTGTCAATTTATGTAGATTACTAGGAGCTGTAAATTTAACAAGCAACTTTTTAACAAATTGCATTATAAGGTTTCATGATTTTATTGCTTTTAGATCTAATCGTGTGGCCCGTTAAAAAAATTAAATATCACATGTATTGGTATATTATTTTAAAATACAAATAGAGAAGAGTAGTTACTAAGAAAAAGTATGGTAAATGGTGTTAAAACTACATTGTTAATAAAAATTAAAGTTAGACTAAGAGTTGATGGTAAAAGTGTTTAATGAATGTAAAGTATGGCAAAGAAGCTGAATGTTAAGAAGAATTAGAAAGAGACATTTTTGGTACTGATGTTTAAATGTTAAGAAGAATTAGAAAGTTAAGCTTTTAATGTTGATTGATGTTTGAGGAAAAAAAACATTGATAAATGTTGATAAGAAAAGAGGTAAAGTTTATAGAGAAATAAAACTGATTAAATTATTGATGAAAGAATAGTAAGATTAAAAGGGAAAATATTTGTAGTTGTATTGGTAACTTGATTGTAAAAGGCTTCTAAGGAGTATTGTATCAAACATGTGAAGAAAGAAGTTTAAGAATAATTAAATGGTGTGTAGTCAAAATGAATGCATAAGAGAACAACATAATGTACTGCCTTGAGAAAACAGGAAGTGAAGGATTTAATTAAAACTTGACCCTGTGACAAATTGATGATGTAGTAAAAAGTTGAGCTATTAAGTAAGATATGACCATTGAATCCTACGTGAACATTTCAAATTTGAAAGCCATACATACTTCTTCATGGATGAAAATGTGAGGAACTGAGGCTTGTAGCAATGTGAGAAGCATCACTTATCTTCCTCTGTGTCGAATTTTATACTTCCACATCCACTAATTTGAAGATAAGAATTCCCCTAGTGGAGTTTGCCCCTAATAGGATAATATCTTCCTATTGTCCAGTTCTTATTCTTATGCGTAACTAACTTAGATTAGGCTGAAATTAACTTGGCTAGCGACATTTTGCTTTGTTAGCACTTAGTAGTTACACCAATTGCACCAAAATACAAAGGTAGAAACGCGAAAATGGTGGTTTTCTACACCAAACCTCTCTTTTCATACAAAGCACAGGTATATACTGGTCCCACATTATCACAAAACTTATTTTATTTCTCAGACAAAATTCCCTTTTCTTACATGAAAAATTTAATAATTCTTTTTGAGTATCCCCAAAGCATTTCTGGTGAAAACTTCCTCCCTAACACATGCACCATTATTGCTTATATGAAGCAACACATGCACCTTTTAGCTACACGTTCAATATATAATCTAGGAAAAGGGAAAAAAACAAAAACAAAATAAGATAAATGAAGGTTCCTACAACTACAAGTCAATTCATCAGCCATTATCTATTTCTTTTTTAATTTATTTATCTTTGTGACTGTAATTACTCTCTTTTTTTAACCGAACTTTTCTGAAAAGAAAATTGAGCTATAAGGCTCCATCTGCCAGAAAATACTAGCTTGTGACTTGAATAAAGCCTATCCTGATTATAACAAATTAGTATCTGCTACTATCTAATCACCCACCAAAGGAAAAGAAAGTTCTACTTTCTAATCATTTTATAACATCAATTACTAATGTTTCAGCCACATCTGACCAATAGAAAATTGAAACATTAACAAAGTGGCTAAGACATCTATTACATCTTCAACTAACCTTAGTCTAATATTTTACACTTCCCCTTCTGATAATTACACGAAGAGGGTGTCTGCAAAAAGCACCTTAAAACCCCTCGTAAATCTTAATAATGGGAAAAACAAATTAATGGTGAAGAAAGCTTCGAAATCAAGTGCTTGATAGCCATTATGTCCATCGAACTGACCTATATATGTAGGCCATTGAGAATCAATTGAGATATTATTTTGTGCATTATCAAACTTCATCAAGAGCAGTATGTGACATGAATGAAGGTAATTTCTCCAAAGCAACTTTAGGGTGGTTAGAAATGAAGACCAAGTACAAAAGTAAAACTAGATCTACAATTAAAAAAAGGCAGAGTTTGTGGAAGAGCTTAGCAAAACTAAGCTCTGTCTAAACACTAAATCACATGTGAACCTCTTCTCAACCATCTGCCACCGACAGTGCTTCTAGGACTTTTGAATCTTTTTTGATCACGGATAGCTAGCATTTCAAATGGTTAAATTAAAACTAGCACAAACCTTAAGGAAGGTATCTCACACTACATTCTATAGAGTGGAACACAAGTAGTGACTAGTGAGTGTTCATTTATTTTGTTTGCCCAATTTTATATTTGTTAATTCCTTTTATTTAACTAATTTATTCTGGACCGTGAGCATATATAAGTAAATATTTTCGAACATATCCTGTACAACTTAATTAAGTCATTTGTGTCAATCGGCGTTGGTGAATATTGTTATATTTGTTAATTCTGTTATAAATTTTTCATAGCTGAAAATCTTCCCCCACAAGTGAAGTCTCTTGGGGGTGCCTGCCATTCAGAGATGGACAGATCTCAGATGCTTTAATGAGGGACAAAAGAGACAAGTCTGCTTTGTGAATTCTCTGAGTTGTACTCTATTATACCAGTGAGTACAGAGCAGTTCAACCACTTCTAAGCAAACCATATGCTCAGCTGTATTCTCTTTAAATATTTATTTAGGTCCATCTATTTTTCTTCTGTGGACCCAAAAAATTTCCATTAGCGTCGTGAGTTTGTTAGATTTTTATGCTTGAAACTGCATCTAGTACACCAGCTCATGGTACCTCAAATTTAGTACCATTCAATTCAGCGTTACTTTTAACGACTTGTGCTCTCTAAATTTAAGTTTTCACGTGCGTTACCATCATGATGTAACCTCCTAGACTTCCGCTAAAAAATGTGGTGACATTGACAGGATAATTGAAGCTCCAACTCATGAGCCTTTCATCAAATTACTCAATTTTCTCAGGCAAGTTCAAAATCCTTCAGCCCATCCATCCAAGAGATAATTGAAGTAATTTCATATTAATAGATATTAAAAAAAAAAGGCATAGCATATACGTATATATTACAGTATAGGCTAAAAAAATGTGGGGAGTGGCCATCGAGTGAAGGTGTGGTAGCTGCTATAGGCACAACGCATACATTATGTGCATGCACATGTTACCTAAATAGAAAATTAATACGGGGGATGAAAAAGTCCAATCATGTATAACTTATATTATTCGGAACATCATTTTCTAATGTTTAGCATCTCTAACCCTTTTGCATATGAAGCTTCTGTGCAGTGTATGATCCATTATAACAACAAAGAGATCATAAATATCGACAAATACAGCTAACCTCCGTACTAAGTTGCCGGCAAAAAGAGGCACAAATTAAGGGAAGTAATTGCAGTGAAGTTGTTTGAGTCTCATTAACCCGTGGCTGCTAATAAGACATTCATGTTATGGTTACCACAATGAACGTGCCGGCTTGATAAATGAAAAAATGCCGGCACTTACTTGGTTCTTGACCCTTTAAAGTTAGCCAATATTATAGTGAGTAATTGAGCACGAACTAAGATCCAATGCACCCTTGTCTTAAAATAACATGGCACTCACAAGTCACGATGCTAGACAGCTACCACTACTTGTTTATATATTCACTGTGTGTGGTACTACTACTTCAATTCTTGTCAATGAATTAGAGATGCCTAATCTAATCAGATACCTTAAAAGTAATTAATCTGCTAATCACATCTTGCACCTAATTTGATCATCTACCTTCTATCTGTTGGAATGATTAGCTTAAGTACGGTGTGCATGAAATATATATTATATATACATGCATGAACATGCATAATGTGTTACAGTAGGACAGACACTGACGCATATTTAAGATTTATCTGTATAGGTAGAGCTTCTTTTGGACATTTATTATTTATTAATCGTATCGAAGATTTTTAACAAGAGAGGTCTGTTGTCTTTTTTTCTCTGTAGAATGAGCATATCATATTTACTGTTTGTTTTTCAGTGAACAAAATGCATTGAAATTCAATTTTTAAATATGTAGTAGTTTATATACAATTTAGAAAAAAGTAAATTATACACATTTTTTCTTTAATTTACCTATATTTATATGAGAAAAAAGACTATGTGCGTATCCTAAAAATAAGATACTATCATTTAATTACAAATCATCACAAAGGAAAGAGATGGTTGATTTTTACTATAATTATAGCACACACAATTAAATCTTATTTATAAATCATTATTATTGAGTAATATATAAGATACTTGTTAATATTAATGAAAATTTAATTATATCAGTTGTGAAAGAAAAACATATACCTATATGATACTTTTTAACAAAAATTGAGAACATTCAAACTATTATGCCGATTACATTAAAAATATGACTAAATAAAACTGATATATATATATATATATATATATATATATATATATATATATATGTATGTAGTATGTTGTAAGATTGTTTAATTTTTTTTATAATCATTTTAAAAACTACACTTGTCATAATTTTTTTATTGATTAATTGTATATAAGTTTCTTATATTGACAAATAAATATTAACTCTAAAAATAGCCAACAGAATCGGTCAAATGATAGAGATTATTGATGTAGATACATTAAGTTTTGAGTTATACATTAAGATTTGAGTTTCATTTTTATTGTTGTGTTATAATATTTTTTACCGATAAAAAAAAACTAAAAATATAACAGAAAAAATTGGTTACACGTGTAACAAAATAAACTTATCTTAATTGATAAAATAATTATTCCTTTTTAGTAAATGAATGAAATACAGATGGTCCAAGCTAGCTACAATTTTTTTTTAAAAGAAAAGTTTGAATTAAAATAAAACAATTTCTTAAAAGACTTTCAATAAAATTATACAGATCGTTTGTCTTATCTTCAACTCAAACTCAAACTCGCATGGAATGATAGAAAATATGAAGAAAGTCGAATATAATTTCAGATCTTAACTAATAAAATAAAGAGATTTAACTAACTATGTCATTTATGCAAAATAAATTAGCTAGCTACAATTGAGTTTTAAGTTGATGAATAATATAGAAATTTCGAATTTTAAATTGAACCAACGATATATTTTAATCTTTGACTCTGGATATCCGTAGAAATTATTTAGGAAATGTTTGGTCTTCATTCGTATTGAGACTTCAGTCTTAACTCTTTAACTTTTAAATTTGTACGATAATTTAATGCCAGTAAATATATGTAACCTAGCTTTCACGGTTTTCAGTTTTCACCTGCATTATGGGTGCTCTGTTTTACTGTGACGTGTATGAATATAAACTTCACAATTAACGGAGAGTAGAATCTCCATATTGCATCTGATAAATTCCATTAGTAGCTGCAATTTATTACAGTAGGTGTGACTATTATTTGCCACATAATAGAAAACCACGCATCACATTTTTACAAATATATCACGAATTTCATCCATTGAAAATATTTCAATTGACAACGACCCAAAAATTATGATTTTAATCATTTATGTATGTGAAATATATTAAAAAACAGAGAAACAGCCAGATCCAACATATTTGCATTCAACTTACTCTGGCAAATAAGAATTACTTTACTAATTTAAAACTCCAAACATATAAATGATATACATTTTTTATCCATGCAGATCAAATACCCTTTACAAGTTGTATTAAGACAAGTGTATTACAATAACCTTGTTTCTAAAAGGTTAAAAAAGAGAGAGAAGGAAATTAAGTAAAAATTTAGAATTGCCTTTGGATTAGTTCTATGATGATATGATCTTTATTCTTTAGTAATTTTGTTTTGAATCTTGAAATTCAGCGTATTTAATAAAATTGATTTATAAATTAATTAAAAATCTATATATTAGTTAAAAATTTATAAGTTATAAGTTAAGAGTCGAAAATAAAAAAATTTATAAACTAATTAATTGAATTAAAAATGTTTGGTAATATTGCTAATAAACTAGTTGGTTAATGTAAAATGACATATTCATTTATTTAGTGATGAGAGTGGGAGAAAAATATATAAGTAAAATTATTTTTAAATTAAAAAGAGTAAAAAAGAAATTCAAGTAATTAAATTAAAGAGGATAAAAAAGGAAAAAGAAAAAAATAACTAAGAGTTTAAAAATTATCAAATAAATTCTTCTTTTTTTCAAACTAACTTATTAACTAGTCAAACAAATTTACAAGTTTTTCAAATATTTTATCAAACACTCATTCAATATAAGATAGATTACGTTTAAAAGAAAATATTCACTTAATACAATATTTGACAAATATGAACCACCCCAACAAAAATTGTACAAATTACATAAAATAATTTTTGTATATATATCTTTTCATCGTTTAATTTATTATGAAGAGAAATATTTATTAATAATAAAAATAAATAAACATAAAAATGGTGTTGTTTGAGCTTAAGTTTACTCATACATCTAATACTATAGTTAAAAAAAATAGGATACGATCCCTTTTAACAATTGGGGGGTAACAAACATTAAATAAAATGAAAATGGCCAACTGGCACATCGAGACGGCATAGTGGATAGCCAACACTCCCTCTAATGGGTAGCCTAAAACTCCAAGTTCTTATTCTGCAATTTCAGAGTCCACCTAATCAATCTAAACAACTCCTGTGATGCCAAGAGAATTTAGCTGTATCATTGTGGCCCTCGGAGGAAAGATGGCATTTACAATACTCAATACTCTATACTCTAGATCGACGATTCCAAAAGGATATTAAAACAAAATAAGAGAGATAGAGGCAGATCACACACTAATTCACTCTTGGGCTCACATTAATGTACCAATTTTTAGTTGCATTATTAGTGCTAATCCTATGCTCACCTAGTCCACCATTTGGTTTTGGTGGCATGACATACTTCAACTGTGGCTGCAACAACAACAAAAAAACTTGATATTTAAGACAAACAAGGAGCAACCGAACCAAACCGACTAACAAGAATAAGAACTTGAAAATAAAACAAGCTAACATAAGCAAACCCCACTTGACAGTGACCCACCCAATGTTTGAGGACTTTTTCTTTACCAAATTGCCCTCTAAACGTGCCCCCTCAATCACCCAAGGAGAATCAATAAACAGCAGGCTTTGATTGGGATGTGAAGCAACTGGATAGAGGGTAACCAGTGGGCCCCACTTCGAACTCTTTTCTAATCCTACGAATCAAAACCATTCACTAATAGAAAGTCCAAAGAATAACGGCCAGAGAGTCGAACCTTTCACTTCAAGTGTGTGTAAGAGAGAGTAGACCCATTTCCTTGCCAAGAAAACTTAATTGCACTATTATAACAACAGATGTTACTACCCTTACTTAATCGGAAATGAAAGTTTTATTTTATCTGGATATTATATTACATGTAAATGTAAATGCATATTATTAATAAAATAAAAGAAAATTTGAATAGTATGAGAAAACAGAATCAAATATTACCATTTAAGTTTTGTCCTTTCCTTGATAGGCAGACAAAGGAAGGAATAGTTGGGGGAGGGAGTTAGTTTTAGTAGGTTGCTGAGGTGGTGACGTGGAGCAATCTGAGAGCGTTGGATTAGGAGTGGCGTAGTATCCTGAGTTGAGTACACGTGCTGCTATGATCCTCCCTCTCTTTACCACTCTCCCTCTTTTTTATCTTTGCTTCCATGCATGGATTTCTCCTCCAAGTGGAGAGAAGAGAGAGAGAGAAATCAACGCTCATTAACTCTAATTCTTTTTTTTCTCCACTCTTGCCTTGTTCATCACCATCATTGGCAACCAAGGTAACACAGCACAACATATAACATAACACCACACACCCACAACTCTCAACTCTACAAGTTTTTATTTTTTCTTCCAAACTCAACTGCCCAAGAAGCTTGTAGCACAGTAGCAGTAGTAACTAGTCATAGTAACCATAGTCAGTTTAGTTTTCTTTGCTTCTCAGTTCTCATTCTCTCTTCTTTTTCCTCTTTTTGTGCCTTAGATTTGGAATTTCGTTGAAACTCATGGAACCACTCTTTCTTTCTCTCTGCAGTCAGTGCAAAAAGGTAGCGTGATGCAGCTTTTGCGCAGTTTCGCCTCAATGATCTGATCTGGGTCGCGCTAGTTTTACTTTTCTTCTCTTCTGATTCGCGTAAGCGAGATCGATGAATTCAGCATTCTTGGACACTCTCTGATTCAACTTTCAACCTCCGAACAACCCTTTTGCCTCTCTGATCCGTGTCGGAATTCAATGGAGGGAGATCAAATTCAAGAATTCAAACACGCGTGCAAGTTCTGCGGCAAGAGCTTCCCTTGTGGCAGATCCTTGGGGGGTCACATGAGGTCTCATATCACCAACTTGTCACACGAGGAAAACGAGAAAGAGAAACTTCCAACGAGGAAGCTTTCTTCTTCTCTCAACAAAGACAAAGACACAGATTCTGAAGCTGCAGCCAACGCTGCCTATGGTCTCAGAGAGAAGCCAAAGAAGACATGGAGAATCTCAGATTACTCAAGCGAAGAGGCTTTGGTGTATGACAAGTTCTGCAAAGAGTGTGGCAAAGGGTTCCGCTCTTGGAAGGCTTTGTTTGGTCACATGAAATGCCACTCAGAGAAAGAAAGAGTTTCTAACAGCTTGGAAGATCAAGATTCTTGGACTAATGCTAATTCTAGCCACAAGGTGGTTATGGATAGCCAATCTGACAACGAAGGAACTGCTCCAAATAAGAGAAGAAGGTCCAAGAGAAGAACAAGGTACACGGTTGCTGCTACAACTTCTTCGGTTGTGTCTTTTGCCAATCCTTCGTCTTCTCTCTCTGAGGTTGAGCAAGAGCAAGAAGAGGTTGCTATGAGCTTGATGATGCTTAGTAGGGATGTGAGTCCTTGGAGTGGTCCTCATTCTGTTGCTGAGTCTTCTGACAATAACTCTGCTTACTTCGAAGCTCGATCTTCAGTTCGAACTAATTTGGTTACCAAATTTGATGGCAAGAAGAGCTTCACTCCTAACATAGGAAAACTCATCAAGCAAAGTGATGATAATAACAAGTGGCAGGCTGGCAATTTTGCTTCTGAAAATCCCAACTCAACTGGAGGGAAGAGTTCACAACTTTTGACTACTGCTGATACTACCGCTGCTGCTACGCAAATTCTTGGAAATGGATTTAGAGTGAACAAAAGTGGAGTTTCCAATAAAGAGTATGAAAAGGGAAACAAGTCTGAGCTTGAGTATGTGTCTGCATTGGAGGATTCTGAAGTTGAACATGGGAGGAGCAGAGTCAATGGAACAGAATCAGTTTTTTCAAAGTCAGCTACTACTGGCAACAAGTACAGTTCAATCAAGACAAAGTTCCTCGGTTCTGAATTGAAGTCAAGTAAGAATTGGGTGGACAAGGCTTGTGAAGCTGAATCTAGCAAGAACTCTAATAAGAGAGGCAAGTTTGAGTGTACCACTTGCAACAAAATCTTCCACTCATACCAAGCTCTTGGAGGCCATAGAGCTAGCCACAAGAAGATCAAAGGCTGCTTTGCTTCAAGAAATGAGAGTAGTGAAAACAGCATTGAAACTGATCTCTCTCCTAGTCCAACCACTGAAAACAAGCTCATAAAAAACAGTGACAATGAGTATCTAATGGAAAATGAACATGGAGCTGGCTTTCACAATCAGATGGGAACAGTAACTGAGTCCAAGAAGAGCAAGGGGCATGAGTGTCCAATTTGCCTCAAGGTTTTTGCATCTGGCCAAGCCTTAGGTGGCCATAAGAGATCTCACATGACTGGTGTGTCTGAAAGTAGAAGCTTTCAAATTCAGGAACCAGTGCAAGAAATTAGGGACTTCCTTGATCTTAATCTTCCTGCTGCTACTGAAGAAGAGAGTAATAGCCATGCTGACTCTAACAGACCCTGGTGGATAGTAGAAGACAACCACAAGCAGGAGGCACTGGTAGGCATGATCTCATAGCCAAAACTCAGAGTGAAGATTTAGATTGTATAGAAATATTTCTGCATTCATTTCATTAATTCTTTACAGGATATGTGTCTTCTTCTGTTTTGCTCAGATTTTACAACTAGTTCATAGCATTAGATGAACTTTCTATATGTTCTCTTCCTATTTTCTTTTTTCCGGGTGCTATTACATGTTATTACTTTGTTCATAGAACAATTTTCATTTCTTTGAAAGTCCAGGAATTGTAGCAGATATCTGTGGTACTGTTTGTTTTCACACACTTGAATTTTACGGGTGTACTTAATTGTATAATCATAAACTCCAAAGGTGACATGTTTGTGGGGTAATTATTTTTCTTTGCATCAAAGAGAAATGAATGAGGTGTTGAAAAATTGGGATAGGTAGCCCAAGTGATTACACATGAAGAGATAGAAAGGTAGATTTTATAATACACATAAAGAAGACATGTGAGCACAAGGTGGTTGTTTAGTCACCTACCATAAAACCTGACCACCCATCTATCTGTTGCTTCCTTCTCTTTCTTGGAACACAAGTGGTGTGCTAATAAATCCTTCTCACTAATGACTATGTACTCTCATAATAATTCATCAAGAGAGTGAAGGGGATGGCTGGACCACTACTATGTAACAAACTGAAATTACAATGGCACAAACTTGACGCAAAGTGCACCATACTAAAAATTTCAACTCAGCGGTTATAAAACACTCTTTTTCTTTTCTATTAAAATGACTTAATTTTTTGACATTTTGATCTTGGGATATATTAATAAAATGAGAGTTTAACCATACCATACCATACCAATTGATATGGATTACTAGATATTTGTGCTTACCATTTTGTATCTTTTTAATGTGTCACGCACAACTACTTTGTATGGAGGAAAAGTCTTGTGTTTACTCGGTTTTAGTACCTGGCAGATGGTTCTGTTTGCTGCTTTGTCGACTAATGCAAACATACGGAAAGGAAAGCTATGCAATCTGAACAGTGCACATTTGGTTACTACTTACTATTTAGAGCAACTTCAATGGAGTTGCTTAAACTAAAAAACTGTTCTTTGTTTTTTTGCATTGGAGTTGATTTATAGGGTGGCATAGTTCTTTATATAGGAATGATTCTTTACGAAGAAAAAAAAAATATTGCTTAAAAATTAATATTTTAATGATGGAAGAAACTAAGTACAAAAAAGAAATTATGGGTTTCTTAAAATTTGTGTTATTGGAGTAAAATGTGAGTGGATTGTTTAAATTTGATGTGCCACTTTGGACTCACTTTTAACATTTTAACAAAAAATTTGGAGATGCTATTAGCTACGCAGTCATTTTTTTTTTTTTTAAATTGCCTTGATAAAGTAAGTAATATCAATTATTCATAAAAAAAATATTAACAGTTAAAATTTTCATACATTCATGATTATATATATATATATATATATATATATATATATATATATTGTTAATAATTGACTTTTTATTAATGGCTAAAATTATTTGTTTTATTCTATAAATAAATTATTCATCTTTTCATGGAGTCGGTCTCTTTATAAGTAAAGTCATACATCTAGTTGTGATTTCATGTTCAAAGTAGAGATAATTATTATCCTTATAATAATTTTATTTATAATTTTATTAATCTTTATCCTTGTAATAAATGTAATGATTAAAAATAATGTAAAGAAATTTCTCCATAAAGATTTATTTTAACATCAAATATTACATTTTAATATTTTTTCCAATTTTTTTATGAATGTATAAATAATAAGGAGAAATCTACTTATTTTACTTAATAATTCATCATTTACATTGAATTTCAATGATTCAATCGTTAAATTAAAAAATTTTAATGTATAAATTTTTTGAAAATTTAAAAATCATATGATACTTCATCTTATTATCTGCCAATTTAAATTACTAAAACAATGTATCAAGTAATTTTTAATTTTTTAAAAAAATTACAATTTTAATATTAAATTTTTTTTAATCTAATGATTGAATTGTTAAAACTCAATAAGATGATGAATTGTTGAGTACAATAAATCTACCAAAAAAAATTTAAATAAGTGAATATCTCCTCATAAATAATTATCACATTGATGAAGATGATGGTTAAATATTCTTAATTCTAATACCAAATGAGTTATTTAATTACATTTCTCTCTAAATTTATTAATATATCTCATTCCATTAAATGAAAATGTTATTCACGATTAATACTTTTTGTGGTTAAATAATTTGTAACAAACCCAAAATCTAAAAAAGTTAATTATTTTGAAAATGAGGGGATAATATCCGAAGAAAGTCAACTTTCACAAATTACCAAATACCAATATTTATAATTGCCAACTCAATTTTCCTGACTAAGTACAAATTTTTAGTATACAACGTACTCTTGCTAATTGGTATAGTTTATGGCCATGTGTATATTGACATAATTAAATTTGAAGAAATGAAAAAACAATTGTGTGAATGAAAGTTTGACAAGAAACATAATAGTGGTTTAGTATTAAATTAAAAGTTTTATTTTTTTTTATCAAATAGCAGCCTTACATCATACCCAAATTGGGCCACGGGGAAAATTTAAAAGATAAAGTCTGTTTTAAACGAGAATAGGTAAAATACATGGCATCTCGTCAACTTAGTTTATAGAGTCAATGGGATTCGTTTGATTCCCAAAATTATAATTTGTGGTTAATATTTAATAATATCATTACAATTTAAATAGTAATAAAATGGAGGTTAAGATCAGATGCACTCTTCATCACATTGTGCCCCATGAGCTATAAATTGAACACGTGGCTATTACTATTAGTTTGTGTTTGTGGTAGGTGTCGTGAAATAAACAACAAATGATTAGTTCAGCTTTTATTGGATCTCGAGTTTTCCGTTTCTATTTATTTATTAAGGGTCAGTTATTAAGATCAGAAAAATATATACAGAGAGAGAGAGAGGTCTGACCTAAAAATCTACTAATGTCTCCATTCATAATAAATAACAATAAGCAAATAGATCAAATATAAAAATACTAATAACATGTAATTTTATAAAATTAATCTTATTGTTAACTTTTTTTATTAAAAATGATATAGCACATATATTTTTATTATAATATTATAAAATATAAATAAATTTATCAAAAATATATTATTTTAAAATATATTTATCAAAGTGTTATGTTTATTATTTATGTTAAGAAATTGGTCTCCCATCAATCAATTTCTCACTTTATTTTTTTTTATTTTTGTGTTAAGAAATTGATTACCGGGTAATTAATTTCTCAATTATAATTTTTTTTACAATTTTATTTTTGTATTATTATTATTATTATTATTTATGTGATATATATTATTTAATTTATTAATTTAAAAATTAATTGAAATTAGTTAATATATAAATAAATTCATAATTTTTATTTTATAACTTAAAAGTTTTGTAAGAAAAGATTATAAATAATTTAAAAATGCATAATTTTATTATGCAACACAAATTAAAAAATACACATATGTTACTAAAAGAAAATTTAAAAGATCAATTACATTGTCAAAACATATAAAATAATATAGATAAATAACTTTCACACATACTTTAAAATCAAATTTTTAGTGCAAATTACTCATAAGTCAAAATAAAAATAAAAATAGATAAATGACTTTCACACATACTTTCAAAATCAAATTCATGTAACAACTAATGACGTTAGTGTTCACCAGTACCACATGTGCTTGAATTTGATAAAAATGATACACATTTTCTAATGTAAAAGACATTTAATTCAAGGAAGAGATGACCAACTAGATAATTCATAGTCAAATTAATGGGGTGAAATATGGTGTGATAATTACAAATTTCAAAAATTACACTTGTGTTACTCACATATCATTTGTAACAATATGACATATCATTACACGGTAAACAATGTTTTATTATATCAACATTAGTTAATCTAAGTGACAGCGATTTGCATTTCTTAACTAAATTATCTAGGATTTAAACCTTGATATTAACTTATTAAGTATGAAATAAATTATGTTGAAAGATTAATACTTACACTCATATCTCCAACAAATATTAAAAATAATAAATACTTCATATAGCGATCTCAATTAAAAAAAATGTTATTTTATTATGTTAACAATGTTATCGCTTGCCAATGTAATTATTATGCATATCCAAATTGTTGTTTTATCATGTTAACAATGTTATCGTTTGCCAATGAATTATTATGCATATCCCGTGGTCTATTATCCATAACTTATATGAACTATGTACAGCAGAAAATTCACCCCCAAAAAAATTGTGCTACATACTATATTATTGTACAGCACTTCTGTAGATAACTATTTTAATGTATAAGACATTGTCTTTCCCTAGTTGTACCTAGTTAAATCATTAAACAGCTTATGTAATTGGTTGCTGTAAACTTGTAATGCCATTCTCAAATCACGTTTGACAAAATCACAAAAATAAACATGCCTTATTGAAAATGTAGCCGATGAATATCATGGCTACATTATGGTCCATGTTTTCATGACATCATATCCACACCTAACAGAGACCACAACAAAACTACAAATTGTTATTTCCCACTTCGATCAGGTACTTATAAAATATGGTTTATTAAGTCCATGAACATGGTAACAGGAAGCATGCACGAAAGTCCTTCTATCTAAGCTTCGTTGCTTTCTTTTCCATTATAATGTAGGACACAACATTTCCTCCATCTTCATTAAGTGGAAAGCAAATTAAGGTGATTAATTTCAGTTATGGGGATTTCTCCCCTTCACAAATTTCTTATGTTTCATTTCCAATATATATCTTACCCATAATTTTGAAATTCAAAGTAGTGACAGTTGGCTATTATATCCAATAAATGGTTGGGAGATATAATTAATTACGCATTGAATTTTAAATTCAATCAATGAATACAATTGTCCAATTTTTTAAAGCAATAATTTTTATTAATTACCATGTGACTCTCTTTTTCAAGAATTTATTATCTTTTCTCCCAAATAATTCATTTTTATTGTCATGTCTCTATCTCGTTACACTCATTCAACTTTCAGTCAAAAGTAAAAGCAAAATGCAAAAAATTTAACTAAATTAAGTTAAGACTTACTACATCCAATCAATAGGATTAGTCCACTAAAAGGAACTAGTCTCTTGCAACCTGAGGAGCAATTTATCCCAAAAATAAATAAAATTTCTTCGTTCTTTTTTAATAGTTTACGGTTTTTATACACAAATTAAGGAATATAATAATTTTATATCTTTTATAAAATAATTTTGAAGTTTTCTGTTATACCTATTTTTATTTTTACTCCACAAGTATTAGTTGTAAATATATAAATTAACTAAAATTTAAGTAAAAAAATAAGGGGTATAATTGACAAAAAAAAATAGTTATATTTAACTTTAAATAGAAAAAAAAA
This sequence comes from Cajanus cajan, assembly GCF_000230855.2. Classification (NCBI taxonomy): domain Eukaryota; kingdom Viridiplantae; phylum Streptophyta; class Magnoliopsida; order Fabales; family Fabaceae; genus Cajanus; species Cajanus cajan. The sequence continues at coordinate 60,229,643 of NC_138521.1, read as the reverse complement.
TTTCTTCTAAAGAAAACCTGAAAATCAAAAAGAAGAGAGAGTATATATACATTTAAAACAAGTTTGTTTTAAAGTGAAAAGAAAAAAAAACTTACAACATACTTAGCTTAATTAAGGTTGATGATATATACACCTCCATTTTTTTATACATACACCCCCTTTTAAAAAAAAAAATATTAAATTTCTAAATTATCCTTAATATTATTTGAAATAAAAAAATGAAAAAAAAATTTCGGAGGTATATTTGTACATAATTATGGAAAGTTCTTTCCGGAATACTAAAATTACTATTCCGGAAATAAATTTCCGTCGGAATAATTCTGGAAAGTACTTTCCGTAACACTAAAATTACTATTGCGGAAAGTTCTTTCCGGAATTATAGTAACAAATACACGCACGGTTAATATTCCGAAAAGAATTTTTCGCAATAGTAATTATAGTATTACGGAAAGTATTTTCCATAATTATTTTGATGGAAAGTTATTTCCGGAATAGTAATTTTAATATTCTGGAAAGTACTTTCCGTAATTATTCTGACGAAAAGTTCTTTTCGGAAGGCTCATGATATATACACCTCCTGTTTTTTTTATAAGTACACCTTCTTTATTTTTTAAAAAAAATTATAAAATATTATATTTTTTTTTAATTTTATACCTTTAACTTTCAATTTTCTACTTTTTTTTCACATACTTTTTTTTTCTCTTTCAATTTTTACATGCTACCAAAATAAGTGACGTGAAAGAAAGATAACGGGGTGCATGTAAAAATTGAAAAAAGAAAAAAAAAAGAAAAAAGAAAGATCTGTAAAAAAATACTAAATTATATGTTGTGAATGTAAAATTAAAAAAAGAAAAACAAAAAATTAAGAATATTTTAAAATTTTAATTTTTTTTTTAAAAAAAGGTGTACTTATAGGAAAAAGGAGGTGTATATATCATCAACCTTTGAAAAACACTTTCCAGAATAATTTTTTTTATTCCAAATAATGTTAAGGATATTTTAGGAATTTAATTTTTTTTTTAAAAGGGAGTGTATGTATAAAAAATGGAGGTATATATATCATCAACCCTTAATTAAACCAGATCGAATTCAGGCCCACTCTGTATCTGGATTTTTGAAATGTAAGCCCAGCAGGAATTTTTTTTTTTGAGACTATTTAGTTTGGAGTGGGTTAAGAAATTAAAGGTGTGTTTTATTTTAATTGGTTGGGTTAAGGGACAAGGGAAAATTGTGGAAGACCTAAACATGTCATTCATCATGAAAAAGGATTTTTAGACCGTTAGGTCATTTTATTTTTAATTTAATAGTTTAAAAAAAAAATCTTTAATTTTTTCGTTCTTTCTTTTTTTTAATCTTTTTTTTTCCCGGTTTGTCCCTTAACTGTACCCCTCACGAAAAGCCATTTCCGATGTTTCGTTTTTTCCTCACAGCATTTCAGCTACATTATATTATTGACATCCGTATCTAAATCCTAAACTCTAAGGGGGTGTATTGGATTAGGATTTTAAAGGACTTTTTTAGTTAAAAAAAATCCTGCGGATTTTAAAAGACTTTGCAGGATTTTCATTACTTTTAAGATTTTGCAAGATTCTACAAGACTTAAAATCAGGATTTTAATGGATTCTGCAAGACTTTTAAATTAGGATTTTAATGGATTCTGTGGGATTTTGTGGAGTTTTGACATTTGATAAGATTTAAAAAAAAATTATACATTCAAATTTAAAAAGAGTCAAAGATAAAAATAATAAATAAAAAAAATAATGTCTAGATAAATAATAATAATAATTCTCTATAATATTCTATCCTCTTTTTATAGCATCCACTATCAATTGTAACAATTCATCGGAATCATCCTTAATCCAAGCTTCATAGTTTTCTTTCTCTTTTCATTTTTCTTTATTATTTCCTTGTGAATCTCCCATTTGAATTACTAAAACAATATATGTTAAAAAATAGTTATATAAATAATTACGGATAATAGACAAAATCAATAAAATTATATTATTATTTTTAGAAGCACACCATCATACAAGATCGAATATATTTTTGCTATCCAAATGGATCAAATACCTCAGTTATTATAAAAAAAATGTAAAAACGAAAATATAGAAACATAAGATAATTTTTTATATAAAAAAATTAGTATATTCGATACTGAAAAAATATTTAGATATATAATTTTTTTATATAAACAGAAGTATTTAGATATAGAGAATATATATATATATATATATATATATATATATGATAATTTTTAACGATATTTATAAATATAAATTATTCTAACAAATATTTTAACAATATTTTCTTTTTTAAAAAATAAGTTAATGAAGGCATAAATCCTAAACCCTAAAAAATTAGATATTGCAATGTCTTATGTTAATTTTCTTTTTTTAAAATATAAAAAATCTTAATTTCATAATATAAAAATAAAAAAGAAAAATTCATATAAAAAAAATAAAATAATTGTTGAGTCATAAAAGGAGGAGGGATAAGAGTAACAAATTCAAGGGAAAGAGAGAATTCGCAATTTTTATGCTAAGAGGGTTCTTCCCCCTAAGATCCATTTTTATCTCATTCTACTCACAAAAACCCTAACAAATTCATCTTTTATTTATTTATATATATATATATATATATATATATATATATATATATATTGTTGAGATTATGATATCAATTTCATCTTTCACCTTTTTCTTTTCTTAACGTGTGTCATAAAAAAAATTACCACTTAAAAGTTAAAATTTCAAGTATTTTTTTGTGTTATATAAAGGAACAAATTCAACTACATAGAATAAAATAAAGTAAGTCAATTAAAGAGAACGAACAGAAAAATAAAACAACTCAATGACACTATCATTTACATATTAGAGTTTCACAAAATAGGGGAATGGTATGAGAATAGTATTATATATGAGCAATGAACAATAGTGTAGTATTATTAGTAGAGAAAAAATGGAGAAGACAGGAGCATAGAAAAAAAAGATGAAAAACTCACTTGAAAATTCTTAAAACACTTGAAAAATCATTTCAAACAATCCTTTAAAATCCGATGGGTTTGGATGGGATTGTTTTATGAATCTGGTATTTATAGATAACACTAGAAAGTCTTTCAAAATCCCTCTCACACAACAATCCTTTAAAATCCTTAAATTTTTGAATACCAATGGATTGTTTTTAAGTTGTAAAAAATCTCAAATGAATACCGGTGGATTTTAATGGACTCTTTAAAAAATCCTAAAAATCCAGATTGAATACCACTGGATTGTTTTTAAGTGACATAAAATCCTGATTGAATACCAATGGACTTTTTTACTCAAAAAAAGTCTTTTAAAATCTTACGAAATCCTAAACCAATACATCCCCCTAAGTCTAAACTCCTTCGTGAACCATGAAAAAGAACCGAAGGGAGTTAGGGTAGATTTGAAAAGAAAAAATGTAATATTATTTAATTAATTTTAAATGCAATACTTATATATTTGAAAAAAAAAATTTCGTTACAATTTTATAAGTAAATCTTGGTTGAATCAAAATTGTTTTTCTAAAAAAAATATTTAAAAAATTAAATTAAATTTAACTCGACTTAACTTTCTAAAATTAATTTATTTTTGTAAAATCCAAACCGGTGGAAAGGATATCTCCTTATTAAAAAATATATAAATATACTAAAATATCAAACAACAATATACAGTATGTTAATGTAAGAGTACGAAAATATGATAAATTTTTTTTAACGATTTTACCAAATGTTATAAACTTTTTTCTTTTGTTGAAGAATAAATACTATACACGTTAATTCACGGTTAATTAATATATTTAAGAGTGTCCAAAACTGATTTAAACTAATTCAGAAACTTACTAACATTATGTTAATATGTGTGAAATTTGACTTAGATTTTTCTTAAGTAAAATGTCAAATTGATAAAAAAAAAAAAAACAAATGGATGAATAAGATTGTTAAGCGATTTTGGTAAGTGCATAAATGGTACAAATGTACAAATGATTAGTGATAAGTATTGTCTCTTTGAAAGTTCGTGTGATACATGACAATAAGTACATTTAATAAGTAATTTAGATTAAAGAATATTTCATTAAATAATCTTGATTGATGAAAGAAATAAAAACTATATAAAAGAAAGGTAGAGTTTTATTTATTTATTTTTTGTATTCTTACACATACTTAAAAGGTGGTTTAGATAAAAAAAATATGAAATGATATGTTAATATTGAGATTATACTTCATCGAACTCCATTCTCGTGCATTAACACTCAAATCTTTTTTCATATTTAATGTTGATATTATCTCACTAATTTTTGCTCAAATCTTGATTCTTCAAACGGAAAAACATAAATTCTCTTATTTAACATAAATCCCTTAAATATTTAATAAACAAACTTGCATAAATCAAAAGAATTTGAGATAGTTAATGAGTCAAGTTTTATTCTTAGACCAAACTCCATTAGGTATTTTATTCTAGTTCAAGATTACAAAAAATATTTTTCAACACTCAATCAATCAAATATCAAGTTATGGTTGATCAATCCATAAAGAGCACAATCTACAAAGAGCCTTAAGATTAAAAACAAAATATTAACATTGAAATGGAAAGACACACACAATAAGGATGAAATTAACTCCTCATTATCATAAAGAACACAAAAAAGAAAATAATTGGAGTCATAGAAGATGGAGGGTAAAAGATAAGCTTCAAGGTGACAAGGGAAACCCTAGTAGCACTTGTTTAGCTCCAATCCCTCAAAAGTCACTCCAAACGAGAGTGAGATAAAATGTCTCAAAAGTACCACATAATTAAAATGGTGCCCAACACACGCTAAACCATGTCAAGCACATGCACACAAGAAGGAAAATAAATCCTCTTTGCTAAGGTTACATTAGACATAGGCAAAGGTCAATAAACATAATGAAGACAGAGACTCTATGCCTAGTTGGCGTTGGATGTGAATAGTATGACATTGATTAATCTTCAAAGAAACTTATTTTAATTATTCTTTTTGACTTCCATGTGTCTTATTTTTCTTGACTTGCTCCAAATTCACTTCCTAATCAAGTGTTAGCCAAAACACGAGAATAAGTGGTGTAATTAAGTAGTGATAATCATATTTCAATTAATTACAAAAAATCATTAAATAGAAGACTTAATTAAAAGTTAAAAAAATTGATATTGTTAATGTAAAATGAACAATAATTACAAATATAAATTAATATCACAAAATATTTACTAATAGTACATTTAGCAAACCGTAATTTGAATGAAAAGAGAAAAAGATCATGAAATTATACAAAATGATATTATTCATTCGGGTTTTAAAATAATGAAATAATTTGAAATTGCATAAAAATTTAAGTAAAATCCACGACCAAAAAATTTCACACTAAAATAATTGAATTTTGTGAAATTTAGTGTGAAAAATATCATAAATTGTTCTTGTTGGTTGGATTTGTTATATATACATATATATTTATATAATAAAATGTGTATACAAATCACATAAACATGCATATTTTAAAAAATTTATATTCATTTAAATCGTTCAACAGCTAGTTTTATAAAATATTTTTAACTTCATAAATTAAGTGAATATTTATCGATTGAAAATTAGCATTGCAAATTTATCAATTATTTTGTAGCAAACATAACCTCATTAAAAAGAAAGTAAATTGGATGGATTGTGTCCCCACCCACTGAGAGTGTCTTTCCCGTAAGTTGGACGTTTTTGATACTTTGGACGTGAATTTTAATTCAAAACGTGTGTCCTAACAAACACACGGAGGCGCGGCAAGGCATTACGCCTCTTTTCATCAATTCCTCTAACCTCACTTTAAAACTGTAACCTCTCTCTCTCTCTCTCTCTCTCTCTCTCTCTCTTTTAGTTTTTCGATTCATTGTTTAGGAAAATTTCACATGGTTTTGCGAATTGGTTATGGCTTCTCTCTCTCCACTGGTATAAATTTTTAACACGGTTTATCTGGTAATGAAAATTATTCAGGTGTCAATTTTTTATTACATAAATGTCAAATACTTGCAGAAGCGATAATTACACTCCCTTAAACGGGGAGGAACTCGGCACGAGACGTAGAAGAGAGGTACCCCTCTTTTTAAACCTAACTATTTCTTGATTGAATTCCTAATTTTATCAATGTAAATGTTGTTAGCTTTTCAAATATTTTTTGGGTTTTCCATGCTGTTTGCGACTGGACTTTATGTATCATCTTGTTTGTTACCTACCGATATATTTTTTGTCTATGATTTGCAGCATAGAAAAGAGATGGGCGTTTTGAGAAGATCTCAATCCCAAAGCATTCAACTAAACCAGGTACGTTACATGCTGGTTTGTTGTGGCTAATTTGACACTGGTGATATGGGGTTCTAATGCTTGTTGATTCAACATAGAGAGCTCCAGCGTGATTTTTTTATGCACAAACACTTCCTGCTGAATTTCAAATTCAAAATGTTGCATGATTTTAATATTTACATCACTTAGGTACACATTGGTTAAAGCCTTAAAGGGAGAGGATAGTAAAACACTTGATAAAGGAACAATACAGAGTGAAGTTGAACCTTGCATAGATTCCTTTGGACTTGGATCATAAAACCTTGCCACTACTTATAATGAAAGATAGATTCATTAAATGAGTAAATGACCAATAAGTTTTTAAAATTGAGTTTTATTTAGCAAACACCTGATGGCTGATACAAATACGATGTAGATGCAGATACTAGGACAACATGATATGTCATTATCAGAATCTCATGCAGAAGACAGGAAACGTATTCAGAGGTTGGAAAAAGAGCTTCTAAACTGTTTTCAAGAAATAGGTGGGTTTTTCCCCTTTTTCTTTTTTAATTTCTTCTTTACTATTTTCATGGCATGCATGTGTACTTTCATGGATGAACAACTTTGGTGACAGATAGTTGTCATTTAAAGAGTAGTGTTTCTTTCACCTCTTATTTTGTGTATTTTTGACCTCAAAACTACTTTGTAATAGTAGTTGAATTCCCATGGAATGCATTTATTGAATGCTAAATTAAAATTTTTGAAGTTTTTTTTTAGCACTTCTTCACTGGCTTACTTTGTTTGAACTTTATACAGATTATCTTCAGGATCAACTCGGTGCAAGGAATGAAGAGGTGAACTACTTGGAACAGCGTGTTTGCAGCCTTGAATTGAAATTAGAAGGGATGGAAGATTTACAAGAGGAGGTTTTCAGCTTAAGGGAGGAGCTGAAAAGATCCAATTTAAATCAATTTTCCTTGATCAAGGAACTAGATACTAAAGAAATAGAATTAGAGAAGTCAGCTTTGTCCATAGAGAAACTGGAGGAATCATTTTCATCCATAGCATTAGAGTCTCAGTTTGAAGTAGAGAGTATGAAGCTTGACATGATGGCCTTGGAACAGAGTCTTTTTGAGGCCAAGAAAATCCATGATGAAACTCTTGATGAAAATAATAGAATGAGTAGATCAATTGAGGAGCTCCAGGTTGCATTGCAGGATGCCCAAAAAATCATCGTCTCTCTAAATGAAGAAAATAGGGAACTTAAAAAAATGCTTGATACTGCCCACAGAAACTCTAGAATTTCTTCTCAAAAGGATGAGTACTGTCTGGAAAACAAGGACAGATCACAACTCAAGACTCAATCTTCCTTGAGCCAACAAGGCAATGACCCTTCCATGCTGAAGGGCTCAAGGTACACCCATTTTGAACTTTTATTTAGATGTTCGACTAATTATTTTTGACATGTGGCCAGTTAAGTATGTTATTTTAATTGTGTTTAATTGCTGAAAGATGAGGATGTTTTCATTGTGATCTTCTGTTGCCCTTTTATCTATCTGGGCTTGACCTTCAATTTGATAGTTTCAGAGTACTCTTCAAGTTAATAAAACAGAAGTCCGCGGGTTTATCAAGCTAACTTGTTTCCTTCTGTTTTTCTTAATGTTTCAATTTTTTCTTATATAATAAAACAAACAGAGCGGCTTGAATAAAGTCTTAACAATATTATTATGATCATCAGTAGTTAATTACACCTCTTTGTATTTAAAATTTGTAGAATTTCAACATGGATGGGATGCATTCTGAAAATTAAAGAAATGAGTAATTCCCCTTACTAGTTTATGTAAGTTGAAATATGTTCCTTTTGGCTCTTCAATGCAATGTTTCACAGCCAACATAGCATGCACATTAAAAGAAATTAAACGTGTCTATCCGGATAGTTATGTATGGAGAAGATAAGATTACGTGTCTTCACTAATCGCTTGTGATTACATAGGTGTCCAATTATTTCTTCTTTTTGTTTTTATAATTTTATGATTTGAAGTATACTTTCATTACACTTTCTGGTAATGTTTTCTTAATATTTCCTCAGAACTTCTGAAGAACGGGTGTCACATGTTGGAAGATTGGCAATGATCTCAGATCCAGCTGCAGATTTAAAAGGGAACATGGAGATGTCACAACAGATTCAAGAATATGAACGTCTTATCAAGAAACTGAAGGTATGGGCATTCATCCAAGCTTAATCGTTGAAGTGGTCTATGTGAATTTGTTAATTAGATATCGTATGCCATAAGATTTGAGATTTATATGGTATTTTGACCCCCTCTACCAGGAAGAATTGAGAGAAGAAAAGTTGAGGGCCAAAGAAGAAGCAGAGGACTTAGTTCAGGAAATGGCAGAGCTGAGATACCAATTTACTAGTTCTCTAGAGGAAGAATGTAAGCGCCGTGCTTGCATTGAACATGCATCCTTGCAAAGAATTGCCGAGTTAGAGGCTCAGGTATTAAGTCAGAAGTTAAAAATGTCTTGTCTTTTTTCTTTTTCTTTCTCATTTATCCATTAGAGTTCATTTATAGTGCACCGTGCTTATTTTTTTCTCTTTTGTTTTTATTCCAGCTTCAGAGAGAGCATAGAAACCCTTAGTTGCTGCCAGGCATCTCCCTGAAACAGAGGCTGACACTGTTCTAAGTCATTCAGGTAGAGAATGACCTCAAAGGTTTGTATCGATGCATCTCAAAAGTTGCCCTCTCAACATAAAAGTAGTTTGCCAAATACTTTTCATTACAGTTGAACTATTGAATTCATATTGTTGGATTGAGTTTAAAGTCCAGTATCTCTAAGATTCCCTTGTGTACTGAAGAGAGTTTTATAGTTCGCAGGCCTTTTATAGCTGCATACTGCACATTACTCTGACCAGAAATCAGTTGAGGAATAGTTTTAATGTCTAGTTTTAGAGAGAAAATGAAATAAAGGAAAATTGTAATGGTTAGAAGAACATAATAGAATGAAAATGTAATGATGTTACTTCCCTTTGTTTGAGTTGATAAAAATTGAAATTTGCTTCATTTTTTAATCCCGAAGTATCAATTTTGCTTCATACCAGTTTCTACAACATTTATTTACACTATCAATCTCCCTTTATTCTTTGTCTCTTTTAAGTGTTTCACAAAATAAGTTCCGCTAATTTGATTTCCATTGCTTCTCTCAGGGTTTATAGTTCTGGAAAGCATCCTGGCAAGAGAATTGTTATAGTTGGACAACATTGTCCCCTTGCCCCCACTATTTTTTTTCTCTTTCTTTTTCTTCTGTGATGGAAGATTTACATACGACATCTTCTTATGCCTTCTATCGAATCAAAGTGGGTATGTATAGAAGAACAGGGAACGAATTGAGAGAAGTGCTTAAGGATGCTTGGAGATATTTTCTTTCTTTCCTTTTTTGTGCGTTTTGCGGGAATGGAGGGGAGAGGATAAGAATTGTACATGATCTCTACCTATGAGTGCAATTGGCATAATTTTACCAGTTTAAATTCAATTTATTTATTTTTTTAAAACGAATGATTCTTGGCAAACAGGTTTTGGAATCACATATTTATTTTATTTTAAGAAATGCTCGTTTTTTAAACATTCTTTTAAGAGATTCATAAAAATCGGTGATTTTTCTTTTAAAAAATAGATGCATGTTAAAGTAAAATGGCTTTCGGCAAATTCTTAAGAAATTAAATCTAAATCAACCTAGTGTGGCACGGTTAACATGTAATCTTTGTTCTTTAAGCATCTAATCGGGAATTGGATCTCCTCCTCCTTTATATGTATGAAAAAAACATTTTGTTGGTACTAGAAGTCATATCTTAAAATGTATTAAATATAGAATTATTGAAGCATTTGAAATTTCAGTGCTTATATATCTTTAAATTTTAATTAACAGCCAGACAAATTGCATGTTTTTTCCTGAATTATAAAAATACATCATTTCCTTTCGACATATAATAATTATATTAATTACTTTAATCGTTTAGGCAATTACCTTAATTATATATAATTGATAACAGAAATAACTAGTTCGAATTATATAATTAAAATTATTTTAGATTACATTACATTAATGATGTAGCATTAAAAAATAATTAGAAAATGAGCGCAGAAACATATTCCAATTCCATCCATCGCCCACGCTTAATCTGACAAGGGAGGAAGAAGCAAAGTGAATAAAAGGAAAGGGTTAGAGAGGAGTGCAGGATAGAAGAGTGGAAGTGAGCGCACCTTAAACATCCTTGGCAACGAGGTCACCGTTGATGAGCTCTCTGTAGGCAGCAACGGGCCAGCTGAAGCCACGGAAGAGAAGACGCGAGGCCAGAGGGACGTCGATGATGATCTCCTTCATCGTCGGTTTCTTCTCGTCCCTGATCGCAATCAAGTAGCTCCGACCCACCCACCCGATCCAACCCGCGATGTACAGGAACAGGAACCCCGGCGTGATGAACTCGCCCCAGTGCCTCTGGTCCCCGTTCACGATCAGGTGCGGAAGCCCATCGCCGCCGCACAGCAACCCCTGCTTCGCGTAGTTGTCGAACCGCCGCTTCGTCTTCTCCACCGACGCCTTTATCGCCAGCGCCGGCGCGCTGTCCGGCGCGTACAGCTTCAGCGACGACTCCAGCTTCTTTATCGACTGCTTCTGGCGCTTGGCGAACTGCTTCGACTCCTTGCACGGCGTCAGGCCCGAGATGTCCGCGGCGGCGGGGAGCGGCGCCGAGAGGAGGATGGAGGAGAGGGCGAGCGCCGCGGAGAAGGCCTTGAGATCTGTGGTGTCCGGGCTGTTGGCATTGGTGGTGCAGACGATGGTGGGCCGCGGTCTTGGGCTTAGCTTGGGGCGGAGGGCGGCGGGCTTGGAGAGGTTGGTGGGAATGGTGAGCGACATGGCTGCGTGTGGTGTGTGTGTGTGAGAAGAGATGAAAGGAAATGGTTTTTAGATTCTGTGAAGGGGTGATTGGTGGTGGGTAACTAAAGAGAGGGTTGGGGATTGTGGATAAGGTGATGAGGCTGACTTGGATTTTTTCTATTGGTTCTGCCTTTCCCACACCAAATACTCTGTTATCCTTCTTTGGGTTGGATAAGACACCACATGCCTCCTCATATAATGGAGATAAAAGGAGAGCTTGAAGTTGAAACTAGTTAAAAATTACATAAAGAAATACTAATCGGTAACATTGATTATTTCCTATGAATTCACAATGGTTAATGTTTATTTTCGTTTTAAAATTACATGTCTTGAATATTGCTAGTGCTATCTTGGTTCACTTACAGAAGAAAAAGCTTCAAAATAGACGAATTTTGAGATGTCTATTCCAGAATCACAGAGATATAGGTTCAATTGTTGTAGTCTACTCATGCAAGTAACTTATGATCATAATCTTTCACCTTCTCCAAGGTTGCACAATGGAATTCTCTAACGTCATTTTTCCTACTTGATAGAAAACTTTCTCTAAGAATATTCTAGTGTTTAAGAATTAGTTAAATGGTTGCAACTAAATAAAACTGCTTGCAGTTTAAATTTGTGCAGTAATCCTTTAAGGAGACTTCTGTTGGGAGTTTTAATGTCATTAGCGTCCAACTTAGTAGTTTATTGAAAGTATCAATCTTCTCGTTCTATTATTTTTATTTATCAAAAAATAAAAGCTCATGATTTGGGCACATTCTTGTTTGGCGAAAAACACTCACAACAGCCATGTCCAATGTTCACATTGCAAAACATTGTGATGATGTACAAAGGTATCATGGAACCTCACAAGCTTGACAGAAGTGGAACAATAGACACACACACGAGTGACGAGCCAGTACTAGTAATTGTTAACTTACCTACAAAGATAGATCATCAAAAGAAAAACTAAGTTAGATTTATTACAAGCCAAACTTAATCTTAGAATCTAGAAATATTTGATACATCATCACCATAATAAATGACAACTATCACAAACTATACAGCGTCACCATTGATCACATTACAAGTCAATCTACAAGCATAAATATTTGGATAGATTTTTGTTGTATTGATACACGAGGTTTGTGAGCCACATAAAAAACTCAATTAAACTTTTCTTTATCGAATTGAAATGTATTTTTCTTAACAGGAAGATACAATACTCATTAAAACAGTAATACGTCTTGCGAAATCTAAAATAATAATATACCATAAAAGGATATTTGAGTCATCAATACTTGTCGTCGACTTATGTATTTGTTAAAATTGAACCAAAAAGTTTACCATTTTTATGAGCATCACCGAGGTTTAACAAGGGTTTGGAAGAGTCTTAACCTATACTTTGAACCTTGAGTCTTTTTCACGAGTCTTGAGTTATTGACTATTATTTTTTCTCTATTTGTTTGTAACCAATTCAGTAATTTGATTACTGGACCGTCTCGACCGTAGGCCGATTGGTATTGCCGACTCGGCCGTAGGCCGATTGGTATCTCGGACTATAAGGACTACACCTTAAGCCTTTTCGCCTTATAGGCTCAAGGCTGGAAGGCAAGTGGACCGTCTCGACCGTAGGCCGATTGGTATCGTCAACTCGCCCGTAGGCCGATTGGTGTCGCCGACTCGCCCGTAGGCCGATTGGTATCGCTGAATATAAGGGCTACTATGCGTGTGAGGCCGACTATAAACCTGTGCACTGCCTAGGCCGATTCACGACCTGATTTCACCCGACTGTAACCTTGGCCGACTCACCCGACTGTAACCTCGGCCGACTCACTCGATTGTAACCTTGGCCGACTCACCCGACTATAACCTTGGCCGACTCACTCGACTGTAACCTTGGCCGACTCACCCGACTGTAACCTTGGCCGACTCACTCGACTGTAACCTTGGCTGACTCACCCGACTGTAACCTTGGTCGACTCACTCGACTGTAACCTTGGCCGACTCACCCGACTGTAACCTTGGCCGACTCACCCGACTGTAACCTTGGCCAACTCTCCCTCTCAGAGCCAGATACCGATCGACTCCCACCCATAAAGGCTTACTCGGTCATTATCCGATTGGACACTCAGTAAATGGCGAGGTCCCACCTTCACTCACCAAGTATTTTCTAGATTGTAACCGCTAAAGAGATCCCCATATTCACGGGGCTCATAAGGCCCGTGAACAAGAAACTATAAAATCCAAAACCCTAGAGTTAAGAAGACAGATTACACTTTTGAATGCTCTGGCTCTAAGGTATGATCTAGGAAAAAATCCTAGTCCACCCCTTGGTCGGAACAATTACAATTCGCTTATTTTTAGCATTTAATTATGATCATTCTTAATCAGATTATACTTATCTCCAAATTAGTTTTAGATAAAATCTTGAAATATTAATGAGAAAGAAAAAAAAACTAAATCATTCTTATAAGAATGATAACTCTATTCATCACTTTATTACTTATTAATGGATATACTTGTCATAATAGAATTAGATAAGTTTAATGGAAATTCACTAATTAATCAATTGAAATCACAATTTATATGAATTTTAAAATAATAATTATAAAAGTTAATAAATTTTTTATTTATGACATTTTTTGATTAAATGATCGCATAAAATTGTTTTAACCTACACTATTAAACTCTTTTTAAATTTATAAATTAAGATAAATAAATAAAGACTAAATTATAATTTTGATCATTTTTCTTATTTGATAAGTTCATCTGAGTTCCTTATTTTTTATATTTGAATCAATTTAATTATTTTAAAATAATAATAATTTTTAATTTTAAATTCATTTTTGACTGATTTGAGATGTGAAATTTATAATAATAAATTCAACTATATAAAAATATAGTAAAAATTGTTTGAAAAATATTTCATAAGTAATTAAAAAATAGTATGAAATCATAGATTTTGAATTTTAAATTATCTTTTGTACTAATTTTTATATAATTTTTATAATACTTTTTTATTTAAACTTTAATTATATTTAATAATTTTTTATATAAGTAAATTTAATGAGATGAATTTAAAATCTTAAAAAAGTAAAAAAAAAATCTAAAATTATTTTTCAAAATTGAAAATAATCATTATTTTAAAAAGATAAAATTGGTCTAAATTTAATAAAAAAAATATCAAAATAAACATTTTAAAATATGAAGAGTCAAAATAAACCTAACAAATAAAATAAGGAAAAAATATAATTTAATCATAAATAAATGAACGATGTTGAGAATTTAGGTGCCTAACCTCGATTACTCGATATTAAAACAATAAAAAAAAATATTCGCATAGAAATCGGATGCAGGGAAAAGGATTTCTCATATATATAATAGTAAAATGCACTGGTTTAATTTAAATAATATTTTACGACATGTGTTAATATGGTATATATATTTTTTAATTAAAGTATAAAAAAGTCAAAAAGAAGAAGAAGGAGTAACTCCGGAATGGACAGTAATAATTACAATATCGCATTGATTTAATTATAACAAACTTTGCTGATTTTTAGTGACATCTTTGGGATGTTTTTGTTTTTGGCCCGACGCATATTTAAATCAACCAATACAGCAGTATTAATAAAAAAAGCAAAACAATAGTAATACACAAATCTAAATCAATGGCCGGCAACAATTTATTAATTGTTCACTAAATAAATGTAAAATAAAAACATAATTGTTTCTTGCATTTATATTTTGAGTTTATTTTTATAAGCTTCCATATAAATTCTTTTACGTTATTAATCACTCAACTCCTATATATTAAATATGATATTTTATTTTTATGTAAGAGTGTTTTTTAAAAAAAAAAAATCAAAGAAAAAGTTCTTAGAGATTTTTTAAACTTTTTATTTGATTTAATTTTTATTTATTATAATTATTTATAATAATTTAAAATATAATTTATATATTCAAACATAATATTTATTTATATAATATATTATAAATTTTAGTTATATATAATAAATATTTAATTTGTGTATTATACAAATTAAAATATTAGTTAAAAATCATCATTAATAGTTTTTAAAATGAATTTTATAGGAATAAAAATGTGCATAAAATTAAGTGAGAATCCCAAAAATTCTTTTCTACCATCCTAGCTCTTGGTTAATTCCTTTCGTTTTCATTGGAAAACTTGGTATCCAAAAATCCCAAAAGAAGATTATATTTTTGGAGGC
The DNA here is from genome assembly GCF_000230855.2 of Cajanus cajan. Lineage (NCBI taxonomy): Eukaryota > Viridiplantae > Streptophyta > Magnoliopsida > Fabales > Fabaceae > Cajanus > Cajanus cajan. The sequence goes on along the minus strand of NC_138521.1, from coordinate 60,214,197 downwards.
ATAAAGAAGTTGTCAAAGTGGATTGCTTTTGGGGTTTGAAATGGCTCCTACATAGCACATCTCGAAAGGTGCCCCCACTTGATCCATTCAACGTCTCAATTCAAACGACGCCTATAATAAATAAATAAACAAATTTATAATATTTAAATAATAAACAAACACACACAATAAGAGCGTTTTCTTCACCGAAGAACACGTTCACTCTCCATTTTGCCTTGCAAACTGCGTTTTCTCCGCACTTTCCACCCTCCCATTCTGACCTTTCTTGACGCTATTTTTGCTTTATCAACTTCTTATCGAAGCCCTTTCTCTTCTCCCATTATCTGGAGCTATCAAAATTCGTGCTTTTTTACGAGTCTCGCTGAACATTCCGTTTCTTACTCCAGGTACCATGTTGCTTTCTTTTGAACAAGTTTTGATTTTGATGATTCTGTTGCTGAGGCAAGCCCTTTAGTCCATCTGGGTGTTTCGAGATTTTTGCTTTCTTGTGTTTTCCGCTGTCCTTGGAAATCTTGTGCTTCTTGATCTTTCTATTTGGATGGGGAATTTTTGTACTTTTATTTTATTTTGTTTTCTTTCACGGTCCTTGTCAATGGCTGGTGATTCCGTTTTTCTTTATGTTGCTTTACCCTTAATCGCTTTTGTCCGTTTTGTCTACCTTGGTTCATTCTTTTGGTTCTTTTTATGAACGTGTAGTTTTTGTCAAGTTATGACTATGGTTTCTTGATAAAATCAATGCTTTTGTGATAAGTGGATTAAGAATTAGATATTTGGGTTTATTTTGCTTATTGTGGTGTTTTTGTAGTGACTGAATACCACTTGCTTGCCTTTGCAGGGAGAGATAACTAGTCTTTAGGTCACACAGGATTTTTGTTTGTTATTTTTGAGTACTTTACCTTAATCTGCATCTGAACCGATTGTTCAAGAAGAGAGAATATGTCGGGTTCAAAGAAATCTCCTTTGAAGGTTTCTAAACCTAGCTCTGTTGCATCTTGGACGAATCCATTTGATTCTGATGATGAGGCAGTGGATAACAGAAAGTATAGTTCATCTAAAAAGACTTCTTCAGGACGTGCACTTGTTACACTGGAAGTTAACACCAACCCCTTTGATGATGACATTGATGCCAACAAGAAATCTTCATCAACATCATATGCCTTTCAATCAGCGGATCGGAACAGGTATAAGAATGGTTTTCGTGATTCCGGTGGATTAGAGAATCAATCGGTGCAAGAATTGGAGAATTATGCTGTTTACAAGGCTGAAGAGACTACAAATTCGGTCAACAATTGTTTGAAGATAGCAGAGAACATAAGAGAGGATGCTACCAAGACACTAGTCACCCTTCATCAACAGGGTGAACAAATTACCAGGAGTCATCATGTTGCTGCTGACATTGATCACGATTTGAGTCGGGTATCAATCTTGTTAACTAATACACTTTTTTCAGTGCTCCTATATGGATGGCTTCTTCATGTTGTTTTACCTTTGTGTAAATTTTGTGTTGCTTCAGAACATCATTTTGTTATGAAACCCTTTCAAAATCAAATTCTTATTCTGCTGTAAAACTGATTAAATTTTGACTATTGCTGCTTCCAGGGAGAAAAGCTCTTGGGAAGCCTTGGTGGCCTCTTCTCCAAAACTTGGAAACCAAAGAAGACACGTGCAATAACAGGCCCGGTTATTGTTGGAGGTTAATATCTTCTCAACATGTGCTTTCTTTTCCAATTTTAATTCTTGAGTAAATTACACTGATACTCCTGAGGTTTTGTGAAATTGCACACAACTCTCGTGCCTTTTTAAAGTTTACCACAAATCTCCCTTATATGGGGTCTCAGTGTAATATTTTCAATTAAGGGAGGTTAGTGTAATATTTACGGGTTGCCAGTGTAATGTTTTGAAAAACAATTAAAGAGGTTAGTATAGGAAAAAAAAAGAGAGTAGAGTACATGTGCAATTTCACAAAACCTTGAAGAGTGTTAATGTAATTTTCTCTTAATTCTTTTGGGTTGTATTGTTGGCATAATCTCACGGTAAATACAATATCCGAAACTGTAATTTTTAACTAAACCATGTAGACGACTTCACCTAGTGGGATAAGACTTTGGATGTGTTTGGGAACCAGATAAGTTTAACTCAACTGAGGTTAAAAAAAAAAAAATTACACTCACAAGCTTTTACTTTTTCCACATTGGAATGTGTATTTCTCCGTTGAACGTGATTTCAAACCGGTATTCAAACACACTTCGTTGTTTTACTATTATTGTTGTAGTATTGGCATAATGTTGTTCATGATATGCAGATGACCCAATCAGGAGAAAGGGAAATCACTTGGAGCAGAGAGAGAAGTTGGGGCTGACTTCAGCACCCAAAGGGCAGTCCAAGCTGCGGACCCCACCTCAGGAGCCAACAAATGCACTTGAAAAAGTTGAGGTTCGTATCAACTAGTAGGTGAAGATTAAAGTGTTGTTTGAAGCTCTAGTGTGTTAGGTATTATTATGATAGCAGTTCTATAAGTGTCTCTCTGATTTTGATGTCATTAATATGTGCTGGTGACTTTTTACTATAGTTTCAGCTCTAATGACCATATCATTAGGTTACCACAAGCCAGTTTTATTTCCAATTACGTGAGAAATGCTAGTGATACTGTCTCTAACACTCTTTTGCTAATACTTTGACTAACCATTAGACTCTAGCCAATTGTTTGACGACATATTATTTATTGTTCATATGAATTCAGCTACTAAATAAAATGTGCTGAAACAGGTTGAAAAAAGGAAGCAAGATGATGCACTATCAGATTTAAGTGATTTGTTAGGAGAGCTTAAAGAGATGGCTGTTGACATGGGATCCGAGATTGAGTGGTTAGTCAATTGCATTATTAATAGTTTTTTTTTTCTTCTAACAATTTGTATGCCATTATTAATAGTTATTTGGGTAAATGTTGCGCTTGCAGGCATAACAAAGCCCTGAATCATCTGTATGATGATGTGGATGAGTTGAATTTCCGAATGAAAGGTGCCAATCAACGTGGCAGTCGTTTACTCGGAAAATAAGATTGATTTCATCTCTTGCTATTTATTTCCTTTCCTGCTCCTCATCATTGTTTTCTCTCTTTGGATCCATCATCTGGTTTAATGAGACAATCATTTCATTAAGTTTACACTTGTGTTGCATTACATTAAATATGCAACAGATTAAACTCCACTTGGTGCAATACTACATTCACTTTGTTCATTTCTCATCCTGCTTTTATAGGTAGAGCCCCAATACTGCGCTCAATTAGCCAATTGGTATCAATCATTGAATTCCATCACTGCTTTTGGTTAAGTGCTGAACGATTAATATTTCAATATCGTATCTGTCTCATTGCGTTAAAAGATTAATACACTGATTTAATTTATATATACTGACAGGATTAAAATTTATACTGTCAAAGATGTAAAAAAAAATTACATAAGAAATCACTTAGTTGCTTTCTATATTTGTTAAAAAAAAATGATTGATGATAATGTTAAAAACAAAAATACTCTCTTTGACAATAATTGTGACTTGTCATTTTATAAAAACAAAAGGCATTGATTATATTTTTAGAATTTTTATTTTGATCTTTTGATACCAAAATGACAGAATAATTAAAGGTCATTTTTTTATACAATAGAAAATTTTCAATGTTCTATAGTTTTTATATAAAGCTTTATGCAATATTATCTTGAAACAATCAACGAATCACCAATAATATAAAATTGTTAAAAATTATATAATCCTTGCGAATTAGATGTACAAATCATTTAATCAATTTCATTCTAAGAAAATAATTTGATATAATTAAATTATTTTGTATGTAGTTAACATTTACTCTCACTTATGAGTGTTAAAGATCAAGTTACATATTTGATATGTAATTAATTTTATAAAGAGGCATATAAAATAGTATTTTCTGAAAGGATGTAAAAAAAAAAAAAGGAGTGTTCCGGGTGAAGAACACTTGTCTCCTTACTCCTTTCTTAGCTGTCTTCCAGTCTTTCTGAGTCTTCCGTGCCGACTGAATCACTAACTCCGAATGGTGGGGAGGGTACCTGCAAAGGCACTCCGACGATCAAGTCAGTGTTCGGTTTAGAGCAATAAATGTGCTAGTGGGAATAGTAACGTACCTCATTTATGTCATATCACCTGTATATTTATAGTGACATGTTTGGGCCTGGTGGGCCTTCATTCTTGGGATGCGGGTAACACGTGAATTAACCTTAACCCTGTCTTAATTTGGCCTGGTGATTAGTATCTTAGTAGGTATCTGGTTTGCCACGTGTTCACCAGTGTTTGATTTGCCACGTGTTCACCATGGGTTTTTCACTATGCTTTCGGCTAGGCATAAGGCCGAAGGGGTGTTCGGTCAAGCTTGGGACCGAAGAAGTGTTCGGTCAAGCTTGGGGCCGAAGGGGGTGTTCGGCCAAGCTTGGGGCCGAAGGGGTGTTCGGCCAAGCTTGGGGTCGAAAGGACGTTGTTGAGTAACTACTACTCTTTGGGTCTTTCCCAAGGGACCAGAAGAGTGTTCGGCCTAGCCTGAGGCCGAGGGGGTGTTCGACTAGGTATGGTGCCGAGGGGGGGAGCTGTGGTTCATCGGTTTGGGCCCCCCTCTCGGCCTATCGTCTGACCGAGGGGGTGCCACGTGGTATTACTCTTCGGTTCGGGCCCCCCTCTCGGCCTATTGTCCGATCGAGGGGGTGCCACACAGTATGACTCTTCGGTTCGGGCCCCCCTCTCGGCCTATTGTCTGACCGAGGGGGTGCTATATGGTGTGGCCCTCCGGTTCGGGTACCCCTCTCGGCCTATTGCGTGACCGAAGGGGTATCCACCGGTACACTACCCCCCCAAGCCCGAGGGTGAAAGACGAAGGGGTTTTACGAGAAAGAGGTTCGGGGATATTCAGGGTTTGAAATATGGGGGGACGTGCATTTTCGGGAGTCGTGTCGAGTGGATAGTGACAGTTGCATGCTACCGCCGCCTTAGGGTTTCGTGCCTTGGGGTTGTGTCGTTTGGCGTGCAGGTGCATTTATTATGAGCCTCTTGGGTTGCCGTGAGTGACTTATATATAAGGTGTTGAGGTGGGGCTCTTTGCCTTATACTTTCTCTGCATCGCCTCTAGTCTTTCTTCTCTGAGCCGAATACTCCTAAAAGGTTGGTTTTATTTTTTGATCTTAGTGATAATGGCCACCGAAGGTGTTACATTGTCGTCAGGGTTCTCGGCCAGCGAGGGGGGATCGGCCCAAAATCCGGATGCCGAGATATTGGCGTTTAACGCCGAAGTAGAGACGATTGGGGGTCTTAGTGAGTCGGGCCCCGAGCGTAGTGGGGAATCGGGGACTTCCTCTGGGTCGGAATTGCCCGATGCCGAAATGAGTCCCGGGGATTATAGGCAAAAATTTCCCCCCTGTGAGGTCCCCGGGTACGACTGGGTTGATGGTGAAGTGGCGGCCTACTTCTCCCGTTTTCATGAGAGGGCCGCCGTGATACGCCTTCTTAGCCTTTGCACGTTGGGCCGATGGGAAGGTTGGGACCCTTATCCGATCATGCTTCGACGATGCCGAGCCGAAGGACCTGGGGAGCTCGATCTGGTTTTCCTTGCGAAGCGGGAAGAGCAGGGGGATTTCTTTTACATGTACGAGTGTTTCTTTCGGGAGTTAGGGATGTCGCTTCCTTTTGATGATTTTCAGATGGGGGTCCTCCGTGTATTAAACGTAGCTCCGACCCAGTTGCACCCGAACGCGTGGGCTTATATGCAAGCGTTTCGGGTGTTATGTAAATACCATTACGTAGAGCCGACTGTAGGTTTGTTTTTGCATTTCTTCTGTACACGTCCGTCTAATAAGACGATTAAGTGGTTGTCGCTAATTCGAAACCCCGACCGACCACTGTTGACACCCTTTACGTCGTCCTTTAAGGGCTTCAAGTCAGGGTTTGTGAAGGTAATCATAGACCCTGTAGCCGGCAGAAATTATTTTTACGATGCCGATGGGAAGCCCCTTTTTCCTTTTTATTGGACTCGTCAGCCTCGGAAGTACGATGACTTCCCCGAGGATATGATGACCGATGCCGAATTGTCGGCCTTAAGCGTTCTTAAGGGATTGCCGAGGTGCATCCCGTCTCGGTTTCTGGTGCTGCTTCCCAAATCGCCTCGGCCTCGTTTTGAGTTAGAGGGTATGTGTTGTTTTATTTCCCTTTGCTCGTGCTTGTTAGGTTGATTTGTGACTTGGTGTGTTTTTGCAGGTTGGATGGCGCAGCAAGGTTTGGGCTTGTCATACCGGCAGTTAATGAGGAGCAGGGCTCCGGCTGGGTCCTCTGCTGAAGATCATCGCAGTGTCGCGATTGATTCCCAACCGCAAGTGATGGAAGCTCCCCAACCGGCGCCCCCTGTTATTGCTCTTCCCGACCCAAAAAGCAAGAGGAGGAAAGACAAAGGGAAGAGAAGAACTGACGCAGCCGGTCCGGAGGTGCCACGGCCGAAGCAGCGCAGGGTTGAAGGGTCTTCGTCGGACTTGGCGGTCCCTTCGGCCATTGTGGCCAAAGACTTTCTGTCTGAAGAGATCCGGCCGTCGAGGATGATGTCTTCGGATTTGCTGTCGGCTCAGGGTCACACGATGCTTGACTCGGCCTCTCCCTCGGCTCGATGGGCTATGGCCTGTGAGTTACATGTTCGGGCAACGGCCATTTTTAGGAAGATGGCCTTGGAGCCGATGGGTGATCTTCATAACCTCCAGAAGAGTTTGGAGGATACTAAGGCGGCCCTTCAACAGTCCCTGTCGGCACAAGAGGCGCTTTCCAACGACCAGGCCGCGTCCGATGCTGAGATTGCCCGCTTAAAGGGGGCGTTCGCGGAGATGGAGGCTCGGGCCTTGGCGGCTGAGGAGGCAAGAGTCCAAGAGGCGAAAGAGGCCGCTGCTCGGGAGGAGGAAATGAAAGCCGAGGCCGATGCTGTTATGGCCTCTTTTCGGGCCGAATGCGAGGATAAAATTGTGAAGGAGCACGAGGAGGGGTTTTGGCACGCCGTTCGGCAGGCAACCCACTTCGGTGCTTTTCCCTCCGACTTTTCATTTGAGTTGAGCAAGGACTTTTTCCAGGGAGAGTTCCTGGATTTTGCCGAGGCGCCGGATGACCTTGAGCCGGATAATGCGGCCCCGCCTCGATCAGCCCCCGCCGAAGACCCTGGGACGACTTTGAACGATGACGACGACGAGACCGAGCAGACAACCAATGCCGATTAGGCGGCCTTTGCTCTCGTCTTTTTGATGCATCTGTTTTGTTGATGATGTATAGGGATAGGGTATACTTTTTGTTCTTTTTTGATTCCTTAGGCCGAATGAGCCAAATTTGATTGTACCCCCCCGGCCGTTAGTGCCGTTTTTAATTGAAATGAAGTTTTAGTTCCTGTTCGGGCTTTCCTTTTACTCTTGCTTATTTACATAGATATTGTACCTTCATACGGACCTGTTTCCATTTTAACAACAACGTAAAATTTTCTTTTAGCCGAGTGAGGTGTACCTTGGAGTGAGATTGCATGAAAGCCAGTTAAGATTTTCAACCTTGGCCGAGCAAGTGGCTCGGGAGGGAACTGTTTTTTCAACCTTGGCCGAGCAAGTTGCTCGGGAGGGAATTGTTTTTTCAACCTTGGCCGAGCAAGTTGCTCGGGAGGGAATTGTTTTTTCAACCTTGGCCGAGCAAGTTGCTCGGGAGGGAATTGTTTTTTCAACCTTGGCCGAGCAAGTTGCTCGGGAGGGAATTGTTTTTTCAACCTTGGCTGAGCAAGTTGCTCGGGAGGGAATTGTTTTTTCAACCTTGGCCGAGCAAGTGGCTCGGGAGGGAAATGTTTTTTCAACCTTGACCGAGCAAGTTGCTCGGGAGGGAATTGATTTTTGACTTGTAATTAAATTGGACGGATAAATGATTCAGAAGGGGCTTGTTTCATTTGATATGGTGCCTCGTTAAAAACCTTTCCCAGAAAAACCTCCTTCACATTTTTATAAGAGGGTAAAACCTGAGGAAGGAAAAGAGTACACCGAAACAATTACAATCTGTTAACTAAAATAATGCTTTAAGTGCGTTGCGTTCCATGTTCGGGGAATAGCCTTTCCCGAGAGCTCTTCTAACTTGTAGGCACCGTTCTTTAAGTTATGCACTATGCGAAAAGGGCCGTCCCAGTTAGGTGCGAGTTTGCCCTGAGCTTTGTCCTTCCTTGCTTCACCGGTAACTCGCCACACGAGGTCCCCGGCTTGAAACTCCCTCGGTTTCACCTTGGTTCGAATTCTCTTTGCCAACCTGGTTCTACAGGCCTCCATGTTCACCAATGCTTGCTCTCGAGCTTCGTCTACCAAGTCCATCTCAATATTGAGATTTTCCCGGTTGCTATCCTCGTCAAATTGTGTTCGCCTGAGAGAAGGCTCTCCTACCTCAACTGGTATCATTGCATCTGTGCCGTAGGTTAGCCGAAAGGGGGTCTCCTTGGTTGAACTCTGAGGCGTGCATCGGTATGCCCACAAGATTTCTGGTAGCTGGTCTGGCCATGTTCCTTTAGCCTGTCCGAGACGTCGTTTCAACTCTTTAAGGATAACCTTATTTGCTGCCTCGGCCTGACCATTGGACTGGGGGTGCTCCACCGAGGTCATTCGGTGCTTGATTCCTAATCCGTTCAAAAATTCATTGAAACGTCGATCGGTGAATTGCAGTCCGTTGTCCGTGATCAAGGCGTACGGGATCCCAAACCGGGTAATAACGCTTTTCCAAAAGAATTTTTGTATGTTGCTGGCTGCGATGGTGGCCAATGCCTCCGCTTCGATCCATTTTGTGAAGTGGTCGACGGCTACAACGAGGAACTTGACTTGGCCTTTTGCAGGTGGAAATGGTCCCAGAATGTCCATACCCCAGATGGAGAACGGCCAAGGGGTGGAGATGGAGTGTAACCCCTCGGGGGGTTGGTGATTTAAAGGTCCGTGCTGTTGGCAGGGCTTGCATTGTTGAATGAAATTCGAACAGTCCGCAACCAAGGTTGGCCAATAGTACCCTGCTCGGAGAACCTTGGCTGCTAGGGTTCGGCCTCCCGAATGAGTTCCACATACGCCTTCATGAATTTCTCGCAGCACATAGTGCGCCTGGTCCGGTGTTAAACATTTCAACAGGGGGGTCGAGAACCCTCTTTTGTATAAGTCCCCCGCGATCAGGGTATATCGTGCCGCCGTAATCCTCATCTTTTTTGCCTCCAATGGGTCATCAGGTAATATTCCGGCTGTCAAGTACCCCTTTATTCCTGTCATCCAGTCAGGGCTTTCAGGCTGGACCTGTAAGCACTCTGGTTTGGCGATGCTGGGCTTTGGCAAATCCTGTTGTATCACACTTCGTAAGTGGCTGACTTTCTTGCTGCTGGCTAGCCTGGCCAATTGATCAGCTCTTACGTTGAGTTCCCGAGGCGTATGCTTGACTTGGACATCTTCGAAATCGGCCTTCAGCTTATTGAACGCATGAAAGTATAACAGTAGGGTCGGCTCTTTGATCTGGAAGGCGCCGCTGACCTGCCCTATTACTACTTGTGAGTCACTCCAACATTGTAATTTTGAGATGCCCAAGTCTTTTGCCAGTCGTAGACCTGCCAAAAGGGCTTCATACTCAGCCTGGTTATTGGACGCTTTGAAACCGAAACGAAGTGACTGCTCGACAACTACGTGACCCGGTCCCTCTAAGATGATACCCGCTCCACTGCCTTGTTGGTTCGACGATCCATCTACATGTAAGGTCCAAAGTTGTGCGTCGGGGGTCGCCGTCAACGTGAATTCGTTCAAGAAATCAGCCAAGCTCTGCGCTTTTATGGGCCCTCGTGGTTCGAATCGGATGTCGAACTGTGACAATTCGACGGACCAGGAGACCATTCGTCCTGCCAATTCGGGCTTTCGCAGAACCTTGGTTATGGGAGTGTCAGTTCGGACGAGCATACGATGACTTTGAAAGTAGTGTCTGAGGCGTCGAGAGGTGTGGACGAGGGCGAGGACCGTTTTCTCAAGGTGTTGGTATCTGACTTCGGTATCTTGCAGTACTCGGCTGATGAAATAAATCGGCATCTGCTCCGATTTTTCTTGCACCAAGACGGTGCTGATGGCCCTGTCGGACACTGATATGTACATGATCATGTCCAGCTGGGGGTCGGGCTTAACCAACATCGGCGGGGGTAGCGAGTATCACCTTGAAGCTGTTAAAGGCTGATTCGCACTCGTCGGTCCACTTGAACTTGGTGGCTTTCTTTAGAAGGGACATAATGGGTCGTGATTTGTCTGCCATGCAAGGCAGGAACCGAGCCAATGAAGCTATTCGTCCTGCCAAGCGTTGTACTTCTTTGACATTAATCGGACTCCTCATGCTGATGATAGCCTGACACTTGTCAGGGTTCGCCTCTATCCCCCTTTGCGACAACATAAAACCTAAAAACTTTCCCCCCGCCACTCCGAACGTGCACTTAGCCGGATTCAGTCGCATGTGATGGCGTCGTACTTCGTCAAAGATGGAACGTAGGTCTCTGAGGTGGTCGGGTCCTGAGGCAGATTTGATCACCATATCGTCTACGTACACTTCCAGACTTGTCCCAATCTGGTTACGGAAAATCTTGTCCATGAGCCTTTGATAGGTTGCCCCCGCGTTTTTTAAGCCGAATGGCATTACCTTGTAACAATAGTTCGCTGAATCAGTGATGAACGCGGTTTTGGCTTCGTCCGGGGGGTACATGGGTATCTGATTATACCCGGAATAAGCGTCCAGGAAGCTTAGTCTAAAGTGGCCGGCCGCGCCATCGACTAGTGCGTCGATGTGAGGGAGAGGGTATGCGTCTTTAGGACATGCCTTATTGAGGTCGGTATAGTCAGTGCACATCCGCCACTTGCCGTTTGACTTCTTGACCATTACTACGTTGGCTAGCCAGGTGGAGTACCTGACCTCCCGGATGAAACCTGCTTGTAACAACTTGGTTGTCTCCTCTTTGACTGCTCGGGCTCTTTCTCCACCCACTTTCCTCTTCTTCTGGGCAACGGGCTTGGCGTCCTTACACACAGATAGCCGATGGCAATGGAAACTGGGATCAATTCCCGGCATATCGGCGGCAGTCCAAGCGAACAAATCAGCGTACTGTACCAGGACTTGTTTGATCTTACACGCATCCGTTTCGGATAGTTGGGAGCTCAGGAATGTGACCTGTCCCTCTTTCGTCCCGAGTTGAAAAGGAATTGTTGTTTCAATCGGCTCGACCCTGCCCTCGTCTGCCACTCTCGGGTCCAACTCCAAATCATCGACTAGGTCTCGCTGGCTGGTGTCTCCGATGACATTAACATCTCGGGAAGAACTCGGCGTCGGTGGAACTTTTAAACTTGCAAAGTAACACTCTCGAGCCGTCTTCTGGTCTGCGTGGAGGGTGATGATCGCTCCCTCTTCCGAGGGAAATTTCATGGCTAAGTGAGGTGTGGAAACGATGGCCCGGAGTTTGTTTAAGGATGGCCGGCCTAACAAAATGTTGTATGAAGTGTTGGCGTGCACAACCACATATCGGACTTTGATTCTCCGCCTATGGTGGTCGTCCCCAAAGTAGGTGTACAGGTCGATTGTTCCCCTGGTATCCACTCGTTCACCAGAAAATCCGACTAAGGGCTCACCATAAGGTATTAGTTCTTGTTCGGGGATGCCGAGCTGTTCGAATGTTTTCCAATATAGGATGTCTGCCGAGCTTCCTTGATCAACCAACGTCTTCTTAACCACGCAATTGTTGATTTCGACACTGATGACCATTGGGTCATCCTGTATCGGGTCTACCCCTTTGAAGTCTCGGTCGGTAAATGTGATAGGAGGCATGTGAATGGTTGCTCTTCCCACGGCATTTACCGACTTGATAGCTCTCAAGTGCCTTCTTCGGGCGGAGGACGTGCTTCCTCCTCCCGCGAAGCCTCCGGCAATTGTATTTATCACCCTCCTGGGTTGACTTCGTTCAGGCTGCCGGTCACTTCTTTCGGGGGTCCTGCTTCTTTCCCTAGATCGATGCCTTGGGGGTGCTCTATCACTTTTTCCTCTCCTTTCCTGAGAGTTGTGATATCTCCTCCTTCCCGACGGCTGGGTGAAGTTCTGTAGATGGCCAGACTTGACAAGGTCCTCAATGCGGTCTCGGAGAGCCGTGCATTCTTCGGTGGTGTGTCCCCTGTTCCTGTGGAAATGGCATGTCTTGGTTTTATCCGCGTGGGGCGGAGTCATGGCTCGACGTGGGACTGCTAGGATTTCTGTGGCTAGCGCCTGCTCTAACACCTTAGCTCTGGTGGCGTTGAGCGGTGTGTACTGCGTATACCGGGGCCCCCTGTGGGCTCTTTCCCTGTCGAGGACGTCCTTCGGGCGTGGTTTTGGGTTGAGTTCCTTCTCAACTTCCTTCCTTCCTAGAAAGGAGTCGGACCGGTTCTGGTTTCGGAACTCGGCCAACTCTTCCATCTGCATGTACTTCGTGGCTCGCTGTCGAAGCTCATCCAAGTCTCTAGGTGGTTTTTTGCATAAGCTGTTGACGAATGGGCCTGGTCGCAGCGCTGTGGTGAGGTGGTGCAAGGCCACCGCGGGATCTAGATTTCGAATGGACAAAGTCATCTTTCCGAACCTTTCCATGAAGGCTCTGAGGGGCTCCTTCTTTTCTTGGCGGATATTGATCAACGCAATGGACGTGAGTTGATGAGGTCGGCTTGTAGCGAACTGTATCACAAAGCGGGAAGATAGGGATGTGAAAGAATCTACCGTCCCGGGTGGAAGCCGAGTGAACCAATTGAGTGCGGGTCCTTTCAAAGAAGTAGGAAAGACTTTGCACATGATTGCGTCGTCATCGGTGTACAATCCGACCTGTGTGACGAATGCATCGAGGTGCTCTTCAGGGTCGGCGGTTCCATCATACTTCTCCAGGGTTAAGTTTTTCCAATTGTCGGGTAATCGAGACCCGGCAATGTCCGGTGTGAATGGTGTTCTTCCCTGCCTTCTTTGTTGATCTTGCGTTGCGGTGGTCGGCACTCCAGACGGCCGAGGAATATTAACTTCCTTGTACCATCCCGAGGATTCGCCATGTTCCCGGGTTGACTGATTTTGTGCGTCGTGCGTGGGCTGCCACGTCCGGTTATCGCTCCTGAGCTCGGCGTTCTCTCTTCTTAAAGCTGATAACTCGTGAGCGTCCTTTTCTCGGAGCCTCCTGAGTTCCATCATTTCGGCCCTTAACTGTTCGAGGGCCGAGGAGGGATTAGGTTGCTGGGATCGGTCCACGTATGATTCTTCCATTCCGTCGTTCTGATCGGTTCGCCGTATGGGAGTACCTCGGGGCATCCCGTAAGGGTGCTCGGTGGCTACGTTCTCTTGCTGACTTCTCGTAAGTACCATCTTGCTCCGGGGTCGAAGACCGTTCTAACTTCGGGGTCGAAAACCGTTATAGGTTCGGGCCCCACGGTGGGCGCCAAAATGTTCCGGGTGAAGAACACTTGTCTCCTTACTCCTTTCTTAGCTGTCTTCCAGTCTTTCTGAGTCTTCCGTGCCGACTGAATCACTAACTCCGAATGGTGGGGAGGGTACCTGCAAAGGCACTCCGACGATCAAGTCAGTGTTCGGTTTAGAGCAATAAATGTGCTAGTGGGAATAGTAACGTACCTCATTTATGTCATATCACCTGTATATTTATAGTGACATGTTTGGGCCTGGTGGGCCTTCATTCTTGGGATGCGGGTAACACGTGAATTAACCTTAACCCTGTCTTAATTTGGCCTGGTGATTAGTATCTTAGTAGGTATCTGGTTTGCCACGTGTTCACCAGTGTTTGATTTGCCACGTGTTCACCATGGGTTTTTCACTATGCTTTCGGCTAGGCATAAGGCCGAAGGGGTGTTCGGTCAAGCTTGGGACCGAAGAAGTGTTCGGTCAAGCTTGGGGCCGAAGGGGGTGTTCGGCCAAGCTTGGGGCCGAAGGGGTGTTCGGCCAAGCTTGGGGTCGAAAGGACGTTGTTGAGTAACTACTACTCTTTGGGTCTTTCCCAAGGGACCAGAAGAGTGTTCGGCCTAGCCTGAGGCCGAGGGGGTGTTCGACTAGGTATGGTGCCGAGGGGGGGAGCTGTGGTTCATCGGTTTGGGCCCCCCTCTCGGCCTATCGTCTGACCGAGGGGGTGCCACGTGGTATTACTCTTCGGTTCGGGCCCCCCTCTCGGCCTATTGTCCGATCGAGGGGGTGCCACACAGTATGACTCTTCGGTTCGGGCCCCCCTCTCGGCCTATTGTCTGACCGAGGGGGTGCTATATGGTGTGGCCCTCCGGTTCGGGTACCCCTCTCGGCCTATTGCGTGACCGAAGGGGTATCCACCGGTACAAGGAGAGTATTTTATGTTGCTCCTCCTGAGTGAATTTCTTTTATCAGTAATTTTTGCTCCTAAGTGATTGGGTAGGCGTTTACAAACTTAATTTTGTTTAATTCATGTAGATTAAAAGTATTTTTTTTACGAAGATTAAAAGATAATTGTTTTTAATAAAAGTTGTTATTTGGATGCGTTGATGGAAAACTCTTTTTTTAGGCCTTCAATTACTAAAAAAATGTGAAGACTATTTAAGTATTGTTGTAATTGTAAGTTACAAAGATTTATTTTTTGGCATTATATATGACTTTGCACAAATGCACCATACATGTTTGGACAAAAATCAAAACCATTTCAGTGCTAAACTTTGTAAAGATATGAATTTAGGTTGTTTGGGATTTTGAGATGCTCGCCAAGTGAATGTCTCATTACTTGGTAAACTCATTTGGCACCTTCTCCATTCTCCTGGGAAACCTTGGTTGCAGCCAAGTACTAAAACACAAGTACATGTCTGGTCAATATGGGGGAGGGGTGTTCATGGATGATTTTTTTAAAATTCAAACCGAACCGAACCGATCTATTTTATAAAAGTGGATTAATTAACCGATCCGTTTTTATAAAGTGGAACGGTTTGGTTTCTTTAAAATATAAATCGATTTTTTTAAAATTGGATCGGTGCGATTATCCATTTTTTATTCATATACAGATCGATTTTAAAAAAAAAAATCAAACCGAACCGAACCGATCCACTTTGTAAAACTGGATCGGATAATGGAACCGGTTTTATAAAGTAGATCAATTCAGATTTTTTTTAAAATGGATCAAGTTTTTCAATATGAATCGAATCAGTTATGAATCGGTTCAGATCAATTTAGAATTTTTGCACACCCCTAATATACGGCTAGGTCGGGTTTCAAATGGCTGAAACAAGTTCCTCATGATAGTGCAAATGCTTGTTGTAAAATGGAGATTGCGGGTCCCTGAAAAGATAAAATTTTTAATGTGGCAAGCACTAAAAATGAATGGTGAATTACATTTTCAAGGACTTTTTTTTTAGTTTGGTTAGAGTCAGAGACTAAATTGAGAACGATATACAATTTCATAGGCTAATTGTTAAGTGTCTTTTATTCATATATTCACTCAACTTTTGGCACTCTTTTTGGATGAATTGTAAATATATTTATGCTAATTTACTCTTTAAAAGTTATATTAGAAGATAGAAGAGTAGTAGAAGAGTTAATGTTGATTTTCTCTCTTAAGTGCAGCAAAAATTGAGGAAAAGACTTCTGCAGCCAAAGCTCTGGTTCTGCGGCTATAGCTGTAGAAATCTGGAAGGAAATTCTAGAAGTCATAAAGTTGCAGCCATGGCTGTGGTTCTGCAGCCATAGCTGTGGAAACCTGCAGTGCAAAATTGGGACTCTAGAGAGTTACAGCCATAGTTGTAGATCTTCAGCTAGAGCGGTGAGGCATTGGAGATCAAGAAAAGTTACAGAAACTCACAACCATAGCTGTGGTTCCATAGCTAAAGCGTCAGAAATTACTTAACCATGAAGGAGTTGCCACAGCTATAGCTGTGAAACCACAGCTGCAGCTTTGGAGGTTTCTTCACCCTGAAGGACTCTCCACAGCCATAGTCGTGGATCTACAGCTATAGCCGTGGGAGTAAAAGTCACTTTTTGGCCCTGTTTTGAAGCTCATATAAAAGGGGGAAAATGAAGAAACAGGGGGATCACGAAAAACAGAGAGAAAAACAGATTGAGAAGCACGTGAAGGGAGAAACGGAGCAAGAACGAAGACTTGGGCAACTGGGTTATTTGGGAACGAAGCCCAACCCCTTGTTCTCATCTTCTACTTTGTAATCTCTTCTTTTACTTCTTAGATCTTGTAATGGCCATGTGTGGCTAAACTCATTAAGGATTGGTTGGATGTAACTACTAACTCCTCTTCTTCTTAAATATATGCATTTTGATCTCATTATTTGTGCATTGATTCTTCTCTTAATGCTTATATCGGCTTGATCACCCGTTGTATGATTTTTGTTTTTTGAATCCAGTTGGAAAACGTTTTTGAAAATCCGAACTGAATCTTGCACCTAATCAATTATTGTTCTAGGAATAGACTTGATTTGGTTAGTCACATTGTTCAAGTTATTGTTCTTAATGCGAAGTATTAAACTCAAAACATAGAGGAATCATGTTTTGAGCTTAATGACTTTAGGATTCAACCTTGAGGAATCTTGTTAGATTACTTAATGAACGTGGAAATAATGGAATTAGAATCGCATGTATTTTAAGAAGATCTATGAGTTAGCAAGTGCTTCTGAACCAATCCTTATTTCTTAACTATTGTCTTTACTACTTTTAGTTTATTGTGTGGTTCTACCCTATCTTCACTCAGTTGCAATCATAACAACATTTTCATTTAAATCATTAGAGCAAGAACTACTAAACACTCAAATCCCTGAGGACGATATTTGAATACTACTTCGAAACTTGGTTCACTTGCCAAGTGGTGTGTTTGCAAAAAACCTCATCACTAATTTGATCATTTACTCTAAATACATATCTCGTTAACAAAGCTCACAAAACTAATTTCTAGTCTTATGAACTCTTAAGACATGCAATGTACTATTTGATAGTACATAATTGATACATCTTTTAGTAATAAATTACATTGGACTTATTTGACACTTATAAGTGTCTTAAATTGATGAATTATTTAATATTTATTTTAATGGACTATTTTGGTTTCAAATATAAACTCTAGTTAACTTTCGTAATTTTTGTCCACTTTGACATGTTGTCTTGTGCAGACCATATATTGAGCTCCTAAACTCGGAATTGGACATTTTTTATGTCCCTAGAAAGCTATGACAAAGCTCTACAATTTCTCTATTGGTAGTTTCACTCAATTCAAACGTCCCAAGGTCCAAAAATACGCCACAATGTTACACCTCTACACTTTATTTTAAATTTACTTTAAGAATTTGTTGTATAAAAAGTTTAACCTTGTTAATTAGTTGTTTAGTGAGTTAGGCCTAGGGGTGTTCATGGATCGGTTTTTTTTCAAAAAACCGATCCAAACCGAACCGAACCATTTTATAAAAGTGGATCGGTTAACCGATCCATTTTTTATAAAGTGGATCGGTTTGGTTTTTTTAAAATATGGATCGATTTTTTTGAAATTGGATCGGTTCGGTGCGGTGCAGTTATCCACTTTTTTACTCATATATGGATCGGTTTTTTTAGAAAACCAAACCGAACCGAACCGATCCACTTTGTAAAAATGAATTGGATAACTGAACCAGTTTTATAAAGTGGTTCGGTTCGGATTTTTTTTCAAAATGGATCGGATTTTTCAATATGGATCGGATCGGTTATGGATCGGTTCGAATCAATTTGGATTTTTTGCACACCCCTAGTTAGGCCTTGTAAATATTTCGATTAGACCCATTAATTTGGTATATTAATAGATGTTATGAGACTTATTATATATACTTTCTCTCATTTTTTTAGATTTTAGAGTTGCTTCCCCTATAAGATCCTCTAAATTCTCTTTTAGGTTTTTCTATCTAAAGTTTCTGAATTAACTACAACAACTTGATGGTGATGTGTGATTAATTCGTTCAATCAATTCAAGATTTCATGAATTGCTATAAAATTTGAGTTCCTAATTTAATTTTAATGAAGTCTTTTCATCTTCGTTCTAAAACTATTTTTCATTTTTCATGATTATGATTTATGTTCAAATAGATCTAAAGTAGATTTGAAGATTAATTTTGAATTTAGATCTAGATTTAGATCTTTATCTAAAATAACTTAAATTTCCTAAATTAATTGTTCACCATTATTGAATTTCACAAAAATTGTAAGATCGTGAATGCATTTCACGTTTTTATGAAATTTAATATATCTAAATTTATATTTATATTTTAATTACATTTGTATTGATTTAAGGTTGATTGAACTCGTATTATATTTTTGAATTGTGAAAATTTTGTGGTAAGAATTGAATCTTGAATTGATGCAATTTCATATTGAAACTTCTAATTAATTATTTATTTTACGTTCTTAATATTCAATTATTGTTCTGTTATCCAAAATCCTCTTACTAACAATTGCATGATAAATTCATATTTAATAGATTTGTGTCTTTGAAAATAATAACTTAAATTGTTCCTTTTATTACAAGTCTTAGGAGAAATTTAGTAATTTTTTATACAGAATTGATAAGTTAACTAAAAAAAGTATTAATTACGACTACAATAATCAAATTATTATGTCTCATTAAAACTAATATTAATTAGATTTTAAAATTTGTAATTAATAAAATAATTATTTTAAATTTAAATTTAAATTCAAAATAATTTTATGAATAAATTAATCTTTTAAAATATACAACGGGTAGAAGATATGTTTTCTATTAAAGTTTTCTATGTCCAGCACAAACCTGAGATTCAAAGTTGGGCAATACAATAAATGCAATGGATAAAGGATCCAAGTATATCGGAGAATGTACACTGTTGAGTACTGGATTCAATGTTGGAATTTCTCCATCATTTGTCAACTCTAGGGGGATACCGTTCAGCAACATGGTTTGGCTTTTAAGGTAACCATCTTTTGGAGTTAAGTGGTACTCCTCCCTGAATGTGACATCTGATCCTTTTGTTCCAATCCAAGAAAATGCACTCTTGAGATGACTAAAGAATGAATTTTCTTTATGGATGCTTTTAGCATTTTCATTTCCTCCATTACTTACAGGCACACGGTCATGAACCATGAGTGTGAAATGAGTCTGATTGCTTAAATTTATCAGCAGTAATGTTATACCATCCTGCATAATGAAATTACTGGAGAATTATAGGAATGACAAAAGTGAAATTGAAAGTTAAATAAAAGATACTAATGGATCAGGTATGGAACTTCCAATCCAACAAGTATGGCGACATTCAATTCATGGATGCTAATAACAACTTGGTTCTCCGATGAATCGAGCTAGAATTCAATCTAGCATAATTTCATGAACTTTTTGCATAATGATAATGCTAATGATCAAATTTATATATATCAAACGTCAGTTTATCTATATGATATTGTATCAACTTAAAATTTGGAAGTTGGTAAGCAGATATAGATGAACGAATCATAAATATTAGAAACATACTTTCTGACTCTTACTGATTAAAATTAATTTAAAACTATAAAATCACAAAGAGATTCATTAAATAGGATGTGAAATTCACTAAAATTTGTGACTTTCAATAAATTTTAACCAATGAGAGTATGTTTCTAACAATTCTATTGCATAATATATCCTTCTATAGGATGATAGGGCACTTACTCTGCCTTTTGAACAATGGGCATAAGTGCGTAAAGAAGGTGAAAAAACATCACTACTAGCTGAAAGAACAGTCTTCCCCATTAGCTGATGCCACAGAAGTGCACTACTCAAAACAACACCAGGACATAGAAATTAGATAGGTTGAGCAATATACTTTTACATTATTTTAACTCTTCAACAATTTAGAGAAACAAATATATATTTTATTCTTGATCTCTTCATTTTACATTTTCAATTTGTACTTGCCTGTAGTAGTCAGGATTGGGAATGAAAGTAGTGGTATCGAGAAGACCATAGTTTCCTCCAATCAAAGTCTGCCTGCAATAAACCTTAGTGTTGTATCTTGATGCTATTCCAAGTTGATCTAAGTACCTGTAAGTCACCAAAGTTTTAGAACTCATTGATCAATTTTAATGGTACTTTTTTGTAAGTAAACAAAATATTCTAATTCTTGTTTCAGCACCTAAAGAGGAATATAAAATTATGTAAGGAAGAAGCAAGATTACCAAAAGCTATCTACAAATGTGTTGGAAACATTACGACCACCACTGTTGAATGCCCCACCGGATTCTCCTACCCATGCAGAAGACCATGGACCAAATTTTTTAATGGTTTCTGAAAGATTGCCAAAAATTGATTCTACCTTGCTCAAGCGCTCAGGATCTAGAATCTTCCTTTCAAGATGCTCATCATTACCTGAAAAGAGAAATTCACTTACACACTAACTAGAAAGGATTGACAAGATCATTTTTCCCTACAAGTAAACGCAATACATAATCTTTGATAGAAAATTGGTTTATTTTTGTAATTAATATATCATTTTCGATTTATAGGGAATATAAATCGATTTTCGATTTAACAAAAAAATAGCATTTATAGGGAATATGATCACAAATTTAGCAGAGACCTGACAAAATATGTAGTGGTTATTTTTTCTTTTACAGGAGACACATGTCAATGTTGCCGTTTATATTGTCTGTGTAAACATTTTTTTTGGCAGTTAGAGAGATTATCAAGGAAAGGAGGGAGAGAGAGGCTAAGAGGTATCTGTACAAAAATTAACGTCAAAAGAGGCCTTTTCATATAATTGCTTTCTTTTACATCCATTATCTAGATAGTTTAGAACATAAAATATTCTCTAAGAATGACTATAGTAGAAAAAATTAGGCAAGTGAGAAGCAAACCTGCGCCCAAATTATACACATGATGAGTCAGCACATTGACTATGCCTGGACCAGTAACCTTAAGAAGCTTATCAAACCACTCTTTATTATAGAATCCTCCAGGTGCTAAAAGTGAAGGTTTGAGCTTGGAGTTTTTGTATAATGAGAGTAAAATTTCTTTAAGCTTTATTAAGTCTTTCCCATACTGTGCTGCACCAACACTTGCCCCAATGCCCTTCCCGCTCAACTCATTACCTATGGCAGCACAGGCAAGAATAAGTTCCAATGCAACAAAATCGAACATAAAAAATAGCATTGTCTTCTGTCCTACCAAATTCCCACGAATCAATTTTGTACCCCTTTGAAATTGTGTAATTGATTAAATCATAGGCATTGGAAGTGTCCCAGTCTCCTCCCCAAACAGTATGGCTAATCTGGTGCCTCCCATGGAGTGCATTCAAACCAAATGTCACAATGGCCCTGCAAGTGTCAAATTTCAACTAAATTACACCACAGATAATCATCCTTTCCCCACCCTTTTCTGCTTTCCTTCCAGTTCCAGCATAAATATGCTTATGCTAGCACACACTACAGAGATAGCATGTTAAATCACTCACACTCGCTGAAACCAAAAGGAAAGTTACTGATTCAAAATGCATGTGAACAAAAATCAGATCTTTCTTTTTCCTGATACAAAAAATTTAGGGAGAAGGGAGGTTGCCTCATTGTAAATATCCCTTTGAAAATCTCAATGCTAAAATGGGGGAGGTAGGTACTAGGTAGTGAAGAAAACAACAATCTCAATGCTAAAATCCTCACCCTGTCTCGTTGAAAAAATGATTCAGCTCATCCCACCTTTTCATTTGTAAACATCCCTTTGAAAATCCAAACAAACCACCTTTCATCTTTTGAAATGGATGACAAGGGGACTTCAAACTTCCTACCTCATACAGCACTTGGTCTTGCAAAGAACCTCCAACTCTTATCCTCAAAGGCTTGAAACCTATCGAGCAACCATTGTGGAAAGAATGACATCACGTTTGAAGTAAATATTCCAAAAACTGAAACTATCAACAAAATTATAAGTAGCTTTAGGAAGCCACAAAACAGAAGAATGCCACCATAGTGACTGATTTACTACATCACATACAGACCTTGGATTGCCTTGGCAAGGAAAGGATGAGACAAGTCCTGAAAAACCAATCCATATTGAATAATGACTAAAACTGCTTCAAAGCTTTCTGGAGTTCTAAATGAGAGATAAGAGATGGGAAGAAATAGAATACATATATTTTCTACTTATTTCATCTTGTACACAAATGAGTGCCAAAATACTCACCAAATTAAGCACAGATGAATCCCCCCAGGGGCAATCGTTGTAATCACACTTCTCATGAGGCCACCAATCAATAGTGGCACAGATAAAGTTATCATCAGTTTCAGCAATTGCTTGAACTCCATCTACTTGAACCAAACCATGTTCAACTTTTTGAGATAAAGTCATTTGAAGAGAGGCCAGAAAGAGAAACAAGGCGAGGTGGATTCCCATTAGTAGATCAATTACAACAGCATCCAAGCCCAACAAACTTATCCAAATTAAATTAACTGCGGTTAGAAAAAGAAAAAAAAAATGTCAGGCTGTGTTGGGTCTTTGTTATAAAAACATCACATTGTTTCCATTTTATTTTTTGTTTTCATTTTTTTCAAATATTTTGTGAAGGAAATTACAAAAGCAGGCAACATTTCTGTAATTACAAGTAAAAATATACAAGGAAAGAATGAAGATAGAAAACAAATCAAACACCCTCTAATTATAGACAGATCTTTTGAAACTACATAATTGCAATTTTCTGTATCTAACAGCTGTTTAAAGATAAGCTTTTAACTGAAGTAATGGTGCCTAATGATTACAAAATAAATAAATAAATAAAAGGAGAAATTGTCCAATCTTCATGAAAATAGGAACGGTAAGATTGAATTCAAACATAGTCAAGAACCGGTAATTCATTTATTTTAAACAAGTACTTGATGTCGTTCAACGAACGCCAATCACAATGAGCTCCATTATATATATATATATATATATATATGCATATTTTAATAACAAGGAAATCGTTAATCTCAATGGAGATCTAAGAACTGGTAACTCGCAAGCATTAGCCAATTAGATCCAAATATAACTCCACACCATAACGAACAAGGAAAACTAGTTTCTCCACAAGACAAAACAAACCCAGAAAAAAAGAAACAAACTTGAAGAACACCCAGATAGAGAAACAGTGAAAAATTACAAAACACAATTATTACAAGACCAACCTGAACCTTGTTTTGAAATTTGAAGTTTTGATCCAGCACAGCACAGCCTTTGATAGAGGATCAAAGTGTTAAGTAAGTGGCAATTTCCTTGCCTCGTACTGGTCCAGAGGGAAGGAAAGGTTTAAGATTGCGAAGCAACGATGAAGAAGGACAAGGTTGTCGTGATGTTAGTTCAGTGGTTGTTGGATAGGATAGGTGTGTCTGAGATGGGTGTTGGCAAAAGTCACATGCATTGCTGCATTTAATATTTTTAAGGTGAAGGTGTTTTCTCATGAGGTAATTGTTGCCTCCAAATTTAGGTGTCGTTATGGTGGAGTGGTTGAAGGTTTGCATCGTTTTGGGAAAGGTAACAACTCAGCTAACGGGTGCAAGCAACTGTCAATTCTTTTTCCCTCGAAATGGAGTAGGAAATTCAAAAAACAAAATGTTATTGTTGTCTCCATTTGCTCATATTGCAAGTTGTCTTTGTCTTGTCTTGCCTTTATGGAGAAGCTATACTTTCTTCCCCAACATTCATATTCCCACCGCATGGAGACAAAATAATGTTTCAAATATTTTTTTCTTCCATTAACTCAGGAAACATATTAGTCAACACCAAAGATAATATCATGAATCAGGTTAGTCTATAATATCTATGACAAAAAAAATTATTTACTTTTATATATAAGATTTTTGTCGATAAATATGATATTTTATTTTATAAAATTAATAATTAATGATTTTTTACGGGTCTAAAACTTAAGATTTGGGAGACCTGTCTATATTTGCTGTGGATTGGTTTTAATATCCTTGAATTGACTAGTGGGGCGTAGGTGATGAGATTTGTTTTTCATTTATTAAAATGTGAATTGAAGTGTGGATTGAATAAAGACTTTGGTTGAACTCTGTTCAATGCTTATATGTTACTGTTGTAATTTCGTGCAAATTAAGATTATGTATGTGAGATGTTAAAAGTTCAGGACAACTAATTTGAGAAACTAAAACTATACAAACTTTGACTGAAATATTATAATCGCACGAATCACGGTGTCTTTACGTGCGTGATTACTTCAGTTTATTTATTTTTTAATACTTTCAAATTTTAAGGTTTGTTTTCTTATTAAAATAAAAATGTGTCAAGTCTTATTTAAAAAAAAAAAAAAAAAATGTATGGTTGAAAAACTATAAAAGTCACAAAGCAAAGGTGAGTCTTTGACTCTTTGATAATACTTGACAAGCTGATTAAAATATAATATATGTTGTATTTTATAAATACTATCAAAATAGTATATATCGATCTTGATTACTACTCAAAAGCATTATAATTTCTTTTTTTTTTGAAATGTTTGTACTAAATAAAATAAAAAGATTTTAGTAAAAAGGAATGCTAGCTGCTTTTGATATTTTAAGGAAAGATAATTTACTGGAATGTGAATCATATACTTCAAACTATTTACGTAACGATGCGGTGAACGCAAAATAATATTTTGTTCATGTTGAATGTGTATTTGGTTCAGATTTTTAGTGTACTAAATCACATTAGAATAGAAATTGTCAATTATAACTTTTACGTTTTAAACGTAATTTTTGCTCTAAATCACTTTTAGACGTGTAATCAAACATGCACCGAATTGTTGAAATTAGTAAAGGTATTTGATTATTTTGAAGGAGAAAAGAAAATTATATTTCATTCCACGTGGTTATTTTGAGAGGCTGCAATGTGAAGCCCCCACTCCAATTGTAGCTGTTTAAATTTAATTTTAGAAAGTCAGAGCTAGGTTTGAATTAAATCATAAAACGGGTTCTTAATTGCTAGTACTTTATACACACATGTTCTTCTAAAAGGTGCACATTAAACTTTAGGTTTTATTATATCCGTACCTTATTTATATTTGGTGCTAAATTACCAACGTCCTTATCGTTAATTCAGGACGGCATCGTGTGTTTGCTGCATCAATGCTAATGAATACTTCAATCTGTCAAAATTTCAATGAATTGGTCCACTTTCATAACTTTCATTTATTGTATTTATTAGTATTTTAATTTTTAACTCGTATAATGCACGTTGTACATTTAATTTATCTATCCAATTCAATCAATAAAGACGATGCAATTCAAGAAACAACTTAATTAATTTAATCAAAAAATCAAACAATAATATAAGGAGTTTTATATTAAAGAATATTGCACAATCAATTTATATTAATTTACTCTCTATCTCCAATCAATCCAATTGGCATTTTTTTTATTAAAGCTATCAATTGTACAATCAAAATATCTTACTTGATCAACGTTGGAATTCTTACCCTTTTAATGTTTAAGATCATCTCTCAAGTCTTGAAATATGCACAAAATTAACCAACAATTGAAAATATAAACTCTAGTAATTAAAATACTATTCAATCTTTAAGAGGTCCAATGAGAACAATCAAAAATCAAATTGGTAGAGTTTCTCCATTGTAAATCAATATTTTGCTTGTTAAAATTAGAATAAATAAAATAGGCTCATTTTATAGAAATCAATTGGGTCTTTGAATGGACTCTGCGGTAGATAATCGAATACTTTTCTTTAAGTACGTAATTGATGGCCTTGTTTTGTAATTAATTACTTTAATTACAAAATATTAACATGAAGGTAAATTATTATGTGTTTCGAGCTATTACTCCCAAATTACTCAACATAAATGATAATCATAAAACATTGAGTGTAAAATGATTTTTCACAAAATATATAGTATGAAAAATTATTTTTAGAAAGAAAAAAAATGCCAAAACAATAATGAATAATCAGAGATAAGATTTATCTACCCAAAACATAAACTCAAAAGCCATATAAAAATAGATCCTTTTCACTTCTTTTTACTTTCATTTCTTCCACATCCTAAACTTTTGGAAAAACTAATAAAATGAAGTTGATGCATATTTTAAGAAGAGTCATATTTATATTTTAAAAACTTTAGTAACAAAAGAAATAGAGAGAAATTTTTTTTTTTGGAGAAAATAGTATAAAAGAGTATTGATAATATTTCATTGTGTATCCTAATTTAAAATATTATAATATAGTATTTCTAACATTAATATCAATATTAACAAAATATTTTTATTCTCTAAACAAAACTTACATCCATAATTATGTAGTTTTTCTTCTAATATTTTTCACAATTTTCTTTTTCATCACATTAATTATTTGTCCTTTTTTTCTCCTTTTTTTTAGTTCAAAATAATATATATATATATATATATATATATATATATATATATATATTTAGGATATGACACCTTCTATCAACCGTTGATCTTGCATGTTAGAGTATTTTTAGCGTGAGTTGTTTAAGTAACTCATTGTGCCACATCAACTCTTTTCATTATTTAATATTAAAATGAGTTACTTAAATTTTAACAAAATTATTTGTAGAAATTATGTTACTTAAGAAAAAAGAAAAAAAAAATTGATGTGACATAATGAGTTGCTTATAAGCAGCTCCAAATGCTCTTAGCTTCAAATTTGGGTTGTTGAACTTGTTCGTCTATTCCATGCATTAGCAGAGTTTATTGGTGTATTTGCATTTGACTAAATTGTAGGTTGGGGTGTTTTGTGGTGTGTCACATTCGTCCTCATCCTCCACTACTGCTACAACCACACATTCTTCCTTTATCACTTCATATGCTTCTCTACCTTCTTTGTCCTCATCTGCATTGGTACAACCATTTAATTTCTTCTGCATCACGCAATGCATCTCTATTCTCTCCCTCCTCTCTCCTCCTACACTTTTACATTGTGTTTGGTTTAATACAAACAACAAAATAGAAGAAAAGGCAAAGAAATACGTGTGATGAAATAAAGTTGTCGGTTTATTTTACAAAAAATGTATTAGAGGAAGAATTTACACTTCTATAAACTTCTCCTTAAAAAGCAACGAAAATAGAGAAGAGGTTTTGATAAACTTTTATTTTTATAATTTTATACTAAATAATTATATATTGAAATTGTTGTAAACATATTATTTATTTGAATAAATAATAATTTTATTAGAAGATAATATTGTAATTTTATTATTAAATATTTTTTTTCTTCCATCTATTCAAACTAAACAACTTTATAATATTATATTATTTCTAGTTCTTATATATTTATCTCAAATCAAATAATCTTATTTTTACCTTATATCTACTCTCTTATTTATTTTTCTTTTGTTTTTTTTTTCACTTTATTTCTCACATATTTTTCCTTACAACCAAAGATTGTGTTAGAGAAAATTGATAACAATAGTAGTAAAAGGGGATAAGTTGACTATTTTTATATATATTTTGATGATCAAAATGTCAATTTATACCAATGTCATCATAATTGGGACAATCATCAACTTAGTTAAAGTATTGGATTAATATATTATTGGTCAAATTAGTATATCATTAGTTGAACCGTCTAAATTAGTTTATACAACATAATATTTAAAAGGCTTAAATATGTTTTTATCCCCTCAAATTTAGAGTAAAAAATTTTTTTGTCTCTCAAATTTAAGACTTTTGTTTTTAGTCTTTGACTTCCTGTAATTTTCAAAAATCTTATTTTAATATCTTAGATCACCAATAAGGTAATAACATATTTAAAAGTGACAGATTAAAACAATTATACAACATTAATTGAGTTTAATGTGATGTTTTTAACAATAAAGATACTAGTAGATAGATTTTATGTGACCATATTTGATAGATTCCCTAACAAAATTTGAATATAAAGACTAAAATAATTTTTTTTGAAATTATAAGAACTAAATTTTTTTTGAAGGACTAAAAACATATTTAAATATATTTAAAAATAATATATATATATATATATATATATATATATATCATTTGTTTCACATCTTTAATTAACACAAATGTAAGTCTAATTATAAGATACATCTCTTGAAAACATATGAGGGTTGTGAGTTAAACTCCTTACAATTACGTATAATTGTTGAAATTTGAAAAAATATATTTCTTTAATGAACTTATTTTACTATTTTTGAAGTAAGTTTAGTGAAACTTACTCTTAATCTATATTTAGTGGAGATGATTTAATAAGAAGGGGAATGGATTAAGGTGAATATGAACAAAATATTTATATTTAGTAGAAAGTATTTAAGGACAATTGTGAGAAATTAAAAACGAGTCCCACATTATTTCAATACCTTTTCTATTAAGAGGATTCTTATAGAATTTAGAAGATATGTAAAATTACAATATTTAAAAAATAATAATTCAAACTACATTGTAAAGAATGAGTAAAATAGTAATTTTAAATACCAATTTTTACTTTATTTCTCACCTAATTCAACTCTATCAAATAACTACAATTTTCATATTATTTCATTCTATTTCTTATCTATTTCCTATCAAATAAATTATCACCTATTCTCTCTCATTCTTTTCTATTCATCTTCCTTCCCCAAACAAAACATTAAATTAAGGGGATATCTCCTATGCATACATATATATGGGGAGAATTTATTTACTTTAAAAACAAGTCTACTTAGATTTGTTGATAATTAATCATAAAAATAATTTATAAGTTAATTTGAATTAATAAAATAAAATATTAAATAATTATTAAAATCTTAAAAATTTATAAATTTAATTTATGTATTAAATTTTTTTAATTTAATAATTATATCATTAAAATTTGATGTAAAACATAAGTTATTAAGAAAAATAGATTTAGATAAACACAATAATATTTTGGTAATGAGTCTTTTTAATCGGGGCAAAAGAAAAGAAAAACAGTTATCTTTACTTTTGCAGAAATCTTCTCAATTTTAAGAGTGTGATTTTTCAAACAAAATCCATCAACAATCCGCATACTTTCATCCTTTTTTTTCTCTGCCAAACAACTAACAATGATGAATTTACCCTATAATCTCCACGGTTCCCTCTCCCTCTCTTTCATTGCACTAAACAAAACATAAATAATCACTTATTATATATTTTTTAATTTAAATAAAGAGGCACAGATAATTTATTTTCTCCTAATGAATAACAAATTTCTTTATTTTCTCCTAATAAAAATAGGTTGAAGAAAATTTTAAATCGAAATTAATTAAAAATTGTCGGATTATATTATATTGAATTTGTTTAATTTGTACCAATCTTACTGGGTTTGATGGAACAATTCATCAAGTTGAATATTGAAAATGTATAAATTATCAAGTAAATATATATTTTTTCTTCCGAATTGCAGCATGATATCTCGTGATTAAGAAATTTGAGTTAGTTTCGTTTTTTTTTTTTTTTTGGATCAACCAAATTACTAATTTGCTTAAAAAACAGTTTTATCAACATCGTCTAATATTAAGAAAATAAAATTATTTTGGTTCATTAAATTATGCTTAAAAGTACACAGGTCATTTATTTTTTGCCCTGATAAAAAAATTACATTCGTTTCTTTTCCATCGTTTTTTTTTTTTTTTTTTAAACTTTGGAAGTCCTTTAACACTGCTAATAAAACTGAAAAAAAAAAAGTGTTTTAAGGTAAAGTATCTGCAGTGCACCGACCGAAGGAAGGAAAATAGAAAAAAGGGAATGGTGTGCATGCTGTTCCTCAACTCACCTATAAACCTCATTCCCTCCTTTTCCAAATTTTCTTCAAAACCCTAACAAAAACTGCTTTCTTCCGATTCCACGCTTTTCCTCTCCCTCCCTTTCTTTTTCTCTCCCACTATTTCACTTTACCTTTCAAATTCCTTCCCAATCCATGCTCCTCTAATGATTCTCGATTTCAATAGTCTCGTATTCTATTCTCCCTGTCCGAATTTCGATGGAATTTTGTTACCTTCTTTCACGTAAATCACTTAGTGCATTGCTCGTTTCGTGATGGAGGACAATGAACTAGTTGATGATCAGAACACAGGATGGTTCCAAGTCAAAAAGGTTCTTAATATATTTTTTTTAATTTTTAATTTTTTTTAAAACTCTGTTTGATGCGAGATAAAATTGAAGACACGCTAAGGAAAAATGTAGACCTAGCCTAAAGTTATTTACTAATTCGATTATTCACAATGGATGGATCAGTCTTTTAGCATCCATATGTTTGTTAATTCTTGTATATCATATCGTTATTTGGTTGTATTTCAGTCTTGTATTAAACAAGTGTTACTTACATTTACATTTTACATGTTCTAATTGTGCTGTTTCTTTCTTATCCAGAAGCACAGAAATACTTCGAAATTCTCTTTGCAGAGCTGGGTGGGGGGATTTTCGGGGCAAAATGCTTCTAACTCTCCGCGTACTCAGCATTCCATGATTAAAAGTAATGTCAATTCACATAGCCAGCAGAAAACTCAACTTTCAAGGTCAGGGGGCAATTTTTCACAGAACCCTGTGCCTGGGACTGTTGCGAGTTCTCCCTCCGGATCCAATGAAAAAGAGGGCACCAACTATGTTAATACAAGTGTAGTTAGACATAATACTGAATGTCAGAAGTCAAATGCATTACTTCCTATGGATTCTCAAGGTAAACTTGAAGAAGTTAGGAAATTACACCAAACGGATAAGCCTGACTTAGCTCAGAAAACAAGATGGGGTGATTTAGAGGAAGGAGTTTTGGCACTGCCCCATGAAAACTTGATTGGAGTTGGAATCAAGTTTGGCAGTATTGGAGATGATAGTTTGCTTAACTGTAGAAATCATGGGAATAATCCTGATCCTTGTGGTTCATATAATGTTCAAGAAAAAGACATGACAGCAACTACTGTTGACGCAGAGGCTTTTTCTGATCAGATCCTTTCGATGAGATGTGAAGACGAAAATATTCTGGAGAATGGTAAAGATGTTAAGAACATATCTTTGGAACATTTGAAAAACCAACAAATGAACGAGGAAAGAATTGATCCAGAAGATGATATACTACATTGCAATAAGAAAAATGATGAAGTGAATAAAACAACGACTGATGGTGCCATTAACAATGATATTTTGTCTGCCAATGATGCTGCAGTGGTTGCAAATCAAGAACATACCTTGAGCAATGTGGTAGGTGATGTAAAAGTTTCTGAAGCGGCAGAACAAAATGGAAGCTTAAGTGAAGCATTTAGTGCCCTGGGTACCGAGTCACAAGTTTCTGAAATTGTCAATGATTCTGTGGCTTCTGCTGAAGTGGTTAGGGATCCACACGATGGTAATGAGGAAAATGTTGTTTCAACATCTCATAATATGAGTCCTCTTGAAGAAGGTGATTCCAATGAAAGCAAAGAAAGGTTTAGGCAGAGGCTTTGGTGCTTTCTGTTTGAGAATCTTAATAGGTCTGTAGATGAACTTTATCTTCTTTGTGAACTAGAATGTGATTTGGAGCAGATGAAAGAGGCAATTCTTGTTCTTGAGGAGTCTGCATCTGATTTTAGAGAGCTAATTACTAGAGTTGAGGAATTTGAAAAGGTTAAAAAATCTTCCCAAATAATTGATGGAGTTCCTGTCATCTTGAAGAGTGATCACCGCAGGCCACACGCTCTCTCATGGGAGGTATGGTTGATTACATATTGTTGCTTTTAATTTGCTTCCTTCCATGGTTAGGTTGATATTTTGTGGTTCCATAATGCTACATCATGAAATTTATATCTTGTGCCTGACAACAGTAGATCCTCTGCCAAAGAAAATAAAATTGATTCGCTAATGATTAATTTGTTTTTTTGAAGAGCCCATGTCTTATTAAGAAAATGTATATAACTTGATAGGTCTTTCAGTTCTTAGAATGGATGAAATCTAAAGATAATAACATTTGTTATCATTGAATGCGAGGGACAATGTACGTGTAATTTGCATGTGAGTTTATGCACGAGTGGGGAATAATTATTCACTAAATGACATTATATATACAGTCTCTTTTTATTTCCTTCTTATTTTTCTGACTAACTGATAATGGCATAAATTGATACAGAAGTCTTGATATTTATCTGTAAATTAATTCTGCATAAATATGCATCTGTTTGGGTCATTGGGTGATTTTATGTATCTAGAGTTTCTAATTGTCTAATGAGTATTGAGTTGTTAGGATCAAATGAACGAAGTGTAAACTTACTCATCTAACACTGTTACAAGATCTCAGCGACTCACCCATTGTTTGTTTATTCTACTTTTATAACTTATACATGGTGAAATTCATGGCATCCCAACTGGATAACTTAAAAATTTGTGTTATTAAACATTGTTGTAGTTTAGACTAACAGTCATTGGTTCATCTTTGTGTCTTGGATTTAGAAAAAGATATAAATGAAACAACATTTAAGCATGAAATCACTTATGGTCTATACCCATTTGCTTGCTTGATTTCTGGTTTCAAAGATGTTGGTCCATAGACTTCACAAATGAGACTGAGTATTACCTGTTTGAAATCTTTATAATCTGGCTTTCTTATGCTTAAGATGTTCAGATGATCTTTATTGATTCTAGGTCCGAAGGATGACAACTTCACCTCATAGGGCAGATATTCTATCTTCATCTCTTGAGGCTTTTAGAAAGATTCAGCTAGAGCGTGCTAGCTTGCAATCAGGTTCCACAGAAAATGCCATGTCTAAATGTTTGAGTTCTGAATCTATTGGCAATAAGAACAGGTCCAGGGTCAATGATGGAACACATGATGCCAAATATTCAGTGACAAAGTCAAGAAAGCATGTTGGATCATCAGATGCTAAACAAGGGAACCCGAATGAAAAAAAGCATAATATTGGAGGGGGAAAACCCAGTGACTCGATTACAATGCAAAATGGATGTAACCCACCAGAAAGTATATTAACTTCAGAAGTTAAGTTATCTAAATTACCTCCCATGGAAAATTCTTCTGCTTTTGCCACCACCAAGGGTAAAAAAGATCACCTTGGAACTGGATCTGACAAGATGCTTTCTAAGAAAGATAAAGTATCTACAGAAGTTGTTAATGAGAAAAACATCAGATCCACAGATCACCTTAGGCGGCAAATGCCACTGCCTGAAAAAGATAAGGAAAAAAGGAGTATCGCCCCAGGAAAGTCTTTGAATGCTTGGAAGGAGAAGAGGAACTGGGAGGACATACTTTCATCTCCATTTCGCGTCTCTTCCCGCATGCCATATTCACCAAGTCTGGGCCGGAAAAGTGCCGAGCGTGTACGTACTCTGCATGATAAACTAATGTCTCCTGAAAAAAAGAAGAAAACAACTTCAGACTTAAAAAGGGAAGCAGAAGAAAAGCATGCCCGTGCTATGAGAATCAGAAGTGAGTTAGAGAATGAGAGAGTCCAGAAGCTTCAACGTACATCACAAAAATTAAATCGTGTCAACGAATGGCATGCTGTTCGCCATATGAAGTTGCGAGAAGGCATGTATGCCCGCCATCAACGCAGTGAATCTCGTCATGAAGCTTTTCTAGCTCAAGTGGCGAAGAGAGCTGGTGATGAAAGTAGCAAGGTAAATGAAGTTCGGTTTATTACTTCCTTAAATGAAGAAAATAAAAAATTGATGTTGCGTCAGAAACTTCATGAATCAGAGTTGAGGAGAGCTGAAAAGCTTCAAGTGCTAAAATCTAAGCAAAAGGAGGATTTGGCAAGAGAGGAAGCTGTTCTAGAACGTCGAAAACTCATTGAGGCTGAAAAGTTACAGCGTCTTGCTGAGATTCAGCGGAGAAAGGAGGAAGCTCAAGTCAGAAGGGAAGAGGAAAGAAAAGCATCAAGTGCAGCACGGGAAGCAAGAGCTATTGAACAGCTTCGCAGAAAGGAAGAAAGAGCGAAAGCACAACAAGAGGAAGCTGAACTCTTGGCTCAGAAATTGGCAGAGAGACTAAATGAAAGTGAACAACGCCGTAAGATTTACCTGGAGCAAATTCGGGAGAGAGCAAATTTGCGGGATCAGTCATCTCCTTTGCTGCGTCGATCGATAAATAAAGAGGGGCAAGCTAAATCTACACCTTCCAACAGCGGTGATGATTCTCAACAGAATATTGTTTCTGGCATTGGGACTAGTCTTGGAATTGGGAGCATCACATTGCAACACTCAATAAAGAGAAGAATTAAGAGGATTCGTCAAAGGCTTATGGCTTTAAAGTATGAGTTTCTTGAGCCCCTTCTTGGTGGTGAAAGTGCTAGCCTGGGATATAGAGTAGCAGTGGGTGCTGCTAGGGCAAAAGTTGGCAGGTGGCTTCAAGAACTTCAAAGACTTAGGCAAGCAAGAAAAGAAGGGGCCACAAGTATAGGGCTAATAATTTCTGAAATGATCAAGGTATTAATTTTTTGTTCACTGGAAATTATATAACTCCTTATCCATGAATATAAGTTATTAACATGTTTTAAAGTAAAGAATGTTGCTCTGTGGGGTAAAATTTCATTTTCATTATTTTTGTCCCTGCATTTTGAATTCTGATGAATCTTTTGCTAATTAAAATAACACTTCTTGGAGAGCTCTTGTTTAGTTAGTGAATAAATATTACTCTGGAAAAACTAGTGATTCTTGCTGTTGTATTTGTTCTAGTTATTGTTGTGCTTTACTATGTCCTTTTCTGGTTGATGCTGGCATATGGTCTTTGTTTTTGTTTGATCAGAAATTATAAACCACTTACTTTTATGAACAATTATCCAACCAATCCTTGTTCCTGACTAGACGTTGAACCAAGTTCCTTTTTTTTTAATTTTTTAATTTTAATTGCTTTAGTTAATTTTTTTAACTTGTCCCTATGTTCATTAATTTATTAATTATTATTTTCTAGTATTTGGAGGGCAAGGATCCTGAGTTACAAGCATCTCGTCAAGCTGGACTACTTGATTTTATTGCTTCTGCCCTGCCTGCATCTCACACATCAAAACCTGAGGCATGCCAGGTTATGTTGCACTTGTTAAAACTCTTGAGAGTTGTGCTATCTACACCTGCAAATAGGAGTTATTTCCTTGCACAGAATCTTTTGCCTCCAATCATCCCGTTGCTTTCAGCAGCTCTTGAAAATTATATAAAGATTGCAGCATCTTTAAGTATTTCAGGCAATTTCAGTGTGCCATCAAGTAAAGCATCAGTTGAGAACTTTGAATCAATTTCTGAGATATTAAATAATTTTTTGTGGACTGTTACTGCTATTTTTGGTCATATAAGCTCAGAAGAAAGACAACTTCAGATGCGAGATGGCTTGCTGGAGTTATTGATTTCCTATCAAGTGATTCATCGGTTAAGAGATCTTTTTGCTCTTCATGATAGGCCACAGATGGAAGGGTCAGCATTTCCTGTCCCTATTCTCTTAAGCATACAACTTTTGGTTGTTTTGACCTCCGGATCTGGAAGATTGAGTTATATTAACTGGGAATCTTCCCCTGTGGCAATGGAGCAGGAAATTGGTAGTGAAGGGGCTAAGTTTGCAGATTCTGCACATTTTGTGGTGAATAACTCCTGGGGAGATTACACTCCCTTATCAGTGATTAATGCCAGCTCAGTTGTGCATTTACCTGATGTCCCCGAGGACAGACCATTGGATGAAATGGTTAAGGTGAACAAGAATGATGAATCTATTTCTATTGGGAAGGATTGTGAATTGGAGCAAGATAGTTCTGTTAAATTGAAAAATGATGATACGGAAAAGATAGATGATCTAGATGATTCCAAGAAATATCAAAATGGGGATATTACTAATATGCCTGTTTTCCAAAAGGATGAGAAACATACAGTGGTAAATGTTACAGTACAGAAAAACGAAAAAGTATCAAATTTGGCTCAGCCAGTAGTATTTCTTCTTTCAGCTATTTCTGAAACAGGATTAGTCAGTCTCCCTTCTCTTTTGACTGCTGTTCTTTTGCAAGCAAACAATAGATCATCTTCTGAACAAGTGAGTTTTCTACAACCTGCAAATTCATTCACACAAGTTTTTAATTTATTTTGAAGTTCTTTATTGTGAAATTTCTGTGGATTTTTGATATTGCTATTATTATTAAACAAATGTTTTCTTTGTTTATTTGGTGAGCAATTACTCATGTCATTTACCCCCAAAACCATATCAGTTATTATTAACCAAGTGCTTTCTTTGTTATTTTTGGGTGAAAATTTGGTCATTTTTTCTGTTATATGTCTAATTATTTCCTTCGTTTGCTTGTCTGTCCTGGTGATAAGTCAATAAGTAATTATTAATCTTTTTCTTGTTATACCTGAGTCGAACAACTTCATTTTCTTCTAGGCCTCATTTATCCTTCCATCTAATTTTGAAGAGGTGGCTACTGGAGTACTGAAGGTGCTGAACAATGTGGCTCTTTTGGATCTTGTATTTTTGCAGCGAATGCTGGTAAGTTTGCTGATTTCCCCCTGTAATAAGGATCTATTAAATGATCTATTTTCCTTATGCTATTTTTACTTCCAGGCAAGGCCAGATCTGAAAATGGAAATTTTCCATTTGATGAGCTTCCTTCTTTCTCATTGTGCCAGCAAGTGGAAAGCTCCTAATGATCAGGTGAATCACCAACAACTTGAAAAATCTTTTACAATGCTTGATTGATAAAATACTTATCCTGGCCTTGCTAAGCTTAGTTTGCCTAAATCTTAGACCTTGTAGAAAGAAATATCTTTGACCTCACATTAGTATTGGTGCTTAAAAGTCTCCCCCCCCCCCCCCCCCCCCCCCTAATTTTTTCTTCCTGCATCTAGGCTCGAGAGTTCAGTATAATGTCACTGACAAGATAAAATTATAAAACAGTGCTAAGAGTTGTGTGCATGGGAAGTGTTTATAATGATGATGGACACGTTGCCTTAGTCTTCATGCATTGTTGGTATTTAGATGCCTCTAATAGTTTGATCAATATGTCTCGGGATCATATCCGGTTACTATAATGCCACAATCAGCAATTTTTATTTTTTATTTTTCAGGTTGGTTCACTTGTGCTTGAATCTCTATCACTTCTTGGTCACTTTGCGTTGTTTCATCCTGGAAATCAAGCTGTCCTTCGATGGGGAAAGAGTCCCACTATCCTCCATAAGGTCTGAAACTCTTAAATATTTAGGAAGTTTTGGTTTATTTGTTCTATTTATTGAGATAATCTAATATTCATCTGTAAAAGACAGGTTTGTGATCTGCCATTCGTTTTCTTCAGCGACCCGGATTTGATGCCAATCTTGGCTGGCACATTAGTTGCCGCATGCTACGGGTGTGAGCAGAACAAGTTTGTAGTTCAGCAAGAACTGAGTGTTGACATGCTACTTTCCTTGCTAAGGTCTTGCAGAAATGCTGCGTCTGCAACTCAGCTTAATTCAACCATAGACAATTCCACAACAGACGAATCTAGTGAATGTAATCAATTAGGTACTGAAATTAGAAAGCCTCAAGTGGACGTTCCTGTAAAATACAGCCGTTCCAATGGCAAAAGCACTCGGGCTTCCTTGGGAAAGAGTGGTGCTTTGGGAAATAACGTAAAAAGTGGCAGAATAAAAAACTTACGGGACGGCAAAACAACCAAGATTCCTGAAGAAGCGGCTCCTAAGAACAGTGAGCCTTCGCACTTAATGTTGCACTGTAGATTTCCTCCCATCTTCATCGATAAGGTAGAGCAGTTCTTTTCAGCGGAAATTGCTAACGGGATTGATGAACTCTGAGGTTAAACATTGTGAATTCATTTTGATCGATAATTCACGGAACTTGACGCGTTAACTGATTATGTTTCTTTATACACGTTTCACACTTCTAATCCACGGAACATCCGAAAAGCTGACGTGTCTCTGAAGATTAACCTGTCCGAGTTATACATCAAAGCTTGTTTTTAGGCAATGCCAAAAATATTGTACTTTATGTGAAATAATATATTTCGTAGTACGGGTGGAGCATTCTTGTAATATATAAACGATAGAGAAGTGGCTTATGATAATAGCCACCGTTACCACTACTGTAATTATAGCCGATATGTTTCGGGGTGTAACAACCCCAGCTATCAATTTGTCTTATTGACTTCAAGCCTACTGAATTATCGATCTTTTGTTACAGTGAATTTTACAACTCAAAAAAACACTTTCGATTTTTTTTTTACTATTTTCACGGCAGAGATGAAAAGCAAAAAGTTAAAAGAAACTTACGAGCTAGCATGGTTGTATTCATGCAACTCGATTTATTTAATATATTACTGGAGAAGCCACGTCTCACCCAGCCTGTTAACGTGCCAATACACCCTTCCGTTACGAGGGAAAAAAGGAATAGTTGTAGATTATGGGCAAAGTTTCTGTTCTGATTTCTGATCATCCAAAATGTCTCAAGACTGAAAAGTTGGTTTTGTGCCAAAGATGTCTTTATAGCCAGAAGCAACCATGCAGCTAAAAATGGTATCAAGTTAACGATAGAGGTTTATGTGCATGTGGGTGTAGTTTACGGAAATGGAAAAGAGAAAGAGACGATACTTTGCATCCTCCGGAGGTGCTTGTAAAGCCTGTTTTGCTTTGCTTGTCTGCATCTGCTCTGGATCCTGGAGGCTGCTTTCGTATAAGGCCTGCTCTCAGTTCATCTTTTGCACAATCAAACGGGTTGGAAATTAGAAGTTCAGACAAACAGAAAAGTCTATCCAGATTTCAGTTTCAGGGAATGGAAAATAGACTGCACCAAAGAAGGTATTTGGTTGCTAACTAGAATTTGTGATGCCATTTGTTGTTCATCTTATTTTGGCTATCTGTATGCTGCAGTTTCGTTCAGAACCGTTTCTTACAACTTGGTTGTGAAGTGTTTCACTTACAAAGCATTAATTTGGTTTCCTGCCAATTACATCACTGATTAATTGCTGTTTATTTTAGAGTGTCATTTTCTGATCAACATTCACCAAATCATCATGGGTCCAGTGGCATTAGAAATGACAAGGCTTGGAACTGGCTCCCAAGAACAACTTTTCATGATGACTATATAAGGGATGATGAGTTCGTAACTTCAGTTGCAGCTACAGCATTTGCTATTCATTCTCTAGAAGAAGCGGAATTACGTAACTTGCAAAAAATGAGAGAGAGCCCTAAATCTTCAAGGAGGACCCAAACTATGAGAAGTAAAGAGGATGACATGCCATTACCAAGGCAGCCAACTTATGGTAGTTATAACTTTTCCTAATAACGTTTAGATTAACATGCCTAACAATCTATGGTAAAGTTTCACTACTAGCTGTTAAGAAGAATGGCCATATTATGTGTATCAGGGGAAACTTCAAAGAAAAGGTCATTTGGACAAGACCTCAGGACCAAAGAAACTGCTTTTCCTGTTAGACGTCCAAGTGGTATATCACCTCCAAGGCCTGTAACCCCGGCACTTGGGTATCAGAAGCAGCAAGGGATTCCGTTACAACACAAAAATGTCAAAACCAGACCAGAAACTTGTGAAAAGGCCATGATAAAAAATATTCAAAAGCAGTAATGCTGATTGCTTGAGCAGTGGTTTTCTTTTCCTCTAAAATTATTATCTATTAGAGGAATTTTAGCGACACTTACTCTAATTCTCTTGCTAATACCTCTTTATTATTAGTTCATAATGACAAATTTTGGTGGATCCTGAGAGACTGGTTTATTAAATGAGATATAAGATCTAAAAAATTTGTAATTTTCAACTAATTTTGATCCATAATAACTGGAATGTTAGAAAATAGAATATTAGAGAGTGTCGTTAAATGGGAATCTAGATTAGTTTCCTCTCATCATTGTAGGCAAAAAATTTCAGGTATGAGAAGATGAAGTCCGAAATTCTTTCCTGGGAGTTTGTGAAAAAGATTCAGGCCAAAGCCCAGGTGGGAATGGAAGAAGGTTTTCCTCAATTCTTGGTGTTTTATTTTTTGTTTCAATTTTGTGAACGTAATCTCGTTGATACAGAGAGCAATGGAAGTGCAAAATTACCAGCATAAGATAGCAAGGGCAGATATGATGCCGCAAGGAGCTAGAGCAGGGTTAGAAGATAAAAGAATAAAAGAGTCTGAAGCGAGAAAGAAAGCAAACAAAAATGGAAAAACAAGCAAGGTCGTTGTTAAATGTTTGTGCTTCAATTCTTAACCAGATAGTGTTGGGAGTCAAGAGTCCAGCCTGGAAATAAAATAGCGCAAACTATTTATTTTCTGACCAAGCTTCGGAAATCCAACTACAACACATAAATGTGATTGACTTTATACAGATGAGATGACATCAAACCTCGCAGCTCAAACTGTTTTTATTGATAAATGATGCTGTTTAAATAAACGAAACGTGCACTAATATAACTGGTCATTAGAAGTTATAGCCTTTCAAGGGCATTCAAGTCATCACGTGCATTGTAATATGCTTTTTATTTATTTATTTTACCACCACTACGTGATATTACCACATTCCTATTCTTTCTACCTGCAATCTATGTTTACTTAAACAACCAAACTGGCTGGTTATTAAGAGGAGGTTTACGGGAGATTGCACGTATTCACAGATATTAATAAGAAGCATGCATTGTCCTTATAAAACTTTGGAACTTTTTATAAACTAGTACCACGAAATTTATTTGTTATTATTCTAATATTCTTTCGCTTAGAATTTGCCAATATACTAGTAATAATACCACCACATGGCAACATTTGACAAGAACTAGAAGAGCTCGTACATGATGTGACTTGCGAAGTTCACATGAATTACTGATTCAGAAATTGAAACAAAATCACTAATAGTCCCAAATCCCTTGAAATATTTAAATAAACCATCCCTTTTTACGAGAATAGTGTTACCATTATTATTACGAGTAAAAGAGAATGAGGAGAAATAATGATGATGAACGAGTGTGGTTACTTTAGAGAAGTTGTATTTATACATCATTTGTGGACAAATTTTTACATAATAAAATGAGATAGAAGAAAAGAGAGAAAAATGAATGATGGAATCATTAA
Source organism: Cajanus cajan (assembly GCF_000230855.2). Lineage (NCBI taxonomy): Eukaryota > Viridiplantae > Streptophyta > Magnoliopsida > Fabales > Fabaceae > Cajanus > Cajanus cajan. Next base: position 60,173,206 of record NC_138521.1, on the reverse strand, counting down.
TACGATAGAGGGAGAGAAACAAAGAAAAAAGAATTATAAAAGTGTCCTAAAATTATGTTGAACGAATAATAACATAATTCTTTAATACCTAATTAGAATCTAAACAATTTCTTGTTCTTGTGAACTCTCCAGACTTTCTTTCCTCTTATGAATGGATTCCTTTTAAGTTGCATCGATTGCTCTTTTTCTTTACTTCTTATTCTTTCGATCACTTTGAATGAATAGGTCATGGACAGTATGGACAGGACTTAGGTGCTCTTTTATAGGTATGTTTTGTGTTATAGTAAAAACATGAGGTGTAATAAATAAATCACCAATGAAGATATAACGTGTAATGACAGTTACACTAGTCTTGTGGGGGAAAAAAAAGAAAAAGAAGACATTTTCACTCCTTTTAATCTCTGTTATTCTCAACTTCCGCAGAAAGATTTCCTCAAGATTGTAATCCAAGCAAGAGAAAGAAAGGACCAGAATGAAGCACAAGAAAGAATCAGAAACAAATACACAATTTTGCCACTCAACACAAACATAATGGTGTTAGCATAAGAGTTATCATATATCCACATAATTCAAAGCCGAAATGCTATATCATTAACAACTAACAACACACTCCACTGAAATCATCTCACTCCCCAAATCTTAATGATACCAAAGGAAAACAGTAAAACACAGGAAACACCATTAACAGCAATAGGCCAATAGCTATGTAAATCCAAGCCACAAACAATTGCAGTTTCACAATGGCCAAAGCTTAAGACCAAAGCCACTTCACAACCAAGTCTTCCTCCTTGTCATTTATGAATTATCACTCTATGACACAGTTATATGTATGTTGAAGTTGAATATGCAACAAGCCTTAGTTAACTCAACAAGGCGTGCTTACTTCCGCAGATGTGGCCTCTCTAGGAGAATCAAGAGATATCACAGTTTCAAATGCACCAACTAGAGCCTTGACCTTGCTCTTCCTTTGCTCAGCAAGCATGCTTGCGGTCTCTTCAATTACATTGTTATACAAACGTGGATTTTCTTTCTTCCCTTCCACATTTTGATGCCTCAAAACCACTTTCTCGGATCCTGATTTTGAACCCTCTATCTTGCTCCTATCTCCACCAACCTTCCTCCCAATACTCCTCCTTTTACTTCCTTCCACAATTTGGAGTTTGGCCACGGCTTTCTCTGATTTGGTATTTGCACCATTTACCTTACCACCACCAAATTTATTGTCCATAATGGTCCTTTTTCTAGCACCATTTATGTCTCTCCGCATGTCATCGCCTAGAATGCGTGCTGGCCTGAATTTGAGTCTCCTTGCAATGGTGTTGGTCTGAGGTTGAAGTTCTATCACTTTTCCTCTCTTAAAATTCAATTTCCGAGCTGCAACAACTTTATTAGCTGCCCCAACTTTTCTGCTCATTTTTTGCCTGATTTTGTAAACTATCCTCACATTTTCACCCTGATGATGATCATGTCCTATTCTGTTGGACTTATATGTAGCATTACTTCGTTTCTCAAGAGAAGAGTTGGATGAGGAAAAAGACGATGATAGTGATAGTGATCGTGGTCGTGATACACTATGCGTTTTGGGCAGCATATTTGACTTCCCTTTGTTGCCAGCCACTGATCTAAGGCCCTTCTTTGAAGATGCACATACCGCAGACTCGCCAGTTTTCTTATTGGTATGATTCAAGCTTTTGTCCCCTGATGATGATGATGAAGGTGAAGGTGAAGGTGAAGGTGAAGACAACTTAGTTGCATCACAAGTCACGGTAGAGTTCTCAGATGAATCTGCAGAGGCAGGTTCAATGACATGTAAAATTCTGTCTGGTGATTTGCCAGTGCTGGCTAGTTCAGGTTTGACTTCTTCAACATTCTCATGAAGTTTCAGAGAAGACTCTCTTGTCATGTTCTTGGTACTCTTGGAACTTAAGCTTGGAGGCTTCTTGACATTGTGTTTTGAAGAGAAGGGGAGACTTGGTTTCCTTGTTTGTTTGCTTCTGCTTTCAGTTTCCTTTATGCTTCTTGAACTACGAGTTTTGTTTTTCACTCTTTCCCTTTTTGTTTGAGTTTTGGAACATTCCTGCACTGGGAGAGATGAAGGCTCAGAATGTGCTTGCTTTAGATCACTGTTATGTTCTGTGGAAATATCTGCTTCTTGAAAAGGTGGTGAGTTTTTCTCTGAAGTTACTATTTCTTCATGTGTTACTTCCTTGATGTCAACAGGACTATTGGCCTTCTCTATTTTTGAAGTTTGAGAAGGCTTTGAACTGCTTCCTGACTTCTTTGTCCTTGCCATGTAAGTCATATTTTCTTCTGGAACTTTGCTTTTCCTTTCCTTTCTGGTAACCCTTTTATGTGTCCAACTCCATGGTTTGGTTTGAACGCCATGTGGGATGCCATATTTGCAAAGATCATGGCAGGAAGCTTTTGGAGCACTAAGATAACGAGAAAGAATCTTAGGAGGAACTTTTGTGATGGTTAATCCCTCATTAGGATTTGCTTTCTCATTAGCATCTTCAGGCTCAATTTTCTCAGACTTCATCTGGTTAGTAGTACTTTCCTCTGCCATCACTTTGATCAAGGAGAATCAACGATTTCAAAGATTCCTGCAATAGATAAGAATCGTTTCAGAGATGCAGAAGGAAGGGTAAATGAAGGGGAGTATGCCGGTCAAAGCAACATGAAATATGTACAACTTTTTTCCACAATCTAGTTCATAATTGGAATGGTGCAAAGCTTCTAATTTCAAAACCTTAGGGATGGTTATCTTGACATATTGATGTTGACTCTACTTGTTCAATGACATGAAAACATTGCAAAGAGTAGATTTAAAAACTTGGATGTGCACCAAATAACTATAATTAGATCCACAAGATTAAGCCTTGGTCTCTAACCAGGTAGAATGATCGGAAATAATTAAAAACTATGCAATGAGGTGCATTACTTCACACAAGATAGGGAATGACATTGGTTGGCTCATTTTGTAAAGTGCTCTGAATTGATTAAATTTATGAAACAAAACAAGGAAGTGAAACAATCTTGAAGGATATCCCAGAATTACCAGGAGATAGACAATAACATCGATACATAGTTTTTCATCAATTACTGCTTTTGTCCATCATTTAATTCCATGATTAGGAAACTGCAGACAATTTAATATTCGTAGTTCAGTAACAAATTTTGCACCGTAGAAGCTTGTGAAATAAATTTCACCGTTGATACACAACCAATTATAATACTAGTCCAAAGGGGTATATAAAGTTTGAAGGAAAGTCCAAACTAGGACATAGAATCAATCACAGGAATGCCACAAGCTATGGTTTCCATGAATACGCCACCAATAATGAATTTAAAAGGAAGAAAAATCCAGGGGTGCTACAAAAGCAGAACCGTACTTACATTACAATTGATTCAGATTTCAGACCAAAAATAAAACATCAGAACAGAACCTCGTGGATGGTGAACATTAGAAGGAAAAAAGAAATTAAATTAGAAACTGAACAAAATTATCTGAGAGACACATTAAACCCAATTAATTCTCTTAACCATTATGGTTATGATCAGAGCACAAGAGAGAATATAATATAATCCCTTGAAACGTAGAATCCTACGGCATTCAAGACATGATTGTGAGTGAGATGGCATTTGTCATTCATCATCATAGCATTCATTAAACGAGGAGATTAAGAAAAAACAAATAAACAAAACAGACACCCCGTGTTTTTAATCATTGTGAACATAGGAAAACAGAAAACAAGTGGCCAAAAGAGAATGCATGGTTGCATACCTTGTTTTTAATGATCTGTGAGATTAATCTTAAAAGGAAAGCAAGGAAGAAAGAAGGTAAGAAAGGTGTAGTCCAAAATTGTGATTTGAGTCAGGAAAGGTTGGATGCAAACTCAAAAGGGTGGTGTTGGATGAGGTGGCGTTTCTGCGAACCAAACCAATGCGCGTTTGTTGCGAGAAAGTAACCTCGAAAGAGAAAGAGAGAGTCCCACCACCACGAATAACACTCTGTCAACCAAGCCACCCTAACCATGCAATATCATTACATTAAGAAGGCACGTCAACATCCATCACCATTATCCTTACCCTTTCCTTTCTATTTAAACACATTCTATTAAACGCCTCCAAGTACATATCTACGTGCATCTTCATTTTAATACTTTTTTTATAAATCACATTAAATTCATCTTTTCATAACTATTCATGTCCATAACAAGGACGCTATTATATTATAAAGAGTAGCATATAACTTTTTTTTTTTTCTTTTTATTTCTTTTATATATATAATAGTGAGGAAGAAGTCCATTGAGCTACTGGTGCAGCGTGCCAAGGTTGGAGAAGAAAGGTTACATCCACCTATAAACACTTCAACACTTAATATAATTTAGACACATAGTGTCTCTCTTTCCACTAGTAATCATAAAGAATGTTTATGATTGTATTTAAATTATATCCAGCATATTGAATTATGAACATGATATAATATAATGACAATTGTTTTTAATATTTTTTTTTTATCAATAATTGTTTTTAATATGATTCTGTTTAGCTATTTCCCCTTTTATGTAAGAGCGTGTTTATTGATTGCACTCGGTAGTGTGTTGTGATGGAAAATAACTAACGTAAATTAATTCCATCTTGGAATGTATGAGATAGAAAGAGATGAATGGAAAGAAGAAAAAAACAAAGAAGAGAAAAAAATGATATGATGATATTATGAGAAAAAACAGTGATAGAAAAAAAAAATGAAAATAAGATTAAAAAGAAGTAAACCTGTCTCGAGGTGAAAGGGTGTCTCCTGCTTAGCTCCTTTATTTCTATGTCTCCATCTCAAGTATTTGGTTACCGGGTGCTCTAAGAATTGGGACACCTACAAAGGACACTAATTAAGGGTTGGTTCAAAGCATAAAATGTGAGTAATAAATGAGTGGACAGTGAATAAATGAACAGGTTCTATCTTTAGATTTGTGTTCCTATTTATACATATACCTTAACGAGGCTTTGAACCTATGGGCTTCGAGTATAATTAGCAACTAGGTAATTTTTCTCGATTATTGCCTTCCTTCACCATATTTGGTTTGATCATGCGAGTGGGTGTTTTGTTGTGATCCTACTTTAGTCAATATTAACCACCTCAGCTTCCTAATAATCTGAATACTGAAAATTAGGTCGATTTCAGGGAAGGAAGTGTAGGCTAAGTGGCTCATGGCATGATATGGATTTTGTTTGTACATCTTTTCCGCATAATGTAATTAGTGTTGTTATAGGGTTATGTTATGCCACTATAATTAACTACCAACAAAAATTGTATATAAATTAGTGTCTGTGTGGACTGTGGAGCTATACACTAATGTCTAATGGGGATATTTAAGTAACTAACTAATAACTATTTATTTAATAAGTTTATTTTAATTAATTTTTTATTTAATTTATTATAATAAAAAAGTTATAAGAATGTCGCAAATAAATTTTGTAACTTTAACTCAACACATGTTTAAATATTACATTGAATTTAAATAAGTTTCATTGAAATTCTTTTTATGTACGTGTGTCCTAAATTTTTAACCATTAACTTGATTAAAAAAATAAAAATAAAATCTTGACATTAATGAATTTAGATTGTCAAAAGTGAATAATGTATTTACTATAGAAATAAAAGTGAGATATTTCAATCATTAATAAAAAATATCAATGAAATATGCAAATTTATGATATATTATGCTTATGCATATGCATATGCATATATTAATTACTAACTTTGATTAATGTTTAAATTTGTTTAATTTTTTCCCTAATGCAAAAACTGGAATTCAATTTATATATATATATATATAAAGTGTAATTTATACTTATCCTTAATATGATATACCAAATTAACTCATATGCCTTGTATTAATTTTGCAAAAAATTTAATATAATTCAACCCTGTAAAGTACAATCTTACAATGCTTTAAAAACTAATTGGTTGTTATACTAATTATAAAAAATAAGCAAATTTATTAAATTTACTCATTTTTATGACATAAAATACAATTGTATTGTATTGACAGTGCGAAACCCCTTATAAAATGGGCTTTTTCTTCTCCAATACCTCTCACCACCAAACTCTTCCTTTAAATAGCCTCCCCATTATAACTGAAATTGCAGTTAATTAGCAAATTGAAAAATGAAAATGGAAAATGAATCAACAAAATAAGAGTCTCCAATTTCAGCAATTCCCTCAGCGGTTTCCTTGCACCATTCAATTTTGGAGCAAGCTTGGTTTCCCTGTTAGGCCGGTCTTCTGCTGTGGGCTCTCCTCCAGGTTCTGGGCCTGAATTGTTTTCATCTTGGGCCTATCTTCCAGTCCAAGTGTTCAATTGAACCAAGGCCCGGTCCGTCCATGATCACATGATCTCATCGTTATTTCAACTTACATAAAACCGTACATGAGAACAACTCAAGTTGTCTTCAAAATTCAAAATAGTAAGAGATACTTTGCAGTTCTATCAGATATATCACCAACAAACATTTGTCCAACTCACAACTGCAATTGGCCCTCGTGGTTTCGAATTTAAATCTTCCTTCAGCAAATACAACATAAAAGTGCAGTAGGGTCTAAATACTCTGTTGAGTGTTGGTTATGGAAGAAATATGGTATTCTGAATCGTTGGTGGTGTTCACTTCTCTACTTGCCACTTGCCACTTGCCAGCTGCTCTGCACTGCTACCCTAAATTTCCCTTTAAAATGCATCATGCCTTAATCATCGGATTATTAAATCTTAGTTATATACCTGCCTATCACTTTCATATTCATATACTTACTGTTAAACATATCAAATTGGATTATAAATTAAACTAACTCACAGTTTAATCACATTTCTTTTTTATTTTATAGTAGAGATAAAAATTATAATGAAATTTATAGCATACAAGTCTAGCTTTAAAAAGTGAATGGTTATACAAATATAAAGTGTATATACAATCATAGGTTAAAAGAAATAACGAACGATTAAAATTGTGATAAAAATCATTTATACAATTTTAAAGTTAGGCATAATCATAATCGCTAATTTTCTATGAATTGTATTTTATCTCAACAAATTCGGTCTTGATCATTTTTTTATCAATAAAAATTACACTATCAATTACAAAATTTGAACTTAAAATTTTGTATATATTATTTTAACTCTTCATTATCATATTAATAATTCTAATAATAAATAAATAATTATTTAAACTTTTGAAATTAGAAGATGTTCTCTTAATAGTTTTTGAAATTAAAAAAAATATTAAAAAAAGTTTTGGCGGATGAGGGTACATATGAGCATAGAGAAGTGAAATTTATTTAATGAAGTAATACGTGTCCTCCATTGAAATTAGTAGAGTGTATATTGTTTGTCCATTACGTCCAAACAAAGAAGAGGTGGAGAATAAATCCTGGGATCCATTCCCATTGCAATTAGTCCATGATGGTTTCGGAAACAAGGGTGGAATCCAAGATGGTGTGCGTGATCGGAGCTGGACCATCGGGTCTAGTAGCCGCAAGGGAGCTTGTGAGAGAAGGTCACAAGGTGGTTGTACTCGAGCAGAACCGCGACATTGGAGGCCAATGGCTTTACGACCCTAACGTACAACACGAGGATCCTTTGGGAGCAAACCCTTGGCTCAAGGTGCATAGCAGCATTTACCACTCTTTGAGGCTCATGTCTCCCAGGGAAGTCATGGGTTTCACCGATTTCCCTTTTTTGGTGAAGAAAGGTAGAGACCCCAGGAGGTTCCCTGGCCACAGAGAGCTCCTTCTCTACCTCAAGGACTTTGCTCAGTGGTTCAACTTGGGAGATATCATCAAGTTCAACACCAAGGTCCATTACGTGGGACCCTTCAATTATGGAGCTGGAGCCTCTAGGGAGGATTTGAAGTGGCTTGTCAGAAGCAAGGAGAACAAGGGTGATCATGAGGAGGAACTTGAACAACTCTTTGATGCTGTCGTTGTCGCCACTGGTCATTACTCTAACCCCAGATTGCCCTCCATTCAAGGTACCTACTACCTACCACTCCTTTACTTTCTAACTTTTTTCATTTTTAATTATCTTCTCTCTCTCTTACATGAACTATATACAATTAGGAATGGACACATGGAGAAGAAAACAAATGCATAGTCACATTTACAGGTCTCCACACCCATTTCGCGGAGAGGTACTATATGATCCATTAAATACATAGGAGATGCTTCTACAACTACTTGTGAAACCTTAAGAATGCAAACATATAGCTATAACCCTAAAAGAGATAAATGTTCTTAAGTTTTCGTATTTGAAATCAGCATTAAATAAAGCACTTCACAATGTTACTGAGCATGAGAAATTTTATACAGATTGTGGTGGTGATTGGAAATTCTTTTAGTGGACAAGAAATATCATTGGAACTTGTGAAAGTAGCCAAGGAAGTACACCTCAGTTCAAAAATAGTTGACATTTATGAGGGTTTATCTAAAGTCATATCCAAACACGACAACTTTCACTTCCATCCACAGGTATCACTTCTTAATCTGATTTGTAATCCTAAGAAGAAGATCCAGGGGTTGTTTTTGCTAACCTGCTCACATTATGCAGATAGACACCCTTCAAGAGGATGGGAGTGTCATTTTCACGGATGGTTCCAAAATTATCGCCGACACTATCTTATACTGCACTGGGTAATATCTCATAACACTAGCAAATCAACTTGGCAAAAAATTGATGGAAGACTAAGGGATCCCAAATTTTATCTTCATGTCTTATACTCACTCACTTTTCTCTCTCTCTCTCTATATATATATATATATATATATATTTTTCTTATTCTTAAATATAAATAAAGTTTTAAAAATATTGAATATTAATATAATATTAATAATAATTATTAATAATACTTAAGATAATTATTTAACTTTTTTAATAATAAAAAAATAGTTAAAAAATAATCACATAAAAATAAAGACTAAAAATAATAGTTTTAATTTTATAAAGATGAAAAATAAAGAAAATTTTTTACAAAAAACTAAAATCAAAATTTATTAATTTTATAGGGACTAAAAACATATTTAAGCCTAAATTTAATTACTTTGATATTATTTAATAATATTTTTAAAAAAATGTCTCTAATTTGATGTATAAGCTTTTGATTACACTATTTCTTTTATCATTTATAGCAAAGATAATTTATAAAAAAAAATATAAGAATAATAAAATTTCATATAAATAACCAATTCTTTTAATACGCATAAAATTAATTATTTTTACTTATAATAAATAATAAAAGAGTCCAGAATAAAAAAAAGTCAAATATTCTAAATTCATCATTGAAAAGGTCAATTTAAAAACAATGGACTTTTGTTTTACAGATTTTAATGAAAGGATTATGTGTATAATGGATCTTAGATTTAAAGATCTTAATAATAGATTATGTGTTTTTATTTAAAAGTTAATTAAAGTTTATTTTAATGCAAACTTTAAAGACTTTTGAAAGTTTCTTTACTAAAAATAAAGAATATTTTTTTAGAAAAATTCTTTAAATTCTTTCTAAAATTGTATCTAGACATACTCTTGGCTGAAAATCCTCATAATTGATGGGATTTAATGGATTATGTGTAGGTACAACTATTCCTTCCCCTTTCTCGACACCAAAGGAATTGTTGTTGTGGATGATAACAGAGTGGGTCCTTTGTATGAACACACTTTCCCCCCAGCACTTGCTCCTTCTCTTTCCTTAGTAGGCATTCCCAAAAGGGTAAATTAATTAGCTTAAATTGGATATGTAATTTTATGTAGAACACTTAATTTTTATTTATTTATTCAGAAGAATATACGATATGTTAGTTGTAATGGAGTATGTATATTTGATAAATATTTGTGTAGTAATCTTGGTTGATGAGTGGTGCAGATTTTGGGGCTCCCTTTCTTTGAGTCCCAAGGAAAATGGATAGCTCAATTGCTTTCTGGGAAAAAAGTTTTGCCATCATATGAGGAAATGATGAAATCCATCGAGGAATTCTATCATTCAAATGAAGTAGCTGGCATTCCTAAACGCCACACCCATGAAATTCAGGGCTTTGAAGTAAGTTTAGTTAGAGGTTGATTTGCTGAAGCATGCAAGGTTAATGACATAATAATATATAACAATTTAGCTCATTTTGCAGTATTGTGATAAATACGGAGAAAATGTAGGATTCCCAAAGTTAGAAGAATGGAGGAAAGAGTTGTGTGTATCAGCCGTAATAAACTTATTTGTCAACTTGGAGACATATCGTGATTCATGGGATGATGATGACAAGGTTCAGGAGGCCCTTCGAAGTCCTTACTTCACTCAACTTGGAGTTGAACTTGAATAACTTTCTCTGTATAACTCTAATAATCAATTAATAATTACTTGTATTTCTATGTTAAAACTTCAATAATCTTTGTCGTGAATATTCTCAATCTTGGTTTGTCCAAGTTTTTGGGCTTATGTTAGTTTGGACGTAATGAAATGTGTCAAAATTCATATAATATTTGAGTTCCAAAGATCCAAACTGTATAAACACCTCACTACACTCCTTATTTCTCATTACTCATCAATAATTTATTTCTCATCTCTTCCTTAATTAGATGTTCAAAGATTTTTTTCTCTCGGTAAGATTCAGATAAAAAGTACAAATCAACAGAATACATATACATGTTATTCAAGGTATATTAATTACAGTTAGGAGTTTCTATAATTTTTGTATTTTTAAAAAATTCAAATATTATAAAACTTTGTGAAATAATAAGAGCATGTTTTATTATGAGAGCATATTATTAAATAGTATATTTTATTATGGGAGATAAGAGAGTTAAATAATAACATTTAAATTATAGATAAAAATAATTAATTATGTAAATTATAAATAAAAATAATCAATGATTAAAAATAAAATTTAATTAAATTTGCTTACTTATAAGATTATTACTATTGACGTCCCATGATTATTACCATCATTATTATATATCTATAGTATGTTGTTGACACTGTCATCATCACCATTATCGTCGTTATTATTATCGCACATACTATTGTCACCCAATACACTATCATCACTTTCACCTTTATTGTTGTTATTATTACTATCATTATTATTAGAAAAAATTCAAGTCTCACATCGATTAGATTAGACAATTAAAATAATATATGAGTGGAGAGTAATCTTTACTTTGCAAGTTGATTTTGTATGATTGAGTTAGGTTCAAATCCATTCTTTTAAAATGATATCAGAGTTATCTTATATCCTTAAAAAGGACCACCTATCCTAGATTCGTTAAAAAAGGGTCACCCATCATTTATCTACGTACCAAGCCTAATAGTACTAGATGTGAGAAAGTATATTGGAAAAAAATCCAAGCCACATTAATTAGAGATTAGACAATTCAAATAGTATATAAGTGGAGAGTAATCCTTATTTTACAAGTTGATTTTGTAAAATTGAGTTAGACTCAAATTTATGAATTAAATTCAAATCCATTATTCTAAGAATTACTATGAAATGATGATGTAAGTGATTGTTGCAACTACAATGACAATGATGATAGTAATGATTGTAATGTTGATAATTATTAAGATAACAACAATAATAATATTATAATTAAGTATCTAAAATCTAAGTTTTAATTTCAATTATTAATTTTTTATCTATAATATAATGATTATTATTTGATTCTTTAACTCTCATAAAATAAAACACGTACGTTTTTATTGAATATGTTATCTCTATATATATATATAATAAATATGGTTCTGTTAATAATTCATTAATTCAACTAATAATTCATTAACTTACGATCTTATTCGAGTTGAGGTTCGGTCTGGTTATAACAAAAGTACCTGTCATGATTGAAATCAATAAACATGTAGAATATTTCCCCCCCTAAAAGTATGATGTATAGACGCGTTTAATTGCATGTTATGCACGTTTAATTTATAGTTATAGTTAATTAGAATAAGTAAAAGAAAATATATTTACCAATTATAGTACCTGTCTGTCCACTAGCTTTTGTTCCCTGAAAAAAATATTGATATGATGTAGCCACTCTACGTTGGTAACTGTCGGCCACTAGACTTGACCCAAACGCAGTAAGGCGTTACCTTTGTTGCCACAAATTTTGTGCTAATCAAAATTCTAAAGAAAAGATTTTGTTTAAAAAGCCAACGAAATTGGTACCGTGGTTGCATTATGCATACGTGTCCATATAACCAGACAAATTAATTAATGCTGCTTTATTTAAAAAGTTCTTTCTAAACTTTTATTTATTTATAAATAAATAAACTTAATTATATAATTATATTTAAGAACATATCAATATATTTTTAACAACTGAAAGCAAATGTTTAAAGATAATTAATGATCATTAAAAAAAAAACATGGAGTTGTGAAAATACCACTTTATTATTCTTAAAATAGATCGATGCCATAGGAAATAATTATACTTTTAATTATACATTATACCAAGTTGTATTTATTCTCTTATATTGAATAATATGAAATAAATCACTTTATTTAATATATATATATATATATATATATATATATATAAAGTTAGTGTAGAAAATGATATCTGAAAAAACTAAAATTAAATATATTCAAGTACGTGTTTTATGTTGGAAAATATGATACATAAAACTATCTAATATAAGGCTAATGGATAATTTATTATTTTTGACTTTTCTTAATTTTGTGTAATTATAACGAGACAATAAAAATAATACTCGTATACCTCACTATAAAAAAAAATAACGAGAATATAATCACCATCACTATCTCACCAAATATGTTGTTTAAAAACTTTTTTTTTTTTTTCGAAAAGGACTTTCTCTAGTGAGGTTTTTTTTTTTAAAAAAAAAAATTGTTAGTTTGATTGGTTTCTAGAGTATGATTGAAATGAATGAAGGTAATGACTTTATGCAAATCTTACTACCTAATTGATGACCATGTACAAAGAACAAATTTTCTCTTTTACTTGGATTGCATCGTAACACATACCCGTTTATATCTTACATAAATGTGTTTCGACATGGAGTAAAACTAATTCTTACTCAAGTTGATTACAGTTTGAGAGTTACAATTCATAATGTACTTTTGTTGTGAGCTTTTGGGTTTGATCTGTGTGATGGTGAATTATGGTCCGTACCGAGTTGTATATGTCGGATATGACAACAAAATGGGGACGGTTGATTAATGTTGTAATTCGACCACGTACGTATTGAATTATTATGCTTCATGGCATGTGAAGCATATAGAAAGTGGAATACATGCAGAAGGCGCGTGAGTGCACACCAATTGGTTTAAAGGTGTGGCAAATTAATGCAAATTACTCACGAATCACGATACATGTCACCTTCATTTCTTCTTGAAGTGGTGTTTAATTTTTAAATACTCTTGGAATCCATAGAAGCAGCCAAGCAGGGGATATCTGCTTTATTCTTTATTGGCACCTGTTTTTTGAAGCATTCATTTTGGTAGATATATTTCCATTTTGTTTCATTTTTCTTGGCGTGTTACAATTGTAATGTGGAGTTTTGAGTTGGGAACAACTTCGTGCTCAATTATTCTCTACTCAAACATTAATTCATTTCATTATAATAGTACCATAGGTATAATAAGATATGGAATTAAAAGTGTAGTGATTAACATAAAATTGTGATATTTTAATTAAAAGATAAGTCACACAATTAATTTTTTTCCTAACAAAATTTAAAATTTATATTTAAGTTAGGATGATTTAACAATCTATTTTTGCAATTTCAAAAGAATAAATTTTATGCTGGATATTAAAGAATGATTTTGCTCTTAAGTTTATTTATTATCTGCTTGCAATTCAACTCAAGAATAACATTTTGGAAGTCAATTTTTAGAGTTTTTTACTCAAATAATATTATTTTAAAAAATATTTACCTAAATAGCAACGATGCAAATTTATTTTCTCAACTAGCACTATCTACTGTTCACGTTTTGGAACGGGCCATTCTGAAATCAAAACGGACCGTTCCGAATTAAAAAATAACACATGGAAAACAAATCAGAACGGGTCGTTCCAATCAAAATTAGCACATAAAAAGTGGAACCAGAACGGCCCGTTTTGCTTTCAGAACGGGCCGTTCTGACCTACAAATAAATTTTTTTTTCGATATCAAATTCCGAAACTCAGAAATTAACATCAAATAATTAAATTTATTGAATATTAACATTATAAATATATCTAAATAAATTTATTAAAATTCAATACAACAATAAAGATCAATGATGACAAAAACTGATTATGTTGTTCTCTAATGTCCATTTCTGTTTTAATCCTGCTGAACTTTAACCGACCCTTGAAAGTTCGTTTGAGTTTTGAATTTGGTTTATTTTTTTTTAGGTTCGTTCCTGGAGTATCCACCGCCGACAGCAGTGACTAATCTCCTCGCTACGTTGGAGGCACCTCAAAGGGTGGGATAGCTGGCCCCAAGATTTAACGCGGCTGCATACACAAGGCAGGATTCGAACCCCTGACCTTGCTTAAACGTGGATCAACCCCTACCGTTGAACCACACGCTTGGGGTTAGGTCATATTTTTATTAAAATTTAGAGATTAATTTGAAGAATTATTTAATACTTAACTTACTAGGTAACATATTTAATATATATATATATATATATATATATATATAATATTTTATTTTAGATGATTTGTTGATTCGATACATGTCCTTTTAAGTTGGGTGATTTTTGTCGTATGAAGGATATATCTATTTATAATAATAGTGTGAATAACTGTACTTATTATATAAATATTAATTAATTGTTTTCTATGCTTATAATATTCACTTCCTTTAAATATTACCATCACACATGCCAATAGTTTCTACTTTCTACTTTCTTTCCTTGTCAATTTATTATGTCAAAATCACATACATGAAATTTAATGTACTATAATTTTCCACCACATTGGAGAATAACTTTTTTTATTTATTACTATAATTTTTTAAATTTAAATTAAATTACTTTGTTAGTTTCTTATTTTATTTAATCAAAACAATTTGCTCTTTTTATTATTAAAAGGTGGAATTTAATTTCTTAGTTTTAAAAATTATACACTGTACTCTTGTTCATTCAATTAAAACTAACAATATTAACTCCTAATACATATGGTACAATAAAAAAAATGACACATATTGTACATGTAAAAAAAAATTAATCTTGTTGGTCTCAATTGGATAAGACAATCACATTGTATCTTTTTAAAAAAAAAAATAATTAAGAAAGAAAATTAAACTAATTAAATAAAATAAGGTACTGAAAAAGTAATTTAACATTAAATTTATCATAATTTTTTAATATGGTACCTTCCACATTTCTAAATATGCACTTAATTTTTGAATTTTTGCGACTGATATTTCAAACACTAATTAACATACTAACAAACAAAGTTAAATTTAAGCCTAAAAGTCAACTTATAAATCACCATACATGTTTTCTTAGAAGCTCTTAAACGCAAATACTGTACGCACTTGTTTACTAAAGGGAACTTGATTATATTTAACGAACGCACCAACACAGTGGACATGGACAGGCCATATATAAGATGTTGCTTTACATTAGTCCTAAACAAATAGGCCATGAGATTATTGACATGTTGGTGTTCGCATTAATCCTAATTCTTAAACAAATGTTAAATTTTATTGAATAAAACAAAGTGATAGATATGTCATTTATGCAAAAAGAAAAAGTGATCGATAACTCAGTCACTTGAAATTGGAAAAAGAAAGAGATTCTATATATGTCAATCTTTTTTCATATATAAAAGGATAACAACCGTTTGGAATAAAAGAAAGAGTCGGTGTAAAATCTTTTTATATTAAGAATCAATTATATCTTTTAATAATATCATATCATTTATTTATTTAATAAAATAAAATAAAATAAAATAATTTAAAAAATATGATTAGTTGTTAATGTAAAAAAAATTATACTAACAATGTATAAATGATTACTCTAAAAGAAAATAGCATGAAACACATGATTAGTTACATAAACATGCAGACAGATTTTTTAAATAGAATTTTGAGAATGTGTCCAAGAAATTTATACCGGCTCCTTGGATCCTGGTCTTGAAATCTTGGTAGATCTTGTTCTAGGGTAGTGTGGTAGGTGGAGCTAGCCTATAGAGATTGAGGGTTTTGTGCATTGGTAGGGTCAAATGAATTGATCATGGAAATATGTATAGCTGGTAACCCACATATAAAATTTGAAATAATTAGGGAAGCATTCAATTATTGTACAGGAAAGGTGTATAATTGCACGGAAATAAATACAGATTCATGAAACGACATTTGCTAAACTACATGGAAATAAACACAGGATTCAAGAACCGACAATTTTTTTATTATAATTATATTAATGATGCATTTAATTTTTTGATGACTATTCTCTGTTTAAAAATATTATTCATTAATTTTAATTAAATTTTATTTTTTAATTATAATTTTTCATTTTCCATACTCGAAATCAAAACTTTATTTAAAGATATAAAATTTAGTATTATTTAAGCTAATGACTATATTGATTCATTAAAAATGACTTTTTAAGTAGAATGAAAAGTGAATGAATTGAATAATTTTTTTTAATTATAATGTATTAAATAATAATAATTTATTAATTTATTTTGATTCATTATAAATTTATTTAAAATTTCAATTTATAAAGGATTCATTTAATAAAATTTATCCATTTTTTTTAATTCATATGAATCGAATTCGATATCATGAATTTACAACAACTTGGGCATACTAACCAACTAACTATACTAAACTTCATCTATTGGTCAACCAATAATTCTATAAAGTTGTTTTTAAAAGACTAAAAAAAAAAAATACTTTCTCTTCCCATCTCGTCCTTTCTTCTCTCTCCCCTGTAGGGCCCGATAGTCCACCTGTTCCTCCACCATAGTATGATATTGTCCGCTTTGGGCCCAAGCCCGCACGGTTTTGTTTTTGGGCTCCTTCCCAAAAGGCCTCATACTATGTGGAATGGTGGACACTTATAAACTAGCCAATGTTCCTTCATTTTACCGATGTGGGACTTGGGATGAATCCCAACAAACCTCCCCTCAGACCAAGGACCACATGTCTCGTGATCTCCTCCCCTCAAGCGATAATCCGTCACCATCTTGTACCGCCGTTAACTCTACGGGACACGCCGCCTGAACACCACAATATCAGGAAGACTTTCGACACAAGGCACCAAGTTCGAATCTCAATCGCGAGGCACAACACTGAGGGTCTTCCCGCATCAAACCCAGACGAACCGTTGGCTCTGATACCACTTGTAGGGCCCGATAGTCCACCTGTTCCTTGTCCGCTTTGGGCGGCGTGTCCCGTAGAGTTAACGGCGGTACAAGATGGTGACGGATTATCGCTTGAGGGGAGGAGATCACGAGACATGTGGTCCTTGGTCTGAGGGGAGGTTTGTTAGGATTCATCCCAAAAGGCCTCATACTATGTGGAATGGTGGACACTTATAAACTAGCCAATGTTCCTTCATTTTACCGATGTGGGACTTGGGATGAATCCCAACATCCCCTACCTCTTATCTTTCTCTTCTTCCTTTCTCTCCTCTCTCTCATTCATATTGTGTTTTAATTTACTCATTTCAATTAGAACATAATGTCATACAAATCCCAACTTTTAGGGATGATAAATATATTCTAAACGAAAAAACAAATAGTTTTTACTTAAACTATTACATGCTCGTCAATTCATCAAGAGTTCTGATCTATTTACTTAAATATATTCATAATTTCTTTTAAAAAAATTAATAAAAAGCTCTTAAAAATATTTCTAACTTATATCTAGATATGTTCATAATCTCTTAGAAAAAACTTATCAACAACTTATTTATATTTATCTTATACTATAAATATTTATGAAGGCATTTAAAAAAATTTATAAAAATCTTGAGTAGTTCTGAAGATATTTTAAATTTGTTTTAATAAGCAACAAATGCTCAACTTATACAAAATTTATAAGGTCATGCTCATGTTCAAATCCTGTCTCACCAATGTAACCATTTTTATTTTTCATTTATCCCTTCAAAACTCAATTATATATATACATTTTTATTTTTCGTTTTTTCAATTATTTATACAATGAATTTTATTTTATTTTAATCATGATTTTATAATTTATATGAAATTAATTTTTAATTTTAAAATCTATCATGGTTATGTATAAATGATTTTAATTTTTCTCTTTTTATAAACTAAAATTAGGTCGATGATAACTTGTAATTTTTTTTATTATTTGTAATATTAGTGTTATATATAATTTTATTTTTAAAAACTACTTAGTTACTTTTTAAAATTTTATTTTATTTTTACTCATGATTTAATTCTTAATTTTTAAAATTTTGAAAATAAAACAACATTTTATAAGTACTTAAATAATATTATATTAAAATAATTTAAAAGTGCTTATTAATATATATAACTGTAATAACTTATTAAATTTTAAATATTTATAATAAATTCTTATTAAGTAAGATTTTTTTAAGCATCCAACAAACTCATAATCCCCTTAAAAGCCAATTTGAGTCTTAAGAATAATGCCCGAGCAACATAAATTATGTTGATATTTTTATGATAAAAAGGCTTTTCCACATAGTTAAATTGATGTGATGTGAGACATCTTATTTTTGCTAGGAGCTTAGTTAATGCAGGTTCCTAGGTATAGTTTAATTGTGGCTTGAAAGAATGAGAGTTGAGTCTCCACCAAGAGCTTGGGCCTTGTCTTAGCTTGTGGTCCATGGCCCATGAAGGCCCCATAACCGTGGCAAGTTCCCGCTGGTGGCCCAACTTCACTGTCCAAGTTCTCATACTTTCCAATGGTGGAATCCAAGCCCTCTCTCGTAACATAAGGCCGATTACTATACTGAGCTATATACTGTGTTTCAAAACTTGGCCAACACAACACAGATTTCTGAGCAATTTAATATTGGCTTCTTTTAACATGTGTAAAAAATCCTTTACATGAAGTCCAAGAGTGCAATTTTATGAGTTTTTGAACTAGAATAAACAAATTTAATTAATTTATATATATAATGAGTAGTTTTCTTGAATTTTAGCCTTCAAATATTTAGAGTACGAGTGATTCTATGTCATATTGCTCTCAAACAATTAATTACAACTATATAATCTATTATTTCTGTTTGTAAATTTTTTTATCTTCTTATCTAATTTAATTATTTATTTATCATATATTTATAAATTAAAATTTAATATTATTAAATAATTAATTAATAATTAAAAATAATCTTTTATGGCAATATAAATCATTTATATAAATAAAAAAAATATAATTTATGAGTTAAAAAATATCTATTTGTACAAATTTTAAATATAATCTATATATTTAACTATAATATTTATTTGTATAAAATTTAGTTATATATACCAAAGATTTTATCCATAAAATAAATATGTTAAAATATTAATTTATATTAAAAGAGAATAAATGTTAGTTTTTATTAGTTGAATTGTCTTGTTAGCACTACATTTTATAGGCATTTAATAAAGTGTAGTAGTGTTGAAGATTTTTATTCTTCTTCTTTTTAGCGTATTAAATATTCAAATTCTAATTTTTTGTGGCTAAAATAAAATTTTGGGTTTGTGATGCTCATTTCAAGCCTATGATTATTTGCACTCCTTGTTTATAGCAAGAAAAATGACACTTCATATCTATATTAAAAATTTAATTATTTTTATTAACAATTATTTATAAATAATCTTATAATAAAATAAATTAAAAATAATGTGTAAATTATAAAATAAAAAAAATGACGTCAGAAAAGGTGGTTTCTAAGAAATTAGAAAAAATAAATAAGGAAGCAAGACAAAAAAGTTCATATTAAAATGAAAGTAAAAAATACTTATAAAAGAAATATATCTTTTGTATAATGCAATAAATATTAAAGGAGCTAAATTATAATTTCTTTATATAATGCTATAAAAAAAATATCCTCTTTTTTTTTGGTTCTTGATCTCTCTCGAAATTCATTTATGCTTTCCACCTCTTCCTTTTAAACTTTTCATGTGCTCTTATTTTAGTGGTATTTGACTAAAAGGACGCAGAGTCATAGTGGCAGCACATTTAAATTGTTAGGGCAACTTTGTTTGAATTAGTTAATGTAAGTTGATGGAGTATTAATTAACATTAATTGGTCATAGATGTATTAGTGTTTTAAAACCCGGACCGATCGGCTGGTCGGACCGGTTGGACCGGGAACCGGTGGTCCAGCCGGTTCGAATCTGAAGTTAGATCAGTTATGCAGTCGACTCGTTTCAAATCGGATTGAACCGGTCAATTTTCTGGTTCAACCGGTGAACCGGTGGGTCAAACCGGTTCAACCACTTTTTTTTTTTTTTTTTTAAATTTTAAGGGACCATAAATCACAAAAATAATAATGAAAATTGAATCTCTTAATGAAAAAGCAAGGAGTCTTATTAAATATAACAATGACTACTTGTTTTAATATATTTGTTTGTAATATATACAACTTAAATAACTTTTATAGTATATTATTAATTTTAAATTATATATTTAATAATTCAATATCTATGTAAATATTATATATATTATTTTGTGATATTAATTGCAAGCATATTATATATGTACATATTATTTATATTTTTAATTTGCATTAATATACCGTTTAACATGTAATTTTTTTATGTATTTTTTTACAAAATAAAAATAAAAATAATTTTAAATAAGAGAAAAATTTAAATTTAAAATAAGATATGAATTTATTAAAATTTATAAGTATAAATATATTTAATATGAATATTTTTTAATATAAATAAATAAATCGAGTCATGCGGTTCAACCAGTGACCTACCGGTTCAACTTTTGACTCACTGACCCAGTACCTTAACCGGTTCGATGACCGGTCCGGTTTTTAAAACTATGGATGTATATGTATCAGGTATTGCAAACAATAATTGGTGAGTTTTGTAGTCCTAACTATAATCATTTATCTTTTGGAAGAAAGGAAGCAAGTGCAGTCAGTGCAGAAGTGCCCCCATTTGCTTCAAAGATAGAAAGGGTGGGGCATCTTCCGGTCATCAACAAAATTTGTTTTGGTCAATTCAGTCATCAAATTTTTAGTAATCTCATCCTCAAACCAGTTTTCATATTGTTAGGCCAAACTCATCGATTAATAATAATCGATTTTTGTGGGAAGAAACTTTCATAATTTTAAATCATGTTTTCATTAAGCAAAAAAGTAGTTTAAACACTAGTGGTAAAAAGCTAAAAACGAAAACAGGTAATTTTTACTTCTTTTTTTATTATTATTAACATGCACATGTACTTTTTTTTTATTTCAAAGAAGTTTAGGCATTATTGTTTTTAGTTTACATCAATTAGGTTATATTTAATTAGTTTTAAAATCTTAAAAGCCAAAAAGTTGTCATATCGAATTATCTGAAGGAAAAGACTTACATTCAATCTCTTTGTATTCAAAAGAGAGGACAGGTTATTTCACTTTGGCTTCAAAAGAAGTTGATCAGACTTTTAATGATTGTGCATTTGTGCTCACTCATAAACTTGAGTGCATGACTACTAAGTTCGTTTTTTTTTTAAAAGAAAAATGATAATGTCTTGATGACATTTCGAAATACGTTTGAATAATTAAAATAATAATTTAAATTATAAAATATTAAATTAAATAATTATTTAATAATAAATTTGTTAAAAAAATATTAATTATTTAATATTCGAAGGGTGAATCGAAGAAAAGTTGAGAGACTATATCTTTACTCTTTTTTTAACCATGCTTTACATATGGGATATTTTTTTGTTAGAAATACGGATTAATTTTTATTTGAAATTATAGGTATATAAGATAATATTTTTTAATATAATTTTTTATATTAAGATTAAGATTAGATATGATAACTAAATTTTTATTTATGAGTATCCATCTAATCCAGACTCAATTTTAATAGGAAAATCTGTTTTAACCGATTATGAATTTGAATATGGATTTTTTTTTTTACTTGAAGAATCGAGTTTAAGTATGTAACTTTTAGCTTCGTACCTATCTCTTCTCTGTCCCATTACATTATTTTTACATTTTTCTATAGCAAAATATATATATTTGTATATATATATATATATATATATATATATTTGTATATATATATATATATATATATCAAAATTAAGTTTTTAATTTTTATAAATATTAAAAATATAAGTTAATTATTTTAATAATTAAATATTTTACATTATAACAATAATTAAGTAGCAAATTTAAAAGAATACATTTAATTAAAAATGTAATTTAATTCTTAAATTTTTTTCATTGATAAGTTCTTTCTTATTTATTATTTTTATATATTATTTATATTATAATATAATTATTAATTTATATTTTAATTTATTTAAAATGCATAAATCAATTATTTTTTTTAAAAAAGTGATGGGTCCCCATGGATTTATCCGAGTCCAATAAAACTTGAGGGGATGAAGATGATTTTAAAAATATAAACTCATATATTTAAAATTTGAACCCAAACTCGCCTTGCCTTTTATGAGAGTAGAGAGAAAAAAACTCACTATTAGTCCGTCTCATTACCATCCTTAACCATGATTTGAATCCTAGACAACTTAAAAACACAATGTGTCAACCAATGTTAGTAAAAATTAATCATTATTTATTTTCAATTATGTTTTACTTGGAAGAGGGAAGGAATTAAAAGGAATGAGAGAAAATGATGGTGAGAATTGATTGGATAAGAAATTGGTAGTAAATAGAGTGAATTTATAGTTGTTTGTTAGAATGAAATTAGATGAAAATAGAGGAAATATGGTATTTTAAAATTATATTTTATGTAGTTAAATTGTATTTATAAAAAATATAAATTTTCATTTTATCCTTCTTTATATTAAAATGGAATTATTTATTTATTTTTATATACAACATATAGTAATATATATATATATATATATATATAATATAGTAGCATAATTGATTAATAGTTAATTAATTAAATAAATAATGCAATATTACATGAATATTTTTATTTAAGTAAATGATCATAACATTAAATGAGACATTTTATTATAATATTGAGTACAAAATACATATATAATAAAATATAAACTAAAATGTTATTATAACGATCCATCTGGTTACTATATTTATTACGATCCAACAACAACTAAATGAAAGTACTAGCGTCAAACGTCAGCCTATGATATTATGCAACAAGTAAGTAAATCTCATGTAAGCAATTGTATATGCAAGAAATAAAATGATTGTTCCTAACATTTACACATACTTATTACAAAAGAAGTAACTACTACATACACAATAAATCTAATCGTCGGTCAAACGTTTATACAAGACCTAACTACCTCAAGATAACAACATTCAAAAGAAAGTCACCTCCGAACAGCACCACTCAACCCCGTTAATCCTATATATCCTGCTTTCATACCAAATATTATCATAGCAATCCCAAATCACAAGGGAAAATGTAGGTTATGCTTGTAATACAAAATCAATGTCAAACAACAACATGCAACATAAACAACTTAAAATTTACATCATTCATTACATCTTATTAGGTCTCATCATACAACTTAAGGCACTCAAACAACGTGTACAACTAAGCAATGTCATTATAGATACAAGACAACGCATAGTCATTAGACAACATCACATTCACAACTTTCATCAAATATCAGCATCTACATCTTTATCCCTTCAACTTAACCATTTTCAGTATGTACATATGCATATTACTAGATAAAATGTACATTTATATCATTAATTCATCCCAAACAACATAGAACTACACAAACACTCATACAACTATCATCCACCTAAACATCTTTAACAGGACGACATAATTTACATACATATAAATACAATCAATGCTTTGTCACGTATATCAACCACAGATTTCTTACAAGTGAGGTGAGTAATTTAAGTGGTTTATCCCTACTGAATCATAGCATTAAACTTATCTTAACCAAGTTAGGTATAGTACAATGTTAGGCATCATAAGAGAGCCAGGTATAGACAACTTAGTTTGATTTCTCAGGCTTTAATACTTAAACAAGGAAGTATAATATTATGTCAAGATAGAATAGTTTGGGTATGGAGCTACCATAGTATTAGCTAGCTTAACTAAACCACCTGTGGGATTAACCCACCAATTATCCTCCAAATACTACAATCCTCCAATATTAGGTTAGGGATTTTAACCACCGAATTTGTATTTTACTCAATTGGTTACTTATAATCAATATAGCTCAACTATGCCCATATCCTATGATCATTTTATACATGTATGTCTCGACCTTGTCCACATATGAATACCACATAGAACCTAGAAGAGACAATAAAAAATAACATACCCATTCAGAAGTCAACTTACTTGCTAAAGGATTCAACATAGCGTATATTCGCACAATTAGATATTAAACTTTAAGGATATCTTTAACTCTCCTCTAGTGTCTATGTATCTGAACATAGTCATGTATCACAATCACATGCCTAACAACTGAATAGCTTAACAATTTATCATCATACATCATTACAGCTTAAACATCATTCATCTTATGTTTTAACCATATAACACATAACAATTTATCAACTTACTTCTTAATTTACAACTTAATCATCCTTTGACATATATATTAATTGTCAACTTAACGATAATAATAAACACAACATTGTGTACACAATAACTTTACAACTTTCAACTTTAACAACTGTTAGCATACATCTTACAACTATAAAACAACTTAAAACATCAAAGCAATATAATAACTTAACATCAAAGTAGTTTTACAACTTTAAGCATACATCAACAAAAGTAACATCCTAACAATCAACTGAATTTAACCAAACAAATTAACAATTGAATAACTTAAAAAACATAACTTTCAACAACTAATACAACTTACAACATGTATAATAATCTGATGAGCCTAAATTATACTTGTTTTTATACAAGATTTAATGATCAAATTCTTCCATTCTTTGTATCATTGCATTTTAATTGTTCTCATTTTGGTTTCTTTTGTATATGCAGGTATTCAAGTAGAGAATTGAGGATAAAAAGGCCAAAGGAGTGGAAATCAAAAGAATTAAGGAGCAGAGCAGGCAACCGCGCCGGGCGCCGTGTTAATCTCGCCGGGCGGGCATAAAATAGAGTACTCTCAGCCTTTGGAAACCTTGCGCCGGGCGCAATTTAGAATTTCGCCGGGCGCAATTCAAGGCCGCGAGCACATTGAGCATCAGGGGAAGCCCGCGCCGGGCGCGAAGTGTAACGCGCCGGGCGCAATAACCCTAATTTGTCTCCTCAGGCTGCATAAAAGGAAAATTTCGAGGGTTTTCTCCCTCATTCACGCAGGGGCGCCTCCAGGAGCTGCGGAAGGGATTCCCAGAGCTTGGGAACGGCCATGGTGGATCATTCCTTCGGTTCTTCCTTTCCTCTTCCATCTCTATTTTAGTTTTCCCCTCTTTGTTTTGAGAGGTTCTATCCGTTGTATTGGGGTTTTGATGTAACCAACAAACTCTATTGTAATCCCTTTGTGTTTAATGTTATATATGTGTTGTTTCATTCCTTGTTGTGTATGATTCTATGCTTAATGCTTGCTTTGGCTTGATCACCCTTTGCATGATTTAAGGTTTCATTGAGTATTGGGAAATATCCTTGAAACTAGTTCTGAATATATGCCTAGTGGGAATTGTATCTAGGGATAGGGCTTGACCCATTAGTAGTCTTAAAACCCTAACCGGTAATGCAGGTGGAGGTATTGAGTACTCAAGGGATTGATATTCAATATTTTGCACCTAGGCTCTTTCTCTAAGGAATTAGGTCTGAGTAAATTTATGGTTGACTGAACAATGAATGTAACAAGAGACATAGGATTCACTAGTGTTTCTTTGGTGAAATCAAACCCCCACAACTTCAAGTGTCCATTTTACCATTTCTCACCCCATTTCATTTCTAATTCATTCATTTGTGTTTTAACAATTCCAGTAGTTTTGTTCTTAAATTCATATTCATATTTATTGGGATTGTTCTCAAGTCACAAGTAGCCAATGAATGCTTAGTTTACCTTCTAATCCCTGTGGATACGATATTTTTACTACTTGTACGGCCGGTACACTTGCCGTGTTTGAGTCCGTTGAGGGAAGTAACCTAATCTATAATTATAATAAAAAGTACTTCAACGGAAATCTCAACAAGTTTTTGGCGCCGTTGCCGGGGATTAGAATGGCAAATTGAGTATTTATAGCTATTTGTGACTTGTTTGTTTATATGTAAATATGTTTTGTGTTATATGTTGTTTGTGTTATGTATTGTTTGTGTTATTTGTTAAGTGTGTGAATCATGTTTGAAATGAGTAAATATAGGTTATACTTTGTTTGGAGTGTGAGAAATGAGGTAATTCTGGTTCTGGTTGGTTACAAGGCTCCTTTCAAAGCAAATTTAGGCAAAATGTGACCATTTCAGAGTACCACGCCCGGCGCGAGTTTGTGCTGCGCCCGGCGCGGTATCAGAATTTGAACCTCGTTGGCCTTTTACTGATATGGCGCCCGACGCGAGTTTGTGCTGCGCCCGGCGCGAGCACTCTCCTGAACCTATATTTCTCTGTTTTCAAGCATGTTTCTTTGTGGTTAATTTTGGTCTAAGGTTGTTCTTCATTTTTGATATAATTGTATGGTCATCATTGTATACAATGCTCACCATGTTCTTCATGATTATACTCTTTCACAACTTCTGGTTACTAGGACTTGCAGGCATATACTGGTTGGCCTGGGGACCAGGCTTCTAAATGTGGGGGAGTGGAGCTGCTGATGCAGATGCGGTTGAGCACTTACTGAGGAAGATGACCAAATTTGATGGAAATAGATGAAGCTCACCTTAGTTCACCTCTGTTTGCAATTTATTCTTCTGTTGTTATTTTCAGTATTTTAATTGTTTTTGGATTACTCTGGTTGGTACATCTTTTTGAATATCCTGCTAGAGCATGGTTTTTAATCTTGTTGAATACTTGTTTTGTATGTGATCAATTTTGGATTGAGGTTTGCTTAATGTTGATGGTGTGTGTACTTTAGACATTTTCAAGTCATATTAGAGCTTTAGTTCATGATTAGTTGCATACGGGTTTCAATGTTGATCATAGACTGAGTTGAGTGTGATAATCTGTGGATGCCAACCGAGTGAGGTCTGAGCCTAAATACTGATGAGAGAAACTACACTTATGTTGCATGATAGACTTTGCTTGAGTTTCCCGGGTGGTTTGCTAGTGTAGTGCAATTACATGATCAAGGCATTTCTATATTTTGATAACCATCTAAGCCAAAAAGCCATATTTATTTTTCTTTTGACCCATATCTTCCTAAGCTTAAACACTCAACCTTCCACTTATCCCAACTTTGAAAAATTAACCATAAACCTTTGTTTTGGTTAAGAGAGTATATTGATGACATCAAATAAGTTTGGGGGAGTTGAAGAATGAAGAAATTTGAGAAAGAAGAAGTATGTGGTCAGAAAAAAAAAAAAAATGAAATAAGATGCAAAAGTGTACAGATGCATCATATAAAGGCTAATGGCTGGAATTGGTTGAGGGCCTGTGCTAAAATGATACATTGGGGTATGGAGAAAGAAATTATTGAAGAAATTTCAAGTACTCTCTTAAGCTATAGCACCCTTATTCCTTGAAAAACCATGAAACCGCTATGCTTGACCCTAATTACCTTAAATTGCCCTAATAAAGCCCTTGTGATAAGTGCCTGCATGTGTATTACCATTGGTTTCATTTGGAAACGAAGAGCAAAGTTGAATCCTGTGGCGTGAGTAGTAGATATGAGAGAAACACTCACCCCTATACACTAGTGTGCATAGAGAGAAACACTTTCCTAGTGAGGATGCATTCATAGATAGTCATTAGCTTTTCTCAGTTCTTTGATCTCTTTTGAAACTTTTGTTTGCACATTGTCATGTTCCATTGCAATAATTGTGGCTGAAAATTCGTTTAAGGTTCATGCTTGTGAAATGAAATTGTAAGTGAACCAAGAATAAGGAATTTGACACACATGCATTGCTTGTTATCTGCTTGATTAATTACCTTTTGCTTGAGGACAAGCAAGGTTCTAAGTTTGGGGGAATTTGATGAGCCTAAATTATACTTGTTTTTATACAAGATTTAATGATCAAATTCTTCCATTCTTTGTATCATTGCATTTTAATTGTTCTCATTTTGGTTTCTTTTGTATATGCAGGTATTCAAGTAGAGAATTGAGGATAAAAAGGCCAAAGGAGTGGAAATCAAAAGAATTAAGGAGCAGAGCAGGCAACCGCGCCGGGCGCCGTGTTAATCTCGCCGGGCGGGCATAAAATAGAGTACTCTCAGCCTTTGGAAACCTTGCGCCGGGCGCAATTTAGAATTTCGCCGGGCGCAATTCAAGGCCGCGAGCACATTGAGCATCAGGGGAAGCCCGCGCCGGGCGCGAAGTGTAACGCGCCGGGCGCAATAACCCTAATTTGTCTCCTCAGGCTGCATAAAAGGAAAATTTCGAGGGTTTTCTCCCTCATTCACGCAGGGGCGCCTCCAGGAGCTGCGGAAGGGATTCCCAGAGCTTGGGAACGGCCATGGTGGATCATTCCTTCGGTTCTTCCTTTCCTCTTCCATCTCTATTTTAGTTTTCCCCTCTTTGTTTTGAGAGGTTCTATCCGTTGTATTGGGGTTTTGATGTAACCAACAAACTCTATTGTAATCCCTTTGTGTTTAATGTTATATATGTGTTGTTTCATTCCTTGTTGTGTATGATTCTATGCTTAATGCTTGCTTTGGCTTGATCACCCTTTGCATGATTTAAGGTTTCATTGAGTATTGGGAAATATCCTTGAAACTAGTTCTGAATATATGCCTAGTGGGAATTGTATCTAGGGATAGGGCTTGACCCATTAGTAGTCTTAAAACCCTAACCGGTAATGCAGGTGGAGGTATTGAGTACTCAAGGGATTGATATTCAATATTTTGCACCTAGGCTCTTTCTCTAAGGAATTAGGTCTGAGTAAATTTATGGTTGACTGAACAATGAATGTAACAAGAGACATAGGATTCACTAGTGTTTCTTTGGTGAAATCAAACCCCCACAACTTCAAGTGTCCATTTTACCATTTCTCACCCCATTTCATTTCTAATTCATTCATTTGTGTTTTAACAATTCCAGTAGTTTTGTTCTTAAATTCATATTCATATTTATTGGGATTGTTCTCAAGTCACAAGTAGCCAATGAATGCTTAGTTTACCTTCTAATCCCTGTGGATACGATATTTTTACTACTTGTACGGCCGGTACACTTGCCGTGTTTGAGTCCGTTGAGGGAAGTAACCTAATCTATAATTATAATAAAAAGTACTTCAACGGAAATCTCAACAAGTTTTTGGCGCCGTTGCCGGGGATTAGAATGGCAAATTGAGTATTTATAGCTATTTGTGACTTGTTTGTTTATATGTAAATATGTTTTGTGTTATATGTTGTTTGTGTTATGTATTGTTTGTGTTATTTGTTAAGTGTGTGAATCATGTTTGAAATGAGTAAATATAGGTTATACTTTGTTTGGAGTGTGAGAAATGAGGTAATTCTGGTTCTGGTTGGTTACAAGGCTCCTTTCAAAGCAAATTTAGGCAAAATGTGACCATTTCAGAGTACCACGCCCGGCGCGAGTTTGTGCTGCGCCCGGCGCGGTATCAGAATTTGAACCTCGTTGGCCTTTTACTGATATGGCGCCCGACGCGAGTTTGTGCTGCGCCCGGCGCGAGCACTCTCCTGAACCTATATTTCTCTGTTTTCAAGCATGTTTCTTTGTGGTTAATTTTGGTCTAAGGTTGTTCTTCATTTTTGATATAATTGTATGGTCATCATTGTATACAATGCTCACCATGTTCTTCATGATTATACTCTTTCACAACTTCTGGTTACTAGGACTTGCAGGCATATACTGGTTGGCCTGGGGACCAGGCTTCTAAATGTGGGGGAGTGGAGCTGCTGATGCAGATGCGGTTGAGCACTTACTGAGGAAGATGACCAAATTTGATGGAAATAGATGAAGCTCACCTTAGTTCACCTCTGTTTGCAATTTATTCTTCTGTTGTTATTTTCAGTATTTTAATTGTTTTTGGATTACTCTGGTTGGTACATCTTTTTGAATATCCTGCTAGAGCATGGTTTTTAATCTTGTTGAATACTTGTTTTGTATGTGATCAATTTTGGATTGAGGTTTGCTTAATGTTGATGGTGTGTGTACTTTAGACATTTTCAAGTCATATTAGAGCTTTAGTTCATGATTAGTTGCATACGGGTTTCAATGTTGATCATAGACTGAGTTGAGTGTGATAATCTGTGGATGCCAACCGAGTGAGGTCTGAGCCTAAATACTGATGAGAGAAACTACACTTATGTTGCATGATAGACTTTGCTTGAGTTTCCCGGGTGGTTTGCTAGTGTAGTGCAATTACATGATCAAGGCATTTCTATATTTTGATAACCATCTAAGCCAAAAAGCCATATTTATTTTTCTTTTGACCCATATCTTCCTAAGCTTAAACACTCAACCTTCCACTTATCCCAACTTTGAAAAATTAACCATAAACCTTTGTTTTGGTTAAGAGAGTATATTGATGACATCAAATAAGTTTGGGGGAGTTGAAGAATGAAGAAATTTGAGAAAGAAGAAGTATGTGGTCAGAAAAAAAAAAAAAAATGAAATAAGATGCAAAAGTGTACAGATGCATCATATAAAGGCTAATGGCTGGAATTGGTTGAGGGCCTGTGCTAAAATGATACATTGGGGTATGGAGAAAGAAATTATTGAAGAAATTTCAAGTACTCTCTTAAGCTATAGCACCCTTATTCCTTGAAAAACCATGAAACCGCTATGCTTGACCCTAATTACCTTAAATTGCCCTAATAAAGCCCTTGTGATAAGTGCCTGCATGTGTATTACCATTGGTTTCATTTGGAAACGAAGAGCAAAGTTGAATCCTGTGGCGTGAGTAGTAGATATGAGAGAAACACTCACCCCTATACACTAGTGTGCATAGAGAGAAACACTTTCCTAGTGAGGATGCATTCATAGATAGTCATTAGCTTTTCTCAGTTCTTTGATCTCTTTTGAAACTTTTGTTTGCACATTGTCATGTTCCATTGCAATAATTGTGGCTGAAAATTCGTTTAAGGTTCATGCTTGTGAAATGAAATTGTAAGTGAACCAAGAATAAGGAATTTGACACACATGCATTGCTTGTTATCTGCTTGATTAATTACCTTTTGCTTGAGGACAAGCAAGGTTCTAAGTTTGGGGGAATTTGATGAGCCTAAATTATACTTGTTTTTATACAAGATTTAATGATCAAATTCTTCCATTCTTTGTATCATTGCATTTTAATTGTTCTCATTTTGGTTTCTTTTGTATATGCAGGTATTCAAGTAGAGAATTGAGGATAAAAAGGCCAAAGGAGTGGAAATCAAAAGAATTAAGGAGCAGAGCAGGCAACCGCGCCGGGCGCCGTGTTAATCTCGCCGGGCGGGCATAAAATAGAGTACTCTCAGCCTTTGGAAACCTTGCGCCGGGCGCAATTTAGAATTTCGCCGGGCGCAATTCAAGGCCGCGAGCACATTGAGCATCAGGGGAAGCCCGCGCCGGGCGCGAAGTGTAACGCGCCGGGCGCAATAACCCTAATTTGTCTCCTCAGGCTGCATAAAAGGAAAATTTCGAGGGTTTTCTCCCTCATTCACGCAGGGGCGCCTCCAGGAGCTGCGGAAGGGATTCCCAGAGCTTGGGAACGGCCATGGTGGATCATTCCTTCGGTTCTTCCTTTCCTCTTCCATCTCTATTTTAGTTTTCCCCTCTTTGTTTTGAGAGGTTCTATCCGTTGTATTGGGGTTTTGATGTAACCAACAAACTCTATTGTAATCCCTTTGTGTTTAATGTTATATATGTGTTGTTTCATTCCTTGTTGTGTATGATTCTATGCTTAATGCTTGCTTTGGCTTGATCACCCTTTGCATGATTTAAGGTTTCATTGAGTATTGGGAAATATCCTTGAAACTAGTTCTGAATATATGCCTAGTGGGAATTGTACCTAGGGATAGGGCTTGACCCATTAGTAGTCTTAAAACCCTAACCGGTAATGCAGGTGGAGGTATTGAGTACTCAAGGGATTGATATTCAATATTTTGCACCTAGGCTCTTTCTCTAAGGAATTAGGTCTGAGTAAATTTATGGTTGACTGAACAATGAATGTAACAAGAGACATAGGATTCACTAGTGTTTCTTTGGTGAAATCAAACCCCCACAACTTCAAGTGTCCATTTTACCATTTCTCACCCCATTTCATTTCTAATTCATTCATTTGTGTTTTAACAATTCCAGTAGTTTTGTTCTTAAATTCATATTCATATTTATTGGGATTGTTCTCAAGTCACAAGTAGCCAATGAATGCTTAGTTTACCTTCTAATCCCTGTGGATACGATATTTTTACTACTTGTACGGCCGGTACACTTGCCGTGTTTGAGTCCGTTGAGGGAAGTAACCTAATCTATAATTATAATAAAAAGTACTTCAACGGAAATCTCAACATAATCTTTACATAACAACTTTAATCACAACGTAAATAACTTTAAACATCCCCATACATCATCATCCACATCAACAATTCGTCATATAATAACCTAGGACACCATATATTACCATATGTTATAAAGGAATTAACACATCATTTTCAATGTATAATCATCAATTAACATACAACGATAACTTCCACATAACACAACATACTTGGAGTTCCACTGATCCAATCAAATTCATCTTTATCTCATATATGAAACATAGACAAATTATCTACAACTATCTTAAAAACTTCATATTCTAATTCCATCATCTATCATGTTGAAAATTGCAAAAATTGCAACAATTTGTCTAATTGTTGATAGTTTGACCTTTATTCATTAAAAAGATCATAATTGGAGTTCTAGATCTTATTTTTAGGTGATTTCAAGGCTATTGGAAATATAACATCTATGACTACAACTTTTACAAAGACAACAAAGTCTAATTCAAAAATTAAGCACCAAACTGCCCAGCCATTTTAAAACCGCTTAGTGAAATATTCCTTCAAAAAATACACATGATTCTGATTTGCAATTTCGCTCAGCTATTTCTTTCCAGAGACACATTTATTTCTCATTTTCAATTTTTCTCTGTTGTCTCAAAACGGCTCAATTGTTTCATGACAAAGACTATCTCTATTTTTCACAATTTTGGGATTTCCAAACGTTCCTATTCCATCTCAAGCTTCCTACAAGCTCTAATCTCAATTCTAAATGATAAAAACTCATCTAAACAAGTAGAATGCATCAATTTTCAACAATAAAACAAATAATAACAAGAATTTGGGTGCAAAATCAAAATTTTCCCAAAACCCCAAATACCACAAAATCTCCGAGAGATTAAGAATACCAAGTCTTCTTGCAAATCAATTTAACATTCAAACAATTATGCATCAATGAGAATTTATATCACACATGCAACATGATAATCCAATAATCATCCACCAAGATCAAGTTTTAACTTCCCTTACCTCTTAGGAAAAATAAAATCAGCCAAGAGAGATAGAGGGAAGAAGAAGCTTCGCATGGATCCGAGCTTGACTTCACAACTCAACTTAAGGAAGAACTTTTACAACTACTCACCAACTACATATAAAAAAGGGAAGAAGAAGAAAAGATCTTAAGAACAAGGAACAAAGAGTAAATTTCTCTCATTCTAACTCCACTATTTTAAGAATAAGCTTGTGGAACCCCTCTCATACCTAAGTGTTACGGTTACTAATTCAAGTAATATCTCAAAATGTCATAAATTAAATTAGATGAAGTTTTTACAAGTATATGTTATTTCTGTCAAAAAGTTCAAACTAATGAAATAGATTGCTATACATCCTTACTCTTATATCTCTTGGATGGGAATAAGGACATCCTTACTCTTATTTTGGAAATGCAAGCTATTGTGACAGCATGATCATTTGAGTTGCATCAGCTACTGCGACCAGATGAGGGTGCAATTACAGTTACAATGCATGGTTCCATCTGCTACCAACAAACGGTGTCGCAATCGCAACCAATATAATTTCGGAAAATTATTTTTACACCCTGAAACCTATTAAACGTACAGCTTGCATTTTAAGAAGATATGATGCGATAAAAAGAGAAATAAAAAGTGTAATTAAA
Source organism: Cajanus cajan (assembly GCF_000230855.2). Taxonomy (NCBI): domain Eukaryota; kingdom Viridiplantae; phylum Streptophyta; class Magnoliopsida; order Fabales; family Fabaceae; genus Cajanus; species Cajanus cajan. The sequence continues at coordinate 60,138,873 of NC_138521.1, read as the reverse complement.
TAGAATGTTTTAGAAAAATGAAATGTCTAGAAGTCATTCCTCAATAATTTCAAACCTTACATGTGACTAACGAATGAATCAAACATGTACTGCTGGGAGTACATGCATGACCTTATTTAGATAGACCGAGGAAATTAATTTTCTAAGATTCCTCGTCTTATTGACTTATTGTATTTACGATAGGCTCTTTCCAAGTGCTGCAAAAATTGTCTACTTCACAGTTGATGCGGGAAAACAAAGGGAAAAGCAAAATTCACCTCGCGTAAAACATAATTTTCGTTATTAATTGTACAATATAAACATATATATGATGACGCCGATGATATCCAAAACAATCCATGAGATGAAATTTGTTGGCTAGGCACGTGTCAACATGACTAATTTACTCATTTCACTAACAAGGATACAAATCGTTACCAACTTACATTATAAGTAGATAAATACATCTCTTATTTTAATTAAAATTTTAATATATATTTAAATTATTATATTTTATATTTCTAATTTTATATATTAAATTTATTGATGATTATTTTCAATAGTTATGTTTTATTTTATATATATAATAATTTTTAATTTTTAATTTTTTTAAAAAATCGTTCCCACTAATCTTGGATCCGCCACTAGACACGAGATCACATGTGGAGTTCCATATCTGACCCAACTATGTATGAAGCAGTCCTTTGCTAAGCAAGTTATGACTACCAAAACTGTTATTAGAATGGATCACTTTGTGTTAAATTCTCCGGGAATATTTTTAGGGTAGCCAAATAAATAGAAATGAAATAAATTTTTTTTATAAGTTAAATTAGTTTATATATAAGTTAATTTATAGAAATTCTTTTTTATTAATATTTTTAAAATCTTATTTTTAATTATTTTATAAACTATTTTTTATTTATAAAAAAGCTTAATTTAACTTTTTTCCCCCTAATTTTTTCTCTTATAATTGTTTATGAAAATTTTAATTCAAATAAATTTTATATCAATGTTGTTAATTCAAATGAAACTGGATTTAATCTTCTAAATAAAGTTTTAGAAAAGTTGATGAATAGTCGAATGATATAGTTAAAAAATATATTAAAAAAACTAATATTAGTATAGCACCATTTTCTTCGTATAGACTTAGCATTTCTTGTGCTATAGCTAATCATTATCAGATATATAATACACATACTAAAGGGGTTCGGTATAATGAAAAGGGTTAATTTTTTTTAGTCTCCAACGTGCATGACTAAGGTTCCATTTCTCACTGCGAGAGGTACCGTTTAAATTTATTATCCAATCATGTTTTAAACAAGATTTTTTTTAAAGTATAAATCACAGATATTCTCTATGGAAAGGAATCCTCTTTTAACTAGATTTTCTATAAAGAAGAATGTGCGTGTGGGAAATGAGAAAAGATATATAACACAAATTATTAAATACTTATTGCTTCTTTAAAAGGTTTGCTCTTCTTAGACGGTGAAGATAGAAGGGTAGTGGACTCAGTTCCAAAACTAAAACCAAGCTAAGTTACATTACACAGATGCAATTTGTTTTTCTTTTTGGGTAGGTAGCAATAGCATAGTAGTAAAAATGCATGAGAAATTAAGAACTAGGTGGAAGTGGGCGTGTGATCATTAGTAACTGGGTATTTCTTAGCATTCTTTACTATTTTTGTTAGAGCTGCTTGTCCAAGATCTAGCCCACAAACATCAGCAAGACGCACTAGATACAGCAAAACATCTGAAAGCTCTTCCTCCAAGTGCTCCTTATCATCAGAACTCCAATTTGGCAATCCCTTTGCAACCTCTCCTTTCCACTGGAATATCTCAGACAACTCCCCCACCTCTCCCACCTGCATATCAAATTATATATGTCATCATTATCATTCCTGAGTTGAATATTATATAGTTACAATCGAAAGTAACACTTTATCTTTATAACGACGGATTTGGTATAAAGAAGTTATACCTTTTTAATAATAATAATAAAAATAAAATAGCATGTCTATTAACTTTATCAAAGAAACCTTAATATCATGAACTATTTGGGACTTACAAGAGCTAAAAGAAGATTTCTGGGACTGTGATATTGATCCCATCCTCTTACTTCAGCAAACTCAGCAAGCCTTCTGCTAAGTTCATGAAGAGAAACATCTCTTTTTCTAGGAAATCCACTAGAGTACTCCATTTTCTAAGCAAGGGGTTATCTAGTGTCTTTTGGTTCATCCAATAGTCTTGCGTGCATGTCCAATTTATAGACAACCTGGAGTGGGGCTACAAGATAGAAAGAGAGAGTTGATAAGATATATTCGTATTTCTCTTGTTCGATCCCTTCCCTTTCTAACTAATATATGCACTAATTGATAGTGGAGAAGCACTTGATTGGTTTTTTCAGCAGGACAGTAATCATGGAGATGGTATGGCAGATATGCCTCCATCTTTACATCCATGACTTGAAATCACTTACTTACACACACACCTGAAAAGTTCTAGCCCATATTTGAATAGCGATTTCATTCTCCCCTAATTCCCCTAGAGTCCTAGACCCTAGTTACATATATATGCACATGCATCTCTATAGAATCTAGCATTCGTGTTAATTTTCTAAACGAATCCGGTTTTGTGTCGACCCTCTTCACTTTGGATTTATCTTCTTGCCAACTTGATATATATGGTTATTAAATATTAATTCATGACTAGCTAGTATATACGATTTTATATCTTTTTTCTTACGCATGGATTCAGTATGGACAAAAACATCATCTCAGCTACTGATATGGTTTATGAATCCCAAAAATTGCGATTCCTGTGGGGAAAATATGCAACATCATCTAACCAATCCAGAAAGTTTCTATAAAATTTATTACAAGGATATGTTCGCGGATACGATCACATTTGTTCTTTACGTATATATATTTTAGAAATATAACTAAAACCTATAGTTTATGGGAATATGCACCTAGAGACCAATTTTGCTCGAGGAAAATGAGGGAGGGTTCTATCATATGCGCATATGCTTTGCAGGTTGGCATGCACCTAGAGTTTGTGCCTGTTCTGACATGTGTTCCTCTGCTCTTACCTTTAATAACCCAATGAATGCAGTTAGGATCGATGGATGTTAAAATTTCTAGTTTTTCGAGACAATCATAAGGTTCAAATATTGAAAATACACCTCAAAAAATCGTTAGTGTATAAATTGAATTGAATTTTCTTATACAAAATTTAAAATTTGAGTATTTTAGACAAAAAAAAATATGGTTATGAAAAGAAATTTTATTAATGGTAATTAATCAAAATTTTCAACCGATATTAATTATCAACTTCATCAATAAATATTTCTAATTAATAATATGATTATTTAAAAATAAAAAAATAACATCATTCATAGCAAAAGTGTTACTCATCCCAAATTCCATACGAGTGAATGATTTACACAATCATAAGGAACATAAAGAAAATATACATCAGTTATAGCAAAAGCTTTACTAATAAGTAATAACTGCCATTCATTTGAGTGGACGATTTAAACCTAAAGTGATCATATACGTTTGATTAATTTCTTTTAAATAAGATTTCAAGTTGAATTAAACATCTTTAGTGTGTGTTTGATTTAGTTAACCCCGATGCATGTTAAATGAGAATTCTCCCTCTCACATCATATTGGTATTTTACGTGAAGAAAGGATAACTCAAACACACCTTTTTGTGTGTGAAAAATGTTCGCGTTAATTGGAAGAATTAATTTCATTATTAAGCTTTAGATGTTCTTTACTTCAACAATATCACCTTTTATAAAAGAAAAATGTGGCTTGAAAAAATTATAAACAATAATTTGATGGTATAACATAAATTGTGGGTCAAGTGTACTTAAAAAGAAAGTATTTTAATTCTTCATATTATAATAAATAAATTGGTTTCATGCATCATTTTGTTTCATATTTTTTTAAAAAAATTATAATTAAGTTTCTAAACTAACAAAATTTGTAAATTGTTCCTTCATACCTTCATCTTTTTATAATTTTGTGATTTAGTTCATGGAGTCAAAAATTTATTTACAATTTATGAAATTTTATATAATATTCTTAATATCTACATAAAAAAATATTATATACAATAACATACAAAAAGTGTCATTATAAATTAAATACAATATATATATATATATAAGTATAAATCTATTTGATATATAGGTATACACAATTTTAATGTTAATTTTGAATAAGATTCAACAACATATATTATATATCATTATAACATATATCTATAATTTTATAACAATATACCAAAAAAATTTATATTTATAATATAGGTAAGAATAACTTTTAGTGACAAATATTATATTATTATAAATTATGTGTCACTACATAATAATCTCTTTGTAATATCAATAATATTTTTTTTAAAATTTTAGAAATCCTAAACAAATTTATAACCCCAAAAACGAAATTAAAAAAATATAAAAATATGAAATATTTAATTATAATTTTCTTTTAGGAACTTACTTAAAGAACCTTAAAATGTTCATAGACTAAATACATTAAAAAAAACTATGATGTAATAGTTTGGGCCCACCTAACATTTTTCTAGACTTAACTAGTAAAATAATTTATTAAACTTATTGCAGCTATAATAATTTAATGAAAATTTATCTTTCAGTTTTGAAATATCTATAATAAATATGTTTTGAAATGATAATTTAAAATATGTATAATAAATATGTTTTAGTTTACGGATAGAAAACAACAATATCTAAGCATTATAATTTAGAAACAAATCATTTTAATCATAGAGATACAATAATTGGTCGCTTAAAATTTATTTATTAGCTGAACACAGTTGCATGGTTGTGCATTTCTTCTGTTGAATTACTTTTACAAAGGAATTTTGCTTTTTGTCCGTTGAATTTACGAAGCGGTTAGGAAGACATTCTAGGATGGCAAAAGCAATGATTCGAGATTAATAATGCCTCAAATTACAAAGGAAATGTCAATTTAAATTTCCTCCGCAAATTATTTTTAAAGTACACCACAGTGACCCCAGCCACGGCAAAAGCATGTCTAGGTGTCGGTCCTTCCATTCCATGTCATGTCACACATTCTGGAGGAGTGAAATCACAAGCTGGTCCTTTTATATATCATGTCACACTTACTTTTCTTAATGAATAATTCTATGTGCTCTTCCTAATATGTATTCTTATGAGTTATAACAAGAGGGTTAATATATATATATATATATATATATATATATATATATATATATATATATATATATATATATATATTTATTTATTTATTTATTTATTTATTTATTAAAAATATACATTAAAGTTGTATAGAGAGGTGTTGTTATATTTTTTATGTCGTTATTTTAATTTCAATTTTTATCGTTATGAATTTTAGATAATATAAATGTTAGTGATTTATTTTTTAATAAATAAATAAAAATAATGTATATAATTTAGACTAAATATAATAGTTGCATGTATGAATTTGGTGATGAAAATGAGTTGTAGATGACGCTTAGAAAAAAAATTTGTGAAGTGTAGGTGAGAAAGAAAGGAGAAATTATGAATATGCAAAAGAACTCTACATTTAATGCTGGAACACTAGTTTTAATGTTGAAGTGTTGAAAGTATCTCAAATAAGAAGTTCAAACAAAGATCCAGCGTTGTAGTGGTGAAGAATGAGCTCTAGCAAAGATCCAATGCTACAACAGTAGTTAAGCGCTGCAGTAATGGAGAAAAATTAGGCTAGTAGAAGTCCACCATTGAAGTGCCAGACTGAGCATTGCAACAACGGGGTAACTAATCAAATTTGGTCTTAGGAACTCATAAAAGTTATAGTCTTGGAATTAATTTTTCAATGACTTTAGAATCACCTAAAAAGGTGGTTCAAAATTCTAGTTATGACCTTTTTAGTGAATAAAGGTCAAGTTGTCAACAATTATGCAAATTGTTGCAATTTTGTGATTTTCAGTACAATAGATAACCTTATTAGCTTTCATATGAGATAAAGATAAGTTTGATTAGATTTGTGGAGCACAAATTGTGTTGTCTTATGTGGAAGTTGTTGTTGTATACTAGTTGATGATTACATGTTGAAAATTATGTGTTAACTCTTTTATAACATATGGTAATATATAATGTTCTAGCTATTAAATGTTGAGATTATTATACATGTTGCAAGTGGGTGGTTGAAAAATGTGCTTCAAGTTATTCAATTATATTGTTAAGTTGTTTAGTTATTTAAAGTTGAAATTTGTAAAGTTGTATGCTATATAAAGTGGTAAAATTGTGGACATGTGGTTGAGATACATGTCTAAGTTGAGATACATAGATGTTAGAGATGAATTAAGTTGTATTTTTTTTAAAAGTTATTTTCCTCTAAATTCTATGTGGTTTTGGCATGGAATTAGTCAAATCATATCTTAGTTGAATGACTAATTGATTAAAGTACGAAGTTGAAGATTAAAATCTCTAATATAGTATTGGAGGGTTATGGTATTTAGAGGGTAGTTGGTGAACTAATCCCATAGATGACTTAGTTAAGTTAGCTAATGTCATGGAAGACTCATCCAAACTATTTTACCTTGACATAGCATCATATTTTCTTGTTTAAGTGGCAAAGCTCGAGAAATTAAACTAAGTTATTTATATCGAACCTCTTATGAGTAGGGATGGCAAAACGGGCCAGCCCGGCCCGTTTTGGCCCTGCCCGCCAATGTAAAACGGGCTGGAGATGCTGGCCCGCCCCGCCTAAGATCGGGCTGGCGGGCCGGTCCGCTTAGAAAAAATAAAAATAAAAAAATGGAAAAAAAAATATTTTTTGGTCAAATAAAAAAAATTGTTACAAATAAATAAATATAACCATATGAAATTAAAAATGCATACATATTGTACATAATATATGTTCAACAAAAACAAATTACAAACTTAAAACAAAATCAAATAGAAATTAGTCCATTTACACCAAAATCAAAACCAAATTATAAACTTACAAATTATTTATAAACTAAACTTTTTGATAGTCCACAAAACAAGTTTAAATACAATTAATTAAATTTAAATTTTTATTTTAAGAATATTAGAAGCTCTCTTGAAAGAAGTTGTCTCTGTTTTTTTTCTTAATCATCTTCATCCTCATCTTCTACATCAAAATAAAATAAACATAAAAATAATTAAATTAAAAAAATATATATGTGGGCCGGCGGGTTGTGGCGGGCCGGCCCGCTATTTGGCCCGGCGGATTGGCGGGCTTGGCGGGGCGGGCTTGACGGGTTGGCGGGTTGAAATAGTTGGCCCGGCCCGCCAATTTTTGGCGGGCCAACGGGCCGGCCCGCAGGCCATGACCCACTTTGCCATCCCTACTTATGAGACCTAACATTGTTCTATACCTGACCTATTTGAGATAGGTCTAACGCTATCATTCAGTCGAAATAAATCATTTAAACTACTCACCGCAGTTGTAAGATATTTTTTTAGTTGACATGCGTGACAACACATTAATTATTAATATATATTTGTTGAGAAGTTGATTATGAATAAGTTGATAAATGTTGAGCATGTTATAAGTTGTGAGTTGTACTATTATCGATCTATGCTTTAGTTGTATTGTTGTATGTTGTTTCTTTCTTAAGTTTGTCCATTTTTTCTTGTAGTTGAAATTGGGATGAATATACTTGATATGCAAATATGACATGATTAGGTGATAACTGTTTTGTATGACTCTTTTAGTAAAGTCATATTTTGGAACCCTCTACCAACTATAAAGGACATTTTGTAATTATCTAGTTATGATATATAATATATGTACTAGATTTTATATGTTGTATATATTCTAATATTTTACTTTATCCATGTTTTTACTTCGATTTAACGTGGATTTTCCAATAAGTGCGAACATCTGTCAAGTTGTTACTCATGCAATAAATTTTGAAATTAATACCACGTTGATTAACAGTTTGCTCAAGTCATTGTAGCTCTGAGTTTTGAACCTGTGACTGGAATTAACATGCCCTATTAAGGGTAAACTGAACAAATATAATCGTGCTTTTTGTAAAACCATATCAAAGTCATTCCACTCATTTTTAAAATACTTTATAATTTGGTAGCAGCCTTATAGCCTAGTGTGTTATGTGGATAGCTATGGCTGCTTTTAGTCTTACCTTTCATGATAACATCACCACTTTCCTAGTCAGGACACACGTTTCTTTCTTTGCCCTGAAACGTACAAACTTAGGAAGCTCCGAGTAGATTACCAGCTATTGTGGCATATCTGAGACACAATCGTCTGAGCCAATATGAAAACACCCCAAATTTTGCAATAATCCTATAATAGATTAGCTTGTGAAGCACCATAATATGCATCATGAACGCTTATTTATTGTTGCCACTTGCCATATTCTTCTTGTCAATTTACTTAACATTATTATTACAAAGAGAACCATATATAAATGTGTCACACTACATTTAATTTGCGGGGTTGACAGGATTATTGAGAAAATTATGTATTTTTTGTGCATCTGCAACTAATACTCATTTCAATACTGCCACCAGCTTGTTGCTCCTAAGTTCTTGTTCTTATGCAGAAAACATCCTATATTTGGCTCGGACTGTGGAAGCGGTGCGTATAAAAGCTTTAGTATTCGTGCTTTTATATCTTAATTTCTACAGGAATATCGAGATTCGAGGCTTAAAACTGAAGCTGAAGACTGGACCTAATTTGAGCACCATGGTTCACAGAGCGTTAAGGAAATAAATATATACAAAAAGAATTGAATAATTATGAAGGAAAAATAACAGAAGACCGGAAACCAAATTAAAATGTTTGGGTGTTACTCGAAATTTGAAGCACTATGACGCCAAACCATTTTGCATGATCATGTCATCAAAGCAAAGAAATGACAGACAGTAAAAACACTAGAGTGCCATTTTCTGTATTTTAACAAAGTCAGAAGAGAAGTGTACTACAATTGGTTACACAACATCAATGCAAATGCACGAACTTCTCTTACAAACCCATAATGTGATACACAATTATTTAACCCTTTACTATCAGCACCAACTAATAGACATGTGAAATATATCCGATGCATGAATCTGAAGAGGGACGAGTTAATACCTACCGTCTTCGGGTTACAATAAAACTCAATCATTACCAAGTTACTGCTTATAGTCATCATGGTATTGTTGGTTGAAAGCCAACAATAGTACTCTGCGCAAGGTTCACATAAAAAGTAGGAATCAAATCCAATAGTAATGCTCACTCACAAGTTATGTTCCTAGAAAGAAAAGAAATTAAAAAAAAAATAGAGAAGAGAAAAATAAGTGTGTAAAAAAAATAAAATAAAAATTTAGTTGTTTGATTTTTTTAGAATAGTGGAATAAGTCTAACTCAACCTTACAAAACTGGCTTGTAAGGTAAGGAGTTATTTTTCACTTATATACTATTTAATTGCCTAATCTCTAGTCAATGGGAGACTTGAGTTTTTCCCAATACACCCCCTTACAAAAGGGGCTTGTAAGGTAAGGAGTTATTTTTCACTTATATACTATTTAATTGCCTAATCTCTAGTCAATGGGAGACTTGGGTTTTTCCCAATACACGACTTGGATTTTTCCCAATATACTCCCTCACGTGGCTCATTTTTAAGAATCTAGGACAGCTCTAATATCTACTTAGAATAGTGGATTAAGTCTAACTCAAGCCTACAAAATCGGCTTGTAAGGTGAGAATTGTTTTCCATTTATATATTATTCAATTGCTTAATTTCTAATCGATGTGGAACTTGGGTTTTTCTCAATAAATTTAAGAAAAAATATAGTAAAAAATTAGAAATAGAGTAAAGAGAAATAAAATATATAATTTAGTTATTAATGATCCCATGACATAATCACAATGATATAATATTTACGTCATTCATTTGATATTTTTTTTAATCAATTAAACAAATAATTGTGACGGATTAAAATTGTTGGTATCACTAGTCTGTTTATTCATGAGATTTTAATTAAATTTTTTTTATCAATAATAGATAATTTTTTTAGCAAAATAAATATTTTTTTTATATATTTTATATCATTTTAAAAGATGAGACACTTGTATAATCCTAATATCAAATTGTGGTGACTAATAACTAAAAGTTTTCACATAATGATACATGTTTGATCCAGTGTATGGCTATACTTTGCACAAAAGGAAAGCTATAATTTGCCATTGGTAATAAAGGGGTACTCTACTAAACGACATTCGAATCACTCTAGTCGTTGTTCCATTTTACATTGATGGCTAACTAACTAATGGCTACTGCTATGGCGTGTCGAAAATTGCAAATTGAAGAGTCGAGAACTGGCGTGCTGATTGCTGAATATTATAATCATCAAAAGAGAGAAACAAACGTAACATCAGTACAGAAATACGTTACACAACAAAATTGAAGGACTTGCTTAATGAATAAAGTTTCTGTCTGGTGTGTACAATAGAAGAATCAACTGTGCATGACACCTTAAAGTATGCACATTTTATCTCCCAAATCGATGAATCCCCTAACTAGAACAAAAATGACTAAACAATATGTCCATAACCATAACTCGAGTCCCCCTTGGGGTTATATATCTTAATCAGCATAGCAAGAACCTCCTTCATGTTGGGCCTAGCCTGAGGTGAATCAGCTGTGCACCTCACCCCAACCCTCAGCAACTCCCCCATCTCCTCAGCCCCACCAACAAGCCCAGAGCCCATTAGCAAAACCGGTACAGAACGGCCCAACCCGTGATGTCGTCCATAGCCCATAACACGCCTGGCCCATTCCACCAAACACTCTTCCCCTCCATCCACTGCTCTTCTCCCTGTTGCCAGCTCCATGACCAACACCCCAAAACTGTACACGTCACCCTTGGTAGTAGCCTGCCACGTGTGTCCATATTCAGGTGCAACATAGCCCACAGTACCAGCCACCATAGTACTCACGTGGCTATCCCCAGCGTCAACCACTCTTGCAAGCCCAAAATCAGTAACCTTGGCCTTCCCATCCTTGTCTAGCAACACATTACTAGCCTTGACATCTCTGTGCACAACCGCAGGGTAACACTCATGGTGCAAATACACCAACGCACGTGCCACATCAGTTGCCACTTCTAGCCTCCTCCTCCATGTCAAACGTGTCCTATCTGTCACTACATCCTCCAAGCTTCCACCCTCTATGTACTCATATATCAGTATCTTCTCTGAACCGTTTAGGCACCAACCGTAGAGTGTCACAAGGTTTGGATGAGGCCATCCAAATCCATGACCACTCAGAACCTCCATTTCAGCCTTGAACTCCTTCTCACCCTCTAAGCCTTCCCTTTGGAGCTTCTTCACTGCCACGTGTCTCCCATCTGAAAACACTCCCTTGTACACTGTTCCAAATCCTCCTTTTCCTATTATTCTCTCCTCTGAGAAGCTGCTTGTTGCTTTCAGAATGTCATCGTGTGTGAAAGCTGTCTTGTTCAAACGGATAACCTTAACTGTGTCAGACATCCACGGTGAGGATCCAGAGCTGCTCGAGTCATGCCACTGTTTTATATTCATATCCCTCAAGAGGTATCTTGGCTCCTCTGATGATGGACCTTTCACGGATACACAGACTATGATTGTAAGAACACCAAATATCGTGAAAACCAGTGTTATGACCAGAAAGACCAAAAACATGGACACTTTTGTGGAGGTTTTATGGTCTTTCTGAGAGGGGGTGTTTTTGTTATTGGTAGTGTTATCGATAAACTCGGGCAGGATCAAGAGGGGGTTGCCTAAATATGATTCTTTCTCAAAGGTGGCAAACTGTCCTGTTGATGGTACCACACCGGATATTAAGGGGTTGTACGAGATGTTGAACTTGTTAAGCTCTGTCAATTTGTTCAAATTTGTGGGAAAGGTTCCAGAGAAGTTGTTGTATGACAAGTCAAGATTCATCAAGCATTTCATGTTGCCAACTTCTTCGGGGATTTCGCCTGAAAACTTGTTGCTTGTGATGTTCAGCACCACAATGGGGACACCTGCCATCTCTGGAGGGAGCTTCCCAGAGAAATTGTTGAACCCCAAGTGCAACATGCTGAAGTTCACCATTGTCCCAATCTCTGAAGGGATTTCACCGCTGAGCTGGTTCGAGGTTAGCTGAACATACCCGGATATTTGTTGTATGCGCAAGGAAGAGCCAGGTGTGCAGTACGGGAAAATACCATATCCTTTGAGTAGTTTATCCCAAAGGTCTCTACAAGTTTTCCTTGTTAAGAGGCTATACACAAAGCTGAATGGTGGGTAATCTGCTGGTATCCATCTCTTCATTCCTAAACATTCACCGGAGCCAGCAACCATTCGATAGTTTCTCCTATTTGATTCAAATGTGGTCATGGCATTCCTTCCAATTTTGGACAGTTCAGAAGGCAAATTTCCAGAGAGCTTGTTGTTGGCAAGGTTTAACCATAACAAGCTTGAACAGTTTCCCAACTCTGGAGGGATTTCTCCACTTAAAGAATTGTTTGCAAGCATCAACCACAAGAGGGAACTCAAGTTTCCAAGGCTTGATGGTATAGGCCCAGTCAAATTGTTGAAGGCAATGTCAAGTGCTTGCAGTTGAGTCATGTTTCCAAATTGGGGTGGAATGGATCCATTGAATTGGTTGTAGGATAACATTAGAAACTTCAGACTTGACATTTGAGAGATATCAACAGGTAATGGACCTGAAAAGTTGTTGTAGCTTAGGTCTAACCTCCAAATGTTTGGCAATTTGAGAATTCCAGAGGATATCAATCCTCCAGTGTAATTATTTGAGTGCAACAAAAGAAAACTCACTTGCTTAAATTTCCCAAATATCTCTTGTATGTCCCCACCAAAACTGTTTCTGCTCAAATCCAAGAAAACCAAATTGGTCAAATTCAAAAGGGCATCAGGAATTTCTCTTGAAAAGCTGTTGTTTCCTAGGTACAATGCTTTGAGGCCCGAAATGGATCCTATTTCAACGGGAATACCCCCAGTAAACTTGTTACTCGAAAGATTCAGAGTGGTTAAATTCTTGCAGTTAGCAACCCCCTTAGGTGCCTCACCAACAAATCCATTTTGTGAAAGATCAAGTCCTTCAAGGCTACAATTACCGGGAATTGCTTCCGAAGGAATGATCCCATTTAGATGATTCTCCGCAACAGAAAAATCTTTGAGCCTCGCAAAATTCATCCACATGTTTCCACTCAGATTGTTGGTGCTCAAATCCAAGTACTGCAACTTGACGCATTGATCAAAGCAGTTCTCAATCCTACCAGTCAAGTTATTACCCGAGACATTCAGAGTAACTAAACTGTCACAAATGGCAGGGAAATTCACCCCAATCTCCCCATAAAATCTGTTACTTGACAAGTCCAGCGTGTGCAAGCTTTTCAATCCAGTCAAGTTAAGCTCCCCATCAAGAATATTATGAGATAGGTTGAGATGCAAGAGCTTGCGGCAGTGCCTCAAGTCCTCCGGAATCTCACCAAAGAGCGTGTTCTGAGAAAGATCAAGGTGTGTGAGCTCAGTGAGCTGCGAGAAGTTCTTGAATATCTCACCAGTAATGTCACTATGAGAAAGGTCTACGCCAACCACCCTCCTCGTACCACTGCATGAGATTCCTTTCCATTCACAAGGATTGGAGCTATTGGTGTTCCAATATATGTACCCTCCTCTGTCTGCAAGAGTTTTGTTGTCTAGGTACAATTTCAGCTTCAGCAAAACCTCTTTGTCCGTGTCCAAAGACCCCCCAACAACAACTTTACCTGAAAAAACCAAACACAAAACATGAATTGCCTCGGTAAACTCAAAAACACATGTTTGTGCTATTGTACAACAAAATCAGTTAAATCACCCACCTTTGAAAGTTGAAACACTAAATAAAATAATAGTGTGCCAATTCTCAAGAGTACAACAGAGCAAATAAGAGGTTCAGTTAGAAAAGAATAAGTACCTGAAAGAAGGATGAAGAAAAAGAATAAGAGTAAGGCAGAGGAATGTGCTTCCTGCTCTGACATTTATGTTGCTGTTAGTTCTTCTCCTGTTATGTTTTGTTTATTGAGCAAAACTCATGTGCTGGTGATTCCAGAATTAAAAAAAAAGGGACTCAAGAACGTGAGGAATTTGAAGTTGAAGCCATTGGGAAGCGTGTTGCAGGAACACGGGGACAAAATGGAACCGAAAACAGGAAGCTTCCCATGAATCTTATGTTTACTGGTTGAAGATACGTGTGTTGTGGTCTCAGGAATTATTTTAATTTAATGAATGGTTGCTGTGGTTATTATGTATTTAAAAAGTAAAAAACAAAAGAAGGGTGTGTGTGCTTGATGGTGTTTGTTAATGAATGTGAAATCTACTTTGGAGGCATTTATTTAATGAAGAATTCAGATTTGAGAATGGCTGCATAAGAAAAAGATAAAGAAGCTCACGTTAGAGCAAGGAGACCGGTCGAGCCGCCCTTGCTGACCGGTTCGGGTTTCAGTTTGACCTCAACGAAACAGTGCAACACGGACACGGTTTACGCAATTCTTTGTAATTACTAATGTTGGTAGATTCATTAGGTTGTGTTTGTACGTGAATGTGTGATCATAGGGGTAAGAGATATAAAAAAATAATGAGTATTTTATTAATATAGTATTGTGGTTTAAGCAAGGAAGAATGAGAGCGCCGTTTTATTGGTTGAAGAGTAATAGTAGATGATGGCCTTTTGTGAATTTCGTGGAAAGTTTGGCAACGATTTACGAGACAGCATTTGTTATCAAGGTTAGAGAGTTACGAAGAACGCACGTGGATTTAGACCACACCGATTGAATGAAATTGAGTCTTGAAAGAGGTTAAAAATGGTGCATGGTAAATGTGGTTTTGATATCTATAATAGTTAATAAGTGTCGTGTTGTGTTGGTGAAGACAAGTAAAGCGAAAGGAACCTCATGCCATACCACTGCATGACGCTTCTAATGTTTTTTTATGTAAACATTATTAGAAGTCTTTGATGATATGAAACCTCTTGATTAGCATGTATATGTCTAAGTCTAACTAGCACTATTAATGAGATATTGAAATAAGCAATGCAATGGACATGTTTGAGTAACTCGATGGCTGCATTCGTACATGATAGAGTGGTAGTAGACTTGTCATTCCAATTACATGCAATCTCAGCAAGGGACCAAGGGTTGCCGATTGAGTCACGTCGCACGCAAAAATTGTCTCACAATGATGTGGTTATCTGGTGTAATAGTGTGGCTCGCACAAATTTGTTGAAATGAGATTGGTTTATTTCAAAACTCAGTTCAATAAAATATAATTTCCTTGAATTAATTGAATTTCTTTTATAAGAAATTCAACCCAAATCAACTTGATTTTAATTGGCTGATTTGAATGGTTAGGTTAGATGATTAAAATGTTATATTATAAAAAGTAAATAGACTAAACAAATACACTACAAAACATTAAATATATAAAAGATAACATTTCATAACTAAAATTATTATAAAAAAAATGAGATCAACATATAATCTCAAGACGTACTTAGAACCTAGTAGGTACTTGTAGCATTTTATTACGATCACAAAATCTCAATTAAAAATTATCTAATTAGTTTAACTCATTTAAGATCAAGACATTCAAATGTGTATAAGCTAGCTAAACAATAAACAAGCAAAACCAAACCAAGGTCAAAATGACATATACACTATTCAAAAAGTTTTGATTAATGACTTACAAATAGACAACTTCAACTCAAGCACAATTAAAATTCTAATGCATACCTAAATGAATATTATATGTACCTTGAATTAGATAGAATTAATTGGGATTAGAACCCATCAACACGATATTCAATCCACTACAATTGAGTTCGTTAAAATAAACTCAAAGTGAACCACTAATCTTACTCAATATATATGCTAATATGTAATTAATTAGATTTAATTTATGAGTTCATATCAATTTTACTCCTAATGTAAGAGTAAGGGCAATATAAAAATACGAACAAAAGGTAACTATTAAAATAAATAAATAGATAAAAAGGTAACTTCATAACTTTAGATATTTAGAAAAATAATTTTTAAGAAAGACACAAAGCTACATCAAATTGGCCAAATTATAAAAATAGAAACGGACTTTAATTTTTCTATCAACGTTGACAACGTTCAAAGCATCTCCAACAAGTTTTTTTTTTTTCGTTGCATTTCCTCCATTGTTCAGGATCTTCAACGACATTTATCAAGTATGTAATTTTCATTTTTTTTTTCATTTTTGTTCCTCATTTGGTCAGGTTTTTCTTGTCTCACCCTCGGTATTTGTTCTCCAAGTTTTGTCCTCACCATCACCAAGTGGAACATCCCTTTTCTCATTTGGTTTCATTTTTCATTTCATATTATTTAACTTTTGTTTTGTTTTCATTCTTCTCTTGTTTAACTTTCATCTTCCTTTCATGTTATTAATTATAAAATTATCTGTCAAAGAATCGTTTACGTATTTAGGATTGTAAAAATAAATAAATATATATATATATATATATATATATATGTCGGTTGTTGTAAAAAAAAATGTTAAAATGTCCATCTCTTAACATTGGGTGAAACAATATTTTCTCCCACAACCAATGTAAAATATTGAAAATAAATGATGTAGAAATGTCTCTATATGCACTAGTGAAAAATTCACTTATTTATTTTTAAAGCACAATGGTCAACGATACGTAAGGTCCTATATATTTTATTCCTGTTGCCACCATTAAAAAAAAAAAAAAAAAAAAAAAAAAAAACCCTTTAAAATAAACTCATGTTATACTTTATACAGAAAGTGGAAGCGGGATATATTCCGAGTGTGCTTAATCTTTTTAGGGTTTCCTTTTTTTATCATTCCTATCTTAAATACAGAAATTAAGAAATTGATGTCTCCTTCATAGTTGTTGGATTAGTTGTTTATACGATATAGTTCCGTAGCTAAGCAAAGCAGATAATCTATCTTCCCCGTGGGTGTGATGTGGTCCAATGAAGCATTGTTTTTTAAAACTCAAATAAAATGGTCATTTCCATTGTCACTTTTGAAGTAGGTTAATGAAATTCAGGTTTGACTTTTTGGCCATCGTTGATGAAAGCATTACTAATCATAAATGGTTGGTTGGTGAAAGGGTAACGACGAATGTGCCCATTTGGCTTTACGGCATAGTTTATTACATGCAGCAATAGAGCGAGAGTGAGGTCCATCTCATATATTTCTATGCAATTTTAGTCTTTGGATAATTATATGATAATCTTATATTATGATATGTGAGATTGCTAGGTCACTATATGTTGGATTGTTCTTATCATTGTGATGCTTTTGTTTAGATAATATTGCCCAAGTTTTTTTTTATTTATAAAAATATAAAATCAGTCAATCTATATACAACAAATGATTATTATAATTGTCGTTTTGTAATATTTTTAAGTTTTACAATGTTTTATCGATAAAAAGTAATAATAACAATAATAATAATTTAATCTAAATCTCTTTTATCTATTCAATGCCTCTATTACTAGACTATTCTATTCTAGTGGTTAAGTTTGTATTAAACAATAAAAAAAATTATATTATTTTTTTATTTTGAAAATTACACGTTCTCCTCTACATAAATAATTTGTGATATTTCCATGTTGAAGTAAATAATTTTTTTTTGAGTGGAGAGAATTGAAATAGTTAGAAATATGAATATTTAGGTTCAATCTTCATTACGACCGTTTTTATAATATTTCATATTCTTATAAAAAAATGGAACAAATTTCCTTTTTTTAATTAAGATTATATATGTTAACGTTTTTAGTCTTTAAGTTTAGTTCAATTTTGTTTTTGTCTTTGAATAATTTTCTTCCTGTTAACATCTTGGTCCTTGGTATCAAATCTTTTGTTATGGATAAAACTCTCAAAGATTAAATCTAAATAAAATTTGTTCAAGAACTAAATTTAAATAAAATTTGTTTAAAAATAAAAATAAAAATTGACAAAAATTTAAGATTTAAAAATATTTAATCATTTTAATTATAAATATACCAATTATTAACAACTAGTATTGAATATAGACTTTGTAACTTCAAAAGAAAATATGATAATTATAAATGAAGTTTCAAATCCAATCATATATGAATATTTAAAACATTAACATATCACAACCTTTCAAGTTATAGATTGAGACAAATGTATACATGAGATCATGCATGTTTGTTTGTCATTACTAATAAACTCATTCATATTAAAATAAATTAAAATTAAATAATAATGTTAGTATGTTAACTTTTAAAATAAGAAAGGAAGATCATATATAATTTAATTGTTTCTCAAAAAGGAAAAGTACGTGTGGTTTACTCTAAACAATAAATACTAAAAAATTAATGACATGAAATTTATTTCCCAAAAAAAATATTAAAGGTTACAAAATAGAATATGACTAACAATTAATGATGAGAAGTTTTTCTCGCATCTTAGATCTGACATTAGGGGTATTTGGCAAAATTAGTTAATAATTATTTAGCTAATAAACGAGGACATTTGTGAAGGAAAAAATAGCATAAAAAGAAAATTTTAGTTTATCAATATTTATTATTTCTCAAATTTGTATACCTTCCTCCATTGATATGTTTATCAATATTTCTCAAATTTGTCAATCTATTTTTTTTAGATGAGTGAAATCCATTATTTTGATACACAAGCAGTTTTATCCTCATCATGATTAAAAAAAATTATGATTTTTTATTACTCGAAGTCGTAACACAAACATCCATTGACCAAACAGTGAACTTCTAATTAATTCACCCAATTTCCCTAATTATCATCACAATCATGTGAACCATCATTCGATTCAGACGTGACATTTAAACCATTAGTTAATGTTCTACATTTCCCTTGTTTAAAACTAACAAATTCACATTTTTTTATTAGTTCTTATAATTAATAATAAAAACATACTTTTAACTGTGACTTCATATCTAAACTACAAATCAAACACCGATAATTAATTAAGTATTCTAACGACTTTTATAGTACAAATCTACCATTTTCAACACAAGAATAGTTTACAAATAGTTGGAGGAGGCAAAATCAAATTAGTTAACCTCCAAGCAGGTCAACCATAATGTTCCCAACCCAACTTTAGTACCAAACTAAGCAGCTTTGTTCCCGTGGACCATGTGTAATTTTTTAAATATTATTATTAATCGAAGATTATTAAAATAAAAATTATGAAATTACATCACTCCCATTTCATATTTAATTAAACGTATTTACATTTTTTTATTTTCAGCCAAAACAATAGAGTAAGCTTTTAATACTTCTCTAATCATAAATAAATTAGTGAATCACGTGTTTGACTTAAGTTTCAGGTTATTCTTATATGATATATCAGAGTTTTCTGTTTAATATTAATTTAAAAGAATCAAGTAACCCACGAATGTTATCATCTTGCTGGTCAAATTCACGTTGGATATATTGGTAATCAACATAAATTCTCATTAATTATCTAAGTCTCTTAACACCGTCAATATTAAAAAGTGAAAGTGACTTTTTTTTCTTAAATATTAAAATAATATTTAGCTTATAAGAATCACATTTCACGCAAATAAACTAGTCATTAGTTAAATTACAATATTGATTGATTCAGGTGTTTAAAAATAAAATATTTTATTTTGGTATTTACATTTGTTTATTTTTTTATTTCTTAACTAATTTGTTCAACAGAATCAAAAAGAGTTATTGGCGTGTTTGGTTTCACGTCCGCCACACTTAATTCACGTCAAAAACGTGAAAATAAGAAGTAAAAATTTCTTACTTCTGCGTTAACGTAGTTTTTGAACGCAGATCCAGACACACACTTAGAGCACCTCCAACGGGGTGCTTACCCAGTTTCTTATTTATAAGCACCGTCTCTAACAAGGAATGCCCATTGGAGTAGGCTTACGTGGCCCAAGAAGGAAAATTTTTTTTAGCTCCGTGTCTTGCAGAAGCAACGGTGCTTGCCTGCTTCTGTTGTACTTTCTGCTTTCTTTTTCTTTACTTTCCTCTTTATATAAATTATTATAATAATATGAGGTGTTAAAAAGTGTAGTATAAGTTGTAGAAAATTGGAGTGCTTATAAGCAATTCTCATTAAAGCAAAAATTATAAAAATATACTATGAGTTGCTTATGAATGATGTGGCACAGTAGGACCCATTTAAAGTGGTTGTAGATGCTCTTATACGCTTATGATGAGTAGTGTTTCCGGATTGGATTACGTCATCAGTTTTAAGAGGGAGAAATTATTTGATCAAATAATTTCAGTTTTGAGTTTCGTAAACTAATCCTTTCATTTTAACATCAAATACAATCTGACTCAAATTATTTTAATGTGGATTAAATTATCGGTTTTAAAAAATACTGGTAAATATATTAATTAACACTAAACATTACATTCATATAGAACTCACACTCGTATAAAAACAAATTCTCGTAACGCAATTTTTATGTTGATTATTACCCACATAGTATAAAAAGTAACATAGTAATATATTTATAAATATGTTAAAATATTTTATGATAAATATGCATTTAATCATCATAAAATATTTTTTTATAATAGTCAATATTAATAGTAAAATATTGGTGTCATGATTAAATCATCATATTTGATAATCATACTTTAATAAATATTAACCACTCAAAATATAAAGTGTAACATTCTATGTGAGGTGGTCAACACCCCTTTATCTAAGAAGGTTGTTGTAACTTGTAATGCAGGAAGTGATGTCATAAAATGTTTTAACATTTTGCCAAAATCTATATTACATTTTGAACTGATATAAATGTAAAAAATAACTAATATATAATATATATTTTTGTATAGTAGTGTCAAATCATAATTCAAAATATACATTCAACTTATTAATTACAAATACATAATGGATTGATATATTAGTTAGGTATTTGTGTTGGTGAATACCATCTATTCAAAAAAAAAAAATTGTATACAAAAATACAAGCAAAATCAATCTTTGACATATTGACAATGTACCGGAGTATACTAGTCAGAAGACAAAAAAAAAAAAAAATATTTATATTATTTTGAATATATAATAAATAGAAAATTATAAGTCCCTAAAAGTCTTTGAATGTACAAATTAATCTAATTATTGAGTACACAACTAAATTTGATTCAACGTTGCACTTAAACATGTTATGGAGACAATAAATGTAATACATAATTCAATATTCAAATTTTATTGTGTGAAAATCTTTCAAGTTAGCAACACTTACAATACTGTAAAGCAAGATTAATCTAAAATTCAATGATGAGAATATTTATGATAAGACAGAAAATTATATCAATTTAAATTAAATTAATTTTTATTTATTTAAAAAGAGGTATAACTTCTTTTTAGATACAATCTAATTATTAAAAAAAAAAACAAATTTTAATTTTATTTTTTTAATTTTTTGTTCAAATATTACAAACAGTATTAGATTAGATTAGATTATAATTAAATCATTAAAATCAGTATTGCGATAATGATAAATTCATAAGTTAAAACTTTATTATCTTGTTATAATTTTTTGAACAGAAAATAAAATGGATTAATATTACAATTTGTATTACATTGGATTGGTTAATGAAAGGTCATAGTTTGAATGGGAGCAAATAATTCATTCCCACACGTGCAGTTCAGAATTTATTGCATTAAATTGTTGACCTTGTAAAACCGATGCATGTAAAGTAAATGATTAATGGTTGTAAAAAGTTTGAACAATATATTAGCTGAGGAGCATGCAGTAGAAGAATTTTCGTTCTCTTTGTGGAACAGCGTGGCATGAGACTATATGATTATGAATGCATTAATTGATGTATTATGACCTGTTGACCAGCACACGCTTGTGGAAATTCAACACCAAAGTCTATGTTCTTGTGTACCAAAACACGTGTTTAACTTGCTGTTGCTAACCACATTTTTTACATATTACACCACTACTTGAGACTTTCACCAAATTTAAATTATATCAACATCTTTTTTAAATGTATAATATGTTTTCTTATCTTTTTCTGCTGGAAAATCAACTGCTGCTACTAATTTTTTATAACTAAGTTCAGAATTCTTTTTTCAATTCATAAAATTGGAAAATTATTTTTTTTAGACATGTAAAACAAATATATTTTATTAATTTATTTTCAATAATAAAATATCATTTGAAATATTTAAATTTTTCATTAAAGATTAGTTATTAACAAAATCAACATATATTTTACATGTATAACATGATAAAAACAATTAGTTTTTAAAAAATAATGTTTTATATATAAATTTAATATTTTAAAGGATATTTTAAATTTAAAATTATGAAAATAAAGTCTAAAGTTAAAATAATTTTATTTGGAGCCCTCACAAAAATAAATCTCATGGGCTTTAGCCGTCTATGCCTTGAGCTTGTCACCTAGTTTTATTGTATGGCAATTCAAATCGAAATTGTGGGTATTTGTCTTACCCAACCCAATTTTGATGGAAAATGAAAAACAGTTTCATTGAATTAAGGGTGTTATGTGATCCCATTAATTGGGCAATTCCAGTTTATCCATGTTAAAACTGAACAAGGTCTCAGCATCAATATTCTTATGTTTCCAAACCACACCATAAGCAATTGGGTTTCGTAGCCGCCGGAGGCTCTTTGGGATATTTGTAGATCGTGAAGAAATAAAAATAAATAACATGACCAAAAAAAAAAAAGAATGAATAGAACTCAATGACCAAAATTTTTATCATGTAATATACTAATATTAGCAAACCAAAGCCATGTATAAATAATGAAAAATTGAGAATTAACTACTGATATACAAATAAATTAGAAAACTTGTTAATCCATAAATAATTTTTTTAATGTATCAAAAATAAGCTATCAGATCAAGAGTCAATGACATGCTGAGAATTCTCGGATCAAACACCATTATCTACTTAGTGATTAACATAACTTAATAATATCTAATTTGACTGAGAATTTTACTTATCAAACTGAGGATCAACAAATATACATTAGAGAAATCTACCTCGTAAAAATTGAATTAACAAATTATTTTTCACAGCATATAATCTTGCAATGTGAGCTGTTGCAGAATCAGGAACCTCAACCATTTATCATTGTTAATGTTCACAAATACCTTAAGACATTTACTGTCTTCGGATAAGACACGAGTTTTGCAACACAAAGTAAGACCAAACCGCTGATCCCATTGCTAGATACAACAAACAAATATCGCAGTAACACTCCAACTAAATATCATTAACAAGTAACAACTCACACGTGAAGTTAGACTTTCACAATTTCATATTGAGAACCTTACCTAAGGGCTGGTAGGTTCCAGGTGTTCCATAAGATGAGGAAGGACTAAATGGTTTAGGGGTAGATTCCTCCCTAAGTGCAGTAAGGGCAGCCCTCCTTCTCTGCCTATGTTCCCTATGTCTCCTTATTTTGTCCTCTAATGCTGCTTTAGCATTCTCAGCAAACTCAGCCCTACTTAGAGCCTGTTCTGCACGTGCCCTCAGCTCAGCAATTTTCACTGATGCATTTTCCACCTCCTTTTTCATCAATGCTAACTCTGATAATCTTCCAACTTCCCCTACTGATCCTTGAGCTCCACTTGTCTTCTCAAAGTAGTATTTGCATGTGACATGGTCATCATTATTTTCACTATTTCTCTCCTCAGCTTCTGACTTTGAGTGATCATTCTTGTTAGTCAACCTAAGTTCCTGAAGCTGAGATTTCAGCAATGCAATTTCCACCTGTGCTTCATTGTCAGTCTCCTTTTTCATGTTTTGTTTAACTCTAGCCTCATGTAACTCACTTCTCAGTGATTCATTAGTAATGTTCAAGGAATTTATTTCTTCCTTTGCAACAGTGAGCTCTTGTTTTAACCGACTCCATTCCGCTTCCAGTGTCTCAATGTACACAGATTGATCCATGATCTTTCTTTCCTTTAGCTCCATGTCAATGATTAATTGGTCTGAGTTGTTTATGTTTTTGGGAGCAGAATCCTCAGATAAAGTGAGTGTTTCATAAGCTTGCATAGGTTCCAAGGGAAGAGAATCAACCAGTGTAGTAGACTTATCCATTAGCTGATTTTGTAATTCCTGTAGCATTTCTACATGCTTTCTCATATCTTCTAGCTGTTGTTGTACTTGAGCAGTAGCTTTTGTAGCTAAATCAATTTTCTCATCCTTCTCAGACAATATAGCTAACTTCTCTTTCTCAGCTTCAATGGCAGCTAGTTTTGAATTGTGAATAACTTCATTTAGCTCCTTCACTTGCTGCAGGAGTTCTTCTTTCTGTTCCTTTTCAACCTCCAAGGCAGATTCCAATTGTTTTGCATTTGTCAAAGCTTTCAGTTCAGAATCTCTAGCAGCAACAAGTTCTGTTTCTTTGTTTAGAAGCTCCCTTTGTGTCGCCTTCAATTCACACAAAACATGTGTAAGCTGGTTCCGGACCTTTGCAGTCTCCAAATTCTGATCAGCCATCTCTTTCATCTTGGATTCAAGTTCATCTTTGCAAGCTCTGCACTCTGAACATTCATTCGTGTTCTTGTTTCTCTCAAAATCAGAATTCTTCAGCAGGGTAGTCAATTCATGAATCATCTTTTGGCTGTGCTCCATCTTAAGAAGTGCTTGCATGTGTGCAGCTTGCTTTGCTTCTAATTGTACCTTGCAGTTGGACAATTCCTTTGTCAACTCCTCTAGTTCTTTTTCACAACCACTCTGACCAAAACAAAAAGGAAAATCATGAATTTAGATACCGATCTCTCATGAGTCATGACCATTACACTGATATTAATAGATAAAAAATCTACACCAGTGAAAGGGACTAATAATTGAACATCACATCACAAATGTCAAGTGTATAGATACTGTATTTTGTATAGAAAAGTAACATAAGATAATTTTAAACTCTTTTCCTTACTTACCTTACTCCTGGTAGGTTGATATTTCTTCTGATCACCTTTATCTCCAAACAAAGACACGGCATTTCGGACCGGTTCAATTGATTTGGTATCTATCTCACTACCCATGATTTTGCAAACAATAAGAGCATGTAACAGCAGTGGCCAAGAAAGTCAAAACCCCAAAATCTCCAGGTTACAATCTAAACAAATAATAAAAGAAAAAAAAAATCATAGGTGTTAAAATTGTATATAAGCCATCAAACATGGTAAAGAGAGCATCAAACATAGAACTGTTCAACATAGTTAAAACAACTAGGAAATTACTCCAACAAAAAACTAGGAAATTAAATATATAAGAACTTAAAACAGCTTAGTCGTATGTTTTTATCTTATAGGCAGATGGGTAAAGATGAGTTGCATGTTGTTAGAAGTCATATCAATATCATATGTGAGATATATGCATAAAAAAATAATGTACGTGTGATGTGGAAAGAATAAAACTACAAAAGAACCAAGTATGATAGAAGATGAGCAGATACGTACCTGACTCGGGGGTAGAACTAGGAGGCAAGTTTGCGGGGAAAATGGGAAGAAAAAGGAAGTGAGAATAGGATGAAGAGAGACAAATTAAAAATATGAAAGTTGTCATGATGAAGGTACGTTTTGGAAGTTGTATTAATGGGGATAAGCATTGCGGATAACACAACGTGGTGAACTTGTCACTGAGTATGGCCGTCGAAGAATTATAAGTTTTTGTTCTTGGAATCGTCGAGTAGAGGTTGGTTTATGGCTTTATGCTGTGGCCCTCTGAATTTATACATTATACCATGCAAATCCTCTTCTTGTCATGTTATAGTGTTTTTAATTTATTTTTATTTTATGGTCTCGCTGTCTGATGTGATATTGGAAATGGAGTATTCCGTATTCGATTATTTGTTTGTGTTGATTAATATTAATTAATCAGTTAAATATTTTTTAAATTATTAATTAAATATGTTGATTATGAAAATAAAAATTTATTCATAATAATTGATTAATTAATGGTGCTCTAACTATATTTTTTGTTTCGGATGATTTCTGATGGATTCGATTATTCATGTAATAATGGTCTCTACTATCAATAAATATGGTTATAAAAGTTGTTTTTCACAAGACAATTATTTTTTAATGTGAAACTCTACCTATCAATATAGAGTATATAGTCCTTATAATTGTTATTCTAACATGTACTAACAATGCTTAACCATAAATTTAACTTTTTTTTTTATGTAACTTATATAATTATAATCTTAATTTTCTCTTTGGATGTTTTATAATATTCTACAATTAATTTTGCGTCATTAGTGAGTTTAATATAGGGTTATATTTAGGAAAATTCTTTACTTGGTATGAAAGCCTAAATCAATGCATATGTTATTGCTAGTTTTGTGAGTTGGTGCCTCAAGTTAGAAATTAAAATCTTATGAAGCCTAATCTTCTTGGCTTCATCATTTTTATTATAGTAAAATTAATTAATCTCACAAGGCTAATTTTGATAGTTGAATATTTCCCACTCTCTTCTTAAATTTATTAAATCTATTTATGTTTATTATGATAATAGGATTCTAAGGATAATAAAATAAGATTCACCTTAAATTTTTTTTGTTGACTTTAGAATGCTGATTTTATTTATTTGAAGTCGTGAAGTAGTAAAAGCTTCCATTTCATAATTTATGCTGGAATTCGGTCATATAGAAGATTGATTATTTATTGCTTGTTTACTGAATACAATACCACACAAGCAGCGGGTTTGAAACATATTCCTATAATTCAAATAAATTGCGTAATTAGACAAATACGTCAAAATTAAAACCATGAATAAAAGACTTATACAATATACTGAAGTTAATTCTTCTGTCAAGAATTAAATATGAAAGATATTTTGCATTATATGAAAAACAAATAAAAGTTTTTGTTTTCTCCAAGAGTCAAATATTAATTTTGATGACCAAATAAAAGTGATTAGAATTTGAGAGACATAATTGACAATCAAGATTAAGGTTCAACTAAATTAGAATTGCAAAAATTAGGGACAATTGAAGTTGTAACCCTAAGTTTCTTAATCCTTAAATCATTATCAAATCTTGACTCTGCATAAATTGAGATTATTCACAATTGAAGTTGTACTTTTTCCTATAAAAAAATTGGGTTACTCCAAAACAATTGAGAATTTTTGTTAAGCTGGTAATTGTTGCGTAGTTCTTTGGATTTAATATTTGGAATCATATTCATTGTTATTATTGATAAGATACATTTGTCCTTGATGTATTTCAAGTGCAACATTGGACAAATTTATTTGACTAATGAAATTCATTAACTTTACTTGGTGAATATGATTGACAAAGCGAAATCTCATCATCAAGTTGCTTACAAATTTGAATTTCAATTATGTTTTTGTACATTTTGGATTATTTTACTCTTATTTAATTTTTTTTAAGCATTTTAACTTTGATTAAGAACATATTTATATACAAACTTAAAAAGATTTTTAAGAGTTTTTTTTATATTAAAAAATGCCTTTTATTTTCAATAATTAAACTCTTAAAAATCGTTTTAAATTACATCCAAACAGGTTGTAAGACTTATTTTTAAGTTAGGGAATATAAATAGGCCTATTTCAGCCTTTGTTAAAAACTTTTAAAACTTTAGATATTAATTAAGAATTAAGCATTTAAATTTTGTGAGAGAAGACTTTTGAATTTCTCTTATATATTTTTTTATGAACCTTTGATTCTTATCAAGATTTAAGCATTTAAGCTTGTGGTGCATCTTCATTATCTTATCAATTCTTCCATGATATTGGTGATTTCTTTCATTTGTTCATTTTCTTTTTCATTTATAATTTTCATTTCTTAACTTCTTGATCAGTCTTCAATGGTAATTCTTCGAAATGGTTGAATTTCACGAACCAGAACGAGAAATGTATCATAATATTAAGGAGAAGCTGAAAATTATTTGTCTACAATAATCAAATGATTTCTCACACTATTATATTTGAACATCAATTCAAATGAGGAGGAAACTGGGTGAAATTAAGAGCAATGAATGAAAAATTATTTGGAAGACAATATTAAACACTTGAATTCTAATGATAAATTTGGCATTTTAAAGTGAAATTCTATGATCTTTCTCGAATGGTTAGAAGTTGGCATGATCATACAAACGATTTTTCATGATTCGATCAATTTAATTATAAAATTTGTATTTCTAAAAAGTTTTGAAATAAAATATATGTAGGTGCCTAAAATTTATGTTCAGAGGAAGTTAAATAATTATTTAAAAAGAAAAAAGTCTCGGATCAATCTGCAGAGTGATAAAAATAATATTTATTTGGTGACTCAACAAAACCCTAGCAGCGCAAAGGATTAAGGTTAAATTGCATATTTGGCTCCTTTATTTTTATCGATTTATAATTTTGATTTTTTTATTTTAAAATAAAATATTTTTTTTAAAATACAAAATTTGAGTCTTACTTTTAATTTGATATTCGTTGATCGTTAATTTTTTATATTATTTAGTAATTTATCATTATCTAAGTGATGTGATATTTAACGAAATAACATATATGGATAAAAATTAAAAAAATAACATAAAATATTTTTGTTTGTATCTATTTTTATTAGTTATTGATATTTATTTTATTAATAAAAATTTTATTTGCATACTTTATAGTTTTTTATTTTTAAATATCGTATTACTAAATTTCACATCACTTAAAATGAGTAAATGTTAAAATTTAATGATTAGTAAATGTCATTTTTACAGGAGAACCAAAAATTCGTATTTTTAAAACTAGAGAAACTAAATATCTCTATTTTAAAATAGAGAAATCAAAATTGTGAATCAATGAAAATAGAGAGATTAAAAGTACAATTTAAGTATTAACTATTTTTGAATTGGACAATATTAGCTTCTTCTGTATGCTTATTCACGGTTCATAAATAAATATACATTTATAATATTCAGGAAATGTATTGGATTATAATTTCAATAAATTTTATAAGACTTTTTTATTATAAAAAAGGTCTTGTATACTCAATTAAGACTTTTTTTTAATATAAAAAGTCGTGTGATATTCAATCAAGACAATAAAGATTTTTTTAAGAATTCGTAGAAATCTAGTGGTATTTAATTAAGATAATCAAGATTTTTTTAGAAACCCATCAAAATTTGGTGATATTCAATTAAAACTTTTTTTTACTTGAAAAAGTATGTTGGTATTCAAAAATAAAAAAGATTCACACTAATATCTAAACAATGGTTGCTCATGACACATGACGTGAGAAAGATCTATATTCCTAGATCTTCATCCTCATGAAAAAACAATTTCATTTGAAGGTAGTGATAAAGGAAAGATCAGAGATATAGGTAAGATAGTAAGAACTTTACACATATTATTAATAATGTGTTCTATATTGAAAGATTAAAGTATAATTTATTTAGTATAAATTAATTTTGTGATAGTGAGTATATTGTATCCTTTGACCAGGACTTATACACAGTCAAATAAAATGATGAGTCTATACTTTTTTATTGTCTAAAGAAAAATAATATCTATGAGATTTATCCTAATGATTTAGTAAAAAAAATGTAACTTATTTGATTTTAAATAAGATGAAAGATGGATTTGGCATAAAAAAAATTGGACACATAAATTTAATGTATATATAAATTAAACAAGAAAGATTTAGTAAGAGAAATGCCTGAAATTTCTTAAAAAATCATATTTTTTTACGGAACTTGTGAGAAGAGGAAACAAATTAAAATTTATTTGAAACTTAAAAAGATTTTTTTATGTGACAATGGTAATATAATAAATATAATATGTATTTTGTATGTTATGTAAGATTTTTTTTATAAAATAGAGTTGATTATAGAAACTATTTTTAAAACGTTATAAAATGTTAAAAATGAAATAAAAAAAATTATAAAGACTAAAAGTGAAAGGAAAAAAATTACATGAAAAAATTATATTTAAGAAGAAAAGAAATAGTTCTATTAGTAAGAAATCGTTTGAATACGGAACATACGAACTCATTGTTAGTAATTTCCTATTAGTTGATTAATAAATTTAATAAATAAAAATTAAGTAATGATATGAAACAGAATTAAAGTCGTGTCACCAACAAGTCATTTTGGTCTTAATGGTATCATGCGGAGATCTCTTAAATAATACTCATCTTGCAGGTGAAAAAAATATGATAGGAAAAAAATTCATTAAAAAATAGTTAATAATTTTTTTTATTGAGATTAGTAATTAATAAAATTAATAGATATTTTACACATGAAAAAAAAATTAAACTAAAAAGTTTTCTGCAAAGTTTTGTACAAATGTTCTTTTATTGATGCTAATTAACATTTTTTTTTTTCAAAAAAGTTTGTAAAAACATCACTGACAATATTTTTACATAAAATTTCCCTTTTTTGTTGGGTAATAATACTTTTACATCGATTTAACACATAAGTAGGTGTGACATCATTGTTTGTTTGTCATGTTTTATTCAGCGAGCCTCATACCTCACATTAAGAAGAGATTGAATGTGAAACATCATCTACCTATACAACAATTATAACCATAATTTCACAGAAATTGATGTTAATTTAGATTAGAAGTCAAGCTAAGCTCGTAACTAACATATAACATTGAAGCAGTAGCCAAAACTAATATACATAATTTTCAATAAGAATTTTAATTTTTAACCTCAAAATCCAAACTAAAGAGACAAAAGTTAGGAGTATATCCTCATACAGTGATGATTTCACTTTCAATGATTTTCGGGTTTCCATCTTTTTTAAAATTTTTATTTGAAAGTTCTTGAGCATTTACTGTTATGTGGCGCCCTGAGTTGTCTGGTTTACCATCCAAGATAGAGACACATTGTATAGTGTTAATTTAAACATGGTTTTCCTTTGTTTGTTTCAATAAGAGAGATTGAGAATTGGTAAAAGCTGAAGGAAAATGGATAAAGCTCTGACTAAACTGGGAAGCTCTTGGATCTCAACCAAAGCCAAGACAGAGATTTCCCACATAACCGATGACCTATCAGTATGTCTCTCTGTCTCACTCACCCTTTATTTCTTTAGTGTTTGAAAATTTTCATTTGTTTAGGACCACCTTCAAATCTTAAATTTCTGTTTGCTTTTGACTTATCTCTATTTTGGGTAACTCATGCTAATCTTGTCCTCATGTTACTTACACCCCATTGTTCTTCAAATTAGTGTATACCTTATTGGAAGATATTCTTTGCTCTTTGAATAACTAGTCACATAGGCAAGATCTGGGAATCTACAATGAAAAAGGGATAAAAACTAAGGAAAACGATATTGAACATATGAAAGTGTAGAACCAAATTAGCCATAGCATACATGAAAAGCTCACATGCAGTTAATTGGTGACCCCAAAAATTTTAAATATAAATAGTTTGCAGATCCTGGTAAATTAGGGGAAAAATGGAATTCAGAAGAGATCCTATTAGCCTTCTGTTCTTCCTGTTTATGCAAATTGATTTGTTGCTGTGTAAACATTTTACTAATATTTTGTGCTACAAGAATGCCTATATTTGTATTTTGGTACATCAAAAATGCTCAAACGGTGCTTGCAATTTCAGTCTCTCTCAAATACGGTGGAAGAGAAGGCAAAACTTTTCATCAACAAGCTGAAAGGTACTTAGTATTTTATTTTCACAAAATTTTGCACTTGTGGTTTCCAGCATTAACCAGTTATGACTTGCAAAATGTTTGCGTAGGCCTTTCTTATCTCGCAGAGAGCTAATTATGTACTTATTAAAACAAAGATTCTCTCTCAGACTTTTTTTTATTATTAAAATTTTCGTGGGTTCTATTAGTTTGAGAATGATATTCAACAATAAAAAAAATTAGAACTCGCATATTGAGTGAGATTCACGTACTAAAATAAAAGATAATATCTATAACATTGTTTTACAAAATATGTTAATAATATTTATCATCTTTACCTTCTTTTTTAGCTTCTCACTCTCAATATTTGCTTCATATGGAAACTTCACCTTTCAATTTCAAAATCGCCTCTGTGACTGTGACATTAACCAATAATATGCAATTTCGGTTTTTTAAAAAGAATTAACCTACCTAATCTCAAGATATAAAGTTATGCGACGGGTGACCCGTTGTTATCCTATAATTACACATTATTTGCTTCCTTTCCTTTGGTGGCTTCGTGATTTTCAAATTGAAAACTTGAAATAGCAGTTTTTATATTTTTTATTAACTAAACTACATTCCTAAGGTTTCCGTGATTTTAAGTAGCAATTATTTTATTGACATGATTTATGACGTCAATAAAGACCGATCACAGAAAATTTCAAATGAAATTATGTTATAGCATCTCCAATAATGAATATCTCATCCTATAAAAATAAGTAAAGACCGACTACAACCTATCAGAGATATTCTAAGTATGTACAAATAAATTTTTCTGAACTTATTTTTAACTTATACATGAATTTATTTAAACTTATAAAGAAAATTTCATACATGAATTTATTTAATTTGTTCTGTTTTTCCATTAATAGGTAAATCTCAGAAAGGCTTACCAGATCTCCTTAGAGAGTACAACCTTCCTCCGGGTCTGTTTCCTCGGAACATAACATGCTACGAGTTTGATGCATCAAAAGGAAAGTTGATAGTGTACTTGTCCTCTCCCTGTGAAGTGTGTTTCAAGGACTCATCCATTGTGAGGTATGCAAATCGTGTAAAAGGGACACTGTCAAAGGGGAAGCTAACTGTCGTGGATGGAATGAAGAGCAAGGTTCTGGTGTGGGTCAAGGTCACTACTGTTGCTGTTGAGAGTTACAAGTCTGACAAAGTATGGTTCACTACCACCGCTGGAGTTAAGAAATCAAGGCCCAAAGATGCCTATCTTATGCCTCGTGAAGCTGTTAAGGTAGAAGAATTTTGAGACACTTTTTATGTTATTATGCTATCACACTTGAAATACATTTCACTTTCTCACCTATCATTTTAAGAAAGGTGCATGTTGTAGGCATTGATGGTACTACTTGGTGATAAGTATGTATACACTAATGATAAGGGTATTTATATCTCGACACCTCGTAATTTTACATACTTCATCAACATTTATTATTTCCCTTCTATCTCTGGCTTAATATTAAATCGTATCACCTTTTATGTTTGTAGTTTTTTTTTAAGCTGTCAAATAGGTGTTATAGATATTCAAGAATCATTTTTATGCAAAAGTCAACACCAGGAGAATAATTCGTGAAATTAATTATTATCAAACTGGAATCATGTTTTGGTTGGCTAGTTTTTATTAAGTTTTTAATCGTGTTTATTTTAAAAATAATCATTATTTGTTATAATTAATCTAAAGAGTTTTAAGTTAAAAAATTAAGTAATTGAATTAAAAATACTAAAAAAATATGCAGTAAATTAAATTGAAAAGAAAGTAAAATTAAGAAAAGAAGAAAATTGAATTCTTCATAAATACATAAAAAGATTTTTCACTACTAACAAGGTGTGATATGATTGATACATAATCTTATCTCTTAAATTAAAGGTTCGATCTATAATTAATGCGTATGAAAAAAATTTATTAAAAAATGTCAACTTCTTAAATGAATCTCAATACTTTAAATGATTAGTTTTTAACTTTTGACTAAGAATATGATGAATTATAAAAATAAAAAAAAATTGATGCGAAAAAATCTTACCAATAGAGTCATTTGATTTGATTAAGTGTCAAAGATTAAATATATTTTTAACTCTTGAATTTTTATCAATATTCACTTTTAATTCTTTGATAATTTTTTTTATTAGTTTTAGTTCCTAAAGGTTATTCTACCTTTTTCTTTTTTCTTTTAGTTAGATGTGTCGCTAGATGTGGTACCATTAGAGAAAATATTGTCAAATGTTAGAATAAGAATTATATTTTGTTTGGTGGAGAAGAAAGAAAGAAATAAAGAGAAATAAGAGAAGATAAGAGAAAGGAAGTGAAGAAGAGAGTGAAAATTGAGGTTGTTTGGTAAGAGCACCTCTAGTGAGAAGTGCTTGTTGTGTATCTTATTTTTAAGCAACAGTGCTTACAAGAAATCCTCATTGGAGTTAACATACGTGACAAGACAAGTTCTAAAATTTTTAGCTTTGTTGTTTGGAGAAGCAACGATGCTTAACATTCTAAAATTTAAAATGGAGAGGTTTGATTGGTTGATGTTGATCCAAGGTAAAAGTGTACAGAAATTTTACAAAAAGTATAGTGTGAGGTGTAAAAAAGTGTAGTATGAGTGGTAAAAAAGTAGGGGTGCTTATAAGCAATTTCATTGGAACAAAAGTTGTAAAAATTGGTATGAGTTACTTATGAGTGATATGATACAATGAGACTCATTTAAAGTGGTTTGAAGTTGTTTATAAGCAACTCCCATTATAGATACTCTAAGAAAAAAGTAAAAGAAAAGTGAAAGGGAGATTAAAAGATTATTTAATATAAAAATAATAAAAAAATATATTTTTTATTATTACTATTAATATTTCATTTTAATTTGTGTTGTATTGTTATTTTAGTTTTTATATTTTTTTAAAATATTTTATATATTAAAAAAGGCAACATAATTGATTATGTTGCATTTCTAACACTGATTCTTCACTTTTTCTGTATTATCAAATTATGTATCTATAGTAATAATTTATACATTTTTCTACTCTTCTCCTCTCTTTGTTTAGTGCTGTCAAACACACACTTAAAAAAGAACTAATAATCAGCACCATTATTATAATTATCACCTTCATTATTGTTGTAGCCTCTTTCCTCAGAAATGTTGGTGTGACTACCATCACTTGCAACAAATATAATGAGATGAGAGAGTGGAGAGAGGATAAGAGTGAGATGAAAGATTTGGGAAAGAAGCAAAGTGAGATGATCGAGGTAGGGAAGTTTTCGCTTTCACACTGAAATTAAAAACCAGAGTTGACATGAATATGATCGACATTATGATAGAAGCTAAAGTTATAAAACTAGTGTGGACTTGGTCAACACTACTTAATAAAAAATATTGAAAAATATATAATTTAGGTGATGCTAGTACGAGTTACTCATTGGATCGGATATGTCATTGATATGTTTTAAACCGGTATGACTTGATCGGTTCACTGGATAGATGAATCAATGAATTGGTTAATATTAAATACTACTAAACCAAGTATTATTGTATTGTCTACTTCACTTATATTATTTTTACACAAATCTTATATAAAATTATATATTAATTATAATTTTTGGAAATGAGACTTAGATAAAAAATAAACGTGATTGTTAACACTTTAGTGATTATTAAATTAATATACTTTAATATACAACTGATTTAAATAATTTACATAACATATTTTTAATTTATATTTATAAATTTAATTATATATTAATTTATTAATTTAATCGGTCTATAATTTTGTTATCTATTAATATTATATTAATTATAGTTTTTTTTAGGTTTTTTAAGGTATGATATGAATTTTATTAAAATTTATAGATATCAAATATGTATGACATGATTTTTCTAAAAAAGTTATTAAAAATTTAGTCATGTAATTTAATTAGTGATCTATTGATTCAACTTCTGACCCACTAGTATTATATTAATCTAATTTTTAAAATATTAATTGAGTTTCACTCAAAATAAAACTTAATTTTATCTTAACTAACACTACTTATCAAAATTATTTTTGAAAAAAAAAAATATTTAGTGTGGATCAAGCCACCGTTAAAGTTTTTGTTTTCCACTTAAATTGTTTTATAGTTTTAAATTAAACTCCAATAATTTTTTAATTTTTTTATCAATAATTAAAATATTTTTTTATAATATTAATTATTTATTATAAATTTAAAATATAATTCATATGTTCAAAAGTATTATTATCTATTATAAATTTTAATTATAAATAATTAAAATATTTATTTATTAAAAATTATAATTATATAAAAATAAATATTTATTCTATACACTTCACTTACTAAAATATTATTTACTTTTAAATTTAAATAAAAACAGTAAGATATAATGTTATCACTTTATTTTATTTGTTATTTTAAAAATAAATTAAATTCTCAGGTATAATAAGTAAATGTGTACTAATCAATAAATAAATATACAAATTTAAGTACTTGATAACGAAAATATTTTTAAAACTCATAATTTTTCTTCTTCTTATATTAATATTGATTAAATAAAAAAATAATTATTTAATGAAAATATTTTTTTAGACTTTTTATTTATTTATAAATTATTAATAATTTTAAATAGTTCATTATCACAATATAAATGATTTATTATAAAATTAAAATATAATTTACATATTTAAAAGATTTATTTATTACAAATTTTACTTATAATATAATATAATTTATATTAAAAATGATTTTATAAATTTTAATTATATAATATAGTAAAAACGTTACTTTTTGAGTGAAAAAATAGCGCTATTTTTCTTTTTTACAGAAAAATGTGTGAATGTTAAAGTTAGTTTTATTTTATTAAAAAAAAAAAAGAGAAAGAGAAGATATAGTTGGGCTTTGGCCCAGTAAGATTGGCGTGCATCTGACGCAGGAAGTGGAATCCAACGGTGCAGAATCAAAAGGAAGAAGATCTGTGATATATTGAAATGAAAAAGGAAACCCTAGTTTGGATAGATGAGAAAGGAT
The DNA here is from genome assembly GCF_000230855.2 of Cajanus cajan. NCBI lineage: Eukaryota > Viridiplantae > Streptophyta > Magnoliopsida > Fabales > Fabaceae > Cajanus > Cajanus cajan. The sequence continues at coordinate 60,102,212 of NC_138521.1, read as the reverse complement.
TATATTAAATAGACGCAGATAGTTGTAGGCGTGTGTTTGCTCTCATTCGCTCTTCTCCGCCACTTCTGAATCTCTCCTCTGTTCAATCCAAATCATGTCGGACGAAGAGCATCATTTCGAGTCCAAGGCCGATGCCGGAGCCTCCAAAACCTATCCCCAGCAAGCTGGTACCATCCGCAAGAATGGCTACATCGTCATCAAAGGTCGTCCCTGCAAGGTCTATTTCCTCTTCCAAACCCTTCCCTTTTCTTCCTTAATTCTTTTCGCGTTTTAGATCTGCGCTTGATTTTATTTTTATCTAGAGTGTTTGTCTTCTGAATTTGGTTATCTGTGGATGTTGATTTGTTTTTCTTTTTTAATTATGTTATGTTTGTTTGTCAACAGGTTGTGGAAGTTTCAACTTCCAAAACTGGAAAGCATGGTCACGCTAAGTGTCACTTTGTTGGAATTGATATTTTCACTGCCAAGAAACTCGAGGATATTGTGCCCTCTTCTCACAATTGTGATGTACTGATGCCACTTAGTTGTTATTATTTTTTGTTTTTGTTTTCTTAATAGTTGTTTACCGTGTATTGAGTTTTTTGTGTGGATGCGATGTTTTTTTTTTGTCAGGTTCCTCATGTGAATCGTACTGACTACCAGCTCATTGATATTTCTGAGGATGGATTTGTGAGTTGATGTTTCTGTTCAGAGTTTTCTTTTTTAACTTGTTATAATTACAGTTAGTGATTAGTCTTTTATATTCTTAGATCTGAATGAGTGTTTGCTATTGCAGGTGAGTCTCCTTACTGAAAATGGGAACACTAAGGACGACCTCAGGCTTCCCACCGATGAGAGTCTGCTCACTCAGGTTTGTGCAATTCTCGTGTTTTTTTTTACCATATTGGATTGACAAATATTATGTAGTTGGTTGAGTGTATATCTTCTGATTGGGTATGCATCATTGATTTCTTTTGTGTAGATTAAGGATGGATTTGCTGATGGCAAGGACCTTGTTGTTTCTGTCATGTCTGCCATGGGCGAGGAACAGATTTGTGCCCTGAAGGATATTGGGCCAAAGAACTAGCTTTCGTTGCTGGCACTTTGTTGTTTCTATTTAAGCAAAGATATTTTTGTAAGCCTTTATATTGGTTTCTTCAAGACCTGGCTTATAGATTCTAGTTGGACTAGTTTTAACGATGGTGTTTATGGATGTGGTGACACATTTTTCTGTTTTTCTCTGTTGTCCTGTGACTTTATTATAAAGGAGGAGTCTATTTTGGGAAGGTTTTTTTTGGTACAATATGATGTTATGTTCGTTGTATGCAATCATGAAAACTTGCATGCTAATAGCAAATGACACAATTTATCGCCACTTTTGAATTTACTTTTATAAAATGAATTCTTGTTAAAAGTTTAGTTTTAATGTGCAGTATTTTTGTATTTGGTAGTCTTCATATTTATATTTTAATCCATCAAAGTTTTATTTGATCACTTCTACATGGGCAAATTTGATCTTGGGTTGTAATCAATCAATCACAAATGTGTATTTTTTGACAAAATTACATTCGATATCATCAATGAAGTATTTGAATGCATCTAATCTTGATTAGCTCCATACTATTATGAACAAATTTTTTAATTAATCTGTGCTTTGAGGTCATGTATGGGCTGCAATAAAGTGTGCAAATTGAATTCTCACTATATCCAGAATAGTTTTTGGTGAATTCACATTTGGGTTAAGTGGGTTTTATTTCTACACCCATGCTTTGTATAAAGCAAAGTTTTTTGCATTTTTGTTTAAGTTGTTTTATTTGTTGGTATTCAAACTAAACTTATGTACAAAAATATTTAAATGCAAATGGTTTTATTAGGAATAATTTTGGACCAAGATCAAGTTTGTAAAATTTGTTTATCCATGTTCTGATTTGTCCAAAATTTGTTGTTGTAAACGCATTAATTAGTTTTAGAGGTGCTAGAGTTTAACGAAAGAGCTTATTGTTTCAAGATTAATAGACTGCGCTCTTCTGTTCACTTAGATACTTTTACATACAGATGTATTGGAAAATACAGGACCTCTATCTGTGATTTACATTGATGTTTTAGGGGTTCGTGATAAGGAATGTCTCAAAGATTCTATTGGTTTTCTTAGCAGTTATTCTGCCCTTTATTTGCTTTACAAGAATAGTTCAAATTTCAATAAGCTTACTCTTTTAGATATAATCTGTAATGTTTCGTGTTAACGAATAGTGTTAGCTGCACACAATCGTTTCATTTAATTTAAAAACTTCTCATGCTTTTTCGACAATAAGGTACTTAATTCTCTTAGGTTTTGATGGAGTATTCAGACTCTGATGAGCTGTAGCTTATGAGTGCAATCAAGTTGTAACAAAGTGCTCTTCTAAGCAAAAGAGACTCATAAAAGGCCGTTTGTAATTCATTGGCACCAATGACTAGAGTTGTTTGTGTCAATGACTGTTTACAAGTTTAGTGTTAGGCATGTGCAAAAGACTTGGTTCACACTCACTGGTCGTGTGTTTCGGTGGCAATGGAGTCAGGTTTGGTGGAGTGAGGTAGATAACGAGTAAGTTGAACATGTGAACAAGGTTGCTTGAGAAAGAACATTGCGTATAAGAGGAAGAATGCACTTGAACAGCTATTTGATTCATGCATAAAAGCATTTAAGGGGCCACAAGTAAAATTTAGTCACGTGTTGCCAAGTTATGGGGTCAGGTTTTTTGCGATTTCTATTACGTGTGATGGTGGTGCATTTTGACCCCTACTTTTTGGAATTACATGTAAGATTACAAACTGTGAAGCCCCTCGAGTTGCTTTGGGAGATCACGTCTTAGTTTTACACCACATTAATGGATCAGGTCATTTTCGTTTGGCCGTAGTGTTTTCATATTCATTTATTTACTTTTATTTCAGTTTTTCCATTTTTGTTTCTTTCCAAAACTTGAAGAAATTGACGATATAATTTCTTCAGTACATATATTTTCGTCTAATAGAGACTTACAAATTAAGTCATTCCAGGATCCTCTCTTAGGAAGAGTGGTTGCAATAAGAGATTTAGACGATAAGGTTTTTTTTCCCCCTTCTATAAGTACCCGTATTAGAAGAAAATAAGAAAAAATAATAATTTTCTTTCATGAGATCAAATTAAGTTGAAACCATTTTTTTAGAAGTTAAATGATTTTAACTTCTCTAGGAGATGATTTTTACTTGAACATAAGCTAAAATTAGCTTATGAGATAAGGTTTTTTTTTTTTCTTCCTAAAAGTACTTATGAAAAGGTATTTGCCATTATATCCAACATCTTAATAGTATGATGTTTTTGCTCTTTAATTTATTTTATTTTTGAGGGAGGTTTTTCTCTCTTTAATTTCTTCAAGCATTGTTGTAAGAATATTTCTCTAATACCTCTCACACATAGTATGTATGTCTTCTTAATTACTGTTTTTAAACTATTTATACAACGTGAATGTGAATATCATATTATGTCTATATGGGTGTGAACTTGACTTATTAAGTTTGCTTATCCTATTTTATTTTCTTAGGCAGGTTGGGCTGATGATGTTTGGTTCATAACCAGTTAGACTCGCCGAAATTTTGTTTTTCACTAGCTCAATATTTTTTTATTTTTTAAAGTAGATAAACATAGTAAATAAAATAACAGTGTAAGATTTTATTTCATTCTCGTATGAAAATGCTGGTGTTTAGAACCTAAAATTTTTATTTAAAAGATTGCCTCTAACAATTTTTTTTGGTTATTTATAGTGTTGAAAATAAAGTAGTTAGGAGAGTTAGATAAAAAAAAATATAGTTATAAATTTATTGGTGAATGAGCGAAAGTAGTAATAGATTATTTCATTTTTGTTGTTGTAATTTTCAGTTTTATAATTGTTTTAATTTTTATTTATTGATGAACCAACCTGCCAATCTGGGTATAGTTTACAGAGTTGAATTATAACTTCAATATCGAACTTTGCTACGTGCTTAATGATGTTGAAAAGTGTATCTCCAAACTTTCTTTGTCGAAGGAAGTGTGTCTTGAAACTTATATATAATACCTGATTTGGATCTATGTCACATACTACTTGTACTAGTATGCCACATGGTACTACTTCCATCTTTGCTTCTAATTCCCAAGTTTCAATGATATTTTGTAGTCATGTTGGTAACAAATGTATAAGTAGATGAAGAAAATATTAGAAATTTGACTAAATTTAAAATTAGTGTTTGAATCTTATTAGACTTGTACCGGAAAGGAGGAGACGATCATGTGATACACTACGTCTCGGTCATTTCGGCAGCCCAAGGGCCAAGATAACACTTGTCTAGTTAGGGATGGCAACGGGGCGGGTCAGGTACATGTTTTATGATACCCGTTCCCGTCTCCGCGAGTCAAACCTATCATCGTTTCCGTACTCGTACCCGTTGAGTATGTGATTTGCATCCTCATCCCTGTTCTCATCGGGTATCGGGTATACCCGTACCCGTACCATCAAATTTTTTTATTTTTTATCTTTTGTAAAAAAAATATGATATTTTTAAATTATTTTTTTATTATATTATAATTATAATTAAGTTATTTCTCTATCTCATATTATAATAAATAATCACACATAAAAAATATTAAAATTTTTAATATAATTAAATTGAAAGTGGGTATTAAATTAAAAATAGAAACGAAGACGGGTACGGGTACGGGTACGGGGCGGGTAAGTATATACCTGTACCCGTACATGTACCCGATTTAATATATCGGGTTTTACCCGTACTCGTACTTGGTCAAATCGGGTATTTTTCGTCCTGACTTAGTCAGGATGGGTTCGGGTATTACCCACGGGTACGGGTATATTTGTCATCCCTATGTCCGATCAAGCTGTCTCGGTCAATACGGTCGCTGATACGATTGAATCCATATAAGTCCAAGATAACATCTCGATCGTGTCATCGACCGAGATGGATTAAGCTTTGATCCAATTGGTGGAGATCATGTCGGCTCGGCTTATGCCGAGATCGAAAACATATCCCCAACCATCGCACTTTATACCTCTCGGCTTGGCTAACGGTCGAGAGAGCCGATGTTTGTGTTTAAGTCTATTGGGTACCCCATATCCCTCGGCTTAGTCGATGGCCAAAAGGAGCCCACAAGTTTGAAAGCGAGATGATCATGATTAAATTAGGATAAATACTGGATTAGGGGAATAATCAGTCATTGAGCACTGATTACCTAATTTGGAAAATCACAAAGGAAGCCCACCACATGTAGAGCTCATATATGTCAGTATAAATAGTTTATATCTCGAGATAAAGTCACTGTTCATTTATTGTTATTAATATTTGTGTTTGTCCTGACTTAAACATCAGAGTATCTTTTGTAGGTATTTTCCTCCTTTAGAACACTCACTCAGAGTTCTCGTTTAACTTTTAGATAACTAAAAGATTATAAGTGTGCTTTTAGTCTCAAATCAAGAGTTCAAAAATTTTAGAGACAAAAATCATCTTTAAAATAATACAAGTTACGTAATATAATTGTTTTGTCATCATTTAAGGAGTTACTTAATTGTAGGGGCTAAAAACATGTTTATTATTTTTTTCAAAGACTAAATTAAAAAAAATATTACAATAAACCCACTGCAGAAAAAACCAGAGCGACAAACATAAATTTATGTTATAATAATAGAATTAAACCATTTTTCCTTATTTTTTGCGCAGTTTTTCTTCTGTTGTGTGTGAAGTGTGAAGAGAGGGGCGATGAGTTCCTCTCCACAGCGTTCTCGCGGCGATGGCGACAACAGACCTAGATTCTTCGACTCTAAGACCAAGGCCATCTGTTGGGCCAAGGCCGATACTGTCTCCGGCCGCCACCCTGAGCGGTGGCGCAAAGACGCTGCCGGCAACATTGTCTGCAAACGTTTCTTCAACTGCATCGGTTGCCTCTGCTACGAGTACGATCACATCATTCCCTTTTCCAAAGGTTCCATTTTTATTTTTACCCCCTTCAACCTCTTTTCAACCCATTCATTTCATTTCCTTACTCTATTATTGTGTTGTAGGTGGTGAGTCCACAGCGGATAATTGTCAAATACTTCAATCTAGGGTTAACAGATTCAAATCGGACAAATATCACGTTGATTCCGATCAATTGAAAGACTACTCTTGTGAGGTTAATTTTACTGGTATGTATGGTATGCATTGTCTTTATTTGCATTCAAACTATCTTTTTCGATTATTATTTTGCATTTTACCCATTATTAGCCTTAGGGTTTCCTTTATTCAGCCTCGTCCATTATGGATGAATAAAATGTTAGTATTATTTATATCGGAAGGCACTATTAAAAAACATATGAAAGAAAATTAAAATAAACCTTTTCATAAGCTAGAATTTTAGCCTATGCATCAGTGGTAAGTTAAAAATAAAATTTTAGAAAAATTAATAGAAAATAATTTCTACATAAAATTTAACTTGTGAAAAAACTTATTTCATTTATTTAGCTTACTCAAACATGTCTTTAGTAATTGAAAATCACAATTTGTATTTTTAAACCCATGCCATCTTCTCTTAGTAAGATTAGGACCTCAATCCTCTTCAACGGAGAACCCTAAATCCAAAATGATATTATGGGTAATGGTCATAATTCATTTCGATTGTTGCTTTTGCAATTTATAGATGCATCATTGAAGGGCATCTGCAAATTTTTTAACATGCGTCTTCCTTCCTCAGATTGGGTGGATTTACTAAATGCTTTACAAATTTATGTTTTTCATTTGCAATTTAATATGCTTTGAACTTGCATCTCCTGTACCTTACAAGTATTGTGAATTATAGGCTGCTCTACCTTTGTAAGAAATAATGAAAATGTTTATTTGCAATTTGAAATTCTTTATTCATGTGTAATCTTAGTTCCCTTTCATGTGCTGCATATGGATGTAATCTTTTCGTCTGGAATGCTATATTGAAGCCAATGCTTCATTTTAATTCAATCAATTAAGAACATGTTGTAAATTTCTGACCCTGATTGTGAAGATCTCCAAAATTAGATGGCAATATCTTTTAAGAGTTAAGATGGATTTTAAGGGGTTTGATGGGCAGTCACTGTACCTGACTTTTATTAGGATGGCTAGTTTGTTCAGTGTGTCAAGTTAGAAGAATTGTTGTTACACTTGGGATCTTGTTCTGCTTGATGCTGCCTGAGAGTTGATCTGTTATTGACTTCTTTGTTTATGAAGCTGTTTGGAATTTAAATACAAGCATAAAAATATCTGAGAGTTTGTCTACTGGAAATAACTCTTTATTTTCAGTAAATAAACTCTAAAAAATATTTCTAAATTATATCCAAACAGACTATACACTTACTTGTAGGTATAGCATTTTAAAAGCAAATTGTGTAGTGCTCAAAATTTTGTCCAATCATCATCATCATCATCATCATCTTCTTTTGATCAATTATTAGATAAGGAGCTTGATATAATTGAGATGGCTGTTTATGGAGATGTGTTGCGGCCAGGAAACCAATGTCGTTGCAGAACTGTGGCTGAAAAACTTGGCAAATTCAAATCAAAAGATGACACAGATGCATGTAAGTTGCCATAGAAGGATGAATCTTTGTAGCAAGCAACTTTGCAACACACATGCATTCATAGAAGGATGAATCTTTGTAGCAAGCAACTTTGCAACACACATGCATTGAGAAAAGGAGCTCCTACCACTCCCTTATTTTTAGACAAGATAGCAATTCACTTTCTATAATTTGATCTTGTGTGAGGATTCACATCTAAGTGGGTTGTTAAACACATTCGAGGGTTCTAACTTCTTTAAAGTTAACTCTAAAGTAAGAAGAAAAATAAAAGATTCATATTTTCAATGACAAAATTAATAACTTATATTTCATGCTAAATTAACTTTTTGGCCCTTCTATTTTTCTTTTCAATCTGAAGTTTTGGTTCTCTTATTTTAAAATGGGAACATTTAACCTCTCTTTTTAAAAATGTAGAATTTTGATCATATTATCACTTTGATATTTGTTAATCATTAAATTTTAATGTTATTTGGTGATTTGTCATCACTTAATTAACATGATATTTAATTATATGACATGTATGAATAAAAACTATAAAATAACATAAAAATTTGTTTGTATTTATTTTAATGAGTAATGAGTACTTATTTTATTAATAAATCTTATTTTTTATGCTTTTTTTATAGCTTTTTCCCCCTTCAAATGCCCTTTTTTGCTAAATTTTACACCATTTATGTATGAAAAAATGTTGAAATTTAATAATTAATAGAAGTGAATATGATGAGAGATTTAAAATTTTGTATTACTAAAAATAGGGTAATTAAATATTTTTTATTTTAAAATAAGGAGATCAAAATTATGAATGGATAAAAAGAGGAAGATTAGAAATACAATTTGGTTAACATTTTATGAAGATATTTGTTATATCTATAATTATAGATTTGTTATTTTTTTTTTAAAAAAAAATTTCTGATAAATGATCGAGATTGTTTGCTTAATTAATATAACAGTTTAAACAGTTGTATCAATTCTTAAAGCAATGTTTTACCTACTAATCACAATTGTACTTTTACATTCGGGCCTGCGTTGACTCTATGGCTTGACACGTTGCATAGAGCAAACTCCGAAAAAGTGGCCCAAAAAGAACTGGGCTAATTAGGCTTGGTCTAGCATACTAACAGAACTAGGTTGAACAACACATTTGGCTTGTATGTCAAATGTCTCAAGTGTATTTTGACAAAAAATTTCAACTACTTTATCGTTTTTTTTACTAGCTGAAATTAATAATATTTGATAAACATATTAAAAGTTAGATGTAAATTGGATAAAAATATTGACTTGGATTTTATTTATTTTGTCAACAATTTTTCCGACAAATTATACACCAGAGTAAATGAAGACAATTGAAAACTTCAAATGCATTGTTTGTAAAATAAATAAATAAATTGTTTTATGCACCGAGGACTAAGGAAAGATCAAATTTGAAAGAGTAATGAATTTTAGACATCCATATTTTTAAAGACTATCAACATCTTCTCATTTCTATCTTTTATTTATTTATTTTATTTTATCTTCTCTTGGGTTAAACAACATGAACTTATTTATGGCCTGTCCAAAAATCATTTTTGAATTTCAAAATTAAAACCATTGTACGACAAGCCTCTGTTTTGATGGAACAACTACGAGGGGAATGGGTTGGTCTTGGTTTTTGAGCCTTGGGCCTTAATTAAACTCTACATCAAAACTTCAATTCTTCTATTATTCTTACCTGCAATATAATGCTTGATGCAGATTTTAATGTTATTGTGGATTTTGAACTTGCACAAGTGTATGAACATAATTCTAACATAAGAGATGTTATCACACTTACCATTTTGGTGTATAGAAATAGATCATATGAATGTGTATGATCTTCACCACCTCACATAGAGTCAAACAGGAGAAGGCAATTCATTTTCTAATTTTCAATTTAGATAGATTTTGTGGTTTCTAACTTGAATATTGTTATGGTGTAAAAAAAAAAAAAAGAATATAGTTTTATGGCAGTCTGAAATTTTTGAAATGCTACAAGTATGTTAATGTTGCATTTATTATTTCACAGCCGAAAGGTAGGTGGGTGCAAAGGAGTGGGGGCCATAGCACCCTGAAAAGAGTAAAAAAAATGTCCTATTTAAACCAATTAACCCGACATCTAAAGCTAAAATTCGTTCAGTGGACATTGAAGGGCCTAGAGAGATTATTTTATGGATATTGAAGGACATGTAGAAAAAAAATTGTATTAGTGTGTTTTATTCATCAAGTTATTTTAGTTAATAATCGCATATTTTTTACTTTGAGAGAATTTTTTAAAAATAAGTAATTATTCCTCTAAATTGATTTGTTTCTAATCAGAATGCTGCTGGGTTTATCACTCTAAAATCAACTGATGCTATTCTAGATATCATTTAATTTATAGATGGGGTTTTACTGGCGGCCACAAGGAAGTTATGTGGGATGTTAAAATAACAATATATGGGTGTAGTCCATCTATTTTCTATTATAAGAAAAAAAAATATATTTAAAAGTTAGTTATTTACATTAAATTTTATTATTTTTATAAGACTTTTTTTATAAAATTATTCTTGTTAGAAATATTAAAAGAAAGGTTGTATAACGGAATGATTATGCATTAAAAAAAATATTTTAGAGAAAATATCATAGAAAAAATTAGTTAACTTTTCTTATATTTTAAAAAAATGTATATTCTTTTTTTATATATAATAAAGAAGAGAGGGAGTATTCATTAATCCTCTTTATATATATATAAATACATCTAAATACTGCAATTTTACTACTTGGAAAATAATATTTCAAGAAGGAATGTAAAGGATTTGCCCTCGTTGTGAATAACAATGTGTGTTAGTGAAGAAATATAAAATTGATGGATGACTCATAATTTCATTTCTTAGTATGTTGGGAGGCTTTATATTAATAATAACTTGATAGCACAAGGGCCAACTTTCTCCTTTCAAAAGCTATCAAACTTGAAAGGGTATCATAATACAAGACAAGTTTAAGCAAATACAACTCATATTTCTTGCAAAAGAAGAAGAGATATTAATAACAGCAGAAGAAGCATTCACCCCATACTAGTGGAACAGGAGATTCTGCAATAAAAATCAATTTCAGTACATGGATGGAAAATTAGAGGTGTGCAATTTGCATACAAACAAAAAGAAACCATGTTGGAATTAGGAGTGAAATAGTAAAGAAAAAAATTTGAGAGAATTTCTCTTCATTTATTTGAATGAATGGATGTGAGAGTGAAAAAGATTAAAAGTATTTATGAAACAACAACTTTACCTTCGATTAAATAAATCATGATAGCAGGTAAGTTACACAAATAAATATCTAAGATCAAAAGATAAAATTGGAATAAACATATGTTTTGTGTAGAGTAAATTCTCACTTTATCTTAAATTTGGCAGACCTAACCTCAAGCGTGTGGTTCAGTGGTAGGGATTGATCTACGCTTAAGTAAGGTCAGGGGTTCGAATCCTGCCTTGTGTATGCAGCCGCGTTAAATCTTGGGGCCAGCTATCCCACCTTTTGAGGTGCCTCCAACGTAGCGAGGAGATTAGTCACTGCTATCGGCGGTGGATACTCTAGGGACGAACAAAAAAAAAAAAAATTGGCAAACCTAGAATTAAAAAATTGTAAATTTAGTCTTTGAAAATACAAATTGACAATTATATTAATTCAAAGCTAGTGGTGGAATCAGAGTAATATACATAAAGTTGAATTCGAATTATATTATCCTCATTATGATTCTTAAGGATAAAAATTTATTAGTTCAAAACTAAAAGAAAATTATGACTAAAATAATAACATGGATATATATTCAAAAATTAAAATGTTAATAAGTAATTAAATTTAATGGCTTATTTAATAATATAAGAACTAATTATATATATATATATATATATATAAATTTTAGAAACTAATTCAACAGTATCTTTTAAATTCAAGAGGGTATTTAGCCTCTTTTTCTCCATTTCATGATTCTGGTGCCGGGAAAGGGAACAAATGTTCTATAAAGATCCCCTTACTTTTTGCAATTTTTCTCTATATTTCACCTCATTCAAACATTGAAAGAGATGCATTTATACTCCTTTTCTATATCGTTCCAATTTCATTCATTCTCATTTCTCTAAGAACAAATAAGTATAAAAGCAAAAACAGAGTTTTTCAATTATAATTTTGAGAAAATAAAACTAGTTAATAAAATAAAATTAAAATTAAAAATAAATAATATATGATATCATAATAAAACTCACCACCTAATAATTTTTTGGCTACATTAATCCTTTTTTTGGTGCATGATATATACCTAATAATTAAAATTAATGGTAAGTAATTTTTTTAAAGAAATGTTAAAATAAAACTTGAGGCCCTGAATAATTGGGTACGTGAGAGAAGTGTTTCATTGACTTTGCTTCTTATTATAGTCGTGATTGTTGTTTTCTAATTTCTAGTATGTTTGAAATTGATTTAAACCGAAATTTGAGGCGAGTTGGGATCGAAATGGATTAAGGGTATGTTTGTTTTTCAGTTACGTTCAATGTAACTCAAAAGTAACACATCACTTATTTTAGCTTTTTTGTATCGGAAAGTAAAAAATGTTCGTTTAACATGTTTTGAACAGATTTCCAAACACACACTAAGTATCTACAAAGACTCTCTAATATAATGACTTAGATTTATAGAACATTCAAGTGAAGAGTTTGACCTGTTCTAGAATAAAAGGCTACTAGTTTATTTCAGGTTGAGGTGTGTTCTCTTTTTCTTGATCTAATTAAAATTGCTTACACATGGGTTGCTTATGATTGACCTGAATCAATGTACCAATTAATGGTTTGGACAGGTAAACAACTTTGGGCCAAAGTGATTTGTTTTTGATAGATTGGACAGTAAAAACTCAGTCTTCCAATCATGATTCATATACTGAACCTTGACCTTTAGAAATAAATGTTTCAATGAGGTTTCTATAACTAAGTTGGTGGTACTTAACAAAATGGAATTAATATTACTACCAAATTAAGTTGGTCTTTCACGCCATCTCTTGACTCTGAACAAACAATTCCAAATGGACAGAGACCCCTTGACCCCATAACATTTAACATTTTAACTCTCTTTTTGTCAGATATACCAAATATCATTAATAGTACATTTAAGCAAGAATCATACGCTCATATGGCAGTAATTTTATTGGGAAAAAACTTTTCTAAACTGAACTGGTCTTTGAATAAAAGAGGTGTATCTGGTGTTAAATTTTAGTGGGTTAAAATTATGATATACTTCAAATTAAATACATTAGTACTAGCTCTTGCACTTTAAATACATCTTTACCAGCTGTTTCATTGTACCCTAGAATGTAATAATGACCATGTAATGTACATGCTAAATATCAATTTTAACACATTAATCAATTCATGTGAGGTCGTTTTAATCTAACTAATAATCTTAAATTTGAATTATGAATATATAAATGTATTAAATATTTAAGAAATTTTTGCAAAATATGGTAATTTTAAATATCTTTAATAATAATAAAATACATAGCTGTATAAAAAATAAAAAAAAAGTAAATATCAGCGATGATGATGACTGAGACAACTTTTTATATTTTTCATATTTCCAGATCATAGAGCATAAAGAAAAGTAGGCAATAATGCAAAGTTTATTTTATGAGAATGGCTGGGTTTTATGAGGAGGAGGAGGAGTTGAAGAATTAGCATTTCCTTAAGTGATGTGGTTAAGGTGTGCACATGTTGCAGAGCATAAAAGAAAGGAAATGTTGGTGTGTTATGGTTCCCTTGTCGTGCAGTGTTTGTGGTTTCATTAAGCATATGTTGGTTCTCTAGTCAATATTTGCACCAACTAAACCATAGTTATTATAAACCAAATCCTGACATGGATCCCCCACTTGTGACCTACCACAACCACCTCCTTTTGTTCTTCATTTCATTACCCTTTATTCTTTTTAATCATCGCTGTTGGTTTTCACTTCCAGTGGAGGAAGAGGGAGATCATGCATGCTTACTCCACCATCTATAAAAAATTTATTCAAAATTTTATCACAACAGTTCCATTCACATGCTTTCTTCAACGTCACATTTACTCACTTGTTTCTTTTGGTCTTTACATGCATTTACTCACTGGTTTGAGTTGTTTCCTCGTTTGGAAATTAATTTTTCAGTTTAATCATGTTTAGGTGCGCGCACACGCTTTGTTTTTCTGTTTCTTGTCATTTTTCCCTGGTTGCAGTTTGAAACACCCTATATTATTAATACATAAATCCACTTAGGGCACTAATGATGTGTTTGGATGAGAAATTTTACAAATTCAAAGAATTTTAAATTCTTGATATTTGAATTACTTGATTTTAATTTCTATCATTCTTAAAATATTTTGTTTGGTTAAGTTAATTCAAATTCCTTAAATTTTAAATTGTTTGGTTAGATATGATAATTCAATTCCACCATGGTAAAATTGATTTTAAAAATATATTTATATGTTGAGATTTTTAAATTAAATTTTATAAAAATAAATATTAGATAATTTTTAAATATTTATAATAATTTTTAAAGTTAATATTAGATAATATTTAATAATTTTAAAAATATTTTTGAATATTAAATAATTAAAAACATGAAGTGATAAGAGATAAGATAAAATATATAAGTGAAATAAGAAGAAAAAAATATGAGGAATTTCAAATTCTTACTTTTTTGTGAGAACTTAAAATTCTACTATTTCAATAAATTTCACAAATACTTGAATTTCAATTTCCTTATAAATTTTTCATCCAAACAAGGTATTTCACCTCAAAAAATTTAAAATTCTTCAGATAAATGAATTACTCTATTTAAATTCTCTATCCAAACACACTATAAGATTTTTTGTTATCTCGAATTAAGTTTGTCAAAATGTATTTTTTTTATGGATAAATATTAAATATTAAGTGTTATGTTATTGAAAAAATTTGAATATACATCTTTCTTATCACTTTAACCTTATGTTCTTCAAATTACCAAACGAATTTTATAATTCCTTATCATTCGAGTTAGGTTTGTCAAAATGTATTGAAAAAATTTAAGTCACATTTTAGTTACAATAGTATCAAAATGGTATGTATATAGATGATATTAAAACTTAACTTAATTCGATTGTTAAACTATTAAACAATTTCTAAAGTGTAAGAGTAAGAAAAAAATCAACTCTCACACCAACCAACTAAAAATAATATATATATATATATATATATATATATATATATATAAAAGTGTCAATTTTGTCTAAAGAAAATATTGAATTAAGACACTTATCTAGCATAATTTTTTAAACTAGAATGATAAAATTATGACAAATATAAATAGAATAAAAAAGGGTCTTTAATTGAAGTGATTGTAGGGATTAATGATTTTTATGATCAAATTTCCCTTTGTTTTGTGGATTTTGGAGATTGAAACAAGAAAGAATCCTTGGAAGCAAATGGCTCAGCCTTGTTAAAGGACTGAGCGCTTTTAATAAGGTAGAGAGCACATAAGTGGAATAGGGGCAAAAGAGCTCAACGCCCTAGAAAGGCTGAGTGATTTGGCCATTGGAGATGGAGCAGTCTCGACCTCTAAGGCGCTCAACGCTTTTAAAGGGCTCAACCCTTTGGATTTCTTCATGATGAAGGACTCTCCAATCCACTCAATGGTTCCCAGGCGTTGAGCGGTTTCTTCTCTCTCTTGCATGCTCTATTTTATTTCCAGCACATATAAAAGGGTCAGAGGAGAGAAAAAGAGATATCGAAGGTTTTGTGAAAAAAAGAACAGAGAGAGAAAGACCAAACGTAGCACCCTGGAGCTCGTGGGAACGAAGTTCTTAGGATTAATCTCTTCCATCTACCTTTATTTTTGCTGATTTCACTTGTGATCTCCTTCACTATGGAGAGCTGAAACTTTTTGATTGACATCAAACTCTTGTATATTCCTTTTTGATTCATATATATATATTATATCTATTATCCAGTGTCAGTGATTCAGATTCTGTTCTTAATGCTTTGATAAACTGATCATTTATCGTTGATCTTGGATTTAGAATTTGGTTGGAAAACGTCTTCTACATCTAGTTTTGAAGAATCACCTATTAGCTTTGAAAGCTAGGAATGGTTTCGAAACTGATAGTTGCAATAAGTTTTGATTCTTAATGCGAGACGTTTAACTAGATGAAGTGAGGAATCATTCATTGAGTTAAATATTTTAGAATTTTTTATGTCAAGGAATTGGTTCAGAATGAATATAGAGAACTCAATGATAATGAACAATGAAATTATTTGCAAGAATCATTAGGAATGCATAGGAGGGAGATTGATGAAATTTAATCCCAACTGCTTAAAATATCTGTATTTCTTTAAATTTAATTCAGTTCTGTTTACTTAAGTTTAATTTACTGTTCATATCAACTACTTAACATTTGTGAATAGTCGAAGTTTAAATCAACAAGTAGCAATTAGTACAATAGAAATCAAGATTTACTTTCCAAGTGCATAAGGATCGACAACCTTTTATTATACTACAGAGACTTAGGTGCGCTTGTTTAGAACATCAACACACACACACACGCACGCGCACATACATGCACGCGCACACACACGCACGCGCACACACACGCACACACACACACGTATGTATGTATGTATGTATGGATGTATGTATAAAGTAGAGATAACTTTCATCCTAAATTACTAGATATCAAGTTATGAGAAAAAAGTTGAAGTAATTAATAAAAAATGAATTTTATGTGGTACATTAAAAATTTGTGGACTTTTCTTTGGTATACTTACTTACACCATTGCAATAAATACTATATAAGAGATTTTATGTTTTCTAGATAATTATAATATTGATATGAAATATTTAATGTTAAAAATAATAATTAATCTTTATTAAATATCGTAAGTACATACAAGATAATTTTTTTATAATATAATTTATTTCATATTCAAAATTAGAATTAAGTCCTTAAAAATTGATGTAGATATTTTTTTTCTTCTTTAAACCGGGTTGAAACACTTTTTAGGGAAAGATGGGTGCAAGGTTGTAAATGACAAAACTTTTGCTTGTTTTAGCTTTGTGACTTCCCCCTTTTCATCCTCACCCGGGTCGTTTTTTATATGTTAAATTGTAAGTTTGAATAATGCTTTGTCTACATTTATTTAATGCAAGTGTTTCTTTCATAGTTTCATCTATAGATGTATTTATTTGGTGCACTTTTGAATTGTTTATATTTATCATTGCTTCTGAGTGCTGTTCATGCTTTGAGAGGGAGATTTTGATTGGATCACGGGAGGCACGAGGCAGCAATTATGGCTTTTTTCAGTCTTTTTTATTTAAAGTATATTATCAGAGCCATTTTCTTTTATTGGGGAGAAGGGATTGTGAAATAGAGTTACTGTTATCAGTGATGACAAAGACACCACATTGTAGAACTGTTAAAAGCAAGCCTATAACTTCTTTAACAAATTAAGTTCAATATCAATGTTGGGTAACTTAAATTGCAAAATTACAATTTCCTTCCATTTGTTATTTAATTATTTTTCTTTTTTCCTCCTTGTATATGGTTTAATGTGTGAAATTTTCTTACCGGGAGGTAAGTTGAGTGAAACTGGGATTTAATCACAAGTCATCACAATCAACTACAAAAAAAAACTTCATCAGCTGAATTAGAAGGCACCTTCCACATTTATTACCACACTTTGTTGCTAATTCTGAAGCTTAACCCAAAACTGTTAATCTCAGTTATGGCCTGTCCATGTGGCTGGATAGACAAAATTATTAAAAAGCTTTAATTTGCATAAGAGCACAAAGCATTATTTAGGTGAATAACAAGATCACTTGCAAAATCAGGAAAAATGATTCACTTATTTTACTTTATTCTATTCCTAACTATTACTCTAGGATTCCAGAAATTACATAGAATTGTAATCATAATGGTGAAAATAGTTGTTGGAGGGCACTTTCCTTTTATGAATGAGAAAAAGAAAAAGATAGTGGGGGCTACACTACAAACTTTTCCCTCGCAATTAGGATACTGGAAAACAGCATACTGAAAATAAGGCGGACACATTATTAATAATGAAGGCAGGGTTTTGGTCATCAAATCATCATGCTATCCTTCTTTCACTCAAGTCAGCTATGGATACACCATGCCTAATCATTGTACTAAATTCCCAAACGCATTAGCAGAAGGAATCATTAATGAAAACACAACTTTTAATTTCTTTTTTATTAATCGAAGCAAAAAGATGTTGACTTTTCTTTTCATATCTTCCAAGCATAGAACAATCAAGTCGCTGGTCTTAATTTAATTGAGTTCAGACAACTTAAGCAAAGTTTTAAAATTGAGTTTTATGAATAAAAAAACTTAATAAGGAGAAAAAACATATTAAAAATGATTAGTCAAATTTTCAAAAATAGATTGGTTAATACTTAACACCAATGATATATATATTTATTTATTGTTAGATTTCATCTTAAAATCTATTAATATTAAATAAAGTTACCTATCAAATATATAAGTTGCATCTCAAGAATTGATAAATAATATGAGATCTTGCAATACTATATACATTTTTTTTTAAACAAACGAACTAATCAAAATAAGTGATTTATAAAAATAAATTATAGATTCTTATAGTATATTAGATTTCATCTTAAAACCAATTGATATTAAATGTAATTGTTTAATAAATACATAAGTTACACTCCAAGATCGAGCCAAACAATATAATAATACCTTCTTGCAACAATGGTGACTCAAATTTCTGCACATAGAAAAAAAAAATATTGAAATATAGAAGTTAACAGGTAAAGGCTGAATTCTCAATTGTATTAAAACCTTATCCTTTTAAAAGTTAGTATCTTAATCAAATTTAAATGGGATTATTTGGGCAAATTTTACCTGTATAAAAAAATGGTCCCAATAGTGAGTTCCCTAGTCAGCCCTATCCTGAGCAGCACGCTTTCTACGGCCACTCAGAAACATGCAACATTTGAGAGCGTTATCTCTAAGGAAGTGAGAACTGTGGTCGATAGCTACACCTAAGATAGGAAAAGATAGACTGTAATATTTTCATAACCTAGTGTCAAACCACGAAGAAAATTTTGTGGCACTGAGGTGGTGCCTGCTCCATTATTATTATTATTATTTCAATCTTTCAAAATCAAACCCAATAATGCGTGGACTTTAAGTCAGTAACTGACGAAAGTAAACATGAATATGTCAGCCATGGGAGAACTGTAAACACTAAACACAGTTAAAGTAAGCAAATTTTATGCAGATTAAGATCTTCCTTCTATTTGGAACCAATATGACAATGACACGTTTACATGAAACAATTAAAAGATTCATTATTAATTTTTTTTAATTACCTTCCTCACTAACTTAGTAACATAACATCATCAAGTTAATTATCAAGATTCAAATACACCCAGAAGCATATAAAAATCTCCCTCTTATTGCGGTGTCCCCACGTAAGTAAATGGTGCATGAAGTATGAAAAAAAAAAAAAACTCCAATTCTTAAATTCAAAGAAAGTGGAAAATCATAAGATTTACAAAGACGCATTAATCAACGCAACAACGACCCAATGTCATTTATCAGTATGGAAGCAATATTAATTGTCATTGATAATAATTGGTGATTGGCATGACATGACCGAAATGAAAAAAAAGAATATATCTCTCACATTCACATACATACAAACAATGCAACCACCCGTTTACACACGCGCTCTCCATGCAAAAATTTCCATAGTTTCTAGTAGTTTATCTTTCACTTGACATCAACCTATGAGGCTACAACAATGCAAAGTAACAAATACAACAAAACTAGTATTTCGCGTTTTCGTTCGTTGTCATTCAAAAGGCAAATACGCACAAAAGAGTTCCATCCTTCCGTTGATTTCGGCGCTGTGTTTCAGTGAGCCTCATTAAGATCCCAACGTCCACCCTCTCCCCGCAATTGCCGGAGAAACAAAAATAAAATAAAATAAAAAAGTGAGAAAGCTAATGAAACAAACAAAGTCCTTTGTATGTGTCTGTATCTGTGTCTGAGTTCGTGTTACGCGAGTTTAAAAGACCAGACCCATTTCCCCTCGTGTCGTTAAACAGTTGCTGATGCTCACCCTCGTTCTCTGCGGTTGCAAAAGGAACTAACTTGACCCGAGGAACCGGAGAAAGTGGAACGGTTGCGTGGTGGGTCGGAACTTGTTGGGGAGTGATATGGTGTGGTGAGGCGTAGTGTAATGGGGTGCGTGGTTGCGAAGCAGGCGGTGTCAGTGACGCCGGCGATTGAGCACTCGGTTGAGTTGGAGAAGAACAGGAATAAGAAGAAGAGTGAGTCAGTGGGAGCGAGTAGGAGCGAGTTGGGTGAGTCAGGGAGAGCGAGTTCCAATGGTGAAAGTGACTCTCTCAGCTTCAGATTGGGGAACCTCAGTAAGTACGTCGAGGGAGAGCAGGCGGCGGCGGGGTGGCCGGCGTGGCTCAGCGCCGTCGCCTGTGAAGCCATTCACGGTTGGGTGCCTCTTCGTGCTGACGCATTTGAGAAACTTGATAAGGTTCGTATAAATAATAACCACCATTTCGTTATGTCAGATTATCAATTTTTTTTTTCTCAAAGCTTTTTTTTTGTGGGGGAGGTAATGTTATGCTTTGATTACCTAGGTAATATTTGCAAGGATGAAATCTCTCAAACTTGTTGGAATGATATAAACAAGGTTTTAAATAGCAATTGTTGATTAACTAGATTCTGGTGGTGGAGGCTAGCTTAGTATACATATATTTCTAAGTTGAATTGTTGTCATTGTAATTACTACCCATAAAAAAAATTGTAGTTATAGTTTGCTCGCAACCTTTGATATGTTGGAAATTGTAGAAAAATGTGACTTCAATTACGTAGCTTCCTCACAATCATTTATAGAGAGAAATTATAGATAAATGCTATCATAGTTTTGGTGCAATGGGGTAACTGATATCCCAAAAATCTTGATGTTGCCTCTGAAATTGCAGTTTTTAAAACCTTGATATAAATGTATGTTGAATATTGATTTTTCTCGAGTTGTATATAAGATGTTTCTTTTTTCTAGTAGTGTTTATTATTGAGTTTTGACATTTGGTTTATATTTTCGAACTGGATGAATAGATTGGGCAGGGTACATATAGTAGTGTTTTCCGAGCAAAGGAGATTGAGACCGGGAAGATAGTGGCTTTGAAGAAGGTTAGGTTTGACAATTTTGAGCCAGAGAGTGTGAGGTTCATGGCACGGGAAATAATGATTCTTAGAAGGCTTGATCATCCAAACATCATTAAACTGGATGGCTTGATTACTTCTAGATTGTCTTGTAGCATATACCTTGTGTTTGAGTACATGGAGCACGACATCACGGGGCTCTTGTCTAGACCAGAAATCAAGTTCAGTGAATCACAGGTATGAATGTTTCGAGTTTGCAGCTTTGTTTCTTATGCAACATGAGATAAATGACACAAAAAGTGCCAACTGGCTGTTGTGATGCTTAGTTAAAAGGATGAAATGATTTTGTTGTGCAGATCAAATGCTACATGAAACAGTTGTTATCTGGTCTTGAGCATTGTCACTCACGGGGTGTAATGCACCGGGACATCAAAGGGTCAAATCTTTTGGTGAATAATGAAGGGATATTGAAGGTGGCAGATTTTGGATTAGCAAATTTCTCCAGTTCTGGGAACAAGCAACCCCTCACTAGTCGTGTTGTCACCTTATGGTACCGTCCTCCAGAACTTTTGCTCGGTTCAACAGATTATGGTCCATCCGTGGATCTCTGGAGCGTTGGCTGTGTATTTGCAGAATTACTAATTGGGAAGCCTATACTTCAGGGGAGAACTGAGGTAGTAAAGTAACCTTTTCAAAATGTATGGACTTTTTTCCTTCCCCATTTGATATTTTGTGTTCAGAATCAAATTCCCCTTTGATGATGCTAGTGGGTGAAAACTGGATTAGATCTTATTAGACAAATATAGTAATCCACTTTTCTGTCATTGTATTTGTTGATGTACAAAATTTTGGTCGAATGCTTAAGTGGCCTGTGGTTTATGCCACTTTTAAGTTTCAAACCTAGACTTGAAAGGCATGTTACCTAGATATCAGTCTCGACTGTCTTGTTTTCCCGCTCTTACAAAGTAGTAAACTCAGGCCTACAAACTGATTTGAGCTTCATTCGTTGTTTCTGTTACATTTACTATATCTGAGTTACATTGTAAATTTCAAAATAAATACTATGCAGTTGCTGACAATAATTGATCAGAGTAGAAATTTTAGTCCCGTTCCTATTGCATGAGATCTTGTGGCAAACTAACTATTTGGTTTGTTTGACATTGATGCTATCGTTGTGTGTTTAGTTGTATATGATATTGGTACAGAGGAGAGTGGACTGGAATCAAACTACATGGTGATTGTTAACCAGCTTATTGATAATAAACGAATCAACTGGAAATGAGAATACTAATATTTTGTTTATTGAATGTTCTTTTGAATCTCTTCTGAATTCAACTTTGTTATACATCCAGGTTGAGCAACTGCACAAAATTTTCAAGCTTTGTGGCTCCCCACCTGATGAATACTGGAAAAAGACCAGACTTCCTCATGCAACATTGTTCAAGCCACAGCAACCATATGATAGTTGCCTCCGAGAGACATTTAAAGATTTTCATGCATCCAGTGTAAATCTTCTACAGACCCTTCTTTCTGTTGAACCAAGTAAACGTGGAACTGCCTCGTCTGCTCTCTCATTGGAGGTAGGTTAATTTGGCAGCATAGAATCTAGTGATTAATCTCTATTGCAAAAACAGTCTTTTGATTGCCCTTGTTAATTTTGAAATTGGTAATAAATTTTGAAGATATTTTAATGCATATAAATCTGTTTGTTTTTGTGTTGTTAGTCCTAGCCTCCTCCTAGGCACAAATCTGTTCATCATCCATCTGCAAACTTACTTTATGGCTATGTGAAGCATTGATGACTTGGTGTATGGTTTTGGACACTTCTAGTCTTCTGATAAAATAATTTTACCACTTTCAGTATTTCAAAACAAAACCTTATGCATGTGATCCATCAAGCTTACCAATATACCCACCTAGCAAGGAGATTGATGCGAAACATGAAGAGGAGTCGAGAAGGTGAGAATCAATCATCTTGTCTACCTATTTTATGCAGTTTTATTGGCTGAGAAAGGTTTAGATTGTCACATATCAACCAGTGTCCCTAGTGATGTATTACCTTCTGTCTGGCTGGTATGGTCAAATCAAGAGAATATCTGCATTTTTCATTCACTTGGTCAAGTCCATCACCATACATTGATATCATAAGCTAATCCATTAAAGAATTTGTTTGAATATTTAATCAGGGTCAAGGTTTGGCGTTAGAATGCCAGGGAGGTTTGATTGGTTCTTTTATCTTTCAAATGTCATTTGAATTAGCATACTTGTGCAGTAAATTGAGAATAAAAGTAACCTGGTGAGACTAGAATTATTTATTTTCAGAAGGTGAATAAAAACAAATATTTATTAGAAGTTCAAAATAACACGAATGACAAATTAAGGGTCAATTTACCAAACTGACTCTTAAGGTAGTAAAACTTGAAAGCTGAAACTTCAATATAATCGAGCATAATAAACAAAATTTAATCTTGAAATTTCCGTTTCTGCAATTATTACTTGTTATCTTTTTCATAAAATTATACGGTGATGAACTTTCAGGAAAAAAATTGGTGGGCGAGTTTGCGGACCAGAATCGAAGAAACCATCAAGAAAGCCACTAGGACTGAGTAAATTAGCCCCAGCAGAGGTCTATCTTGCTATTTTTTGTTCTTGCATCATTGTGTTTCTTCATCTGTGCATGCACACCGATTAGCAGTGGTCTAATTACCGAAAATGAATTCTCATTTAACATATATTCTTCTCCTTCAGGATTTGACAAGTCAAACTCAAACATCCCAAAAGATTGATGATAAATCTTTCCACACCCTTAAAGAAGAGAACACAAACACATGTGAGGAGGCACCAAAGCAGTCTAGTGTTAAACCAGAAGGTGCTTCCCAGATGAAGAATGCATCTCAAGTAGATATTCCCTTTCCTGGACCATTGCAAGTTTCAAAATCAAGTGGCTTTGCATGGGCAAAAAGGCGCAAAGATGACACTTCAATTAGAACCCACAGTCGGTCTATTTCTAGAGGATATATCTTTAATTCATTAGAAACTTCGACACTGAATTCAAGGAATAATTCTGAATCCAGAAACTATGAAAATAAGGAATTTTTTGGGGCACACACCAACTCTAGGGGCCATGACCTACTTGAAATTTCTAAGCTAGCTATGCAAAATCAATGGAGTAAGTTTGATCGTCCAGATTCATTTGATACTTCTGAGGAGTACCATTCACAAGAACTGTCCATGGCGCTTTATAACAGGCAAGATTCACTATCCAAGAGAAGTAACTTGGTAAGTTTATTAAGTTTACTACATTCATTAATATGGCATTTAAGCATTAGATATTCATATTTTCTTGAAATAATATCAGCCTTGTTTAGTGATGACTCATGGTCCATCATTTAGGACAAGTGAGTTGTCAGGAACTTTAATATCTTGCTTAGATGATAATTAACTGTCCGTTAAAAACCAAAAAACTTTAGTGGGGATCCATTAGCTTCACTCTCTCGTTGATGGCTAATATCTGTCAAAGAATCTGGCTGGCTTTTAATGAGGTCTTCTTTCCTAATTATGTTTTTTCATACACAAGACTGGAACCAAGACCTTATTTAAAGAGATTGAGTCTAATATCACTCGAACAAACAACTTATTAGTAAAAAAAAAAAACTTTAGTCTTACAAAAATTACTTAATATTTGATGAAATTTACTCTTTACTTTACCTTACTCGCCCTAGTTATTAATTTTCTTGGATCAGAAGCCAGAATATGCAATTTATGCGTCCTCGCATGGACATGATTCTTATTTATTTCCCTCCTAACAGAGTTACCAAGATCAAGGAGAAAAGGTAGAGTTTTCAGGGCCTCTTCTGTCTCAAATGCACACAGTTGATGAACTCTTGGAAAGACATGAGCGTCACATCCGTCGTACCGTCAGAAGATCATGGTTTCAGAGAGGTATTGTATAGTTGCTTTTATCACTTACTATGTTTTCTCCTTCATTTTTATGCATAAACTTCTTGAGTTCATTATTAAGGAACTATGCTACTCGAAAGCTAATCAATCAAATCGGTTGAGAACATTAGCATGGCATTTCTTTTTAACACGTGATCCCTGGATTGCAGGTAAGAAGCAAGGAAAGTAACCACAACTGTAATATTTATTCATAGAAGGTTATATATCCTCGTATGATATATCAAATGAAATGTCCTTGCGAAGGGCAATCTCCATTGTCCAAGCACACTTCACTGCTGTGACTTTGAGCAACAAATGAACATTATCATGAACACACTCAACACGGTATCCAGCAGCATGAGTTGTTACCTAGAAGCTTGGAAGCTAACCAATTTGAGGAGTGTAATTCAATCTATAGAAATCAGAATGCCGTGGAGAAGAGAGGAAAAGATTTTTCTTCCTTCCTTTTCACCATGGATTCTCTATTTTTGGTCAATTATAATATATGAAAAGTTATTTCTGTATGATCTAAACTTCCTCAATCCTCTTGCCTCTGGTAATCGTTATCTACCTCTCAAGTCTCATCCAGCAATGTACATATTTGATCTGCCACAACTGCTTCAATATCTATACATCGGTCTAGTTATCATTTTTTCACGGTTTTTATAGGCTTCAGTAATATCGGATTTAGGAGGTACAAGGTTGTATTGTCGAGAATCAGATTATGTCTAAGAATATTATTTCCATAGACATGATCGCTGGGCATTTAGTAATTTCAGAAGAAACAAAATATTATGGTAAACATTGAAAAAATAAAAGTGAAAGAAAAAAAAAACATATGGAAGCCAAGTGGGAATCGTTTCCATGAGAATGCAAGATCACCCTTATTGTGGGAATAAGGAGTTGTGAGTAATTGATATTCCAAGGAATAAATAATTTGAAGAAATTTTTTTTTTCTAAACTTGTATCAAACAGGAGAATGAATTAATATTTCCAAATATCTTTCTCTATATCTCGAAACAAACACTATCTTGATAATTTCTTTATCAAGGAAAGAATCAGATATAATTTATTCTGGTTTTATTCATTTAATTAAAAGTGAAATAATTTTTAGTTTCTCTATAATTTTTTTAATTCGTTTTAGTTTCAAAGAAGTAAAACTGTTATTTTGGCCTCTTTAATTTAAAAATTGTATCACTTTCATGATTATCAAAGTAGTTTAAATAGTACTAAAAATGGTTATAAAAGTGTTATCTAAATTAATGAGTAGAAAAAAATGTGCATTTCCAAATTAGAGGAATGATGACAAAATTTTGAAAATAAAACTATTGAAAAATTTTAGAAGATCCAAATTATATTTCATCCTTTACTTTAACTATTGAAATGAAATCAGCCTCGAATCCTAATGCTATTGCCTATTGGGCTTCTTGTTCCCTATGGATACTTTTATGACGTAGTTTCGTTTCCTTTTGTTTATTGGGCTATTGCTCCATAGACGTGGCTGAAAATGATAACATATTGCCCTGCATAATGCATTTCTTTAGATTTTTGCTATCTCAACTTGGAAAACTACGTCTCATATTAAATTTGTATCATAATTAATGCACGCGTATCTAACATATTGCCTGAGTTAGTCGTGATGAGTTGTAACTCGTCGGAATTGGTGGAACACATTTAACTATCGCCAATTAACACTCTACTAGTATTTTTTTTTTTTTTAACTTGGATCAAATTTTAAAATACAAATTAAGAAGAAATTGTTTTAAATTATATCAAAAATGCATGTGTAGTTATATATAATTTGAATAAATAAGTAAAAAATATAAGTATTCAAATTTACAAGATTGAGAAATTTATTCAAAAATAAAATAAAACAATTTGAAGTTTTAACTAAAGTTCAAGACAAGAAATAATCTGAAAAATAAAAGTAATTATTTATAAATTTAGTATATTTGAATAAAAGTATTTAAAATAATTTATCATTTAGTTTTTTAATATGTACACATTAAATGATATTAAAGTAACTTTTCAATTAAAAAAAAATTGAGTGTGATATGCATTCAATTTAATTTAGAATCAATAACACAAACTTCAAGAATAATACAATTTCAATTGATAATTTTTTTTCCCGCTTTGATTGATGCAATCAACGCTAGTACGTAGCAAATAACCGCCACTCTAAGCCAAATTAAAGTGGTTGTAATGGATAAATTTGTGTAAGAAAAATATTAATCAGTCTAATAATTGCTCTATCCATACAAAAAAAAAAAAAAAAAAACCATAACCTAGACCTGCAAACCTTGGTTTTAGGCTTTTGTCATGGTGTTCTTAATAAAAAGAGTCACCCTCACTCTTGGAACAGACGCATGCATGCAATACAATGCTTGTTAAATAAGCTGAAATATTTACAAGAAGTTGCTTCCAAACTTGGTCACTGTCAATCAAAACATTGTTTTAGTCAACGAATCAGTGAAAGAGAACATAGGAATTGGACAACTTAGATTTATTTATATGCAGATTTCTATGAGCTTAGTGAAATTTTAACAAAGCTATTAGAGCCAAAGGGTATCCTCACTATCACGGAAATGATTGTGTTTCTTTTATTGTCAGTTTTAAAGAGGACGAGTACATCAACGTGATGATGAAAGTGAAAGAGGGACCAGTAGAATTATAATTCGTACCACTAGTGCCCTTGTATATATAAATTCAGTGAGATTAGATTAAGTAATTTCAAGCCTTTAATTAATTTTTCATTGCTTAGATATTCGAGAAAAATTTATGCTGCTGCCTAATTGATCTGAAAATCCAACCATATCCTATAACATAACCAAGCCGATAAATTTTAATTTTTTAATTATATAATAATATTAATGTACTTAAAAGATTTTTTTTTCACATTCAGTTTGATGGAGAAAACAATCTGATTATAAAAGTTAATAATCACAAAAGAAATTAATTATAAGCTGTACCTTTTTTTTTTTTTTTTAATTATCCAAAGTGGCTTAGTCTTTGTTATTGGTCTCCACGTTGATTCGGTAATCCATGTGATCATTATAAGCCAATTACCTGCCTGTCCATTTTGTAATATGGATTAGAAAGGAATGTTAATCTTTCTTCCTATGCAAAATCATAATAAAAGAAGAATATAATAATATTTTTTTTCTCACTTCAATTTTTACACTACTCTTATACCTCCTTTTATACATGATAACAATTAAGAAATATTTATTTAAAATTTTCCTCTTCTTGAATGTATGTAATAATAAAATGTCTGAAAATAAAATTGAATATCAACGTTTGATTTTATATCTTTCTCAGAGGGCATAAATTGATTTTAATTTTTAACAGCTATATGTGATTGGGTTTGGACCACAAGGCTTGCCTTCACGTGCAAGGGTTTCCATCGAAATATGTGCAAACCAAAATATAAAACTCAAATTTATAAACTTTCCGTCTAAATTTATTCATTATGTGATCTAAAACCAAGTTTCTAGTGTCTGATTGCTAGAGGAGAAAGTTTCTCTGGAAGTGTTGGGAAGTTGATTTTGAGTTTAGACACGTGAATGCAGAATCTGGAACACTCGTACGTTATCATTCCTCATCTCAGATGATGTTAGGCAGCACTGCAGAGAGTGGTGGCAATCATTTTGTGGAAGTAACTTGACATCTCTCCTACGTTGATACTCTTGACTTTTCTTCTAATGTTCACAAACAATCATGTGGTAATGCAACGCAATTCTAGTGTAAGCGAGTCGGATATTTGAATGAATTTTTATTTGATTCGATCAAAATGTAATGATTATTTGTGCAATGTTTTAGAAAATTTAATTTAATCTAATTTAATCACGATTGAGTTTGATTGATTCTATTAAATTTAATATAATTAAATTTATTTATTTTTTTAAAAAAATTAAATTTAAAAATAAATATAAATTATTTGATATATTATTATAGTGACATATAAAGTAAATAATGATATAAATTAAATTCAAAAATAAATTTATTAATTTATTATATTATTAACTAAAAAAATTATGGATGTTTATTAGATCAGATCAATTTGACAAACTTAACAATTCAAATTGAACCAATTAAATTGGTCCATTTTTTTTGTTAGGGTCGTCCCAAAATATACCAATTAAACATAATATTAATTAATTCAGGTATCAAATTTACACATTTAAAATTTAAACCAATTCCGGTCAAACCAATTAATTTATATATTATTATTTTTTATTTGGTTTACAATTAATATGTATATATCATTTTGATTATTTTAAAGACGTTTTTGATTAATATGTATATTTTTTCATTCTTTTTTCAAATACTTAAAAGAAACCATGAAGAACTATATCATAATATATTAAGTGTTATTTTCGCATATTGTAGTGCATTTGAAACTTTAAATAGGTTAAGAAAACAAACAAAAAGGTACTATATTACAAAATTTTCAATTTAGTTAATTTTGGACAATATATCAAAAATCTATTTATTTAAAAGAATTAAAAATCATTTGGATATTCGATGAATTAAAAGCAATTAAATTTAATTTATTCGAATTGGAGTTTTACCAAAATTCGAACCAACCCCATCTCTAAACACTTCTACAAAAAACTAACATTCACTAATACAAAATAAAATTTAAAATAAATATGTTATGTTATTCCAATGTTATCAACCTAAAATCACAAAAATTATTATTGAATAAAAAGTGATAATGAATATTATTATAAACAAATAATCATTAAAATATTGTTATTATTATAACTAGTTGAAGTCACAAATCAAAAATACAAAAAAAAAATTATCCGACTTATATCATATTAAACTTTGACTGAGTTAAATTAAATCTAATCTAAACACGAAAAAACACTTACTCAAAGCCATTAAGTTAGTTTGAGTTCATAGATTACTTGTGATCGCTTACATCCTCTACACACGGAGCCACGTACTGGGGAACAGCGACTCTGATTCCTCGGACCACAAGGTTGGTTACCTTTGATTCAAAGGCAAATTTAACAGAGACTGCTAAATGCTAGCAACCCGTGATTTTGCATGATTCAAACACCTCTCTATATACATGATCAACACATTCTATATATTCAATACTTATATTTATTTTCTTGCCTTTCTTATTCCCTAATGCACGACAAATGTGTTAGAGTGTTATTAGCCAAATAAATAATATTTGAGTAGTGTGTGGGAATTAATGTAAATATGTCTCCTGCTTAATTTTTTCTATTATTATGGTCATCAAGTAAAATTATATATGCTAAAACAAAATGAAAATTGTTAGGTCAGATGATCGAATCTTCAGAGGAAACGAGTTTACTATACCCAGTGCCAGCGAGACAATAATGCTACTAAACCTAAAGTTTGAGACCCACCAACTAAATATTATTTACTATTAAATTTTATTAAAAAAATCATATATTAGTGTCGTGCCCAAAGTGTGTGGGTATCCTCCAAAGTCCCACATCAAGTAATTTTGAAGAAGGGAATTGGTAGACTACTATTATAAATAAGGGGTGATAGTTTGGGTCTACTCACCACAACAACATTAGTCTTTGGGTGTATTGGGGACTTGGGTAGTTGTGTGTTATGAGAGGGTTTGCAATTTTTTCTTGCAAAAAATTGTGTGAGAGGGTTTGCAATTTTTTCCTTGTAAAAATTGTCTGCGAGGGTTTGTAATTTTATCCTTGTAAAAAATTGCAAGTGGAGTAATAAAATAATTTGTTGAGTATGTTTGTGGATGTAAGCAAGAAGTGTCGAACCACGTTAATTTCTGAGTTTGTTTCTCTTGTGTATGCGCTTCCGCTGTTGAAGTTTTCTTTTCCCTCTGGTACCCAACAAGTGGTATCAGAGCCAGGTTGGTGTGGTGGGGCTCTGTGAGATTCTTAATTCTTAGTATGCTCTGTGGTTGCAGCTTTGTTTGATCTTCCACATTAGAAAAGAATTGAGGTTTTGACCAAGGAAAGAAGAAAAGCATGTACCAGGGAGGAAAAGAAGCAGTATGTGGGCTAGATGGGTTTCCAAGTTTCGCTAGAAAACTTGTGAGGAAGGGGTTTCCTAATTTCGCCAAAAAAATTTGTGAAGGAGGGTTTCCAAGTTTCGCCAGAAAACTTGTGAGGAAGGAGTTTCCAAGTTTCGCCAGAAAACTTGTGAAGGAAGGGTTTCCAAGTTTTGCCATAAAACTTGTGAAGGAGGGTTTCCAAGTTTTGCCATAAAACTTGTGAAGGATAGTTTTCAAGTTTCGCCAGAAAAACTTGTGAGAAGGGGTTTCCAAGTTTTGTCAAAAAACTTGTGAGGAAGGAGTTTCCTGTAACGACCCGCCATGGTCTCTACACTTAGTGGAATCGCACTACTACTAGTGAACTAAGGAAAATATTAAATTGGATAACTCATACATACAGGTATAGATAAGAATAAAAATAACCAAATTCTTTAAATACAAAATAAAATGCCATATATGTACAGTCATCCCAAAAATAATATTTCCTAGTGCCGGTCAAACAGACAAAAATCGCTACCCAAAATGGTAACCCTAACACGAGGATCAAACTCCCCGTCTCGCAGCGGTCACCTCGACTCCAAGCTAGCCCTGATCTGCTCCCATACCAAGTATGATCATCGCAGTTCCACCACATGGAAACAGAAGGGTAAGCTAGAATTCACAAATGAATCATAATAATCTATATTACACAATCGTATTCATAGAGTCACACCATACACTCTATCCAATACTACTCATGCATAAAATACAATCCACCAATCATGAAGTCAAACACCACACTTCATCATATTAATAATCATACAATAAATGCATCTCATGACAGATATCAATGCATATCAATCATCTAATGCGTCGTCACGCATACACCTAGGAGATCTCCACAACAATAGAGCTGTATAAGTGACATTCCATCCTACCGAAACCACCCCAACCGTTTTCACGCCCAATGCGCCCGCTCGGTCACAGCTAAACAGGATATATAATCCTCCCTCGGGTTTACTCGGATGATGTCACTTACACAATTGGAAGTCCAGATCCACCGTCAGGTATAGCACAGCTGGGTACGGGCTTACCACGACCTTGGCATGCATTAACCAAGTCAATTGTGGAGTTCGCCCACCGACTATCCGCAAGGATCCACGCACCTTCCCGAGTACTTGGTTAAGGGAATAACCCTCGACCTCATACCCCGCTCCAACACTAGCTAAGGACTTAGAGGAGACTCACCCAACCCAGTGGCCTATCTGAGCACCATTCTCCCAAATCCAGTGGCCTCCCAGAGCACCACTCTCATATATCAGTGGTCTATCCAAGCACCACTCTCAAGAGACTCTATGTGAGCTCTTCCAGTTCGAAAATATTTTTCCTCTCCTCAAGTCCTAGGCTAGACTCATGCCATAGGCATCACATGCAATCATGCATCATACATCATAATGGTCTGCCCACCATCATGATCAACAATCATACACATGTCATAAGACATCACATGCAATAATGCATCATACATCATAATGGTCTGCCCACCATCATGATCAACAATCATACACATGTCATAAGACATCACATGCAATAATGCATCATACATCATAATGGTCTGCCCACCATTATGATCAACAATCATACTCATATGAACATATACGCATGTCATATCATATTCAAACACTCATACGTATCATCACAAAGCATACATATGAATCACACCTCACCATACATCATATATCATACATACATGATCTAAAACTTTAACTTTAAACATGCATAAGCATCAATTCATTCATAAACTTATTCACGCTCGGCGTAGCCTGAGCTCGCCCAGCCTAATCCCAGCCTGAGAGTCCCAAGACTCATCCACACCTAGCGCATTCAACCTGCGCCCGGCCTAAATTCCAATAACAGAGTTCACAAACTCTCATCCACACCAACAAATCCAGCCACATGCACACACAAAATACAATGCATAGACTCCATACAACTTAAATAAACCTAGAATCAACATGCACCCATCTGATGCATCAAATTCACTAGAACCCCCATTTTTCCAAGACTTTGAACAATTAGCGAATTCTCCGATCCAGCCATGGATCCTCAACTTTCATGCATCAATTGAGTTTCTAAACTCACATGCAACTTAAATAACAAACATTCTAGCTTCCCTTACCTGAAGATTGGCTCAGATAGCCAAAGACTGAACAAAAGTATAATTTCCCCTCGAGGCTCAACTCGGAACTTCAGTCCTTCCAAAACAAGCTTTCTAATCTGAATTTCAAGAAAAGTCAGAAGGAGTTAGTGATCTAGAGGAGAAAAGGAGTCAAACAGAGAAATTTGGGAGAGAAAGGAGCTCACTGACCCAGAGACCTTCTCTCTAAAACTTCTCTCTAAAAACTCCAAAACTCCTGAAGGCCCCCAACCCCCTATTTATAGACTTTCGGATTGGCCCAGAACGGCCCGTACCGAATTCGGAACGGCCCGTTCCGAACTCCCAAATCACGCACAAAATTAACGCCCAGAACGGCCGGTTCTGAAATCAGAACGGCCGGTTCTGAAATCAGAACGGCCCGTTCCGGAACTCATCCGGAACGGCCCGTTCTCCCTCCGGAACGGCCCGTTCTCCCTCCGGAACGGCCCGTTCTCCCTCCAGAACGTCCCGTTCTCCCTCCAGAACGGTCCGTTCTCCTTCCCAGAACGGCCCGTTCTCAACTACAATATGTAGTTCAATTCAGTAGCTTGGAACGGCCCGTTCCAATTTGGGAACGGCCCGTTCTGGGCTACTGAATCAGCCTCTTTTTTTTTTTTTTTTTTTTTTAACAATGTTACATTTCCAAGTTTTGCCAAAAAACTTGTGAGGAAGGAATTTCCAAGTTTCACCCATAAAACTTGTGAGGAATGATTTTCAAGTTTAGCCAAAAAACTGAGAAGGGGTTTCCAAGTTTTGCCAGAAAACTTGTGAATGATGATGGATTAATGTGAGACTTTGGATGAAAGGAGGATATGTTGTGCCCAAAGTGTGTGAGTATTCTCCAAAGTCCCACATCGGATAGTTTTGAAGAAGGGAAGTGGTAGACTACTACTGTAAATAAGGGGTGATAGTTTGGGTCTACTCACCACAACAACACTAGTCTTTGGGTGTATTAGGGACTTGGGTAGTTGTGTGTCATGAGAGGGTTTACAATTTTTCCGTGCAAAAATTATGTGAGAGGGTTTGCAATTTTTTCCTTGTAAAAATTGTCTGAGAGGATTTATAATTTTATCCTTGTAAAAATTGCAAGTGGAGAAATAAAATAATTTGTTGAGTGTGTTTGTGGATATAAGCAAGAAGTGCCGAACCACGTTAATTTATGAGTTTGTTTCTTTATTTTTGTTTCTCTCGTGTGTGCGTTTCCGCTGTTAAAGTTTTCTTTTCTCTCTAGTACTCAACAATTAGAAGAGAAGTCTATTTACCACAGAGATTTATCTTAATTGGTTGAATAATGCACTTAAATTATTACAACTTTTGCATTAAATTTAATTCCTATGGACAAAAAAAAAATGTCCATGTGCTCTGAACTAGAAATAGAAAAGGCTCTTTAGAGAGGAAAAAAATCATTACCTACGGGTAAGTTAACACATAAAAATTGAACCGAATCGTGCTGAAATAATAAAAAAAAAAAATCTGTAAAAAACAAATTTAATAAAATAAAAAAAATAAAAAAAAGTTACGATAGCATAACTAGTGAAATATAATTCATGAGGTAGTGTTGTTTTGTGTGTCCTTTCCAATTGACATATCATCTTCCAGACCTTAGGCAATAGACACCACACAATATCACGCAGAGATTGGTGCCTTCTTTTTCCTGTTAGAGATGCAATCATGCACTACCCCACCTTATTCATTTAGTGGTGTAAATCTTCTTACGTAGTCCAAATCTGAGTACACACTACACACAATCAAATTTAATTTAATTTATTCAAATCAATTCTTCATTCATTTTGCGTTTTCTTACTTTCTCCTACCGTCCAACATTTCACTATTGTCTTTGCTAAGAAATTTCCACGTTAGACACCTCTCTCAAGTGGGAACGAGATCCTATTGCGCTAAAACTAGAATTCCGCACCTGGTGTCTCTGTGATCTAATCATTGCAATCTTCGATTCTTTTATCAATAAATAATTTATGGACCCATATTATTATATTTTTATATTATTATTTAATTACAAATTTGTATGTACCATAAATTTGTTAGTTTTTATAATAATTAACTTGAAAATTATTCTAGTAATAACTAAGTTTTCATTTAATTATTTTCTTTATATCAATAATTGCATGTTTAGGTGTTTTGAGGTATTGTGGAGGGATTAAGATTTAAGAAACTCTTAAGAAGTCTTTAGATAATTTAGAGGATTTTTCTAAACACAGATTTAATTTGACCTTCAAGAAAATAGTATACAAGATTCTTTTGAAACTTAAGTCTTATAAGTTCATTTCTTAAAAAAAATTAGAGAGATATTAATGAGAAGGTTTTTGAAACTCTAATTCTTCTTCTTCCTTCTTTATAGACCTCCTGAGTGCGTGAGGATTGTTGTTGGGTAGTGATTCAAAGTTCTTGGTTGATGATCGTTCTTGAGTAGAGTTGTGCAAAGCTCCTTGTTGCTCAAAGCTTGAAAACCATCTTCTTCCTTCTCCCTTCTTCTTAGATTTGGAGATTTTCAAAGGTAAAGAGCTAGATTGTGATTATTATTGAGTGATTTGGTTGGTTGTTGGATGAATTATTGTTGTATGTTGTGGTATTGTACTAATTCGTGGTTGTGTGAGTAATTGAGGGATGAAATTATGGTTTTTGATGAGTTTTGGGTGGGAGATGTACATTGAGGTGATCTTGATGAGTCTAGCTCAATTGTGGTTGCATGTTGGATTTCTAATGTAGAATGAGTTATTATATTTATGTTAAGTTACATTACATGCTTCGTTCTTCTACTTGCATGTAGTTTGAGCCAAATTCGTGAGTATGCAAGTAAAGTATTCATCAAGTAAAGTATAGGTGTGGGTTCAAGTAGTAAAGTACTCGCCCATCTCACACCAGATATATATTAATATAATTAACTAATTAAATAATATATACATATATATATATATATATATGTGTGTGTGTGTGTGTTAAAACTATTTATATTTTAAAATTTTATAAGTAATACTATAAGTCCCTAATAATATAAAAAGAAATCATAAATCTAATATCATTTCCTTTACGAATCACATGTGTAGTATCTTTGCCTTTGTGAGTGCGAGTTTCACCATTTTAACGACTCCACCGTGGCTCCAACACCATGTGATTGTATGACACCACTATGAGTTTGTGGCTAACACGAGCTTCATTGTGACTTCCACCTTCATTGTGAGTGTTGGGAACAAAAAAAAACTTCTTTTTTTTACGCACAATAATGATGATGAGAAACATATTGAAATAACACCATAAAAGAAATAGGAAAAGATCACATAAATTTATTTAATGTGGTTCAGTCCCTCATGCCTACGTCCACAAGGATGTTCATTATTTATTTCAAAATGTGTTACATATATCTTGAAAATCCTCCCTTCAAGTTTTGTGGGTTAAACTTTAAAATTCCTTCCTCACAAGTTGTATGGGTGAAACTTGAAAACCCCTTCCTCACAAGTTTTATAGATGAAACTTAGAAACCCCTTTCTCACAAGTTTTTTGGCGAAACTTGAAAACCATCATTCACAAGTTTTCTGGCGAAACTTGGAAACCCTCCTTCATATGACCTCCTCTCTCATTTAAGGTTGTGACCCCCTCTGCAGGTCGGGTAGTTCTTCCATCTTAAGAGTCTCTATTTATTGGCCTTACATCATTATTTAAAAAAAAAGAAACAAATCTCTAAAATAAATACAATATATTTCAATTCTAACAATATCCTAAAAGAATTAATATCTTTTAAAATCTAAATAATATCTTAGAGATTTGAATTTAAAAATTTGAATTGATTTCTCAACAGTGAGTATGAGTGTGATACCATCATCTAAAGTTGCATATAATCACACCATCTGATTCTATCACCACCATGATTCTATCACCACCATTCGTGCACTACCATTGTTTAACTCTCTCATGTAAACACTTCTTGAACTGTTTGGATTTTAGGCTTCATTATAACATAGTTATCTTTTCCTCCTTGCTAGATTGAACTAAAAATTACAATTGCTAATTTTTTTTATTTATCAATATTATTGAATTTTTTTTCTAAATTAATTCTATTGAACTGAGAAAATTGTTTTGAAATTAGTAACATTGAAAAGACAAATTTTCTCGATATTGATTTTAATCCCAATATTTTATTTGGTTCCTCAATTGTGAAACAAAATTTTGTTCGTTGATTTAATGCCACTAAGGATGTTTTAATTAATTTTTTAATTGATTTATAATTATTTATGCTTTAATCTTTGTCATTAATTGTCATGCTCTATTAGCCTTATATCAAACACTAGCACAAAATTGAAATTAAAATTATAAAATTACCCATTTTTTCGACAATTATTAAAGCGCCAACAAATTGAAAAACAAAATGTTTCTACCACACATCACTTCCTGGCAATTTTTGGTGCCAATGAATGGCAAAAGCATTGTATGAAATAGAAAAAGAATTAAATGCAAATCTTTACGTTTCTAAAGCATTGTTGAATACAATAAAATTAAAATGATGTAATAAGTTCTCACTCCTCACCACTTATAAGGAGTTTAAATATTGAATATCAAATTAAAGGATTAATTAAAATTGCACTAACCAAAGATCAAAATAACGGGAAAAATTGAAAGAAAAAAAAACATGTTTACAAAATAAAAGAAAGTTAAAAATAAAATAAATAAAAATTTGTCTAATAATGTATTTGTCTCAAGTTTTTTTTTACACAAATAAAAAAAAGTTATTAAACAGATGAAAAACATAACAATTTTACAAAATTAATCTTATTATTAATACTCTTTATAAATAAAAAAAAAAAAAGCATCACAATAACAACATTTTAAGAATTATTTTTAGAGGATTAATAAGGACTAACATAATTCATACATAATTGAATTTCTTAATCTTATTGATGGTAATTTGATTTCTAACCATTGTGAAGAAACTATTACTAGAGATTTAAATGAAAAAATGCTTAATATTATATTAACAAAAAAAAATACATTTTTTTATAATGACAAACTCTGATCAAACCATTACGAATAAACACAACAATTAAGTAAGGAGATTAATGATAGACACAGATATGGTATTGTGGATAGCTACCATTGTGAGAGAATGGACTATTACATTAGTTTGTCTCTATACAAACTCTTATGGGAAGTAAATACAATCCATTTTAGAACTTGTTTTTTCTTCGCCTTCATTATGAGATAGAAGCTTATAATTGAGCCTTTTGTTGAAGAAAAAAAATGTTTGTAAGTTGCATGAAAAAATATAGAATTTGTTGTAGAAAAGATGATTGTACATGTGAGTTTTTATTTGTTTGTTATGAAAGAATTGATGGGATAAGGGAGGTGATAAAAAGTTGAAGTTGATTGGTATTTTGGGTGACAATGAATGAGCGTGTATCATGTCTCATCCACCAATCCCATTCCAATCTTTCTATTCTACACTTTTCGGGATTGCCAAACCTAAACAAATCACAAACGACAAACGCCACCCCTCCCCTTCCTTTTCTTCACCATACACAAATACCTATAATTTCTTTTATTCCAACAATCTTAATAAAAATAAAATGATACTTTTAATTATAATTCTATGTTTGATTCTTAGTTAAAAAATATAGATGTTAAATTACTAAAACGATTTTTTTTTATAATTTGTTATTATTTTCTATACAATTTTTTTATTAATATTTTGTTTCGGAGAGAGAAGAATTGAGAGGATTGGAAGATAATATGTGAAAATTGATTTGATAAGAAATAAGTAAAAAATAGTGTAAATTTTTTAATTATTTGATAAAATGAAATTAGGTGAGAAATAAAGACAAATTGAGGTTTTAAAAATATATTTTACGAAGTTAGATTTTTATATAAAAATATATTATTTAAGATTTTTATATAAAAATAACATTTAAACAATTACATTTCTACTATCATTTACTTACTACTTTTTCCGTTTTTTTTATTTGACGTTTAAGGTTATACACAAGAATTAATAAAATGATTAATATTTTAATTTTTTTAAGTATTTATTATTTATTTTCCTGTTATATCCTTTAGATAGTTAGAGAAGAAATAGATACATTAGAAAATAAATAAACACATTATTCAATAAACACACATTGATTATCAAGGGTAAAAATGAAAAAAAAAATAATAAGTCGTTGGTTTTAGAGAAAAAATATAATGCCAAAATGACTATAAATAAAAAATGGAATGAGTAACTATTTAGACAATAGTGTAAAAGTAGTTTTGTCCATATATTTTTTATATAGAAAATTTCATACAAATTCATCTTTAAGAGAGTGAAATTAAATTCACATAAATTTCACCACAATTTTTCCACAAATTCACTTAAATTATCTTCTCCAAACACATTTTTTTAATTCCTTTATAATCCATCTCTTGCTTCTCTATTCTCTATTAAATCATTTTTCCTAGCACACCATAAAAAAATTATACCGTCTACTATTTTATTCTTTAAATATTTAGTTTTACACATTGTTTTAATTTATCCTAACCTTTTGTTACTTAGCTTAAGTATGGTGATCACAATTTGTAGGGCATGTGCGATACAATAAACAAGACTCTTTATATGTAACTATTTCTAAATTAAATTTAATAAATTTAAAATAAATAATAAATAACCAAAAATAATCTTGTGTCATAAAAAATTATTTTTTTAAAAATATAAAATATAGTTTATATACTAAAAAAAGTTTATTTATATAATTCTTAAAAATACTCTCATTCAAGATAATTATTCTAATTTATATATAAAAAATATTTATATTTATTAATGAAAATGATATCATGATTTATCTATATATTTATTTAAATATTTTTATCTTTAATTAATTCTACAAATTACTTTATATCACATTCAAATTCAACTCTCCTAAATATTAGGATCCACCTTATAATGAGAAGTTAAAATTGATATACACAAAGGCTAAGTTCAAATTTTGTTGTCGTATTTTTTCTCCTCTAATCAATACTTCTATTTAACTTTCATTTTTTTTTTCTTCCTCTTTTATTTTATTTATTAAAAAAATAGAGACATAATACTCTCTTTCTCCATAGTTATTATAATGCATCTTTCCAACCCACGGATAATTAATCCATTATTTTTCTTAAAACATTACTAATTTTAAACAAAAATATTTTAAAGTGAAAAAACTACGATAACCTAATACGGAAAATATAATTAATCAATTAAGAAAATTTAAAAATAGGTTTATAGGAATAAAATAAACTACTGTGAAAAGTACGTGAGATCATTAAAGATTATATATAAATATAGATTTTAAAAAAAATTGAGACCCGAAATATATACACCCATTTAAATATATAATTAGTTATATTATTATTGTATATTTTGATATAAATAAATAATAAAATTGAAAAATAGTGAGACTCGTTATAAATTGGAAGCCTAGGACATAGTGCCTTACACATCATTTAGCTGCGAGGACATTGCAAAACTATTATATACTCAATAAATGTATAATCATTATACCTATAAGTGAGAAATTGTTGAAATATAATCATTTTCTATTTGAGAGACACTATTAATTATAATTAGTACCCGAAAAAATTATTCAAGTTCTTGTATGAGTTGTTTTCATATGTTTTAAACACGAGATTAATTAAGTTTGTTTACTATGGGCCACCAAATAATCTGACTGCCACCCATCATTAATTGAATTATATAACCATTGATATATTATCTTAAATGATGGCTGCCTCCTATTCTTATTATAAAAAGAACAAGAGAGAACATTTTTTTAACCACTATTTAACTCTTAAAAGTGAGATTTACATATTTTTATTACATGTTTCAATTATTTGAGTTAATTATGACATTAATATTTATTGTGAGACTTGATTAATAATATTAAAATAATATTTGATTAAAAAAAGTTACATTTAATAGGTACGTACATATTAATATTTAATTACAATTTTGAAATACTATATAAATCTTATCTACTATAAAATAAAATAAAACTCAAATTATCTCAGTATAAATTAATTGTATATTAGTAACTAGGTCATACGCATTTTAATAAAAGAGTAATTATATTTGAATACTTCAAAATTTTAAATACTTCATTTACATTTAAAATCTTTCTTTATATCTCTCTTCTTATTATGTTATATATATCACCTGTCATATTTATTATTTTCTTATCTATAAAAGTTACAATGACAATAACATTCAAATTTAAAATCTTGTACATACTCCTTTAATCGTATCTTCTATAATTATTTTTCTAACTCTATTGAATAACATTTAGGTGTCCCAACATATCTTTCCTTACTAAAATATACTTTTAAAAGTTGTATTATAATCTTTATTTAAAACATTTATTCACAAAACAAGAGAAAAATAAATTTGTCCAGTCTGTATTAATAATTCAAAGAAAAAGCAATAATGAAGAAGAATCTTTGGGTTCACCAATAACCACTGGGCATTCTTAAATCTAACTTAGAACCTCCATAGCCTCTCTCTCCTTCAGAAACCACTTAACGTGAAACATGAAACATGCCAAGAAACCAACCATAGACAATTCGATTACAACCTGTGTATACTAACAATACATGCCATGCCAACAATGTCACCAAGCTTCACACTCAATGAATGGACGCCATGAAAGGGTTTTGAAGCTGAAAATATGTGAAGGATACATCTTTCTAATGCTATATAATTAAATATTATTCACCGAAAATCAGTGGAGATCAATTTTCGTTGGTTTCATATTTTTACGAATCTTCTCTTGAAATAGTGATAAGAGTAATTAAAATTTGTGATTTATAATAAATTTGAATCAATAATAAAGAATGGTAAAAAGAAAATATTAGGTGTCACTAACACCCTTGTGCCTTAATGTCTTCTTCTATTTTCTGTCTAATTTAT
The DNA here is from genome assembly GCF_000230855.2 of Cajanus cajan. Lineage (NCBI taxonomy): Eukaryota > Viridiplantae > Streptophyta > Magnoliopsida > Fabales > Fabaceae > Cajanus > Cajanus cajan. The sequence continues at coordinate 60,060,378 of NC_138521.1, read as the reverse complement.
TTTTAATGTTTCTATTCATAAGAATTATGGTGACAGTAATCGTATTCAAATTTAGGATATTATATATATTACTCAAACTTCCATTAGGTCGGCTTTTGTGATTCTTATTTTTCTTTGTTTAATTTCTCATCACATATTTTAGTAATTTATTGTAGTTATGAATTTCTTGGTTTTTATTTCTCTTTTCATTTCATCTGCATTTAATTTAAGTATGCATCCAAAATGTGAGTGTGTTAAACATTTATGAAGAACAGTACATTAATTAAAATATGGTAATGTTTTTATCATTATTAATAACACTACATTAATTAAAAATCAAAACAAAATTAATAATAGTCCCTGAACTGTTTTTTCTATTTCACTAGAAGAAAAAAAAAAAGCAATTTGATATGTTTATTATTATTAGAAACATGATATCTAAAAGCAAACCCGGAAACGAACTAATAAAAATAACATGGGATATTTTTTTTTATATCATTGTTAGAAACATACTTACTAAAAATAAAAGTGGAAACAAACTAAGTCACCTGCATGCATCTTGTTTTATTTTAGTTAGTATTATTTTTAGTAGTAGTTATAAAAATATTATATATTTTAGTTTACTATCTATTGTTATTATTTTATTTTTTTCACAAGTTTAATTTAATAAAGTATAATAATTTTTTTAAAATAAAAATGCAGTTTATTTTTAAGGCATTTTTCAAGGAATAAAATAAAATAAAATCCTAAACTATTTTATTTTATTTTTGAGAAATCATAAAATTTATTAACTTTATAATTATAATCATTTAATAGGAAACATTCAATATTACTCAATTATTATTTTCTAACCACTTATTATTAATGATAAAAAATTTACTTATGACTAAAATTATTATTTTTGGTATTACTAAAATTATTAACAATACGAATAATTTTAAAATATAAATCAAACATCTAATTTTTTTTCCATTTTTTTTTGTCTTGATTAACAATAAGTTAATGATTCATAAATGAAGTGTAGGAATTGTTTAACAAAAGACTGCCTAGTTCAAAATAAATAGATTAGTAAATTAATAAAATTGAGGCATGCATATTCAACTGATTTTAATATGGTCTCTCATTTTAATTATATATATATATATATATATATATATATATGAAATTTTAATATGGTCTCTCATTTTAATATGGTCTCAAACATGAAATTTTATTTAAAAGATTTGAATATAGTAGTTCTACCAACGACATTGGTTTTTATTATTTATAAAAAAAAATATAGTTTTTCTAATAAACGTAATTTTTTATTATTAAAATGGTAACACTTGAAATGCATAATTTTTTTAAAAATTTTAATAGCTTAAACAAAAATTTGATAAATCCATCAAATTAAAAATAATAACATTAATATATTTATGTTACAAGAGAATTGATAATTTACTTCCTTAAAACATCCATTAACATTTTCCTTGGTTTAGAAATATATTACATAAGAACATGACAAAGTTTTTAATACTTTAACATAATCTTCTTTGAAAAATATCATCTTTAATTTCCAATTTAAACATCATTTTTTACAATATTTTATATATATATATATATAATATGTTTCGAACAATGTATGTTATATATATATATATATATATATATATATATATATATATATATATATCATTTTATAATCTATATATTTATGTGTATATTATTTTATAAATTTAAAAATCCACATGGTTGAATATATAAATATAAAAAATTAGTAAATAATTTATTAAAGTGATTAAAATGTTTGTGATTGATGTTCTCTCACAAGCTCAAGTGAATTTTGATGGATTTAAATTTTAAAAGTTTAATTTTTATATATTATTTTATATTTTTTAAAAGTATATATTTTAAATTATTATGTATTAATAATAACCTTCTTACGGGTAATGTTCTACATAACATAATATTGCATTATAGATATATTATTTTTCTTAATATATATATATATATAATATAGTATTAAAATTAATATATCATTTCAACAAATTCAATTGATAAGATTTTAGTTAAATCGAGATTAAATTCAAATAAATGATCTTTAAAAAAATTTCAAATTATGTAAGAATAAAAATATTTTGGTTTCAATGATGATCAATATGTAATACTATGTTTTTCTTATATGCATGTTTTGTATATTGTATGCTTGTTATATCGTATATATATTTTTGTGAGAAAAGGGTTTGTGATGAGTTAACCCTAAGGTAAAGTTAGTATTGTGAGGACTAAGGTATATATAAATAGGAAAATGAAAAAGAAAACTTTAAAAGTTTCATTTTCATAAAAGTCAAAGATATAAACTAGAGAGAAAGATTTTAGGAATCCAAGACTCCATTTTGACTTTTAATCATTCCACAAGTCTATGATCTTCTTAAGCTAGATATTGAAGCCTTTTATGTTGAAAGAAAATCATTAGAGTTGAGATTTTTAGGCAACTTCCTTTCTACTTCAACTTTAGCTTATAGGAAGCAAATCGGAGGTAAGAGAAGCTTCAACCATGTTCTTGTATGTTGTGTAAAAGGTTTTGAAGTTGTTTGGATCCAATTTGATGACTTTTCTTTTGTTGGAGTTTTTGGGGTCCTACTTGGGGGGAAATATTTTTTTGTTGGTTTTTGCTTGCACATGTGGTTCCTTGCAAGTTATGGTGCTTTAGGGATATGTATAATGTTATTGAAGTGCTAGGTTTGTTTAGGCTTTGGGATGGCCTTGCATGTTGAATGTTCTTGGCTTTCTTGCTTAGCAAGATGGATTCTCACTTAGTGAGCCTTCATGAGATGAAAAATTAGGTATAACACAATGTATTTTTTCTCAATGAGATAGGTCTCTCTCAACGAAAATGACGAACAAATTGAATATTGACTAAGCAAGACCATTATTCACTAAGCCAAACGAGTTTGGCTAAGTGAGATTTAGTCTTTGTGGTTCGCTTAGTGAATTTTAGCTTTTGTGGTAGGTCATTCTTGGGTCACTCAACGAGTTTTGGTCTCCATGAGATGACCATTTTAATTTCGTTAGCAATTTTATGTCTCTATGATTTTTAAAGTTTGGAGTTTGCTTAACAAAAATGTATTAGCTTAACAAATTTTGGCCCATAGTCAAAGGCCATGGAAATTCACTCAACAAAGGGGCTCTTGTTGAGATAATTTTTTTCTTTGTGGTAAAATTTGCTTAATTAATCCCCTATTTTGGCTAAATGATAATATAGTGTGTTTTAAGGTTTTCCTGATAGCTTTAGAGGCTAGAAATGTGTGGCTTATGCTTTGTTTCCTATGTATGGACGTGTGATGTGCTTGTTTATGGTAGATTATATAATGATAAATAAAAGTGTCTTGTATGGAGACATGATGTGGATTTGGGGAGATGAATTCTCTATTTTATGGTGCCTTGAAAAATGTTTGCAAAGGTGGTTTAAAGGAGAATGTGTTGGCTTCTTTAGGAGATGTTTACTAAAGATCCACTACAAGAAAAATTATTATTATTTACGGAATATTATCTACGAAATTTTTTCCGTAGATAATGTTTAGTTATCTACGGAATATTATCTACGGAATTTTTTCCGTAGATAATTTTTAGCTATCTACGGAATATTACTTACGAAATTATTTTCGTAGATAATATTTAGTTATCTACGGAAATTTTCGTAGATAAGTTATCTACGGATTTTTTCGTAGATAACTTCACCCATAGATAAATTTTGTAGGTAAAACATTTTATTTGAAACATTAGTTAACATATTTTATTATCTTTTCATTTTAATTTATTGTAAAATAATTAAAATATTTAATTTAGCATCATTAAAAAAATAATCATTATAAGATTTAATTTTTTTTAATTTAATTATTTATTATAATACTTTTAGTCACCGTATTGACTAAAAAATATTTTTTTGATTAAAATATATTTTAAAATTTTAGTTAATTCATTATAATATTTTTAAAAATTGTCATTATATAAGTTATTTACGAAATTTTTTGTAGATAAGTTACCTACGAAAATTTCCGTAGATAAGTTATCTACGGAAATTTTCGTAGATAAGTTATCTATGGAAATTTTCGTAGATAACTTTACCCGTAGATAAATTTCGTAGGTAATACATTTTATTTGAAACATCAATTAACATATTTTATTATCTTTTCATTTTAATTTATTGTAGAATAATTAGAATATTTAATTTAGCATCTTTAAAAAAATAATCATTATAATATTTAATTTTTTTAATTTAATTATTTATTATAATAATTTTAGTCACTGTATTGATCAAAAAATATATTTTAGATTAAAATATATTTTAAAATTATTTTTTATTAAAATATATTTTAAATATTTAGTTAATTCATTATAATATTTTAAAATAAATATTATTAAAAATTGTCATTAGATAAGTTATCTACGGAAGATTTTTCTGTAGATAACATATCTACGGAAAAATTCGTAAATAACTTATCTACGAAAATATCCGTAGGTAACTTATCTACGGAATTTTCTGTAGATAAGTTATCTACGAAAATTTTCGTAGATAACTTCACCCGTAAAAAAATTTTTTAGGTTACATTTTATTTGAAACATCAATTAACATATTTTATTATCTTTTCATTTTAATTTATTGTAAAATAATTAGAATATTTAATTTAACATCATTAAAAAAATAATCATTATAAGATTTAATTTTTTTAATTTAATTATTTATCATAATACTTTTAGTCACCGTATTGACCAAAAAATATATTTTTGATTAAAATATATTTTAAAATTATTTATGATTAAAATATATTTTAAAATTTTATTTAATTCATTATAATATTTTAAAATAAATATTATTAAAAATTGTCATCTTAAATTTTTTTATTTTTATAAATTAATCGATAGTAAAAAAAATAACATACTAATATATGGTTTTAAATTTGATATGAAAATATTATGATATAATTAGATAAGATTTTGAATTAGTATTTTATTAATGATTGATAATTAGAAAATAAAACAAGAATAAATACATTTTTTGAATTTTATATCTTAGATTTAAGATGAATAAATATATTAATTTAATTAATAATTTATTTAAAATTTTAAAATTTAACTTATAAAAATAATATTTTAAAAGAGAAGAGTTAAAATAACACCAATGTAACTTTTATTAAATGTGAATTTTATAAATTCAACCGTTAGATTAAAAGTTTTCTAATCTTAGCTCATATATACAAAATTTTATATTAATTCAAGATGATTTGATACTTCATTCTTGTAAAATAAAATTGACGTAATATATACATTTCAAAATATACTAAAATATGAACACTTTGATTACCTTCAAGTTGTTGTTCAATTTTAACAAAATTTGATATAAACATATAAAGTGATATGAACTTTCAATCTAACGGTTGAATTCACAAAATTCACATTTAATATAACTTTATTGAGCGGTGTAATACTTAGTAAAAGTTACACTAGTGTTATTCCAGCCCTTATCATTTTAAAATATATAAATTATTATTTAAACTTTTAAATTTATAATAATTAATTTAAATTGTATCATAATATTAATTTTAAATAGAAATAAGTAGATTGTTAATTATACAAGTAAGTATATATATATAAATAAATATTAATTAAATATAATATAATTATTATTATTGGTAATATAATTATTATATATATTTTTATATTTTTATAGCGGTCTGGACATACCAAAATGAGAGGGATCCAAAAATAGTATAAGTATGAGATTGTACTTAAATGAATTAATTTGTACTACTTATACTGATAACATGCATTAGCTTTTCTGTAGCCTATCTCATCATAACTCTACAATTAGCGTGCTTGATCTGGAGTAGTATAGGGATGGGTGACCTTCTGGGAAGTTTCCCAGAAAATGTGCAATAAGGACAAAACATGTTGAAAAATAAAGTGTAATGAAATAACATCCTTGAGAGGCCAAATATGAGGTTATTACATTAATAAATTTATTAAAATTAAATAAAAATTTCCTAAAAGTTATCTACGGATAAAATCCATAGATAACAACTTTCGCGAGTTATCTACGAAAAATTTCGTAGATAACATTATCTACGAAAAATTCCGTAGATAACGTTACCTACGAAAAATTTCGTAGGTAATGTTCCGTAGATAACGTTATCTACGGAAAATTCTGTAGATAACATTATCTACGACCTTATTATCTATGAATTTTTTTTCGTAGATAATCCGTAGATAATTGACACTTATCTACAAATTTTCATGTTTATCTACAGATTTTTCCGTAGATATTCTTGATTTTTCTTGTAGTGAGATGTTTAGTGGAAGATGTCATTGAATAGATCTCTGTGAAGCTTTTAGGCTTTGTGCCTTTATATAGTGTGTTTTCTTTGAAAAGAAATTGTCTTCCTTTAATTGTGCTTTGAGAAAATGATATGAAGTAAGCCACTTCATATTTATCATAAATGCTTATGTTTAGGTTTTCGAACCCATATATAGAATTAACATGTAAGTCATGGGTTTCTTAGGGTATAACTCGACCTAATGTTAGAAGGGTACATTTTATTTATGTGATAAACAACATGCTAATTCTGTTAAGGGTTTGGTTTATGTATATCAATGTTATAGTAGACTCATACTCAAGTTATACTATACTTGACTATAATACGAAGTCTTCCTAGTTTATATTGCCAATACTCTATTGCCTAAAGTTGTTACAATGTAGTAAGATCACATTGAATAAATCACTCATCTTAGGAGATATTTGAGTAGGATATGCGTGATAATGCACAATGCATTGGAAACATAATGATGTATACAATTACATGGTGTTGTGTCGTGGATGTGTATTATGTGTTCTCTTAATGTGAAAATGGTTTGTAACGTGGGAGTAATGTGACTTTATGCTTGTGGATGCTTATATCCATGTTGCATACAATATTGTGTATGTTTATTCTTTTTTATATTAAACTTACTGTTCTATTGTGTGTTTGATTTTGAAAATTGTGTTTTGAAATGAAAGCAAACAAACCATGATTAACTTGATGAAGGTGACTTAGAGCTACGCGAGGCCTATTAATGGATGGCTGAGTCCAAGAAACCAATCTCTTGGCTTTTGTAATGTATAGACTAGTTAGTAGGATGTATATTGGAATATTGTAATCCCGCAAAGGAAGTTATATTGTGATGATTAATAATTTGTTTATGTTTTTGGATAACTTTTATTGTTGATGATCCCTTTTATATATTGTCATATATCCAGGTTTTATTTATGATTGAAAATCCTATAATAGATGATATGATATGTGATGTATGTTATATTTATGATTGATATTTGATTTTCTTAATTCAGATAATATATATATATAAAAATAGAAAGAGTTTAATTTGTTTTGTAATAGTAACTAAAATGAAATCATGTTAAATATAAATTTAAAAAATATGTTACATGAAATGTTTTAGACAATAACGTAAAAAGGGTTGGGTAAACAAGTTTAACCGTTACATTTTAAATGCATTTGTAGTTAAAGATGTGGAATGTATATGCCACGTCACCAACCACGTAGACAAGGGTACCATCAACCCCAGCTTGCCCAAAATTATGTTGTCTGTATGCAGTTGCAGAGAGACACAGCCAGAGAAAAAAGAAAGAGAGAAAGAGAGAGAGAGAGAGAGAAAGAGAGAGAGAGAGAAAGAGAGACGGGTCTAACTTCCAAGGAGTATTCTCCTTTTCAGTCCACTACGCTTCCTTCTTCCCTTCTCCGTTAGTTACCTCTTTTCTCATTCCTCATTTCCAATCACATTTTCTCCCAAATTCACCTCCCTTTACCAAACCAAAAAAACCAAAGGTTTATTGCCTTTTTTGCATTCCATTTCGTACACGTACTTCTACTTCACTTCAATTCTTCCTTCTACCTCTCTTTCTCCTTCATATTTTCTTCAATTCATCATTTTTATTTCCCGAATTCAATTCTTTGACTATTGTGTTTCTTCAATTCAGCTATCCATTGGATCACGTCACCCACTTTTGCTTTTGCTCTCTTCTCCCTCTGAATTGAGCATTTCCGGGTTCTATTCGCCTCTGATCGAATTGGGTATTTGCAAGATCTGCGGCTTCATTTGTTTGGGGCAAAAAGTTTTGATCTTGGCGGTGGAACAACCCAATTACCGGTTTGGATCCGATCGGGGTAGAAACAGCGCCATCAGATGGCGCTGTTCAGAAGGCTATTCTACCGGAAGCCGCCGGATCGGCTTCTGGAGATTTCCGAGAGAGTTTATGGTTTGCTTCGTTTCCATTTTCCTCTCCTTTTTACTCTTTCTAAATTTTGTTTCCTCATTAATTGTTCTGTTTTCTCTGCATAACTCAGCTCTTGAATGCACCGGAAGCATTTCATCCGTTACTTTTTTTCAGCTCTGTACAAGTTAAGGGGCAGCTGATTTTGTAGCTTCTAGGACTCCGTTTAATATTTAGAAGCTAATTTAGTAAGCTTTAATTATTTGAAACAATGCCTATTGTAATGTGCTAGGACAATGTGGACCTCTTTTTTCAACTAGGACTTTTCAGTTTCCTTTATCGCTTTCTTGTAGGAAATTAATCACTCCTGGGAAGAAAAAATAAAGCAGTATGTAGGTCACGGTGGTCGTTTGTCAATTAGGATTGCTGGTTCATGAGCTCTGGAATATTCTTTCAACTGAGACTATTGAGTGTTGTCCTTTAAGGCATTATTTTTTTGGCTTTCAACCGTGGCTTTTGTCTGTTGTTGCAAAGATGGATATCGGCAGAATGCAGTAGTTTATCTGTTAATTCTTAAATGTCCAGCCTTTTGATCTTGAGCTTCTGCATAAGAATTTTGTTTCTTCTTTGCTTACTGTCTTTGGTTTTTCTAACTTCTGTTTGAAATAAATACGTGGGTTTTGAAGTTGTGAGTAAGTTCTCTAGTTTCTCTGCCCCCATGTTACCATGCTGGTAGTATTTGACTATTCCTCACCTGTTTTTGCAGTTTTTGATTGCTGCTTCTCCACGGATGTCTTGGAAGAAGATGAATACAGAGTTTATATGGCGGGGATTGTGGCTCAGCTACAGGACCACTTTCCAGATGCTTCTTTCATGGTATTCAACTTTAGAGAAGGGGAGAGACGCAGCTACATCTCAGACATACTTTCTCAGTATGACATGACAGTTATGGAGTACCCTCGGCAATACGAGGGTTGTCCCCTTCTGCCTCTAGAGATGATCCATCACTTCCTTCGATCAAGTGAAAGCTGGTTGTCTTTGGAGGGGCAACAGAATGTGCTTTTGATGCACTGTGAAAGGGGAGGTTGGCCCGTGCTGGCATTTATGCTAGCAGGTCTTCTGTTATTTCGGAAACAGTACAGTGGGGAGCAGAAGACTCTTGAAATGGTCTACAAGCAAGCTCCAAGAGAACTACTACACCTTTTATCTCCTTTGAATCCACAGCCTTCTCATTTTAGATATCTTCAGTATATTTCCAGGAGACATTTGGGTACTGAGTGGCCACCATCGGAAACACCCTTATATTTGGATTGTCTGATTCTTAGAGACCTTCCGTTATTTGATGATGGAAAAGGTTGCAGGCCTGTTGTACGTGTTTATGGTCAGGACCCTTCTATTCCTGCCAATAGAAGTTCAAAGCTTCTTTTTTCAACTTCAAAATCCAAAAAGCATGTTCGCCACTACCTACAGGTTACATATACATTTTCACTATTGATACTGAATTGTGACTTAATTAGATAGAGTGTCCCCTTATTAAATTTTAATCACAGGCAGAGTGTATGCTCGTGAAAATTGACATCCATTGTCGTGTTCAAGGGGATGTGGTTCTTGAGTGCATACATTTAACCGAAGATTTTGTTCGTGAGGATATGATGTTTAAAGTTATGTTTCATACTGCATTTGTGCGGCCAAATATTTTGACGCTGAACCGTGATGAAATTGATATTTTGTGGGATGCAAAGGAACTATTTCCCAAGGACTTTAAAGCAGAGGTAAGTTATTGTTATTCTTCTGAAAAAGCCATTTTCTGGAGCAGTAGGAGTTGAACGCATACTCATATCTGTATCAGGTGCTTTTTTTGGACGCTGATGCTGTTATACCTGATCTAACCACAGTCACTGTGAGTGAAGAAGCAAATGAGATCGAGAGTGCCGAGACAGAAAGTGCTTCACCTGATGAATTCTATGAAGTAGAAGAGATTTTCAGCAATGTAATTGATGCACAGGAAGGTAAGACGACAGAGTATGATTCTCATGCTTTTCATGAAAATGTGGTGGATGATGAAAACCATAAAGAGGTCTGGAAGGAAGAGTTGGACCCTCCTACTTTTGAGGATTGTACTCCAGATGACAGGAGTCCCAAGCAGGTTGACAACATGGATTCTGGTAATGCAGTGAAAGACATCTCTGTTGACGATGTGCACTATAAATTTGATGGGAGCATGGATTCAGATCTTCACGCAGTGAAGGACATTGCTGTGGATGATGGAGAAATTAATTCAACTTTCACTGCAGTTATTTCTGATATAACAAAACCTCCTCTGGAAACAAAGGATGTCACAGCGGATGTGCACCAAGAATTAGCAATTATGCAAAATGAACATGACGATGATAAGGAGGCAACAGAGAAGGAATTAGACTCCAAGTCTGGGCAGCAGATGCCTGATTTGTCTGAACAAAATTCTGGTAAACTACTTCCATCTACTCCCAAGAAACAACTTTCATCTAACTCGAAGCCAGTTGGAGATACATTTGCAGTGAAGCAAAAGATTAAACAGCAAGAAACCCATGGTTTTCAGGCAAAACAAGCTAAGCCCAATGCAATGACTAGGTGGATTCCTTCTAACAAGGGTTCTTATACAAATTCAATGCATGTCTACTATCCACCTTCAAGAAATAATAGTGCACCAGCTGCACTGACAAATTTGTCCACCTCAAAGGAGAAAATGGAAGATGCCAAAACAAGATCTTTATCTGCTCCTGTAATCTCTGGGGTTGTCGTTTCTATTGACAAGACAAATGACCTAAAAAGTCGTAAGGTGGCTGCTTCAAAATCTTCTGGCTATATATCAGCAGAAATAGATGCAAAAAGTCCACCATCACCATTGCCATCAATTAAAGAGACATATTTCCAGTCAGATACTCAGGCACAACAACAGAGCTCAGAGCAAGTGCTACAGCCTCCCCCACCTCCTCCTCCCCCTCCTCCACCCCCACCTCCCCCTCATAGTAGAAACTCTTCAGATATTTTTGAATCCTTATCAACAAAGGATGATGTATCAGCTCAAGACTCTCCATCTCCACTAGTATCATCATCATCTTTTTTGGGTAGAAAAGGGTCCATCATGGAGCTAATGTCACCGCCACTGCCGCCACCGCCACCACCACCACCACCTTCAACTTTAACATCATTTACAAGACACCCTGCAACTTCTCTTCCTTCCCCTCCACCCCCACCACCGCCCCCACCTCCACCCCCAGTTTTTGGGCAAAATAAAGGGGGCTTAGCACCTTTTCCATCCCCTTGGAAATCTGTGACCTCACAAATAGATGAAGAGACTAGTGGATCTTTAACACTTCCTACAACCCCTCTTCCTTTTGCAAGCAATGAAATTGGATTGGAAGTTTCTAAAGTGGGTACTGTAGTGGCCCCTTCACAGCCTCCTCCTCCTCCACCACCACCTCCAATGCCTCCTCCAAGGTATGAAGTTTCATCCATTCCTCCTCTAACACCACTAGCAACACCTCTTCCAAAGCCTGAAATTCCATCAATTCCTCCTAGTCCTCCTCCCTCATTTCCTATGGCTTCAACACATAGGGCTCCACCCCCTCCTCCCCCACCACCCCCATTTGCATCACATAAAGCTCCACCTCCACCTCCACCCCCACTTCCAACACTGCCTCCCCCTCCCCCTCCCCCTCCACCACCCTTAGCTAATTCACATATTGATTCTCCCACACCACTTGTACCTTCCCTACCACCGCCCCCTCCCCCTCCCCCTCCCCCTCCTTTTAATAGAGTTTCAACACTGCCACCTCCTTTGAATAGAGCTCCATTGCCACCACCTCCACCACCTCCACCTCCTTTTAGTCAAGCTTCACCACCGCCTCCTCCATTGTATAGAGCTCCACCTACACCTCCCCCACCACCACCACTTTCTCCATCAACTGTAGTGTCACCTCCCCCCCCACCACCTCTTCCTCCATCAAGTGGGGTACCACCTCCCCCTCCACCACCTCTTCCTCCATCTTGTGGAGCGCTACCTCCCCCCCCCACCACCTCTTCGTCCATCAAGTGGAGTGCCACCTCCCCCCCCACCACCTCTTCCTCCATCAAGTGGAGCACCACCTCCCCCCCCACCACCTTTTCCTCCATCAATTGGAGCCCCACCTCCACCTCCACCACCTTTTCCTCCATCAAGTGGAGCCCCACCTCCACCTCCACCACCTTTTCCTCCATCTAGTGGAGCCCCACCTCCCCCACCTCCTCCATTTCGTGGAGCACCACCACCACCTCCTCCATTGCCTGGAGCACCACCACCTTCTCCTCCAATGCCCGGAGCACCACCACCTCCTCCTCCAAGGCCTGGAGCACCACCACCTCCTCCAATGCCTGGAGCACCACCTCCACCACCACCTCCTGGTGGTCAAGGACCACCTCCACCGCCTCCTCCTGGTGGTCGAGGACCACCTCCTCCACCTCCTCCTGGTGGTCGAGGTCCCCCTCCACCTCCTCCTGGTGTTCCTGGCGCTCCTTGTCCTCCTGGGGGTGGACCTCCACCACCTCCACCCTTCGGTGCAAAAGGTGCAAATGCTGGAATTGATCCAAGAGGGAGGGGACGTGGATTAGCACGCCCTGGAGCGGCCAGTGCACCCAAACGATCCTCGTTAAAGCCTTTGCATTGGAGCAAGGTTACAAGGGCACTACAAGGAAGTTTATGGGAAGAATTACAAAGACATGGAGAACCACAAATGTAATTTGTCTTGTCTACTGTTGCGCTTGTTTGTCTGAATCATTTCAAGTATGTTCTTCATGTTATCTATATGCTATATTTTTTAATGACTGGTGTTATGTTCTTAGTGCACCAGAGTTTGATGTTTCAGAGCTAGAGAAGCTTTTCTCTGCAAATGTTCCAAAACCTGCTGATAAAGCTGGAGATAAGAAGAAGTCTGCTGGATCTAAAACTGACAAAGTCCACTTGGTATTATTCTTTATGAATATTTTTAAAATTTGATTTTTGATATTAGCATTGTGTAAGACATGATTTGATGGTTCTCATTAAGTCATTCCATCTAGAAATATAATATGCCATGATTTGTAATTTTATTTTATAAAGGCTGCTAAAGTTCATCACTGCATTTATATTTAAATTGGAATTTGATGCCATTGATTTGTAAACTTCATGATTTGCTATTGGTCATTGAATGAAGTCATCTTCATTTTTGTCCTGATTGCATGATCAGATACTTCTTGTTGACCTGTGGAGGAAAAAAATGTACTTTTCTTTAATTTTATTATGGCAATAAAAATATCCAGTACACCTTGATACAAAAGTATTAAGTATTGTTGACTGTACTAATCACATCAACAAAACATATTATTCTGTTCTTGTCCTTTCAGTTCAATGCCTCTTCATGTTCCATAAATTAAAATTCCACTGCTGTATTTAATGAATTATAAGGTGATATTGGTGCAGCCTTTTTCCTGTTAGTACTTAAAGCCAATATTTGTTAGAAACTCGTTGACTTTGTTTTTATTTGATACCTCATTAAGAACTGATCAATAACTTGTGTGTTTGTATTATTGATTGTAGGTTGATCTAAGGAGGGCTAATAATACTGAAATCATGCTCACTAAGGTTAAGATGCCACTTCCTGATATGATGGTAAGCTGATACTTTTTATATGGGCATTTTTATTACCATGCAAGAGTAGTTATTTAAGTTAAAGTAATTAATAATGAGAAGAATGAAAAGAACTTTTCTTTTGCAAGAAGCATTATGGTGAAAATCATAATTTTTGTTTTCATTGAGACTGGTTCTTAAAATATATGGAATTGTGAATATTAATACTGAAGGCTGCTGAGAGGAGATAAACAATATTTTATACTCCATATCTGCTACAATCTTTTATACACCATCTCTACGACTTCTGAAATCTCAACCTGGAACTATCAGTAGTAAGTATTATCTTTTCTAACATGTTGAAATGGATATCCTCAGGCTGCAGTACTGGCTATGGATGAGTCAGCATTGGATGTTGACCAAGTGGACAATCTCATTAAATTTTGTCCTACCAAAGAGGAGATGGAACTTTTGAAGGTGAAGTTTAACAAATTTATCCATACTTCTTACATCTTGTTTTAACTATTAAGCTTTCTATCTTGTGGCATCTTCTGTTGCACTTATATATATCCTTTTACTCTGATTTGTTTAATTTCAAATTTTGATTACTCTTGTTTATGGCTGTTTAGAATTACACAGGTGACAAGGAGAATTTGGGGAGGTGTGAACAGGTATGCTATGATTTATTTTAGTCATAGCATTATATATGATGCTTATTAACAGAAAAGTGTTAGTGATGGAATTATATGGGATGCCTTTTATGGCTTAACCATAACTGACTCTTGCCTTGGTGTCATCAGGTTTATATGTCATTAATAGATTGAGGGATTTTCTTGGTCTAGGGCTAATGGGTTTATCAGATATCGATTGATAGAACACCAATTGTAAAAGATGAAAATAGGCTTAAATAACACCAGATTACAGAAATTACAGCAATTTCTTCTGGTCCCAGGGTTCAGAAACTCCTACAGAGGCTCTCCCTGTCCAGAAAACTGTCTAACATTACACATAACTGTTTCCTAACACTATCACACCCATAAAAACGAAAATACATTACTTTTCCATAAACTGGCATATGGAAGTTATTGAAACTAAGTTCAGAAATCACCATTATTAAATTTTTCCTACAATAAACTTTCCAAGTAATGGGTCTCAGTGGGTGGTCTGAGTCCTTATCATCGATCCCCTTGTTAGTAGGGAAATTTGCTGTAGACCTTAAAAACGAGGTTAGGTCTTAGAAATTTGATTGCCACAAACATTGCTTGGTCTCCTAAATGGCTTTGGTCTTTTTCTTTATAGACTATTTTTATGGCATCAAGTTATCCTAAAAAAGTATGGTGTGCGCCCTAATGGGTAGGATGCTAATTCTTTGGTTATGTTTCGCATGCTAAGCCCCTGGAAATTTATGTCTCAAGGTTATGCTTCTTTTACACTGAAAAAAGTATTGTTTGCACTCTAATGGGTGGGAGTGGGATGCCAATTCTGTGTTTAATGCTTTGCATGCTAGCCCCTAGAAATTTACATCTCAAGATTATAATGCTTTTAGTTCTCTTATTTCCTTGGGTCTGCATGATGGACTGATGGTTCTTGTATTAAATTTTGCGAGGATCTTTTGGTGGCTATTGTACACCTGTACCTCTTTCTTATGCATTTCTTAAGATTTTTTTCTTTCTATTTTATGTAATTCTCCAATAATTCAGTTTTATTCTTCGTCACATTCTATTGTTTACTAGAACATCAGAAATTTGCATGATAGGGATTCCTCTGAATTACAGTCTCTTTTGGTGTTGCTATAATTCAACCCATCTCTCTTATAATCCAGATAAAAAATTTAGTCTACTAAGACTTTTTTTTTTTTAAAATCCTATTTCCATTTCTTCTTCCAGTAATTATTTTTCCTTTTGGAAAAGTCTCTGGAAATCTATTGCTCCATTTAAGGTCAAATCCTTTGTTTGGACTTCCGTACTAAATAAGATTAATACCAATGATTTACTCTAAATTTGAAGACTCTTGACTGCTTTGTCTCTAGGTTATTGTATTATGTGCAGATAATGTTCTGAAATTGGTTCTCATTTGTTCTTGCATTGCTCAGTAGTCAGTGATTTTATTTCTCTGGTATCATTTGTGTTCTTTTTTTGTTTTTGGTGAAGATCAGGTTTCCCCAAGATCTTAACCAGTTTCTCTAGGTTAATTTGAGGATTTGGCAATCTCAATTTTGGTTCTTTGGTGTATATGGTTGAAATGAAAGGCTAGAATCTTTATAGGTTGGCAGTTGTCTTTTGTGTTCATTTGGGGGGGGGGGGGGGTTTGCTAGACCTATAGAGGTTGGCATGTTTCTTGTTTGTTTTTTTCCCTTTTATTTTGATTTTGATTTCTTTAGTTCTTCGGGGCTTATCCTTTCACCTTTGTACCTTCTCTTAATAAAGTATTTGGTCATCCAAAAGAAAAAGGAAAAAATTGAAAGTAAATTTAAAATTCATGTATTATGTGTGTAATGAAATGAAAGTTGGTTGATGGTGCCTTGTTGCTTGTGGAAGAAAAAAGTGATTAAACATTTATATATCTTCGTCTTTCCCCTTAGATATTTAGTTACAAATCAATACTTTTGGATTTTTTTTTTCATATTAAGTTCATATTACATAAATATGTATATGTAATCATATTCTTATTTATTTTGTGCTGTTACAGTTTTTCTTGGAGCTGATGAAGGTGCCAAGGGTGGAGTCAAAATTAAGAGTATTTTCTTTCAAGATTCAGTTTGGTTCTCAGGTTTGGTGGTGCCTGTAATATTTTTTTGAGTGTTCAGTGGATTTGATTTCTTCCTTCAGATATCATACTTTGCTCTTTATGCAGCTTACAGATTTTAAGAAGAGTTTAAACACTGTGAACTCTGCCTGTGAAGAGGTACTTACATATCCAACTGTTGAATGTTGTATTGCTTGAATTTCTTTGACCTTGGGCACTTTTTTCTGGGTAACAGGTCCGGAAATCTGCTAAACTGAAGGATATCATGAAGAAAATTCTTTATTTGGGTAATACATTGAATCAGGGAACAGCAAGGGGTAAGTCTTTTATAGTTTGTGGCAATTTCATTCAAATTATTTGTTTCTGGACATGGTAATTACATATGGTGCCAACTCTATTTTAACATTTAGATAATCACTGGATGATCCTATTTGTTAGGAGTCACACTTTTATGTGATTCTGTTAAATCTTATCTAGCGTAGAACATGCAGTTTATGGATAAGTAGTAGTATCAATGTTTTTATTGTTGCAGGATCTGCAGTTGGATTCAAGTTGGATAGTCTTTTAAAGCTCACTGACACTCGTGCTTCTAACAGTAAAATGACACTGATGCATTATCTTTGCAAGGTACAAGTGTCAACTGCAACAAATGAAGATATTGTTTGGCTGCTAACCTTTTTTCTACTCCCCTATTTGGCTCTAGGTCCTAGCTGATAAGTCGCCTGGACTCCTTGATTTTCACCAGGACCTTGTTAGTCTGGAAGCTTCCACCAAGGTGATGATCTATTTTTGGTTCTTTATAGCCTAGAAAAGGTCAACTACACTTTACTACCCTGATTTGTTGGTTGAATTACACTTTTCTCCCTTTTTGTAGAAGTGAGCACATTCCTTCATATTTTTATAACCAAAACTCAGAGAGACTTGGTTTTAGCTGGGAAGTGACTCCAAAAAAAAAATTGCCTCTTTGAATCATCATTGAAGCTCACCATTGGAGACAAAAGCTCATTCCTTTGGCACAATCATTAGGTCCTCTAGAGTCCTTTACCTGCTAAAAAATTACGTTGGACTTTACAAAAATCTGTTAAATAAAGTGGAGACTTGATATAATGTAATTTTTAGAGACAGTGCAAAAAAATGGGCTTACTTAATTTAGGGTGGCAAGCTGCAGTTGACCAAACAAAAAAAGACCAAAATGCATGTAACTTTATTCAAATTTGGCTCTAAGGCAGGTATTCCTTTTGGTATCAAGTTTGGAATTAATTTGCTTAAAATTTATCAGCAAAATACTTCCTTTTAATAAACATGCACATTAAGAAACCTTAGTCAAAAATGCAATTTACCAATAATCACAAAATCAACTGAAATTTCACCTAGGATGAGCACACATGTTGAATCAAGTTTCAGCTTAATCCCTGTTCTTTTGAACCACGTTTCTTGCTTTCTTTCATTTCATTATGGCTACAATTGGCTATTTGCTTCATGTTGAAAAAGTGGGTTGATTTCACCACTCATCTACTCAAGGGTCAAAGTTAAAATGATATTTACATTTTTCTCTGAAAGAAAATTCTGTTGAGATGGGACTGTTTAACTGCCATTATTAGGTAATAATATTACAATGTGTATTGACTGGACATGCCATTTCTTTCAGATACAATTGAAGTCATTAGCAGAAGAGATGCAGGCAATTGTCAAGGGATTAGAAAAGGTTAAACAAGAATATGCAGCATCTGAAAATGATGGACCTGTGTCTGAAGTTTTCCGTAAGGTGTTAAACATTTTTATGTTAGTCTCTTGATTCTTCATTATATCAGGAAAATAATAATAGTAAAATGACGAAGGAAGTTCAATATCTAAATTGAATTCTGAATACTGGTTTTTCCTGCTTCATGAATGTAGTTAATTGTGTAGTTATGACAACTATCATCATCAATTTATATGATAGAAATTGGATCAGAAATCAGAATTATAGAAAGGACGCTGCCTAACTTGCAGAACATGGAGGTTCTGCACCTCCCTATGCCCAAAGACCCCATTCCTCTCACAAATGACAAGATATCCCTCCCTCTCAACCCCTCTTATTTATAGGCATCATGCTTTAATCAAACTATCTCATATAACTGACTTACTAGTATAACTAACAAATAGGTAAATAACCAACCTATTGTAACTAACTACTATTGGTAGTTACCTAACATTAAAGTTTATTGTTGTGAATTAGTAGTTCATGTTAGGTATGTAGATTTGCGGACTCTGGCAGAATTTTTTCTCAACTTGTTTTCTTCATTGTATGTAACAGTTGTTATATTTCTTATCTCGACCTTTGATTTATAGCATGAGATATACATATACAATTAATCGAAAATTACCCTATACAATCTTTTATTGACAGTTTATAATGTCCGTCCCCTTTAAGTAAGAGGTGATATTATTGTTCTGAAGCACTAATAGGTAGCCCCCATATTTGGTTAGTTAGGGGCTGAGATAATTAGAGAAACAAGGCATGTTGTGTACAAATAATAAAAGGGGTTGAGAGGGAAATTTTATCTTGGGATTTGAGAGGGAATTCATATTGTTCTGGGAGTCCAGGCCTCTCAGAAGTCCTGGGAATAATTTGTTTCGGTTTTAATAGAATCTTGTCTTTGTATTATTCTGATCCAGTTTCAATCAGGCACCCTCAATGCACCTATTGGCTACTTGTTTGTTTCTGAGAAGTAAAATACCTTCTGATAGAACTTGTAAGGGAGTTTATTGTGATTTAAATTTTAAACAACAGTTTTCAGAAGCTGGCAATTTTTCTTTTTTTCTTTTTTAATTTGTCATGGAATTGGCTAGAGATCGGAACTGACTTTTGTCGTAAATATTGAGGGTATTATTGCCACAGTTATTGATTGAATTCAGCTCGAGTACATGTAGTATGTACTTTTTCTATAGCTTCCAATTTCAATCCATTGAAAGGGATTGTGTCAATGGTTTTGTTGGAAATATTTTGTGAAAAATATAGAAAAATTGGATCTTGCAAACAAATTGAAATTAAAATTGAAGATGGTATATTGTTATTAAAATTCATAAAAGTGGATGCCTATGTATAGAATTACTATCAATTTAAAATCCCTAATAAATCTCATCTACTAACAATCCTACTTATTGATATTGCATTAATTAACTGAAAGCAAAATATAAAATATAAAACTGTAATAATAACAAATATCCTATCTAAAATTTATTCCAAATTCAAAATTCAAATAAAGGAAAATCTCATAAATCTAACACTCCTCCTTAAAATTTGTCATGAATATCTCAAACTTTAGTTTCATGAACTCCAAAACATGATTTCGGAAGCACCATGTCAACAAGTTGTTTCACACCAATTTTTTGACCTAAATCATTGCTATCTTAGTCATTCAATTTAACTCCTCCCGTCTTTAAATACCATTTGCTAGGTTTTTCATATCAAATACATCTTGTATAAAAGTGTGACCAAATCTTCCATGCCAAACATTACTTTCATCAATTTTATCAATAAAATCATGATCTTCAACAAATCAAATTTCAAATAAAAACTGTTTTTGATCATCTCAATCTTTGCAATTTCTAACCCATGCTCATTCATGATAAAACAATAATTCTCTTAAAAAGAGACTCCATATCCATTCCTTAGCATTTGTGGAACACTAAGAAGATTTTAATCTAATTTCGGAATGTGAAAAATATCTTTGACAATTGTATCTTTCTTGGTTGGTATAGAAATCATTCCTTTTCCTTTGGCTTGCACAATTTTACCATTTCCCACCTTGAGTTTTGGTTCAATTGATTTGTGAATGGAGGTAAAAAATGATAAACATTTAGTCCCGTGACTAGTGCAACCACTATTAATGAGAGCGAAGTATTCAATCCATGTGAATTGAGTTCTTGAGATTCCATAAATAAATTATCTTCATCATCATTTTTTTCTTTAATCACATTTTCCTGATTTTCTAGTTGTTGCTTAGGCCGGTTCTTCTTTAATTTGTAATATTTTTCACTGTGACCGTTTTTATTGCAAAAATTACTGTGAAAAAGAGGTTTATCCTTAACCCAACAATATTATTTAGTATGGTTGGTTCTTTGGCAATGAAAACAAGGCAAATAATTTTTTTTTTGAAGAACCTTCAACTTTCCCGTTGTTGTTATTGAAAGTTTGTGAGTTTTCAAAATTCCTTGTATTGTGTTTTGCTCGAAAGACACCTTCAACAACTTCATCTCTTCTCATTGAGACTCTTTGCTCTTGTGTGTGAAGCTTGCTAGTCAATTCAATAATTGTTTGAGTTTGCAAATCACAAGACTCTTCAATTGCAGAGATCTCGACTTCAAATCTTTCGAGTATTGAAACAATGATTTTTTCGACAACCTTCTGATCTATAAATGATGTTTCACCAAGTCTCAGTTGACAAAGTCATTATGCTTCTTCTTCAATTCAAATTCCCTCTTCAATGTGAGAAGTCTAATAGATTTGACTCTGCTACTACCTTCAAATTCACCTTGGATCTTGTCCCACACCTTTTTAGTAAAAATATGATTTGCATGTCCTGCATGCAAGCAAATGATGACTTTATCTTTTCCTCCTCATAAGCTTTGATTTGTGCAATGGTTGAATTTTCTCTCTATAGCAATGGATCAGTTTTAGAGATTATAGTGGTTCATAAACCTTGAGACTTTAAAACAAATTTCATCTTGACAGCCCAAATATGATAATTTTCACCATTAAACTTTAGAATTGTAGGTGAATTGGTGGAAATAGACATATTTCCACCACAATTGCTTGAATAAAAAATCACTCAATTTAGTGTTTGCAATTAACCTCTGTGTTTTGCGCTTAATAAAATTTTTCCTCACAATCTATAGGAAGCAAACTCTTGATACTACTATTGGAAATATTTTGTGAAAAAAAAATTAAAAAAATAGGTCTTGCAGACAAAGTGAAATTAAAATTGAAGATGGTAAATTGCCATTAAAATTACCATTAAAATTCATAGAAGAGGATGCCTATGTATAGGCTTTCAATCTATTAAAAATTCCTAACAAATCTCTTTTACTAATAACCCTAATTGTTAAAATTACATTGACTAACTGAAAACAAAATATAAAACTGTAGCAATAACAAATATCCTATCTAAAATTTATTTAAAATTCAAAATTCAAAAAAAAGGAAAATCTCATAAATCTAACAGGCTTAAGTATTTTAAGAAAGTGGTTTGGAACTTAACTCAATCTTACTAAATCAACTTGTAAGATGAGGATTGCTCCTCACTTATATACATTATTATAGCCTCCAACATACCCCTCTCATGTCATGGACCGAACATTTAGAGCGTGAAGTTTGCAAGATTGAATATCTGCAAGTGATTTGATAATGGCCCGATAACGGGTGTTTTGATAAGCCCACTAACAAGAATTGCTAAGATAGACTCTGATACCATCTTAGCAAGTAGGTTATAAACCTAACTCAACTTTACAAAACTGGCTTAAAAGATGAGAGAATTATTCCTTATTTATATATACTATTATGACCTTATTTCTAGTCGATGTGGGATCTCCAACAAAGAAATAGTTATTGCAAATTACAATGGCCAAATTATTATGAGGGGGTACTAGAGGAAACTATTTTAGGGTTACTACTTAAGTACATATCACCTAGGGTTAGAATTGAACTACAAAATCCCAGTAGAAGTTCAAAAATCCTTAACTTGCATTTGAAAAGGGAATAAAATAGCTGTCTTCTTAAAATGACTTGCCAAAACAGTTTTATGTTCTTCCAAGTTTTGGATGCAGTTGTTAGGTGTTTATGAATTATTTAGTTTATTCAGTTGGAACTTTATGATTATATGTTTAGGGATGTTTCGTTCCCTAAGCTCATGGATAGGATTGAGTTCTTTGCTTCTCTATGGTGTTCTGCTCACGGCTAATTTTGATCAAGTTACAATTTCTGATATGGAGAGAGGCTGGGAAGGAAGCCTTGGTGTATTTTGGAATCTTTGTATGCTCATTGTATCTTGACTGTAATGTTTTTGAAGACTATAGAAAGTTGACTTGGATAACATGCCCTTTATTTTTAGTGCATTGACTTGAACAACTGTTTACTTGAACTTTTCTGAAGACATGAAAATTATATTACTCAACTATTCCAAATGTTTTTTTAACCTATTTTCACATTTTTGTGTCTAAACTTTTCCCTTGTCAGCATTGTTTACTTGTCAGATTCTCCTAAATTCTATTAGCCTCTTGTTATTGATTGATGGTGATGATGAACCAAATATAAATCTCCACACTTTTCTTTAGTCATGCATAAGCATTCATGTCAAACTGAAATTAAGTAGAGCTTTAATTTTCTTTTTATCAGTGACTAAGTTTTCTTTCATATTACATGGATGAATATAATTCTACTTTGTATGGTTTATCTGGTTTACATTTTCAGTACATTTGACTCTTTTCTTTTTCAATGTTCTTTTCAGTCATTGAAAGAATTTGTAGGTGTAGCTGAGTCAGAGGTAGCATCTCTGACAAACCTTTATTCTGTAGTGGTAATATGCTTAACTATCTTCCTTGTTCATGATGCACCAATATTAAGAGATATAAAGATTGTATAATTTGTCTATGGACAGGGTAGAAATGCTGATGCACTTGCACTATATTTTGGTGAGGATCCTGCTCGTTGCCCATTTGAGCAAGGTAAGTTGATGATTAACATGTTTATATTGTTGGTACTCAATAGAAGTGTTCGCGGTGCGATTTAGTTCAGTTTTTGCCTTAAAATTTATTTGAACCAAACAAGAAAATTAAGTGCAGTTTGGTTTGAATGAATTATGAAATCCGAACCAAACCAAACCAATATTTTGTAGTTTGGTTTTGTTTGGTTTTTGTGGTTTTTAAATAATTCATAATTTTTCATTCTAAAATTCAGTTTTTTTTTATACCAATTCTAAAATTCAGTTTAGTAGCTTACAATTTTATATGATACCTTTTAAATATTATAACGTATATTTGGAGAAAACACTTTTTTAGTAACTTCCAATTTTACAAAACACCTTTTATGTTATGTGTCAATTTTGTATGTCTTCATAGTGCATTTGAAGAAAATTTTTTTTCAAATAAGTACAGTTTGGTTTGGTTTAGAACGATTTTACATTTCAATCTGAAAACTGAATCAAACCGCGTGGTTTTGGTAATTTAAATACAAAATCGTTAATTTACAATTTTCCATTGGTTTTCAGTTTTTTTTGGATTGGTTTGTGGTTTTTTATTTAGGTTGGTTCGGTTTTGAACACCCTAGTACTCAGTATGATATGCAAGCATTGTCTTATGAATAAGTTGTTTATTAAATAAGTGTTTATCATGTAAGCACTTATGAATAAGTTGTTTATGTAATCAAGGGGAAAATTGTATAAACTGTTTTCATATAAGTTGTAAATTACTTTCCTAAGCTATTTTGAAAGATCTTATTGAGATATAAGCTAAAACAGTTTATGGATATATCACAAATTATTTTCATAAGCAGTCCCAAATACTTATACAAGTGTTTATATCATAAGATGAGCCCAAGTGTTTATTGGATAAATTTTTCTAGAAACACTTTTGAGAGGAAAAAATAGGAAGGAAAAAATAGAAAGGAAAAATAAAATAAGTTTTCCTATAAGCTAAAATTGGCATATGTATAAAAGTGTGTTTGCTTTCACTCTCTGTCAACTTGGACGTGAATTGGAGAAGCAACTATTAGTTGCTTTTGGTGCATTATGATGTGAAAATGTTAGAAAATGTGGATCACAAACGTAGTACCAATCAAGCACTAAGCTTATTTGTAATTTTTTAGAGAAGTTATATGATAGTTTTTACAAATTGACTTATGCATAAGCTAGTTTTAGCTTATGGAGAAACATGTTTCATTTTTCCTTTTTATTTTTTCTTCCTAGATGTGTTTTTGGAGAAGTTTATCCAAACAAGTCTCAAATAAGATATAAATAAGTTCTTCTAAACACACCCTTATTTATCAGATTATACTTTATTAACTTTCATTCAACTAATGTTTCTTGTGAAAGTGCACTTTCATGACCAGTTGCATTTATGATTGGTAGAAGTGTATTTTGTGGAAATTTGGTTGATTTATAAGTGTGATTTTTTTGTCTAAGGTGAAGGAAGCATGCTTGTGTTTATTTATTTATTTATTTATTTTTAATGTTTCTGTTGAGATCCCACATCGATAAACATGACCAATGTAATGTAGTCTTATAAGGCTTGGACAGTTCTCACCTTACGAGTGAGTTGTGGGGTTTAGTAAGTCTTAAGCCCATTCTAGATCCATTATTATGTCACCCTATGTCGTAGATGTGAGGGGTTCTCACCCTATGTAGTCTTATAAGTGTGAGGGGTTGTTATTATTGGGCCATCTGCATTTGTCATCCCTCCAGGTGAATCAGTCCTGGTCCTCCTGGACGTAAGAGTGCATCAAGATCTCATATCATCTTATAAGTTGGTTCTCTGGGATTGAGTTTAGGCTTTAAGGCCAAATTCCATGAGTTTGTAATGCAATATTTATTTACCAAACTAATTCAAATCCTTCCTTAGATATTAGAATGCTAGGTGTGGTAATGGGTTGCTGAATTTGTAGAAATGCCCGTCCAGCTTTGATCCATGTGTAAGAACTGTGGCAAAAGAAAATTAGATAAATAGAGGGAAAATCTCAATGGAATGAAGTTTCGTCATCCATGTGTGTTTCTGTTATGTTTGGAAAGAGTGGCAATAAATTCTCGTCTTTTCTATTATGCTCAAACTAACTTATTATTCTTGCGGGTTTAACAATTGCAGTTACCACAACTCTGCTAAATTTTATAAGGTTGTTTCGGAAAGCACATGAAGAGAATTGCAAGCAGGCAGAGTTAGAGAAGAAGAAAGCTGAGAAAGAGGCTGAAATGGAGAAGGCTAAGGGCATTAACTTGACAAAGAAGGGTACAAAAAACAGTTGACGGCTGGGTTTTCTGCTCCTTTGCATCAACGTCATGCTCTTGCCAAAGAGCAGGAATGTACCCGGGTAAGGGGAATGCTTCTGAGACCGGTTAAGAAGCTTCCCTTTCCAAGATGATGATGATGATGATGTGGCATTAGCCTTTCAAGCTGATATATTGGCGTGGAATAGTGAAGTCCTGCCTCCTGTGGAGTTTTGAACATACAACAAACAGGCTTAGGAGATAGGAGTTGATTCTTTGTTGGCATGCTGCTGAATCGGATTTATGTGGCCAACTGATCTTTTTTGTCGGAATACTGTGGAAATTCACAGATTTAGATGAAGAATGGATGCTTAAATGATTCCATGCGTCCAGTGTATGTTATGAAAGTGATGGATCCAGTCCCTTCTATGTTGGTTCAAGAAGAAAATTTGTAGAAAGAAGTGGCATTGGCTTGCATCATTCATTTGGTATAATTTTTCTGACAGCACAGCAGATGCTTTTTTGATTTGTGAAGCACTGAAGTCGAACCCCAACCGTAGTACCATGACACCTTGTACAAAGCACTACCCCTCTCCTATAGGATCCAATTCTTTCTCATGTAACATAGAAATTAGTTTCCTTTTTGATAGAGATTTTGGTAGGTACCCTTGAGAAAGTGTTGTATAGCTGTCAGGTTCAGAGAAAATAGAAATCAGGTCACTGTATTGTAACCAATATTATTTTTAATTGTGAATCACGAGGCTAATTTTTTAATTGTGAATCATAAATCATAAGTTTGAAACAAAATGAAAATAGCTTGAAATATATTATATAAATGATAATGTTCAATGCAATTGTTCTAAAATAGAAAATGACCATAAATCTTATGTGAAGCCTCTATTTCAATGAATAAATAATGCATGTAATGATATTGTAAAAAAATTAAAATTTTACTGACATCTAATTACTAATACAGTAAGTTTGTTCACTTATATAATAATTTATTTTATAAGTTATATGAAATACAATTTTTGATTGAGTGTAAAAACTTTTAAACTGATAATTGAGTGTAAATTTTATTGAGAGACTTAAAAATGGAGCAATGAAATGACTAAAATACAATGCATAAAGCGAGGGCGTGACAGTGTGAAATCCTTATTTTAGAAAAATAAAAGTAATGCATTTGAATAATATGTTTAGTAATGATCTTTGAATTCTTTTTTATTTGATCATTTGTGTTTATCAAACATTTCAATTTCTTTATTTAGAAATGGTAAAAGTAAAAATTAAGAACAATGCGTCGTTGAGTTGTGTTCTTCTGTATAAATGGAATCGCTTTAATTCATCCATGTGATTCGAAACTACATATGATTCATCACATGATAGGAATCGTGGACTAGTTGAAGAGTATCAAATTATGTGATTGGTAAGATTCTAGAGAAGAGCAGGCAAATTAGATATGCTAGGGAAGTGTAAATTTTGTTCTTGTCACATTATGTTTTCCCAGACCAGAGCTCATGCAATTTACGACATTGGATTCATATGTGCAAAAATTTTAGGAGTATAAAAACAAATAAAATTCAAAGATGATGGACCTGTTAACGGTGCAGTCCCGAGGAGTACCTTGAGCAGTTTTGCGATGTATTTTTAAAATTTGCTTAGATAAACTTTTCTATAAACATTTTTATAAGCAGAAAATAAGAAGAAAAAAATTAAATAATTTTTTTGAAAAGCTAGAGTTAACTCATGCAAAATTCATCTGTAAAAACTCTCTCATATGAGTTTCTTTAAAAACTAATTTTTAATTTAAAGAGAAACTAATTTTAGCATGTGAAAAAAATTATAGAACAGGATCTCCTTATGCTAGTTTGCTGAATCATGTTATGTTTATGGAAGGGATGGTGTTGGTGGTGGGGAAGGAATTTACTTTGCCATCCTAACTTGCACCTTCACCTGTTAAGAGGTTTGTACTATAATGCTGATGCATATAGAAGGCAAGAAAACCACAGTGACAATTGCATCCAAAGAAGGCAATTAAAGGGAAGCATTTGTATTATTCACACGGTAAAAGATTTCCTACAAAGTAAAAGTGATAAAATCAAAAGACGGAGTCTAAGAATAAAACAGAATTTCATTTATATCAAATGATGCTCTAATCTCTAACTTGGTAATTTCTTTGGCTTTGCACATATCTGAGCTGAGATTGCTCAATTGAAAATCTTTATGTTTTCAAAGTTGCTCCATTTCCTTGGAGCAACATGAATGAATTTTGTAAATTCCTTCTATACTCGTTTAAAATAACTAGTACCTTCTTCTCCTTCATGAAATATGAAGACAAGACTATACCAAATTAACAATTTGCCTCCTTATGTTACTTATTATGGTAGTTCCTTAGTGCCCATGTAACCGTACTTGTCTTCATCAGGGTATTCAATTCTGAACAAATGTTTGTCCGCTTGACCGATCCATGATCCTATCTTAAGGCTTTTGTAGAACATGCAGCTCACAATTGTGTCAAGGATGATGAAGATTGAGTAGAGATAAGCAATGAAAATCCCCTCCAAAGCCACACAAGGCCTTGCTATTCCAGCGATATGATAAGGCCTCACAACCCGGAATTGGAACAAGGCCTCAATGGCAGCCAAAGCCACATTGACAGGAAGTGCCAGGAACAAGGCCATTGATGTTCTTCCCCTTAAGAGAAAACAAGCTTTCAGAATTGCCAAGTATCCACCATGTCCCTCCATGCCAGATAGAGCCAGTGCCATGTTGCATGTGACAAGAGCATTGGCAAGAATCACAGAGAAGAGAATTGCCCCAGATACTGACGTGAAGAGGATGAGGCTACTAGGGGAATAGTAGTAGCCAAGTTTTTCAATGAAGCTGAAGGCCAAAAACATGAATCCAAAAGCAGTTGCATTTGCTGAGAGAATCAAGAAACAGTTGAAGATGTAGGTGTGGAGGAGAGGCTTGTAAAGGGACTTCATTGAATTGAAGGAAGGTGGCAAAGATGGTTTGTGGTGGTTGAGAGCATGAATTATGGATGCTTTTGCAATTAGGAGAAAGGTGAGGGTGAAAGGAAGGGTGAAGATTGAAGAAGTGATTGTTTGAGAAACCTTCAAGTTGAGAATTGTAAACAATTTTGAAGAAGGGAAGCCTGCAGCATCAAAGAGAGTCCTTAGGCGGTTGTAGATTTGAGGCAAAAGGGATGAAGGTGAAGGGACAAATGCTTGAGAGAGGAGTATTGAAGCTGAGAAAGGAAAAGCAAGAAAAGCTGGTGTTGAGGTGAAGTAATGATAGTTTTGGAGGAAACTGTGAGTTGATCTTCTGAGAATCTTGCATGAAACTTCCATTGGAAATGATCTTTGGGAAGGTTGCCACTTGAGGGAGAGGAAGTGGAGGATGACGAATAGGTTGGCTTCTTAGTTATCACCAATATGGACTCTTCTATAATACTCATCAAAAGTATGCAAGAGCCAGGTGTTGGTGTTTCTTTTTCTGTCCTAGTTTTTCTTAAATGAGTTTGCTCTTTCTTTTGGCAATGGTAGGTTAGAGAGTTTAAGGGTTGGTGTTTTGAATGAAAAGATAGGCCAACAAGAACAAACTAACGAGTGCCATAAGGTGCAAGTGTTTGGACTTTGTTTTCACCAGAGGCTTTGGACACATTGTGGCTTTTGCTTTGTGTTCTACGAATTCCACCAGATTATATTATATTAGCTGGTTTAAGCATAGCACCTTTTCCTTGGTGTCACGGTTTAATTTATTAGCATTTAGCAATTAGCCAATGTGGAATTTGGTACTACAGATCTTTTTTGTCTTGATGATGAGAGGAGCTTCTTCTCTTTTTAGATTGCTTAAAACGCACATTATTTGGTATATTATCATTCTGGCTACATCCCCTTTTCAAGTCCTACAAATATATAGAAATCATGACAAAGTGAATTATGAAGCACTCTATGTTGGCCCCATTATCCTTGAAATTAAAGCGTCATTTTAAATTTTTAAGAGCAATTTATGACATGAGTGGAAAATATAAAGTAAAAACTAAACCTTGATTAAGGAGCATAGAATTTAATCCAAGTTGCCGTAATATTCAAGTTTTGGCACTTTTCACATTGTATAATAAGTGAGTAATACGTAGCTTGTAAGCTATACTAGCAATAACAATAACAAGCTCACTAATAATAACAATAATTATTAATAACAAGATATATAAAAATGGTTCTACTTCCATCAACAATTATTAGAAAAAAGGGTCCCTTAGCAATATGATATATCAATAACGTCATGCATATCAAGCATAAGTAATGATTCATATCAAATTAAAATGCCACACAAATTGGATGTGGCAACCATGGAAGGGAAGGCTATGGAATTAGGATATAATGGATGTGGGTCAGGGTTGGGTGTTTAGGCCATTGGTGGCCAATGAACAAGAGACAAACACAAGGTGAATAGTAAATAGGGGGTGAGTATGATTTAGTTGGTGACCTAAACTAGTGTGACATTGTAATTTTGGCATCAGATTGATGGGGTAAAATTTTAAATGGTTAAGTTATTATACCAGGGGAATGTTAACTCATTAACTTACAATATTAAGTATTTCAATCATACTTTTTTCCTTGTTGAGATGTCAACATATTTGTTGACATTCCAACTGAAGTTTAATTGCAATCAGGTGATTGAATATAAAGTAATAGACATTTAGCTTAGGCATTCTTAAAAAAAAAAAAAAAAAAAAAAAAAAAAAAAAAAAAAAAAAAAAAAACTTTGGGACCTTCGGTTCCTTTCTTCCTCTGTAAAGGAAAAAGAAAAATTTAAGAAGACAATTTTTTTTTTTTTGATTTAGCATTATAAATATAATACTATATATACCCAAAACAAAACTGTCGGTTCCTTTTATTTATGGTTAAAATTAATTTAATTAGTCTATTTTGAATATCATGTTTGTCTAGAAACCAATCTAAACGATATTGACCCCAAAAAAAAAGTTAGAAGTTGACTTTAATTAGTAAAGCTTTTCGTTCTAGATGCAATTTTCTTTTTAAGGAATTCCTTTCTAATATGTAACATAGTAATCTACGCTTACGTAATTACATACTGAAAAAACAAAATAAAAAGCCTATGTATATTCCTCCGTGGGTTCATCTTGGATTAAAATTTTCTCTGTTTATCTTTTTTATTTTAGGCCTACTAAATGATACTGCTTGAAATGTGTATAATATATAGTTTTCGTGTTGTTGAAGAAATATATGTAATCCGTTTTTTTGGGAATGAATGTGGTGGGTGCCCTAACAAGTAATATTATCTCTTTCAATATTGCAAACTTTGACATGGAGAAATTTCCACGTCTTTGGGATATTATACATTTAAGTGGTAGAAGTACTTTTTTTATTTATTTATTCCTGGAGTATTCATAATAACAATAATTAATTTCTTCACTACGCTAGAGACACTAAAAAGGTAGGATAGCTAAATAATTAAAATAAATAAATATGTAAGATTAACAATACCACTGCGTAACGGCACTGGAATGTTCCATTGATTGAGGATTAAGTCAACAGGTAGCATATAAGTGTTCCATTCAATTTGCTATATTTTTAATTGATAGGTCATTGACAAATTGCTGACTTGAGCTCAAATATCAATGTACACTTTACATTTAATTTTAATTTCCTTTTTTTTTTTCCAGTCTTTTATATATATACAAAAGAATTCTAGTAGTTAAGAAATTAAAAATATACTTTTTTATTCGAAAGTGAAGCAGGGCACTCCCCATATAACTTTAATAAAAAAAAAATCTTTTATATAAATCTAGACCAAAGGAAAATGAGCAGCAATATTTAAAAAAAAAGTATTTTTATTAATAATTTTTTTTTTAAAAAAAAGACAAAAAATTAATAATATTATATACATACTAACCAGTTTTCATGCTACTTGGTTACTTTAAGACTTATTACTAGTTTTATTTTACATCTTCATCTATGGTAAAATTTATTAATGAGACTTTTTCAATCTTCACGCTAGTGAAAATATCTATTGATTATCAACAACACAATTCACACAATTGGTGAAAAATAAATCTCAATCTAAGTGTGTGATTAACTATAATCACTATTTAAATCATTTATTAGTTTTGATGAAATATTTATGACATTATTAATTGAAATTAGTTACAAAAACTATTTTTAAAGTGGTTTTGAAGAATTATTTCTTTCTTTCTTATATAAATGACTGAAATTAATAAAATGGTTTAAATAGTGATTTAACATCGCAAGTGAATATGATTCACCTATTGCTTATTAACAAGTCACACTCATCACTATAATTTTTTTTCTTGAATTAGTTGTAGTTTCATTAAATATAATCACTATTTAAATTATTTGATTGGTCTTGATGAAATATTTATGACATTATTAAATAAAATTAGTTAACTATTGTTAGTGGTCTTGATTGATTATTTATTTGATTATTATATAAAAGAAGTGAAATTAGTATTATTTTATTCAATTCTTAAAATTATTTCATTTAAAAAAATAATACATATATTATATTGAATAAATGCATCATTTAATAATATTTTTTACTATATATTATATTTAGTAAATATAACATCAAAGAAAGTTATACAAATATTAAAAGTAAATCATTTTAAATAAATATTACATTTAATCAAAAATTATTATATTATTTAAATTAATAGAAAATTTAATCATATTATCTAATTTGACTGTATATTATATTTAATATTGTTATGCAGTTAATTTTACATATAATATATTAATTATGGTATTTATTAAACATAATATATAATTATCTTATTAAATTTATCAAATGCTCCATAGGAGAAGTTGGTCATGGCAATGAAGTAAAGCCAGGTTAAATGGTAGAACAAAATCTTATTTCACTTTCTCTACTTGGTGGACAACCCTTCACAAGAGATCTCCTAATTGGGTGAGATTGCTTGTGATTCAAACCTATACAATAACCCTCTAGGTAAGCTTTTACCAGTAGTTCTAGTATGTTATTAGCGTTCTCCCTAATAGTATTGGGAGAGCCCAATGAAAAAAGAGTATAATTTGATTCCACCCAAAAAAAATACTAATACTTTTCCTCTTAATATAAATGACTGTTTAGAACCTTGGAAATGAACATTAATATTTTTCAAGTGAACAAACAAAGAAACAAGAATGTTTTATTTTGTCATTGAACTTAACATATGAATTGTTTCCCAAACACATTGGTGAGTCTTTAAATACTTCATCAACCATAAAAAAAATTGTACTTACGAAAATCTACAAATGCACCAATGGTGACTGTTGGGCCCGATAGTCCACCTGTTCCTCCACCATAGTATGATATTGTCCGCTTTGGGCTAGGCCCGCACCGTTTTGTTTTTGGGCTCCTTCCCAAAAGGCCTCATACTATATGGAATGGTGGACACC
The DNA here is from genome assembly GCF_000230855.2 of Cajanus cajan. Classification (NCBI taxonomy): domain Eukaryota; kingdom Viridiplantae; phylum Streptophyta; class Magnoliopsida; order Fabales; family Fabaceae; genus Cajanus; species Cajanus cajan. The sequence continues at coordinate 60,027,387 of NC_138521.1, read as the reverse complement.
CTTATAAACTAGCCAATGTTCCTTCATTTTACAGATGTGGGACTTGGGATGAATCCCAACAAACCTCTCCTCAGACCAAGGACCACATGTCTCGTGACCTCCTCCCCTCAAGCGATAATCCATCACCATCTTGTACCGCCGTTAACTCTACGGGACACGCCGCCTGAACACCACAATATCAGGAAGACTTTCGACACAAGGCACCAAGTTCGGATCTCCATCGCGAGGCACAACACTGAGGGTCTTCCCGCATCAAACCCAGCCGAACCGTTGGCTCTGATACCACTTGTTGGGCCCGATAGTCCACCTGTTCCTCCACCATAGTATGATATTATCCGCTTTGGGCTAGGCCCGCACGGTTTTGTTTTTGGGCTCCTTCCTAAAAGGCCTCATACTATATGGAATGGTGGACACCCTTATAAACTAGCCAATGTTCCTTCATTTTACAGATGTGGGACTTGGGATGAATCCCAACAGTGACCTAGTGCAGGTGATCGATCTTATCTCTAAGTTTATAGATAATGTTGTATGATATCTTAAAGATATATTCTGATAACTGTGTAGAGATATTGTTCTTAATAAATAGAGATATTATTCTTGATAATGTGATCCCCAATTTTGAGAGATGTGTGGCGTCAAGATACACCTGTACCGTTGGGAATGAATTGCCTAAGTTTTTGCTTTGTGGCGTTGATGGGCTAGGGGCCAAAGTATAGGCGAGTTTGTGCTCAATTTGGCTTAATTGAGATAAACAGTACATTAGCCCTTTGAGCTCCAAGCTTTTTAGAGCGAAAGAGTTATAGTTATGAGTGAAGTCCCCCTTCTACATTAGAGATGTTGACTTTTGCTAGCAAGGTGCCAAGGTTAGATCATGTTTCGACTAGCTTTGTGGAAGGTTAATATGTTGCATCCAAAGTGCTCATAGAGTTCATTAGCTTGTAATTGCTTAAGAGCTCAAATTAAAACTCGTAATCTTTAAGAGAATCATGTAAGAGCTTGAAAGTTTGTAATCTATTAAGAGCTTGGAAGCTCATAATTTCAAGATGTGAGAGCTTAGAAGCTTAGAATCGCACGAGATCTTGCAAGCTTTCAAGAGGTGAGAGCTCAAAATCTTAGAATTGTGGAAGAGCTTAAAAGCTCATAATCTTCAAAACACAAGAGTGTGGAAGCTTATAATCGCACAAGAGCTCAAAAGCTCATAATCTTCAAGATGTGAGAGCTCACAAGCTCATAAGTGTACAAGAATTCGAAAGTTCATAATCTTCAAGATGCAAGAGCTCAAAAACTTAGAATCACACAAGAGCTTGGAAACTTATAATCTTCAAGCCATAAGAGCTCAAAATTGTGTAAGAGCTCAAAAACTCGTAATCTTTAAGACGTGAGAACTTAGAAGCTCAAAATCGCGTAAGATCTCAAAAGCTTGGTAAACTTAGAAGCTTGTGACTTGGTGGGAAGTTTAAAAGCTTAACAAGCTCATATGCTTGGCCTTGTTTTGTGTAGGCATTAATGTTTGTTTCCTGCAATTTTCTTTGAAAAGATAAGAACAATGCTATTTTTATAAATGAATTAGCAAACTTTTGTGTAGCAATCAAAAGAAGAAAAAAAACATAAAGAATAAATAATATCTCTTTAGTAATAAATTAAAGATGAAAGATTAGATCTTGCGCCGACTGGCCTCATGCTCCTCCATTTGGATGAATCTAATGCGGCACATGTTCTCAACTCATTCACGTTGGTAGGCTTGTCCCAATAAAGGTCATTGAAGAATGACCCCCCCCTTTTAGTGCATTTATCATGGCGGTTAGGGTGGCTTGTGGATGAAGGTCCTGTATTTTGTTGGCCACAGATGAGAGCCTCTCCATGAAAGCTTAGAGTGATTCGTTATCATCTTGCCTCATGTTAAGCAACACCAAAGTTGAGGTTTCATGTGGTCGACCAGTGGTGAAGTGTGCTTTGAGTTGTTGCATCAAAAAAACATAACTAGGTATACTCAATGGGGGTAGGTGAGTATGCCACAACAAAGCAAGACCCTCAAGCGTCGTTGGGAAGATCTTGCATATGACTACCTCATCTTAGGTGTACAAGTGCATTATGGTATTATAGGCAGCGAGGTGCCCGTCTAAGCATGTTGACCCATTATATGCCTTCACGATGATGTGTTTCCATCCTCGAGGAAGCGGTATGTTGATTACATAGTCGATAAAGGGATGACCATAATGTTCATCAACGAGCCTCGGTGTGATTTGAAGACGATGTTGGCTTTCCTAGCCGAGCCAAGAGCCTTATGTAGTAGGGATGTCTTTGGTGGGTTGAGAGGTTGTGTATTCCTCCATTTTTTAGATACTCACGCATGTGTGAGTATTGTGGTTCTCTTGTTGCAAAGCTTAGCTCTCACTCATATCATACATGATCGGCCTCATGGTGTTGGTAGAGGGCCGACAAGACTTTCTTGTTGCACTTGTGCATGGCCTCCATGTGTTGCAAGAGTTTAGTGGTGGATGGTGTGATAAGTGGCACAATGGTGATAACGAATGGTGTCACGAGCACCACATGCAGCTTCACGAGAGTTAGGACTAGTCCAAGGTGTTCGGTAGTCACAAAGGTTGTTGATACATTGTTGCTCATTGTTTGGTTTCCACCATGTGTGGCCAGAAGAGAATTTCATTTTGGTCCCATAGTGGATGTCAAATGTTCTTACCAAAATTTGCAAGTGCATCGACACCAGGAATGTCATCTTGGTTACTCTAATATCAATGGTAGTGGGGGCTTCTGGTGTCTTATATATAGGTGATTAATCTTATCTCTAGGTTTAATGATAATGTTGCATGATTTATTGGAGATATATTATGGTGATTGTGTGGAGATATTGTTCTTAATAAGAAGAGATATTATTTTGATAGGCAAAAATATTATTTTTGATAATATGATCCTAAATTCTGAAAGATATGTAACACAAAAATATTCCTATAGCCTTTAGGAATAAACTGTTTAGGATTTCACTTTGTAGCACTAATGGGATGGGAGCCCAATTATGGGCGAGCTTGTGCTGAACTTGACTTGACTAAACTGGATGATACAAAAACATTTTTAATTCCTTTTTATGAAAATTTTTTAAGTGCACATATTAGTTCGTTTAAACAAAAAAAAAGTAATTATAAGATATGTGTTTCTTAAAAAAAAAGTAAAAATAAAAAATAAAATTAGATAAACTGTTTAAACAAACCCACTAAAAAATATTAAAAAAATATTTTATTTAAAAGTATTATTTAAAAAAAAAAAACAAACGGACCATTCATGATACTTTACAGGAAATGTAATGGATTTATTTAAGGCTAATGATATATACACCACCTTTTTATTATAAGTAAACCTTTTTTATTTTTTAAAATATCTTTAATTTTTTATCCTATATTTTTTTTAATTTGACTCCTTTATTGTTTAATTTATATTTTTTTCCTTATTTTTTTTTACGTTCATGATATTTCAAGAATATTTTTTTATAAAAAAAAGAAAAGGAGGTGTACTTAAAATAAATAAATAAATATAAATATATATATATATATATATATATATATATATTTATATATATATATATATATATCAGAAGTCAAATAAAGAAAGAGGAAGATGTATGTAAAAAAAAAATATTAGATACCTAAAAATAAAAAATAAAAAATAAATATATTTTAACATTTTTTTATTTAAAAAAAGATATACTCATTATAGAATGGAGATTTAATGGCCTGCTCCAGATGGGCTAAACTAATGGCCTTGTTGGACCATCACCATACTACACTCTCCCGCTGCCTTACGGATCTTAAATATATATATTAATGTAATGGGCCAAAACACTATATATATATATATATATATATATATATATATATATATATATATAGTTAATTTTGTTATATTTTTAATAAAGAAATCAAATTAGTTATTTTAAACATATTTAATGTTTGCTTTCTTTCTAAATTTCATCTTATGATCAAAATTTTACAAAGAAACTTTTTTTAAAAATTATAAACATTATGCAGCATATTATAACATTTCTTTTAGTACTAAAACTAAAACTGCTTACCGCTAAAATAATGACATGGAGTACTACGGAAATGTTATGTTTGAATCTAAATTATTTTTTTTGGTAAAGATAGGAAAGATCGTAAAGATGATCACAATGAAGATTGAACCTAGGTGCTCATGCTTTTAACTATTCCAATCCTTTTCTCACTCAATCACTAGGCTAATCCTAGTGGTCATGTTTGAATCTAAATTGAGTTAGCATCAAACTTCGAGTGGACGTTAGAGCTATACATTATACTTAGAAGTTTTATCATAATATTTTGTAGGAAAATCTATTGATTTCAAACTTTTAATCCTTATTCTTCTAATGCGATACATAACGTCCAGCTAAATTATTTCAAATTTTCATTAAGTGAAGTTGAAGGATGAAATACTAATATAACAAAAAAACAGTTAGTCAAAACTGAATTTTGAGAGACACTGGATGGGGTTAAATACTTCATATTGCTATAATGTGTAACTAGCACAATATACGCATGAGATACAAAAACTTTCTTACCCTGGTGTTTTTTTTTGTCACTATGATCAATTATGATAACAGGGAGAAAATAAAAAAAGTAGGGTTTATTTATGCTTAAAACACTAAAATCACACACACCAATTGAGGTTGATCCATCATAAACTTCATAGTTGAATATCAGTAGCAAGGAAGAGTGGCACAACAAATCCTACTCCTTCAAGGTGACTACTAGTCTTTGAAATGTAATTTCTACCTATCTAACTTTACCTTCCCTGATGGTTGACTATCTGAGAAAACATAGCAGAATTAACATCTGTGATCTGTGCAATCAGACGCATCACTTCCTGGTTCACGCAAGGGACCTGCTATATCTTCGTTATATTCAGTTATAACTATACTTTCCCTTTTATCTTCATGTGCGTCAATATCATCACCATATTCATTTATCACTATACTTTCCCTTTTATCTTCATGTGTATCAGTAGAATCACTATATTCATTAATCATTATACTTTCCCTTCTATCTTCATGTGCATCATCAGTAGAATCACTATATTCATTTATCACAGTACTTTCCCTTCTATCTTCATGTGCATCAGTGCGTGAGGAAGCATCTTGTAGGTGAAAAGCATATTCCAAATGCCACAACACATCCCCCATGCTAGGCCTATCAACACCACAATCTGCTATACATCTCTCTGCAATTTGCACAAAAACATATAACGATTGAGGACTAATAGTATCAATAATATGTGGATCAATAACTTCATGGAGCACTCCTCTTCTTAGTCGATTCATTGCCAATTCAGCCAAGTTAATCTCATCCCTTGGTAGTGTCGGGCAAATAACTGGCCTAGCACAAAGTACCTCAAATAGGACTACCCCAAAAGAGTATATATCAGATTTCTGAGTAAGTTGTTGGCTCATGTAATACTCAGGATCTAGGTATCCAAGACTACCCTTCACAAGTGTGCTCACGTGGGCTTCCTCTGGGACAAATTTTGACAAGCCAAAGTCAGAAACCTTAGCAACATATTTCTCATCTAAGAGGATGTTTGTTGTCTTCACATCACGATGTGTAATGCTTAGAGCTGCACCAGTGTGGAGATAGTGCAGGCCACGAGCAGCGCCGATGCATATTTGAAGCCTCTTTTGCCATGGCAAAGGAGGGAGGTTTGAGCCATAAAGGTGGGAACGAAAGGGGCCATTAGCCATGTACTCATACACAAGAACCATCTCTGAATTTTCATCACAGAAACCCATCAGTGAGACTAGGTGGCGATGGCGTAGCTTGGAGAGCATTTCTAGTTCTGTTCTGAACTCATTGATGCCTTGTTCTGAGCTACCATTTCCTCGTTTTATAGCAACATTTGTTCCATCTTCCAACGTTCCAAGGTACACTTTCCCGAAGCCTCCAATACCAATCACTCTCTTCTCATCAAAGTTATTGGTGGCTTGTCGCAATTCACTGATAGGGAAGAACCTTTCAGGCCCTTTTGGGGCGATAGAATTAGAATGACTAGGCTTGCTTATGCGGGAACTGGATATGGTTGAGCTTCTACAAGGGCTTTTGCATGAATGAACTGGAAGGAACCATGATGAAAATCTGTTATGCTGTTCCCAAACTTGAGGTCTCTTTGTCCACCTTATACAAATCATTGCTAGCAACAACGTCGATGTCACAGTCAATGCTATGCCAACCCAAGCAAAAACTTTCATTTCCTTGGATAGTGAACTTGGCCCTTCGAATTCCCCATCAATAGAGAAGAAACCATCCAAGCTGTTTGCATCGTTGCTCATCTTCATCACCTCAATTCCATTCAAAATTGCATCGACTGTGCTTTGTTGGAGATTGGCTGGTCCCACCTGAATCAAGATAGAACCTTTTGTGATGGCTGATGGATTTAACACAAAGTCCTTGTAGAAAGCAGTAGCTAGAGCATTGGTTTGCGATAAAAGGTCCAAAGCTGATACAACCTCAATCCCGTTGATGTACACGTTGAAGTATAACTGGTTAAGACTTTCGCTTACAATGTCACAGAAATGCATTCTTATCAAATAAGAGTAGCTAGTTTCCACATTCACGACCCAACTAAGATTGAAATTTGGTTGTGTGACTTCAGGGTCCTTCATGTGTACGGCACTTGCATAAACTGAGTTTGGAGCAATCAAAGGTGTAACCCCAGTAGGATACTTGATGCTTTCATTGGGCACAACAACAATCTCAGAACCCTGTGGGAAGGTGTTGTAAGACTCGTCAGTTTCCCATGTTCTTGACAAGGTGTCATTCTCAGGAGTTATGGTTGGGCCACCAACGTTTATTCTGTAGGAAACTTGAAGAGCAGATTTCAACAACCCTTTGAATTCTCCAAGTGGGGAAACTGCAGTTGCTGTATCCGAGATAAGAGTGTCAGGGGCTGAGACAACCTCAATGGCATTGATGAACGCAATTGAGTTTTTCTTAGGCTTGAATATAAGGGAGAATCTACTTTTATAAACGTTAACAAGGTATTCCTTGAAAATGGATGAGTCATTGTTCCTGGCAGAGAACTCATGCAAGAGCATGATTTGATCAGTTTGGACAGAGAAAACAGCACTTGTTAAGTTATAGGAAGGGTGAGAGAGAGGGAAGAAGTAAAGACGAACCCAAAGTCTACCAGTTTTGGAGATGTAAAAGGAGTAGGTAGATTTCTCTTGAAAAACTCTTGCACTTTGATACAAAGGCAGTGATGAAGAAGGAACAGAAGGAGAGAGATTTGAGTCGAGTGATATTTGCACATCTTCAGTAATGGATAGGAGGGAAGTGGTTTCACGATCAGATTTGAAGGTTCTGCCATCATTGAGCTGAGTGGGGTGGGAGGAGCCACAATCAATGAGATAGTTAACAAGAGGTGAGAAAGTAGAGTCACATTTGGCAAGGGTGAAAAATAAAAGGTGAAGAATGGAAAGGGGTGAAACAAAAGAAAGTTTCATAAGTCCTTTCTTGATGTTCATCAATGAAGGTGGAGGAGGGTGAACATAAAGATGGGGGATGCATGAAAGAACTGAACGATGGTTTTTTGTTTGACAGGGTGTAGCAGTTGGAGAAACATAAAAGAGAGGTGTTTTGTTTGTAGTGATAGAGAGGGAGAACAAGCACGCATGTTTGGTTGCATGTTGGTAAAAGGAATGATGAATAAGAGCGATTTATGCGTTGGATCCTACAATGTCACTAAGGATGTTTGTCCTAAAATACTTAACAATGAGCAAGTACAAACCGCGTAACAACTAACAACTATACTGGAATCCGTTTAGAAAGAAGATTATGTGTTTAGCTTTAGCACGATGTTATGCAACTGAATAGCATAATTGAGCTACCTAGTGTCGTACTCGTAGGAACAACCAAGTACATAGTTTTCTAAATTTGCTACATATATTTATGGGAAAATGCTAAACTGTACAAAAACTTAAAATACGAAAATAGACAAATGTTTATGATTGATTCATATTCTATATTTTATCATCCTTTTTTATTCAAAAATAAATAATATTAATAATAACACTTCAATACATTTTTTTATCTTTTAAATATATGTAATTACAACGATAGTATATCAAGTTTCAATTAACCTATTTTAGACATTCAAATATTATAATTATGTAATTTTGATCCCCTTAAAAGATAACAACGATAGTATATTGGTGACAAAGTATGATAACATAACATATGAAAATACATAAATAAATATGGTCAAAATACTTAAAAATGAGATTAAAAATCATAAATTTCACCTTTAACAATAACACTCAATCATTAAGTTAATGAGTTTTTGTTATATATAAATAAAAATTATAATATATAATTTTTAATGAAAACTAAAGTTACACATATATTTACTACTATTAAATAATATATATATATATATATATATATATATATATTAGTATTAATAATATAATTGATAAATTAATACTATTAACATTATTAATATAATCTAGATAAATTGAATATAAATAAAAGAAGAAGGTTAATTAAAAATACATTATATAAATATTGAGCATTTAATTTAAATATTTTAGTCACTAAAATTTATATTTGTATCATATAAAATTTTTAATTATCTCTCTAATAACATATTTATATCGTACCTGATATATTTATGATTATATAAAATTATATTAATCTATAATAAACTTATATTTATTAATTAATTTATAAATAATAATATTAATAGTGTGTGTATATATATAAAGATATATATATATATATAATATTATTAATATCAATAATTTTTCATTTAGTAGCAATAAATATATGTGCAACTTTGGTTCTTATTGAAAAATAGGTTTATGTAATTTTCATTTATATATTAAAGAAACTCGTAAACTTATTAATTTAGTAATTATTATTAAAGGTTAAAATTTTTGACTTTGAACCTATTTTTAGATATTTTGATAATATTTTTTCTCATTTTTACATGTCACCAACAATTATTAAGAGACTAAAATTGCATAATAATATTTAAAAGACTAAAAATATATTTAAATATAATAATAATTAATTTTAAAATAAGAAATAAAATATTTATTTTTGGAGACAAAATCAATGTCATAAATTTCATAATCCATTAAAAATAAATTATATTGTGACTTACAAGTAATCAAAATCAACAAAGTGAAAGGTTTTATATAATGACCTATCATAATCTCTACACTTAATAGAATCACTTACTGACAACTATAAACAACTATTACTTAAGATTATCATACAAGTAGTTCTTGAACATACTAGTATTGTGTGCGTGTATATATATATATATATATATATATATATATATATATATATATAGTAATTCAAAAGAAACAACTATAAGGTTACTTAGGTTATTGATCAAACAACACTACATAAGACTATACTGAAATAGCCCTCTAGCTACACTTATCATCTATAAGCACGGCTCTCCACACGCGGTGAGAACTCGTGACTCATACATGGACCCCTCGACTCATAAAGGAATTGAACACCTCGCCCTCAACCTTAACCCACACCGAAAAAGTGAGAAGCTAGTAGAAGAACATCAAACATAGGGCACCCTTCAATTGAGAAAGAAACCAAATACCCCTCGGTGTTTAAGTACCTAGAATACACTAATACTAATTATCACACGTAGTTGGCCATCACCATGACCAAACACCCCATCAACCCTTGATAAAGATGCATTCCAAAAGGTATTGTTGGTTGATCACTCCATATTCTATAAAACACCCTTCATCTATTTAGTAAACCAAGAGATTAAGAGTAAGGTGTTACTATTAAGGTAAGTCATCATTAGTCTTCACCTAACTACTTAATTACCTAATTGGTAATTGAGAGTTATGCCCAAAGACTCACTAGGCCTAATAAGGTCAATATAATATAGAGTTGATAAGGTTAAAAATATTATTTATTGATTAGACTGTTTATTTACTTAATAGTTTTTATTGTTTTGATTCGAATACTTACTTAAATGTTGATGTATTATTGTAAGTATCTCGCTCTAATGACAAAAGACCGAATCTACCCCACAAAAGAAAACTTGGAGAAGCAAGTGTTAGAATACACTTGAAAACGAGCATAAAGGAAAGGAATTCTAAAGTATATCCTTCCTTATAGAAATAAATATTACGGCCTTAAAATAATAAAAATTATTATTTCATAATATGTTACTATATTACCTTAATTGTATAATATAATATTTATATTAATTAATTTAATTGTACTCCTTAAAATGATTTAACTATCTTAATTATATATATATATATATATATATATATATATATTTATAAGATCAAGATAATTATAAATATACTATCTTCATTATTATAAATATTAATATATATATATATATATATATAATTACATTTCCACGAAGATAAATAAATATATTTATGTGAGAATAACTTCTTTTATATATGAGTTTGATTTTATGTATCGTTAGCTTTTGTTTAAATAAGTTTGTTGAAAAATAATTTTAAAATAAATAATTTTGTTTTAAAAAGAAAATCACCATTTGTACAGTAAAATATGAAATAGGATATATCCGAAGCTGAAAGGGAAAAGAATCTGTTGAAAAAATTGAGATTAACAAATTTGAGGAAGAAAAAAAAAATAACTTATTAAATTATAAATAATAAATTACTGAAAAGGTAGTGTTTGTTTTTCCAAAAAGTTATTTGACGAAATATATCTGATGATTTGATGGCAAAATCTATATAAATATGAATCAGAAACCATGTCGAATATAATATAGTTTTTATGCTGAGATTGAAGGTTGTGGAAAGTGAGGAAGATAATAGGTTTAGGGAACAGTAGAGTAGTGCAGTAAAGGGTTTGAAGATAATATTACTATTATGTTTGATATTTCAATAATCCCAATTGAATTATGTTCCCAAGTTGATTCAACAATGGTGGATCCAAAGGAACCTTTGGTATTTCCTCCAATCAACCACGAAAATCTCCAAATTCTCTCATTAGATTCAGACCAACACGTTCCTCACTCACCTCCTTCACCCCAACCCGTCAATTCTCACCTTAGGGGCTGGATTGGTATGGGTTTCCACATTTTGCGTTCCAAAATCTCTTCTTTGAGGAAGAGAGGGGCAATTTGGTCAATTGGGGTGTCCGCTGCGGCGCTGCTAATGTCGTGCTGGATCATCGGCACCATCAGGAAGAAGAGGACCCTCACACCCAATGAAGCTCGTCTCATCAACATCATCAAGGACAAAGATGGGGTTCGTTTATTTTTTTCTCTTTCTTTCGTAACAATTCCAGATTTTGTTCCACGCCATCAACCATGTCATCGTTACTGAAATCAAATGCTTTACTGTATTAAATAGTGTAGCTTGTTTTGGTATGTTAGTTGATTAACTAGATGATTGTATGGTTTGCTGATTAAGCCTAAACAAGCCATGTGTTGTGTGCCATGGAAAATAGACTGCATTAATCATCTCATTGTTTTCTTTTCTAATCCAATCAAGTTCTGTGTAAGTACTTTTGATTGAGAAAAAATTAGAAGAAAAATGAAATAAATTCTTTTAAAAGTTAAAATTATTAGTTTACGGTAGGTTAAAATTAATTTATATATAAGATTAAATTAATTTTGTACATAATTTCATTTTTTTCTTCTTAATTTCTTCTCTTAGAAGTGTCCGCAGAAAAATTTATCTAAATAGACTTGAGAAAGGTTTAAGGGTCATATCTCATTTCAAGTGGATTGGATTGAAGGAGATTTATAGGAAAGAATGACCTGACCTTGTTTGCCCAAAGGGGGGAAAGAAAAAACCTAATTTTGGTGTTTGTGAAAACAACTAATCTTTTAACCCTTCCCTGACTGTCCTTATTTGCTATGTAGGCCTTCATTTGAATCATTTCTAACTGCTAGCTACTTTTATTTACAGAAAATTGCCCAACTCTTGCACCAGATTGCAGAAATGAATAAGATACTTATAGATCGTCACAAAGCATTGGCTGCAAAAGTGGGGGATTGATTCCCTAAAGGTTGTGACTGTGAGCATTGATCAAGAGCTTCACCCTAGGCTGATTATCACTGATGCTGCTATTTTCTTCTTTTTTTATGTTGAAATATCACTGTTTGCATGTGCATTTTGCAATTTGCTTGTATTCTGCATGTGAGAGTTAGGTTGTAAATTGACAGAAGAGCTAATTGTCATTCTTCGCACATGTTCCTGCTGCAGCCGAGTGATTGAACAGTCCTCACAACTGGCTTCTCAAACCTAATCAAAGGAAATTGGCTGATGAATGAAGTGCCAACTTTTGGGTTATATCATTAATCTGCAACAACTTGACGAATGAAGTCTAATGATTCATGAATACTAGTTCAGAAGGTAGCCACAGAATTTACGCAGGGAAGCTGGCAGAACACTCTAACTTTACTAATTGTTAGTTCACTAGGTTTTTTGTCCTCAGGTGGATTGCTCATGTTGCATCTATTTAGGCCCTTCATGTTAACTTAAGGACTCGCACCATATTTGGTTAGCTTTTGGAAAATCCCATTCTTTTATTTACTCTATCTGAGATGCATGTCGTAGATCAACCAAAAATGTATATTCTTATTATTATTAAAAGAAACTGTTTGATGTTTTCGAAGGATTATTTATTTTCAAATTATGGGTTTTCATTTCATTTTCTATACTTTTATATGGAAAAGAAGTATGCAAACAAAATTTAACGCTCTTACGGGTAGGAGGATTTACAGCGCACCCTCTTCAAAGACAAAATTAACAATGGTGAGACTGGACCCAAAAAAACAAATGATGAAGAAATTACTACCTTACGGATACAATATACATAACGTAACTATGAAAAGTGCCGTGGCCACTTAATTTTTAACCAAAGCATAACTATGCTATTATTATACAATCAACGCGGAACCTTGCACTCCGTTCAATTTCTCATTTTGCAATGCAATTATAATTTACATGAGACATGATTACGTGGGGATACCTACGAAAGATAACAAGTCATGTGATATTAGGAATCTCTTAAAAGCTTCCAATTTAATTCAGAGCGACTTGGTTACCATCACCGACGGCGCAGCAAGAGTACTTCACACTCCTTTTGATATTTCATTGTTTAAGTGAAAATTTATGTAAATTTTGTTAACCCACTTTATTAGTGGAGTAAGCATTAAATTTCACCCAATGCTAATAAGGATATTTCAAAAATAGTATCAAAGAGTAGGCTGATAGCCTAATACTAAAACTTTAATTAAAAAAACATATATAATTTAATTCCTATATCAATTTGGTCCTTACACTAAAAATTTATTAAATTAATCTCTATCCTTCCAATTATTAGCCAACTTTGTCCCTACGTTATCTCATTTTTTTAAAAGTTGTTTAGCCTAAGCTTACATGGACTGATAAGTCTACTTGTTAAGTCTTCTTCCGCATTGAATGAAGTGAACCGACACACTTTCTTTATCTTATTTATTTCGAGAGGCAGTCCACAAAGCCTAACATATATCCCTCTCTTGTTTACCGGATACAAAAGGTTTGGCAATTCAAGAAGTGTCTTCGACTGTTCCTGCTGGAGAAGAACTGGAACAACGTTAAAGAATTAAAGGTTTGTAAAGGGAGAATACAGGTGGAGAGGGCGTGTATACATTTAACGGTCCAAGTATGATCGTCACAAATGTAATTTAAGAGTGAATACTGAAAGGACCAAATGGGTGATTTTTGTATGTATAGAAACTGATTTAATAAATTTTAACAAATTGCAAATCCGTTACACATATTTACTAGATTATATGTTTGACCTAAAAGAAAGTTCTTTCTTACTATTACCAATAGCATATTCTTATTCTGTCCTCATCAGTCATAAATGATAAACATTAAACTACCCCAAACATTTATTTTCTTAAGCTCTGAAGTACTCGTAAATGGGAATGGAAAACAAATATTACAAAGCGAAAACAAAGTTTCAAGAAAATACAATATTTTCTTTATTCTTTATATTTACATCCACAATTTGTAGAGCGTGCAGAAATGTATACTCGGAACAAAAGCTGTAGCATCCGACAAAGAAATATGAGGCAAGATGTTCAAATATCATGCCGCTGTCACACTATGTATCTGTCACTACTCACTATGAATACCTTTTTAGTTCCAAGACAAAACAATGTTGCAGTTAAAAGACGTTGGCGTCTGGTATAGATATTTATCCCATCGTTACATGTCAAAGGACACCCAAAATTCTGGATTCACTGTTATCATGAGGGTAAACGCGAATCCAAAACATTATTTCCAGAAGACAAAGTTGTATCCCACATAAAAAGAATAATAATAATTATAATTATAAAATAAAAAAAAAAAACTACTTCAAAATCTTAATTCAAGCAAACTATCACACCCTTTCTTTGTTGAGAAGATCATACCTGTCTTCCCTTTGCCTTCTCTTGGAATTTGGAAAACACATGCATATCAAATATAATGTTTGAAACTAATGGTTACCTTGAGCTACAGATTACAACAAAAATCAAGAGGACATGTAAGTATATTAATTAAGTTCTTGAATTCATTTCATGTCACAAAAGCCCAAATACAAAGGAAGCTCAGTATACAGCAGATGAGTAAATAAAATTTGTTGGCTGATTGCTCAAACTTGGAAGAAAGATGATAACTTACGAAAGAATTATATCCTAACATTTTCGAAGTAGCACCAAGACAACAGAAAATGCAGAGAAGTTACACGTGAGAACCGTCACCAAATGAAATTTCATCGTCTCTAATTAATTACTCTCTATAACAGCACCATTGAACAACTCCATTCTCACTAGCTCTTGGATTCAGTGCTCTCTGCAGAATGTCTCCGAATATCAAACTGGTCTACAAACTCCAAAGGATTAACCGTCTCATTCCTGATTCTCTTGATCTTGGGACTGAGCAAACCGCGATGCCTGAACCCATAGAGTTTGAGCACCTGATTATCAGCAAAATTGAAAGCCCTCTCCATGCTACTGAGGCACCTCTCCACAGGATAATCTCCATAGCTCCCACACGGCTTACAGCCGACAAAATGCGTCACAAAGGGCCACCTCTCATCCCCCAAACCAGGGTGATACTTCTCAATCATCTCCTCATACCGATCCACCAATCCAGCCCAATATCCATGCAAATAGTAAGAATTCTCAAGGAACACCTTATCCATCCACTTGTCCTTCTTGGACAGCAACAAGTATATCAAAGCAGACTGATCGTCGGCCTCGAATGCCGGCCGGCCCTTGAGATTGGCCGTCAAGATCTTGCCGGCCTCCTCACGAATGGGCCCCTTGGGGCCCATGGGAGCCCAGTCATCAAGCAAATCCAAAGACCACTGACAATTCCTAAACAAAAAACTGCCGGTATTGATAGCAATCCAAGACTTCTGCTCAAACATGAGATCAGGGTAGCCATGGAGAACCAAATTGTATTTGTCATACTTAGGCATAGGAAGCTGAAAGACCATATCAGTGAAAAAGGCATCACTATCCATCCACCAAATCCACTCGACCTCAGGGTGGGACAACATCAACCTCCGAATCATGGGCAATTTGGCCCAATAGCCAGCAAGCTCAACATCCAAATGGGCCAAATTGTAAACAATTTCAATCCCATGCAATCTACAGTAATCAATCTTGTTCTTAATGGACTTCAAGAGGTAATGGTCCCCAATAGGGTTATCACAGGGCTTGGGAGGGGAACCAGTGAGGAGCAAGATGCGGGGTTTACCTCTCACGAAATTAGGGTATTCGGGGTTTTGGAGGAGCCAAGCCTTGCGTTCTTCGTCCCAATTGCGGATCTTGGGGCCCAGGCTGTAGGTCACGTTAGGGTTCAAGGGGGCTTGCTCGTCGGGGTCGTTGGGGTCGGCGTCGGAGCGGATCTCGGCCAGGATGCGGTTGGTCTCCTCCACGAGATTCTGGTTGACGGCGTCGGCGTCGGAGGAGCCGAGGTTGACGCCGATGGTGCCGCGGAGGACGAGGATGGTGACGAAGCCGCAGAGGATGGTGATCTTGATGTTGTTGAAGGTCTTCTGGATCTGGCGGCCGCGGGGGAGTGCGGCGCCGCGGCCTCGGGCGGTGGGCAAGGCGGCGCTGGTGGTGCGCTTGTGGTTGTTCTCTTGCCCCATGGCCCGGAATCAATCAATGAATGGACGCTTGCATAAACTGATAGGGTGAGAGGGAGTGTTTCGTTTCTCTCTCTCTCTCTCACCTCCGATCGACCCTTGCAAACAAAATCATTGGATTTGAAGGGAAACGCTGATTCAAGAAAGACGTGTTTTTCCTCAGCGCTGGATCTTTAACCTTTTAAATAATAATAATAATAATAATAATAATAATGCTCTTAATATTTTACCTTTTCTCTCTTTAATACAACATCATTCATTCTTATGCATTACACTACTATAGACTCTTAAAATTTATTTTAAAATATATATATTATGTTAAATTTTATTTTATAATAATAAAGTATCAAATCATCTTATATTAATATAATTTTATATATATATAATTTACTAGTAAGAAATTTTCGATCTAATAATAAAATTTAAAAAATTTATATTTTATTGAAAGTTATTAAATAGTTTAATAGTTGATAAAAATTAATCAGCAGTTATTAAATAGAAATGTTTGAATGTTAAATATTGTTATAAAAAAAAAAAGAGAAAATAAATAAATAAAAAGATAATGAAAGAACAAGTGGTTTAGAGATAGTATAAAGATAAATTAGACCAAAAGTTATGTATACCAAAATGAAATATTTTCTTTATTAATAGTATAGATATTGTGTAGTTTATTTTTGGATAAAGGAAATATTTTAGCTATTTTCTTTATTTTTTGAGGAAAACTGTGGAAGATAAGTTGTAAAATTGTCGGTCTCATTATATTATATTTCCTTTCAATTAATCGATATTAAATAAAAAAAATGTAATATATTGTTTAATAATTAAATTTTTTATAATATAAAAATAATAGAGCAAAAATGATTTTGATTATTAAACATGTGTAATTCATTCTCACCAAATCCATTCTTATAAAAATAAAAACGGAAAAAACAAATTTTAATTGATACAAAAATATTTTTTTATAATCTATTTATTTATTTTTACTCTTCAAAATAAAGAGAATGTTTTTAGTTAAGAAGTCTGCATAAATTGACGTAAACTCTTTAGAAAAATTCTACTGTATCCTTATATATTCAAAGGGTTTAGAATTTGTTTTTGTTTTTTTAAATACATAAATATTTGATTTAGAATTGTTTATTTTTTTAAGATGTTTATCTTTTTCATTTCAATATATATTTTCTTAAAACTTTTAATATATATATATATATATAAAATGTTTAAATTTAACAAGGATAATTTTGATATATTTTAAGACATGATGAATTGAGATTTTTCACACTTGTGTACAAATTACAAGGAGTAAGTTGATTAAAAAAAAACTACAAAATCTTTCTTTACTTCAGCAAATAAAATTTTATTGTATTTTTTTCAAAGTTATTTTGATTTTTACAAAGTCATTTGAAATACTTGAACCAGTATTTGGTAAAAATAAAGAATAAGTTAAGTACTTAGATCATTTATTTGTCAAGAATACATCACTTAGTGTAGAGGAAAAAAAAAGCAAAAGTGAAAAGAAGAAAAAAAAACACTTTACATCATTTTTATTAGTTCAAAAAATTAACTATACCAAAACACATCCATTTATAAGGGTACCTTAATAACTTCCAACTCTTTAATACCAATTTGCTTCTTATAGATAAAGATAATAAAATTAAAAAAAAAAACAGATTTTTTTCATTGCAATTTTATTGTGAATCTAAACAAAGTATTAAGGTAAATAAAAAAAATTTAACAATGTTATAATATACAATAATCTATGATAAGATTATAATGTAAAAAAATTATATTTGATGATGTTTATAAATTAAATTTCCTTTAAACTATTTTCAAGTGGTCATTTTTATGAATTTTTGAACTTGATTGAGAGATTTGTCTCTTCTAAAATGAGGGATATTCTTTAGAAGATAAATTACACTCATAGTTATTGATTAAAAATTTAATAATTGAAACTTGTGATAAAATAAATTTTTTACATAATTAAATATAAAATTAATTATAATATCAACTATTAATTTTTTTAATCAATTACTATATTTTATTCTCTAAATTGCAATGCTTTAGAGAAACGAAATCCTTATATACAGATGTTGTTTTTACGTAATCAATTAAATAGAGATTATCTTTAAAATAATTTTAATATAATAATTACAAAAATGTTAAACTTATCATAAATGAGAATCTTTTATTAAATGGTAGTATTTTTTAATATTAAAAATGTAGTCTTGTATGAATAAGATTTCGATTGGCGGAAAAGAAAAGTCAACAAATTTTTCTATCCGACAAGTTAAAAGAGGCAAGCAAGTTTCAATCTTGACATATACTATAGAATAAATAAACTAAAAATACAATGACGTATATGGTAAATAAATCCAGAAAATAAAAAATAAGAATTTGAAATAAGAATATTTTCAGAGAAAACGAGTTACACAGCGTACGTAAGTAAGTAAAAATCCAGCTTTGAGCGTTCTGGCAATGGACCCATCACCCATGGCTGTCTATGGTCTGTTACGCACCTTGTAGTTGAATTGCTTTACAACATCAACTTGGTATTCTGTAGTTAGCATCTTCTAGGAAGAACGTAGAAGAATGGGAAGCGCGTGGATTTCACTTGCATTGTGTCAACGTGGGTGAGTGCTCACAATATCCCCATATTCACACCTTATTCTTGTCCCTTTTCTCTGCATAACTTACATGTGCCATGGCCCATGTGCGGGGTTTCAAGATCTTCATCTTGCTCAGTTATTCTCAAACTCCACTTTGCAATACTACTCTGTCATCAGCCTCTGCCACCGTACTAGTTTCATATTGGTACATGCACCTGAAAAAGAAACAAGGAGCATTTTAGTTACACCAACAAAAACCTCAAAACCAATAGTTTGTTTGATCATACACAAAACAGAAACATACGATTAGTGCAAGTGCCATCGCTGCGGACAAGAATATACTTCTGAATCTACAATTCTATAGATGCCTTTTTAATGGAGGATTCTTGAAGATTTTCCAAGCATGTACTCCTCTATGCATACATGGTGTGATATTGGTTCAATTTCAAACACATCTTTCTCAATCTATTCCATGGAGATTCAAAGGCAAACTTAAAGTAAACTGAATTACTGGCCAAAGGAATTCAGTGATCGGAAAGTGAAATAATTTATTTCCAAAATCAGGTCTGAAAAACCAGTAAAGAGAAGTAATTTGAAAAATATGCCAAAGCTAGAAACATCCAGGTAACTTAAAATACCACTTGCCTTTGAAAAGCAATAGCTGTGTGTCTTAGGTTCAATATTTTTCCTTAACCTTACTTGGAAAGCTTGCAAAATGCCAGCTTTTTTTTTCTCCTCCTCTCGGC
This sequence comes from Cajanus cajan, assembly GCF_000230855.2. Classification (NCBI taxonomy): domain Eukaryota; kingdom Viridiplantae; phylum Streptophyta; class Magnoliopsida; order Fabales; family Fabaceae; genus Cajanus; species Cajanus cajan. The sequence goes on along the minus strand of NC_138521.1, from coordinate 60,007,854 downwards.
TAGTTTTAGCAGCATATTCACTATTATGGAATTAGAAATGAACCACTTTTTCTTTCAATTAACCTAAAAAAAAATTCTTAGTTTGATCAGCTTCTGCCAAGCTCATGTAACCTATATCATTATTGAAATCTGAAATTAAAGTTCAAAAAAATATAAATTAAACTATTTACCTTGTAAAAAAAACTCCAAAATATTTAGAATGCAAATCAAAGTGTATTGAACTGCAGACATATTTGATTAATTATCCAAACAAATATAGCACACAATAAGGATAAAACAAAGATTTGACAGCTGAGAGCTTGCTTTCATAAAGGAAATCATCCATAATACATAAAACAAATCAGGATATGATGCTACATATGCACACATTATTTAATTTTGTTAACAACACGTTTTACTTTATATGTTTGCTATCAATTGCTTTTGTATGTTAATGATGTCATGTGCCTTTTTTTCACTCCAGAAGTCCAGATTATTCTGTTTCACTCTTTTTTATTTTTGTAAATCCATACAAAATTTATTTACATTTCTGTGATAAAAAATGGTAATACCGCACCACTTTGATTTTTGTTTTAAACAAGCATGCTTTATAAAATTTAGGTTTCATTACTCTGTTGATCCTTAAATTATTTGAGAATTTTCAAGTGCGTTCTTAAACTATTTTATTTTAATCGGGTTTCTAAAATAAAAATAAAAAAAATAGCTCACTGGGATTAGTTTTGGCGGCTTAAAAACCACTAAAAAAGACAATTTATGGTCATTTTAAAAATCCACTCAATTAGAATAAGTTTACATGATCAAGAACTCAATTAAAAGCAAAATAGTTTAGGAACTTGAAAATTCTCAAATAGTTTAGGGACTAACTAATTAATCCGTGATGATATATTGTTTTGTACCATGTTAAAGTATATTCCAAATTTTTATCCGTACGAAGTAAGAAGTCAATTGTAGATTCTGTTGGACTACTTTATCTGGCAACGTGTAGGATAAGAGAATATCTAGTTGTTTGACGTATGATTATTCGTTTTAGTTTGAGCAGGCTGGCATCGCTAATACAGGCTATGATGAGGTGTTGAATCCCTGCGTGAAAATGATTAAAAAGAACAAAGAATATTGACAAGGACATAAGGAGACTCTGGAAATGCTAAACTAATATCAAACCATCAGGTCTTGAATCCCAGTGTTTCAACAAAAGTCAGAGAAGTACTTAGATTCAATATCAAGTTAATTTACTATACGTAAAAAGATTAATACCATGTGTACATCCAAAGGAAGATCTGTCAGGGCGCAATACATCAACCACAAAAAGTCCCATTGTAATATTTAGAACAAAGCGACCGTCCATTACATCAACGTGAATCCAATCACAACCAGCCAACTCCACAGCTTCACCTAGACAAGATAATCCACAAACTTAAATAATCATGATTGATGACAATTAAAAAACATGTTAATAGTGACTTGAAAACAAAAAAGACAGATTTACTAGCAATAAGCAAACTTTGTAAAATGATAAAGAAATATTGTTAAACTGAAATACTGATTACAGAAAGTAAAGCATGTTATAGAACCTGCTATCCCAATTTTGAAATTTTGAAAAGTTAGCAGAAAGAATGGATGGAGAAACAATGATATCGCTTTTTGAAAACTTGTCAACCCGAGATGAAGCCTTCACTGTGGTTGAAATTTTCCTCCTGAATTCACAAAGTAAACAAAAGAATATTAAAGCAGACTATATCAGACTTTCAAATACCCCAAGGCACAAGCCATATCTAACAAAATATACATGCACTGCATTCTGCATAAACATGAACCGATCACATGAAAAGTAGTTTTAGAAGGCCAAAAACAAACACATGAAAATGTTGAGTCAGAATTAAGCTGTGTAGCTAACATTTTTAGCCTATGAAACCTCGTGAACATTATAAATTCTGATAGTAAGGGTGCAAATAAACAGAACCATCCAGGTTCAAAATCAGCATAACAATTAGTCATAGTCCTCCCAGATGAAGATAACATGTACTCAAAAGACAACGCATGAATGATGGCATGAAATAAATCATTTAACTTTAGAATTATGTGACTGCATGCTACCGATAGGTTGTTCTTTTCTTTTAATTTGAACAAAAGGTAAGGTCCACAGACACCCAGCATGACATAAAGGGTTCATAGTGAATGGATTTGACTTCCAATCCAAAAAACGAGTGAAATTCATGATTTGGGCCTCAATTGCGAGTTACATATATATACGATTCCCAATTCAACAGATTATGAAGTATGAAGGGGCAGTGGTTGTACCTGGTGAAAGTGAGAGAAGGAGGGTGGACAAGGGAGGCTGTTCATTAAAGAAAAACGGTAGACATAGAGCTGGAACAAGGACTAATTAACTTACTGGCAGTACATTTTTTTATATTTTTTTACTTCTTTTTCTTCTTCGTTGCAGCAGATTTTTTCCTCATCTTCATTTTCCCTGAAAATTTCGTAACTTTCTGTGGAGACTTGACTATTGAACTGTCCACATGACTGATTTTTTCTGGCCTTTTAGGTTTGTAAACTTCGGTTATTGAAGGATCCAAAACATCATGTGAGCACTGAAGAGTGATGCCCGTACCTGTGGCTTCATCCCAAAGCTCTCTTCCCTTCTCAAAATTCCCTCCACTACAAAGCTTTGGAATGAGCACATCATAAACTGGTCCATAACCTCCCATCTCACTTCTCTTCATTTTCTCAAACAGTTCAAGAGCATGATTTACCCTCTCAACCCCACAGAGAATACCAATCAAACTGTAGTAAAACTTATGGTTAGGAACCAAGCCTTTTCCGATCATTTGATCCACCATGTCTTTCCCTTTACCAAACCTGCCACTCAGAAACAACACCTTTGCCACTAGATAATAGCTGACCCAATCAGCATCGCAACCAGAATTTTTCATTGTTTCAAGTATTTGACAAGATTCCTTAACTCTTCTGTTCTTCCCCAGACAAGAAAGCAGTATGTTGTAACTGATTGAGGTTGGGAAAACCTTGTAAGACCTCATCTCCATCATGACATTTAAAGCTTCAGGCACAAGTCCTGAGGGATTATGTCTAAGATTCCGTTCACAAAGGCACCTGAGGAATGTGTTGTAGCATAACAAATCTGGGATAACCCCATCTGACTTCATCTCTTTAATAATTCTCCTAGCTTCCTTCACATTCCTCTGCACAGACCACCCATAAAGAAGACTTCTGTATATGCAAGGTGTTACTCGTGTAATCTTGTCTTTGTGATGCCAAACTACCCCTTCAGCCCTCTTAGCATGCCCTTTGGAGCAAAGGGCATTAACGATAGCAGTAACTGTAAACTCATCTACATGACACTTATACTTGTCCAAGTTCTTGAAAATACCCAATGCCTCATCTTCTTTTCCCAGTTTAACCAAACTATCAGCCACAAGACCAAAAGTCTCAGCATCCATGACACGACCCTCCTTCTTGAGATCTCCCATCAAAATATCCATTGCTGTGTAGTCTTTCTTTTCTGCAAAAACTCGAAGGGCATGATTATAATCCTTGTCTTCCAAACTATGACTTAAATTCTTACTAGACCATAAGAAGAACCTGAGCAATCTTCTAGTCTGTGCCTCATGCTTACTAGAATCAATAGCCTGAGCTACGAGAGATGAAGTTAAAGAATCTTTAAACTTATTTAGACTCAGCTCCAGATCATCTAGCCCACCAACAGTGCTCATGACAATGCTGCAGAGCTCTTGCAACCGGGGAGGAACAGATATTGGCGGCAATGCGGAGTAGTGGGAAGCTGAAAGCAGTAGGAAATTCTGGGTACTCATGTTTTGAAGCCAAGAGCATTTCCATGCATGTTTGAACAAGAAATGCATCTTGAATCTCATTGGAGAAATTCATCAAACATGTTATGTGCAGCGTAGTTATTCCAAACCTTCAGTGCGAGGTGATGATCAACCCCAGCTGTACGTTAACGGGAAAGGCAAGATGCTGCAATTCACAAAATCCGAACTCTGAGTCTTAAATTTTAGGGTTCGATGCTAAAGCTGAACTTCAGAAGTTGGGGACGAACGCTTAATTATTAAGGGCTGTCGTGTCAGATCGATTGAAAAAGGTCGACTCTCAAGAGTCAAGAGCGTAGAAGAATATATTAAAATAATTCAACTAAAACTTAATTATTATTCTAATTATAATCCTTCCTCCTAAAATTTTATTAAATCTTATAAAATGAGAATATTTCAAGATGTTATTCTTTGACAAGAATATTTTTACAGGTTTTTCTTTTCTTTTCAATAAGAATGTATTCTGAAAATTTTCTTATTTCTATTTTTTAAACTTATTTTTAAATTAAATTTTAATTTCTTCAATAAAGACTTATTGTTAAAAATAAATTTATATCACAATATAAATTACTATCATAAATTTAAAAGAGTAATTTATATATTTGAAATATTTATTTATTATAAATTTCAATTATAATATTATTTATGTATTTAAATATCTATTTATTATAAATTTTATACCATGTGTATTGTATGTACTATAAATAAGCATTTATATATTTTTTTTCATTTGCCTTGATTGGAACATGCAGAGATAAAGCCAACTTAATGATCGCAGAGTGGTCCAATGGTTTCCAATTTTGCATTTTGGTTAGGCAACATTTTTTGAGCATACTAAGGAACTAATGATACATGTCTAGCCCACATTATCATATCATAAAATAAGGAAAAACACGTACCTTTGAAAGAAACAATTAAAATTCAATTTCACTATGTGTTACGAAAGGGATTTGTATGGATTAACACAAATGAAGATGTGGTCTTTTATTTTGGCATAAATTACAGAATCATTCTCCTTCATACATACTACCCTTGACTTCATATAGGATTATTTTATTAATGAAAAAAAATTATGTTTATATTAAACTCTTTTACCAAAGTGTGACTTAAATGGTATATAATTTTGTTCTTTAAATATATATTAAGAGATCGAATGTTTGATTCTTAATTGACATGTTTTAAAAAAATATTTGTTGATAAAAGTTAACTTCTTAAATAAATCTTACTATCTTAAAACATTAACTTTTAACTTTGGAACTAGAAAATACATTAGTCTATAATATATATATATATATATAACTATTCATAAAAAAAATAGATAATCTATTAAATAACATTAACTTTGTTAATAATTTGTATTATTTTTTAAAATCAACCTTCAACCTATTAAAATTTATAATCTCATTCTTTTTATTTGATTATTTTCACCTAATTAATTAATAATTATCATATATTTGTTATCTTCTCAATCATCACAAGAAAGAGAATGAATTTATCTTATTAATTTATAAAATTTATTATTTATTTGCTAAAAACTTATAAAGTAATTGAGATTATTTTAATTTAAAAATACTTATCACAAGAGACAATTTAAAATAAATCTTATAAAATAAACAAACAAATTTAGAAGAAGAAGAAAACTTATATACCAGAATGGATATAGCAGTTTCATAGTTTGATGAGAAGACCAAATAGTATTTCCAAATAAAATTTGGGCATATCCATCTAATAGTTGGGTGGTGTAATTGATTTTCCTTTCTCTCGGTGGGAGGTTGTCCTTTACTCTTTTATAAATCGTTTTTCAACATACCTCCTGTTTGTTTGGTCCCAAAAAAGAATTTAAAGGCTGGGTGTGAGATAAGGTATAATTCGTTTAGCGGGACAGGTCTAAAGCTGTTCCATACACAATAAACCAAGAGTCATTCCGATCATTAGAGCATCTGCAACGAGATTGCTTATAAGCAATTCCTGTGCTACATTATTATCACATCAATTCTGACTCATTTTATGAATTGCTTAAATTTTAGCAGAGTTGTTTGTAGAAACAATTTTGCTAAAATTTAAACAATTTATAAAGTGGACCAGAACTGATTTAGCAGTGATGTGGTACAGGGAGTTGCTTATATGCAACCCCTGCTAGAGTACTCTTAATCTGTTCTCAGTATGCAGAATCTCTGGCTCTCGGTCATGATAAAAAAATAAAAATAAAAAAATAAACAACTATTCCTGCAGTATAATTTATTCTCAAAAAAGTTATCACAACGATTTACTTCATTTTGATCTCATGATGAAGAATGAAAAAGTTATATTTCTATAAAAATATGAAAAGTTATATTTTAACTCACTTATTCAGCTTATTTTTATTTTAATTAATTTAAAAATTAAAAAATATCTAGGAATATTAAAACTCTACAAAACACATTTTTAAATATTTCCAAGGATATTATTCTATTAATAATATTATAAAAAAAGTGATTCCCAAGAATGTAATACCTTGAACCAAACATCCCTAAAGGTTCACGTTTTCCTAACACCTTGTTTTCAAATCTAAGATAATTCAAATTCATTTAGAAATTCCAGGACAAGAAAGCAAGGTTTGGCATATGAGATATTACATGCACACATGATTGATACTTGCCTGACTGCCCAGGCCATCTTCCTCTCCCTTTTCTTGTGTAAGATTATTATTTAAGGCTTATAAGAAAATATTACCAATTTTAGAGAATCCTAACAATATATAAAATTAACAAAAGGAATCAACTAAAGTAACCATTCCAAATGGTCATTATTTAAGGGAACAACTATTAATTCACTTTATATAAGCTATCAATTTTTGAAACAACAATCCAATGTATAATTATCAATTTCGAGTGATAACTGGTACAAAATTACGAGAACAATCAATCATACCTGTATAACTCGTTAATAATCTCATTTTTTAGTAATATTGGATAATCTTGAGTAAGTTCGTGAGTTTACTTCGATATTGCAAGATTACAGATTTCACTCGCAAAACCCCCCAAACATACGTTTCACTTAGTATTTTCCCAAAAACGTATTTTTCTTACTCTATGTGTTGGACGACTCTCGTTCTCCCTCTCTGTTGTACATTCTCTCTCTTTGTGTCATGCATTCTAGTTCTCCTCTCCTGCGTTCTCTTTGCACTAGGATTGTTCGTTCTTTGTAGTGAGGTTCTTTCTTTCCCCCTTTCCCTTCCTTGTTCCATTTATTTTCTCTCGCGTCCCATTTTTTCAATCCAGTCCAAAAATACATTATACATGTAATAGTTAATATTTTTTAGACTTGATTTTAAGATATTTGTCTTTTTTTAGTTTTTTTATTTATTATCATTTTATTTTTAAGAACTTGTGAGTTATGTCTTGTGAAAAATTATGTATTTGCCACTAAAATTTGTTACTTTATAATTGCAATTTACTATTTTACTTTAATATAAAATTAAAATGTTAGTTATTGTGTTATTTATAAGTATTTTAACATATTTTTTATATTAAGTAAATTCTTACGATATACAATTCGAGTTTACAAAACTTTCACGAAATTATTTAAACTCTCGAGATTGAGAATCTTGGTCTCATGTTCTTTTCTTAGTTTTTATTTTTATATTTTTGCCACAGTGAGTAACTAGAAAATTTAAAGGTGTGAACATTACTTGAACTACAAACATGAAATGGAACCAACTTTACAGCATAACCAATATTTAATCTATCAACCTTCGCATGTAAATGTAATAACTAACCTATACTTATATCTTAACTTCCTTCTATTTGCAATGAATGATCAATTTTTTGGCAACTAATTTAATCCCTGCATTCTGCTGATAGTCATACGGATCTAAGGAGAAGAAGGCATCAACAAGTGTCCCGGGCATGAACAAAGAAACTAGTTCTGCAGCATCAAACTTACTGAAGAGAAGTCTTTGCACTGTTCCAGACGATTCTCTTTGATATATTTCTGTGGCATAAATAGCGACGTCTGCCACTACTGCTGTAGGTATGCTGTAAAATAAATGTTAGAGAAATCAGAGAAATTCTCATTGAGAGGAATCCTAATTGTTTGCCAACTAGGATCACCAAAAGCATAAAATTTTTGGATTAATTTCTCTATTTAGTTTATGGTATTCTTGAAGCTATCCCAACTTCAAGATTTTAACCAGTTTTTTTTGTTTGCACCGATAATATCCACCAACCAATAGTTAAAAACTAATTTCTTTTGAAACGTACAGATCATAGAAATGGGTTTTACCTCTACAATCAAAATCTATATAAAGTACAAAAACAAGAAGGGCTCCCCAGTACATACGGTTCCTACCAAGTGGGATCTAGGGAAAGTAGATGTATGCACTCTTAACCCCCCACCAATCCCCTGCACAAAGAGAGAAGTTGTTTCCAAGATTTGAACCATGACCACAGGCACCAGGTAACAAGGCAGTAACCTTACAGTTGTGCCACTGCCAAGGTTCACTCTCATAAAGCACAAAAACAATATAAATATAAATTGATGCAATGATTTCTAATGATTTAATAAAACCAGGAAAATGGCCACAATATTGAAGAAAGCTTTCTAGGATGATTCAAACCCCATTGGCAAGGTTGGTAGTCATGTGAAACTGAATGCCCAGTTGTGAGAATAGTGTTATCCAGTATTATACATGTGAAGTGAGCCAGTAATTTATATTGATAAAATAAAATAACAGGCCAAGAACTTACTGCAATCTGACAGTAGGATAGTTGAAGAAGCCTTCTTTCCTAATAACAGCAGGCCTCCAATCAGAGCTGCTTCCAGAATCCAATGTTAACTTCTGTGCTACACGATCACATGCATCAAGAACATTACATAGACTTGGTGATGAATCAACCACAAAACTCAATCGTGGCCGGCCAGCATTGTCGAAAAACTTTGTGTTTATTCCAAACCGCACTTTCAAATCAGTACAATGAAGCTCAAATGGGAAACCTTCATGCAGTAATTCTATCCTATGACTGCCACGGAAAAATGGAACAAGAGATGCATCAATAGAAGGGATACATATTCCATCAGGTTCTAAAATGGCAATAGAGCTGCTGCAAGGCTGGGATGCAGAAGAGGAGGAAGCCAAATCAGGTGAGTCTTGCATGGTTTTCTCCTCCATGGCAACATCTGACTTAGAGGATTCTCTTTTTAATTCATCCTCAAGAGCATGGAAGTTAAAAGGATCCTGTTGAACTATATTAGGATCTGAAATATTTGAGACTTCCCCTTTTGGGCTACTCATTGCAAAAGAAAGTATTGGGTGATTTTTGTCTTTGGATCCAGTTGCAGGAGATGACAATACAGAATCCTTATTAATATTTAATAAGCCCCCCTGTGATGGAGATTTCCCATTACTGCGGCTTCTTGTAGTAGCATTTGGTGAAACCCAGCTATTTGCAGTGAATACATCTGGGAGACTTGACTCCTGTAAGGACAGAGGAATAACAGCAAGGAAAGCTTTGAAAATCATATATAATATAAAGTAAGAAAAATATTATTGTTCCTTAAAACGCCTTTTTGATGATTCAGAAAGTAGTGCAAGTATTAAGGTTCCTCAATCAAACATTTTCTTAGTAATCTACTGAAGCTAGACAGTAAAACCTGATGAAAGCCGCATGTAGGGTAATCCTGCTGACGTAAATTGTAGGCTGAAGACAGATTCTAAACTCCCGCCTCCCAAACAGACATAACATGGGAATTTTAATGAATGTGACTACGTGTATTCTGCTCTATATGAATTTTATGTGGAGACCGTATAGTGCTAGAACCTTAAAAAAGCACAAATGGGAGATATATGCTCCATTGATGTAAAAAAGTAGTAAGATTAAATAATTTGTTAAAAGCCAGAAAATGCATCCAGGTATTAAAAGAAATATAAATTTATAATTTATGTAGTCGATGAGAATAAACCAAGGACAAGAACAAGAAGATTGTTCAAAGTGTGCAATGCTATTGCTAGCCATATTCTGTTAGCATCTATTAATGACTTCAAAAAAAGATGTCATATGTCCAAAACGAGAAAAAGACAACTAAATTCTAACAAGATGTATTGCGCTGAGAAACTCGATGTGACCACAAGGTTCTTTCTTTTTACTTATGATATGAAAAAAAAAAACCTTAACTGTAACAAAAGTTGTTGTACATAAATAGCTGAGCTGTTGCTGAACAAAACTTTGAATTACAAATTACCAAGAAAAGAACTGTTGCACAGTATTTGAGGACTTCAAGATTCATCCGAACATCATCTAAGCTCCTGAGTATCCACAGCAGCAAAATAAACTTAACATGGCAAAGTAAGAAGGCAACAAAAGATATAAGTGCTTGCATTAGCAAATTTACCTGTGTGTCTGGCGTCCAAGCCCAAAATAAGTAGCAAGAGTAGCCATCTGCAATGAACATTAATCATATACAAATACATCACAACTTTTGAAAAGGTGGTGTAGACAAAGAAAGAAATGCATATAAGGAAACATAATTGTGATACCTTCATGTCACCGGCTCTTCTTCCAAACTTTTGAGTCAACAAAACCAGAGAGTCAATGGTCCCCTTAGGTTGAGGCGGTGGCTGATTAATCTCAGCAAACGCGTCTCTAATCCGAACACAGTCGAACCTTATGATATTATGACCCGCCCAAATCCTCCCTACACAAAATTCACCACTCACCAACATCAAAAAAAAAAAAAAGGTTCTTTTTTTTTTTCAATTTTAGTAAAGAGATAAGAACAAACCGTGAAGAAGATCGTAAACGAGTTGAGCAATGTCGGCGAAAGTAGGAGCGGTGGAAACGGCGTCGGCGGTGATACCGTTGCAGCGCTCCGACAACGGCGAGATGACGGCAAGGTCGGCGGGTCGGACCAGAGTGGAATAATTCCGGAGCTCCGTGAGCCTCCTGGGGCAAACCAAAATGGCTCCGAATTCGAGAATTGCGAAACCCTGGCCGGGTCGGGTCGGAACGCTGGTTTCAACATCGAAGAAGACTATCTCAGAACGATCTTCAGCGGGAGGAGGACCCATTGGAACAGTGTTGTAATTTGTAACGATAGTTCAGAAATTCAAAGTTTCATTTTTCGAAGGTCACTTCAATATATATAATGGACTTGGGATTGGGCTGGCACAGGCCCATCACTCAAGTTATTACTAACCCGCCCATGAGGTTAAATAGAAACGCAGTCTTGGTATATCTTTTCACTCAAGCAATGAATAGTTAGTTATTGGTTATTGTTATACTTTGCTTCATCAAACACCATTTTAGGGATAGCAGACTAATCAAATCAAGCATCAAAAACATTGTTCGCGTGATATGACAATACCTTCCATGATGATTGGATTTCAATTTCTTGAAAGTTGTGATTTATAAGTGACTAGTTTTTCTAAGATTATTTTTTACCACTTTTCATTGTTTAATTCGTAGCATGTTTTCTCCGACTGAATCATTATTGGTCATACGAAGATATGTTGATTTATTGGCGTAGTAGTAAACAAACGTCTGTTGGCGTACTTTGCAATGGAAATACATTTCAGTAGAATTATCATTTATGGTTTATAACATATGCAGTTTTTATTCTATGATTGTAAATATAATATTTTTTTGGTTGTTTTTTGGTTTCCGTTATCTCTTGTATCCAAAAAAATATATAATATTTTTTTGGCAACTGTAAATATGACATTAAGAAGCCATAACTGTACAAGTTGATTGGTTTATTTCAAGACGAGGAGTCCATTAACACAAGTCACCATTAAGCTAAAGTATAATTGCCTTAATATAGATCTATGAGGAGAATTGAATAACAGACCTGCCAGCTCATACTTCCTTCTGCCCAAACCAATATGCGCCTAGCAACAATAGAATCACGAACCAGTATGAACCAAGTTACAAACACCAGAAGTCTGGGACATATGAGATTGCACTATCTTGGACCTCAAAGATTTGCTACTTGATGCACAAATTCTCTAAAATATAATAAGTTTGGGCCTCTTTAGATAATTTTTTCCATAATCACTTATAAAAGAAGAAAATATGATGGAAAAATATAATACTTTTAGAGAAATTTATCCAAATAGAATTCAAATTGAAACTAATGAAGATGCCCTAACAGTCAGTACGAGAGAAAAGAATTTGAAATGAAGAAACCAAAGGCAAAAAGAATGGCTCATCTGTTAATACTGAACTAATTACAATAACTTACAATTTATGTGTTACAAGATATTCTGAGAGATGTGATATGTTAACTTCTGTCCTGAGTAGAACGTCAAAGTTTATGCCATGCCAGAATAGAATTCTACATTGTTTTCATAAACGTGGCATGGGAGAAGGAACACTCGTGGCAAAATGTTATAAGCATTCCTCCTAAGAATGTTTGTTAAATCAGAGTGATGGTATAGAATCATCGTAAGAAACTAGTACTGGCACTAACAATTACTGCCAACCACTCTGAAAACCAGAAAATAAGCACCTGCCTTCTGAAAAGATGCTAACACGTATAATTGTAGAACCAGAATGCAGGAGGCAAAAAGTATGTTTTTCTTACAATTCCTACACCTCAACATCAAGGAAAATATTTATCTCCGGTTCATAGGCCTCCAGATTGGCTTGCTTGGTGATGTCACGTAGGATTTCATAGATAAAAGATGAATGCTTATGAGTCATGTCACCCGCCACAAAATTATGGACGGCTCCATAAATTTGGATCCAACTTCTGCCTGGAGGCTTTTTCACACCCATCCCAATCATTTTCTGTCTCACTGTAATGACATCCCGCCACCTTTCACCAAAAGCATATATGTTTGACAAGAGCACAAGATAGCCCGCAGCTTGATCAGCGTTGAGCTCAGGTACTAACTTGTTTTCCACTTGTGATGCTAGCCCTGAATTCTTGTGAATTCGGCAACCACCAATAAGAGCACCCCATAGCGCATCATTAGGCTTTAAGGGCATAGTTTCAATAAGCCCACGTGCTTCATCTAAGAATCCGGAACGACTCAAGAGATCAACCATGCATCCGTAGTGTTCAATCCTCGGGCTGATTCCCCAAGTATACTTCATGGATGCAAAAACTTTCCGTCCTTCATCTACAAACCCTGCATGGCTGCAAGCCCAAAGAACTACAATGAAGGTTGTTTCATCAGGCCTTACTCCATTCACTCCTACACCGTCAGTAAGCATGGTCTTAAACAGATCAAGGGCTTCCTTCCCAAGTCCATGTTTCGCAAAAGCCATGATCATGCTATTCCAAGTCACGTTGCTTTTCTGCGGCATCTTGGCAAACACTTGATAAGCTTCATGAATGACTCCACAACTAGCATACATGTGTATGAGTGCATTGTTGAGGCGCACAGAGGGTTGCTGTTGGTTCCTCGCAACAAACCCCTGTTGAGCATACCAATGGATCCATCTTCCCAACTTCAGATCCCCCAATTCAGCACACGCCGACAAAGCCGCCACCAATGCCACCTGATCCAATTCCACATGCGCTCTCCTCATCTCACCAAACAACAACAAAGCTTGCCTAGACTTCCCACTCCGAGCACACCCGGCAACCATGGTAGTCCAAGACACAACATTCCTTTCCGGCATCACCTCAAAAACCCTTCTGGCCCCATCAAAATCTCCACACCTAACATAGCCAGCAAGTAAAGAATTCCAGCTAACAACACTTCTCTTTGTCATATCATCAAACACATGGCGCGCTCGCGCAACACCACCATCCCTCGCGTAGAAATTGATCAAATTGGTGTCCACAAAGACATTAGAGCAATACCCTTTTACCAAAACCATGGCATGCACCTGTTCCCCTTCTTTCACCAACCCACCTCGCGCACAAGCACTCAGGAGAGACGAGTAGGTGAACCCATCAGGCTGAGCCATGGCAGACACCATGTGGTTGTAATATTCCAGCGACTTCCAAGGCGTGTGGGTGCCGGCATAGCCTCTGATGACGTGGTTCCAAACAGTGGTTGTTGGGTTAGACATTTTGTCGAAAAGGTAGTGGGCATGTTGGAGATGGCCAGAGGCTATGTAGAAGTTGAGAAGCTTGGCGATGATGATGTTCTTGTGAGAGAGGCCGTTGAGAAGTACTTGGGTGTGAATTTGAATGAGGTTGTTTACGCTGTTGCAGTTCTGCAATAGCGACAACAGGTGCTCTTGAACAACCCTTTTGCCGCTTGCACTTGCACGAACCAAACCTTTCACCAACATCGAATAAAATTCGATAATGGTGTGTTGAAATTCATGGTGTGTTTGTGTTTGGATGAGGAATTTTAGAACCAAACCTTTCACCACGCCTTTGTTTTTCTGCTGAACTTGTGTTCTTGTGTTTTCGCGGGAATGGATGCTTTATATTGAACTTTCACTCTCTTTTTTTATAATTTCATTTTTAATATTCGTGAACAAAGAAAGAGTAAGATTTGTTCCCATTTCTACTTTCTAGTTCTACGTTCTCCCATCCATCCTGAAGATTGGGTTTGCAACGTAACTCATACAAGATCGAGCTTGACTTAGTTTATTTAATAAAAATAATAAATTCAGATTCTTTTTCTTTTTTACAAAAAATTTAGGTTTTCTCTAGAAAGGATATTCTAATTAAGTACACCAGCTTACAAAAAGTATTATAAATTAGAATTATAACAGTTCTTTTGAACGAAAATGCTTTTAAAAATCATTCTTGGGCTACAATATTTTTAGTTTTTTTTTTAACATCGTATATATTTGTTAATTATTGTTATTTTTAACAATAATTATATGTTGTGGTTTTCTTGTTAGGAAAACTTTGAAAATTTAAGAATTCATGAAGAGATACAAGTGTTTGAAGGTTTCTCTATGTTGAGATCTAGTTTAACCTTGAAAGAAGGATATATAAGATTGTTTTTAAGACTAGAGTTTCATAAGTTTATTTCTTAAGAACCTTAAAGATAAGTGTTATGAAGTTGGTAAGAATTCTCCTCTTTAATTAACTTCCAAGTATTTGTAGTATCCTTCTCTTGAAAGTTGTCATTGTTCGTTGTTGATTCAAAGCTTCAGAGGCTAAGAATCGATGTGGGTATGAAACTTTAGTGTTAGCTTATAGTCACCTTCTTCCTCTTCTCTCTCAAATTTTTGAGATTTTAAGGTAAGGAAAACTATAAATGGTTCTTTGTTGGATTGATAAATTGAATGTTATCTGACAACTCAAAACGTACTTGTTTTGGTGATTAAATGATGTGTTTTCTTGTGTTGTGAAGCTTTGAGAGCTTTGAATATATGAAGAGATTTTAGAGTGAATGATGATCAAATTTATGTTACATGTTGTTACTCTGGTTTGATTCAAGTTGTTGATGGTGTGTATGAATGATATGTTGTGTTGCATGTTGAAAATCTTCTAAGTTTCAGGTGGATTGAGCAAAATCGTGATTCTACCAAGTGCTCCAGTTTAGTGACATCGGATATGAGTTAGGCAAAGGCTCTTTACTTGAAATGAGGTCGAGCGTGGAGTTTGGTCGTGCTAAGTGTGAGAGCAACATAGGTTCATTATCTCACCACGGTGGCCACATGTTAAGTGGTGTTAGGCATTGGCAAGCCCAATAACTCTCTGTCTCAATGAAGCCAAGTGTGGGTAGAGTGACATCAGACATAATTGATTTACTTTGTGAAAATTTGTTGTTTGGTTAACAAAATGGTGAACATGTGTAGGTTAGTTGTATCTATTATATATTTTATATTGATGTATGTTATTAGTTATTTATGCATTAATCTGAGATAATGTGTATTGATGATCAAATGGTTGATAATTAAACTATTGAGGAGATGATGTTGATAATGCTTGAGATATTAAGGCATCAGGGTGTGTTGTGTTTATTGAGTTAGGATTAGAAGAGAGAGTGTTTTTTAAAATTGGATATCTTATTGTGAGGATATTGGTATGGTGTTCTACAAGCCTACTTGTTTAAAATTCTTATTAAGTAGTTGACTCTTGAAGTTAATAGTTGAATCTCTTATAGGACCTCAATTGGTGCAGTATGTGGGTAAGGTCAAAACATATCAATTATAAGTGATCACAGTATACGGGTTAGGTCAAATTATATTTATTACAAGTGACCAATGTTGGTTTGTATGTGGGTAAGGTCAAGACATGCATGTATAAAGTGACCAACTGAATAAGAAACAAGGTTGGGGGCCAAAATCCCTAACTAAGTATCAAAATGTCGTAGTATTTGGAGAGTAGCTAACGGGTTAATCTCATGAGAGACTTAGTTATGCAAGTTAATGTTGTGGTAGACTCGCACCCAAGATGTTCCATCCTAACAATAATACTAAACCTCCTAGTTTAAATGGTGAAATCCGAGAAATTGTGTTGTTATGAATTGGTATCCAAATTGATTGTTGATTTAACATGTGTAAAAATATCATGTTAACTTAGTAAGGTCAAGTCACTTAGACTAATCACCTTTGTTGTAAAAGACCTTTATAGGTGAATGAGTCATGAGGCGTGTAATTTGGGTATTATGCATATGATGGAAATTTTTACGTAAATAATATTTTTAAAAGAAAAATTACAAAAATGAGACCTGTGCAAGTTTATTTACAGGAATATAACGATTTACTGTTCATGCTCGGAATTCGGTTTCCCGGGAACCGAATTCTGAGCTTCAAATTTTTTTTTCTTCTCAGAATTCGGTTCCCCAGGAACCAAATTTTGAGTTAGTTTATTTTTTTTTTCCGTGTTTGTGGCCCATTTTGGGCAAATGTTGGAAGTGGAACGGCCCGTTCTGCTTCCGGAACGGGCCGTTCTGCTTTCGGAACGGGCCGTTCCACTTCTAACATTTGCCCAAAATGGGCCACAAACACAAAAAAAAAAAAAAACTAACTCAGAATTCGGTTCTCCGGGAACCGAATTCTGAGAAGAAAAAAAAAATTTAAGCTCAGAATTCGATTCCCGGGGAACCGAATTCTGAGCATGAACAGTAAACCGTTCTATTCCTGTAAATAAACTTGCACAGGTGTCATTTTTGTAATTTTTCTTTAAAAAATTATTATTTCCGTAAAAATTTCGTATATGATGTGGTGATTTTGGTGTTGTTCTTATATTGTGTGGTATTGTTGTTGAATGACATGGTTTTAGCGTAATTTGATATTTTGTGACATGATCAAGTTGTTTACCTTTGTAAGATTGTTGAATGTCAGGTTGAGGTGTATGTTGTGTGATTTACATGTTGGTGTTTGTAATATGTTGTTTTACTCCTATAATTGTTATATATTTATTCTTTTGAATATTAACTCATCATTACATGTTTATTTGTTGTTGGATTACGATGATTATGTTTATATAGGAACAAAGCAAGGTTGAGTGGGAAGCAAGGTTTAGTTGGTGAGGTCATGCTAAAGGATGGTTTACTACTTTTTTTGTTAGGTTACTCTAATATAACCTGTTGATTTAGTTGTTGTTTAACCAACAATTTAAAAATTTTATTTTTAATATTGAATTTTATACATATTTATATTTTTGTATAATCTCGATAATACTTTGGTGGTTGTTTAAATTTTAACGTATATTATTATTATTATTATATATATATATATTAATCTTATGTAGTTATAGTTTTTTTTCTACTGCTAGTAATTGAACCATTAAATAAGAAATCATTATGAGTTGTTATATTTTTCTATTGATTTTTTTAAAAAAACTTTTTGAATGTCTTGACTCTTTCAATTTTTTTTTTTGTTTTAAATTAAACTAATATTTTTAAAAGATAATAATTAAAAATAATTTTGTATTGTAATATAAATTATTTATTATAAATTTAAAATGTAATTTATTTTATTTATAAATTTTAATTATATTATACTTTTAATATTTAAACAAACAATTTTGTCCAATAGAACATATTTTATTTTCTGTACACTAGTGAAGGGAAGGTTAAAATTTACAAACATCTTGTAGATATTATCCAAATTTCCTCCTATAATATGATCCTAATAGCTTTTAACAGAGAATGTATTTGATGTGATAAGATCAAGTACACTTCGCGTATCAAATCGAATGATCTGATTCCGAGGCCGAGCACGCTTCTGCCGAACACTCTCAAGACGAGCACTCTTGCGGATCAAATACACTTCGCGTATCAAATCGCATGATCCGACTCCGAGGCCGAGCACGCTTCGGCCGAACACTCTCAAGCCGAGCACTCTCGCGTGCTCCAACACACTTCGCGCATCAAATCACGTGACCCAACATTCTGGGGCCGACCACGCTCAAGCCGAGCACTCTCGCGGATTAAATACTTCGCGTATCAAAGCGCATGATCCGACTCCGAGGCCGAGCACGCTTCGGCCGAACACCCTTAAGTCGAGCACTCTCGCGGATCAAATACATCGCATATCAAATCGCATGGAACATGCACACTACTACTAGCGATCGGAAGCAACATCTGCCATTCCACGCCGAGAACCACAACCCTATATAATTAAAACGTCTTTGTCTTTCCCATCCTCGACGCTGTGGGGGTTGTATACCGTATGGTGGCTGACTAGGCCGAATACCCGAGTTCATGGCCGACTAGGCCGAATACCCGAGTTCGTGGCTGACTAGGCCGAATACCTGAGTCCGTGGACGACCAGGTCGAATACCCGAGCCCACCGACCACTCACAATCTGAACGGAACGTGTCGGTGTGCTCGGCCAAGTCACAGATTTACGCCAGGATAATTATGGAGAGGTTAATTTATGTAATGCACCGGATTAGCCCCCTAATTTCCCGGGGCCCAGTCCTTAATCGGGCCCAATAAGAATCACTATAAATAGGACCCCAACGAGGTACGTAACTAACTTTCAATTACCGCATTTATTACGCCGAATACTTACTTGAGCGTTGGAGTGTCTTTGCAAGCACACCCCCCCACATCGGACTACCCGGATAGAAACGAGAAGACCGAGACTCAGGATCAGACCCGCTACAACAAGGATAAGTGAAGTGTGTATCCTAACACAGGAACAATTTCTTTTACTAGTATGATCAAATTAAGACATGTGATAAACAACTTATTCAAGCTTATAACTTATTAACTTATAAATTGCAGCATATTATTTTCTTTCATTTTATTCTAAATATATTACTTTAATCATTATTCTCTTTTTACTATTTTTTAGGATAATTTTTATATAATAATGTTTTTTCAATTATTTTAATAATGCTTATTTCTTTTAGTTTTTTTTTATATATATTTTTTGTATCCCTAATTATCAATAGCCTCTAGGGACATCGATGCAGAGGTAACTCCCTTATTTGAACCTATGGAAGGAGAAGTTTAACTGGAAATTGCCAACAAGTAATGATTATTGACTATTCGTACTTTCTGTCAAAAGCAATTAATTGATGGATAGTTTCCATTAAAGATTGGTCAAACAAGTTTATGATTGAATTTGAGTTAGTGCAATGGCTAGAAGTGAAAAAATTATAATTCTAAGGATAATTATGTAATTTTGAAAATTTTAAACTAAAATATTAAGTAAAATATCAAAATACTTTTAATTAAACATTGAGTTCAAAATAATAATAATTATTTTTTTTTTAACTTGAGATAGTATATTTGATAACTCTTTTAGTGCATTAGAATAAATTAACAGCATAACTGAAATTCAAGAAAAATAACATTAAACTTGATTTATGGAGACAAATCGGAATCAAAGGATTTTTCTTAAGTAAGAATAAGATAGGACACATGAATTGCAATTTTAACAAAAGATTAAAAGTATACGACAAGGAAGTAAAAATGAGAGAAGAGGTTATATCATAAGTTTTTTTTTTTTTTTTTAAAGCATGATATTGGTTTGTGAAAAGTAACTAATTTTCATTGAGAATTATGAGTGTATACAAGAGAAATATTTTTCTCTCAAGATAATTTATTATATATTCAAGGTTAAGATTCGAATCTTAGACAACTTAATTAAAGAATACAAATAATTCTTACTTGTGTCAATCAATATTAGTTCATAAGTTTTCAAATTTAAATTGCAGGATCAATAATACAAAATGATAGAGAAATTAATAACAATATCGCACATAAAATACAAATAATATGTCTAAAATGAAGAAAAACATTAGAAGTTATATGTGATTGTAAAACACATATTCTATTAAACTCAAGAATAAACTTAACTATATCGTTATATCATATGTTAGACTTTAAAGGAATAACGAGAGATAAAAATGAGAATATTATAAATGATAAGGATAAAAAGATTATATGATCATACAAGAAAGGACATGATATGAATTTATTATATATATATATATATATATATATATATATATATATATATATATTAGTGTAACATTAATTGAAAAAAAACATGATTTAGTTAAAGTTGGTTGATCATGTACAAAGAAGGTCATAGGATATATCAATAAATAAAAAACTATATTATGATGAAAAGTAAGAGTGAGAGATTATTAAAGAAAAAAAACTTTGGGATAAGATATAAAGAAAAATACCTTGGTAAATCATTATTATTATTATTTTTTATCAAGTTGAATGATGCCATGAGATTCATAAAATTGACCTCAATAAGTGGGATAAGACTTTGTCGTTATTTAAAGAAAATAAATTATATTCAATTGAATAAGTAATTAAGGAAAAATAATATGCGATTAAATATATTTTCTTTGATATTTATTGAATATTGAATAAGTAAAAACTAATAAGTAAAATATCTCCTCATAATAGAATTTATTTATTTATTATTTAATATTTTTATAAAGTAGTTAGAGGATTTTCAGAGGACAGTAACATTTTTTCTTAAAGGAAGGTGGTATAACATTACTCTAACAATTAATATACTTGAAAACGAGTGTTTCTTATAGTTAACAAAAGTTACTGTTTTTTTTTTTTTTACTTACACACATCAATTAATATTTTTTAAATTTATATATAAACAAAAAATAGTAATTAAATTTTTTAAACTTAAACATAAATAAGTTTTAATTAACTTGACCTTATTTAATGTTATTATTTTAAAAAATACTCTTGATTATTATTTTCAATAAATATTATTAAAGATAGTTTAAAAAGTGAAAGTTAATTTTTTTATATAATAAATTAATAAAATTAAATAAATCTAACTAATTTCTTTAATGCAATATACATAAATTTAAGTATTTTTTGAATTGATTTAAAAAAAAAATCGGCATTTTACATGAACCAAAAAATCAGAAGCTCCTCCTGGTTGTTGGTGAGTTAATGGTGAGGGTACAGATTTTGTGGCTGGAGATGCTGAAAATGATAATCCTTTTTTTGGCATTGGATGAGAACATGGGATTATAGGTTATGGGCCTATAATCATTAGATTAGTACAACCTTTTGTGATAGGCCTTCGTGCGTGTAATAATAAAATTATAACATGAGGGCATTAACATTAATTACAAAATAAATACATGCTTTGGTTGGTACCAACCACCATGTCACTCCCATGCAAATGACATCACTTTCTTTTTCTCAACTTATTCCATAATTTTAATTTTAATCTAAATATAGATAGTTAGGTACGAAGTATTATGTAAGCAAAAAAATAATTAATCTTACATAAATTTAAAAAGCCTATTAAATGTATTTTATTTTTATAATTTCACATAAAATATACATTATATTTTTTTAAATTCTTAACTATATTTATAATAGATAGTGTTCTTGTTAAATGATGTTAACTTAATTAAAATTTATTTATATTTTTTGTTCAAAAAGTTTTAACCATTTTTTATTTATGTATAAATTCAGAGATAATATCTATTTTTTAAAAATAGTGACTAATCTTTATTGGAGTCTATAAATATATACTAAATAATGAATATTTCTTATCATAGATTTTGTTTTTCTTAACCTACTCCATCATAATTTTATATATTCTTTTAATTTTGTAATAATTTCTTAAGAATTTATTTTAAATTAATCCAATTTGACTAAAAAAATAAGTAGAGTTCGAAAAAAAAATTATTCTTTTAAGGATTAAATTTAGGCATTCTCTCTCTCTATATATATCATATTTATATTATTATAGTACACCGTATAATTAAGTAGAAGTGCTAAAAAAAAAAATATAAACAAGTAGTATGGGCATTTCTTTTCTTGGTGTTGTTTTCCTTTGACTTATCGTATATACCATCCATCATCTTTCTTTTGATCTCTGCATGACCTTACCTTACCTTTCAATCCATTTTCCTTTATCTAAAAATCTGGGGTCTCTCTTATCCTTTCTAATCCCATCATAATCACCAATAAACAACAAGAACAGCACCAGCCATGGCCTTGCAGATTGCACCTCTTTGACAAACCCAGATTCCATATGGAAACTGGAATAATCCAGGGACCTTTGGGATTTCGTTCCCTGTCTAAATTCATATTATGCACCATTTCTGGGGCCCTCACCGTGTGTTTTGCCATTGGTAATTATTTCCTTCTTATTTTATTTCCATTGTTTTCTGTCCAATGTTGTTAATTCTTTGTTTTGATAAGTGGGGCGTTCATAAAACGGTTTCTTTGCCCTAAAGTTGGAGCCTTTTGTTAGATTTGCCGTTGATTATGGTGTAATTAGCGAGGCTTGCTGTTGGGTAGAATGGAAAGTAGAAATAGAATTGGGAAAGAATCTGCCTTTTTCCTTTCCCTTTTGTTGGAGGAATAAATTGCGTGCTATAAATCACATTTATGCTCTTTTTTTGTTGGATATTTTTTGTGACCGGAATTGTTGGTAGTTGGTGTAGATACTGTACAAAGGTAGAGAATTTTAAGGGTGTAGAATGTTAAATGTTTACTTGGCCTTAAGGGTGCTTGAGTTTATGCATAAATCAAATTTATGTTTGATTGCAGCTGGGGCCCTCACAGGAGCTATAGCTGGTGCTTTAGCAGCTAAGGCTACTAAGAGTGGTCTTCTCCGGGGAGTTTCATTGGGTGCCATTGCTGGCTCCATACTCTCGGTGGAGGTTTTGGAAGCTTCACGTGCCTACTGGTGCATGGAGCAAACTGGCTCACGGGGGGCATCATCTATGGTTGGTATTCATTTTGTTATTGTTTTTCGTTGGTATCTCTGTGTAAAATGATTTGTAACTTCCAAAATGATGAGGCACAATATGGTTACCTTTTAGGTTTTATGCTTTGCACTTATTTGTGGTAGCCTGTTCATTAAGTAGCATTTAAAAGTGTGCTTTACCTTTATAGTCTTAATTCATAGTTTTAAGCCAATATTTTGACATTGAAATCCAGGCAGATTTTATAGAGGAACTTGTTCGTGGGAGGCTTGTTGAGGAGTCCCTTACACCTGCTATTTTAACTGCTTACAATTTGCAGGTAATTTTCCTTTCTCTCTTGCACCACTTTTTCCTTTTAAAAGCAATAGCTGTATGCCTCCGTGGATTAGGTGCAATATTTTAACTTAACCTTACTTGAAAAGCTTGCAAAATGCCAGCTTTCTTTTTCTCCTCCTCTCGGCTAGTTTTATCAGCAAATTCACTATTATGTAATTAGAAACGAACCACTTTTTCTTTCAATTAACCTAAAAAAAAATCTCAGTCTGATCAGCATCTGCGAAGCTCATGTAACCTATATCATTATTGAAATCTGAAATTGAAGTTAAAAAAAAATATAAATTAAACTATTTACCTTGTAAAAAAACATCAAAATATTTTAGAATGCAAATCAAAGTGTACTGAACTGCAGACATATTTGATTAATTATCCAAACAAATATAGCACACAATAAGGATAAAACAAAGATTTGACAGCTGAGAGTTTGTTTTCATAAAGGAAATCATCCACAATACATTAATCAAATCAGGATATGGTACCATGGTTAATCCTATCGTCCTTTGAAGGATTATGTGTTTTATTTATTTGAAAATTTAAAGCCAAGTTAGAAAGGAGAGGACTCTAGGTAGGACTAAGAATTTTCCAGTCAACAATTGTTTTTGGGATATTTAATTTGTTCATGATGTTGTTCACATGACATAGGACATGGTAGAGAGGATAGAATTTGAGAGAAGAAAGTGAATTTAGTCAATTTACTGAAATGTAGAAGTTGTCTACCTAATAACTATATGTGGCTTATATATTAATAGAGAGACTATTCGCCAAGTAACTGATCGCAGGTTCATCTATAAGACTATAACAAATAGATGGTCCTAACAAACCAAAATTACTATTGATGCTACTGCTACATATGCTCAGGTTATTTAATTTTTTAACAACACGTTTTACTTTTTATGTCTGCTATCAATTGCTTTTGTATGTTAATGATGTCACGTGCCTCTTTTTCTCCCCAGATTATTCTGTTTCACTCTTGTTGACTTTTGTTAATCTATGCAAAATTTATTTACATTTCAGTGATCAAAATGGTAATACCGCACCACTTTGATTTTTGTTTTTAACAAGCATGCTTTATAAAATTTAGGTTTAATTACTCTGTTGATCCTTAAATTATTTGAGAATTTTCAAGTGAGTTCTTAAACTATTTTCTTTTTTAATTGGGTTCCTAAAATAATTATTTTTTAAAAAATAGCTCACTGGGATTAGTTTTGGCAGCTTAAAACCACTAAAAAAAGACAATTTATGGTGATTTTAAAAATCCAGGGAACCCAACTAAAATTAGTTTACATGATCAAGAACTCAATTAAAAAAAATAGTTTAGGAACTTGAAAATTCTCAAATAGTTTAGGGACCAACTAATTAATCCATGTTGATTGTCTTCTACTATGTTAAAGTATATTACTTCCATATTTTTATTGTTAAGAAGTCAATTGTAGATTCTGTACTTGGACTACTTTATCTGGCAGTGTGTAGGATAAGAGAATAGCTAGTTTTTTGACGTATGATCATTCGTTTTAGTTTGAGCAGGCTGGCATCGCTAATACAGGCTATGATGAGATTCATGATATTCATGGCTTAGTGGCACCTAGAGGATTGTCAGGAGATTCATTGAAGAAGTTACCGCACCATATGATCACAAAGGATATGAAGGCAGAGAATACTTGCTGTGCAATATGTTTGCAGGTGATTATTCTTTTTTAAGATATGTGAATGTCATAATACTTGTTTTGTTACCTGCGTGAAAATGATTAAAAAGAACAAAGAATATTGATAAGGACTTTAGGAGACTCTGGAAATACTAATATTAAACCATTAGGTGTTGAATCCCGGTGCTTATCAACATTATGTGCAGAATTAACTAAGGAAGCCTTTACTTTTTCTTGCTAGCGGTATTAATGATATTTAATGACCACAAAGATGCATTTGCTTGCAATAATACTTCCCACGTCTTCAGTATCCCCCATTTGAATTTTGATGAAACTGTTGATGCAAATGATCTTAACATTGGGAAGTGAATTATACAGGACATTGAAGTAGGCGAAATTGCAAGAAGCTTACCTCGCTGTCACCATACATTTCACTTGATATGTGTGGACAAATGGCTTGTCAAGAATGATTCGTGTCCTGTCTGCAGACAGAATGTGTAACTTGTTGCCTGGGCATTTTGTGATCATCTTTACGGGCAAATGTATATGTTGTATTAATTGTTTCATTATGTACAAACTAAGATTACTATCAAGTTCTGTACAGTTGACACTGGCATTTTGTACTATTCTATAACGTAATTAAACAACACTGTTTGGTATGAAAGCCAATGCCCAAGCCCCAATAACGAATCATGTTTCGGGAGAGAAAATGAAAAGTAAATGTATCAGAGGAATGCTACTATGCTAGGAAATTGGTCATTAGATTCTATTGGGCACCATTTTAATTTAAAGTGAATTGGTCAAATATTATCTTTCAAGGGAGCAAAAAAAGAGGAATTTTCACATCAAATGCTTTATTGTAAAAGTGTGAAAATTCACGCACACGCACTCTAATTGGAATTTAAAGTGAATTGTCCATTTTTCATCTTTCAAGGGGTCCTTTCCTCGATACATGAATAAACTATAAAGACACATTTTGGATCCCGACTGGCGTAATATCGTATTGACAAGAACGAAATAAATCGGTATCAACTTTGACAAAAAAAGCATACAATGTATTTAGCTGGTTGTATTGATAGAAAGCACAACTGTTTTACAATATGGGGGGATATAACTGTCAGGTTACAAGCTGATACAGGGTCAAGGGCATTATCTTGACTTAACCTTTGTTCTGATACTCCAAAAGATTATACACAAACTACGCATCACAGCAGCAGCCTTACTTGGACTGATTTCTTATAGTTAATTCCAGAGAGAAGCAATAGCCAGTGGTGACAGCAAGCCAGGCAACATAATGGTGCCTAATAGGCCGCTAATTCATGAATACTGTCTGCCAGGTTCAAACAGAGCAAAACCAGCAATGAGAATTAGATTGAGATCATGCTCACAATCAATACAACACCTAATACATTGTGCTTTCAACTTAACACTTTTCACACAACCGAAGATATAATATCTAATAATACTGAGTAATTATCAGTCAGATACAAGTGATAATTGACTCACAAGCATAACATTATTATACATCACATTGAAACTAGCTCCTGCCTCTTAAGTAATGTCTGCCATTATTTTACTTGATTATTTCTCACATTGGCGGTCAATTTTGTTTATATTCAACCACACAATCAGAAAATTGATGTCAAAATTCAATGGAGAAACCTCTGGGGCAAAAACACAGCTTACATTGGAGCTTACAATCATGCTGGCTTCACACAGCGACTGCTTCAGGTCTTTTGCTGGTTTTAATTCCTCTTATAGCTACAAGGGAGTTGAAGCCATGAAAATTATCAAAATCACATTGAATTTCCGCACGTTACAATATATGCCAAATCACACAAAATGTTTTTTGTACCTTCAGCATAATCTTTAGCTCCAAACACAGCAGAACCAGCAACCAGTGCATTGGCTCCGGCCTCAATCACCTGCCAAACAAGATATAAAAAATTGGATCTTACAACTCAAATGGGTCAATCATATTACTGCACCATGTTAAAAGC
Source organism: Cajanus cajan (assembly GCF_000230855.2). Taxonomy (NCBI): domain Eukaryota; kingdom Viridiplantae; phylum Streptophyta; class Magnoliopsida; order Fabales; family Fabaceae; genus Cajanus; species Cajanus cajan. Next base: position 59,981,013 of record NC_138521.1, on the reverse strand, counting down.
ATATTCTAATTTAATGAATAAACAATAATGTGCTTCCCCCTCGTTATTTATCTGTAATTCCTTGTTCTATCCAAAAAATGGAGCACTTAGCCAAAGTACAGTGGTAAGTATAAAGTTGAAATGCATGATAAGATACACGTTCCATATTAGTCGTTTCCCAATATTCCCAATATTTTTATGTTGAGTTCATCCTTTCAAAAAAGGCAATCACCGAGTATAATCAGAATATATGCTGAGATGAGCATGTACAAGATTTGTTACAGATCATTCTAAATAATAATTGGATGGAAGACAATATGATTGTATATGGCACCTTGTAAGCATTTGCTGGACCAACTCCACCATCTACTTCAATCCATGGGTTCACTCCCTGAAGAAAGAGAGAGAGAGAATGCAGATAAAGACATGTAAGACATAAAGGTTGGGGAAAAAACAAAAATAATAGACACATACAAATGCAATCATGGTACCTTCTCCGCGCACAATCTTCTCAAATCAGAAATTTTCTTTACTTGACTCTCAATAAAACTCTGGCCACCAAATCCAGGGTTTACGGACATAATTAAGACCAAATCAACCACTGCCAACACCATAACAAGATTAAGAACCTTTATTCTCAAACTATGAAAACAACTTTTAGACATGTAATTCAATAGATCTCAATATGCTGTGAAAGAAGTTGATTCATTCTCTTTTACTTCCCTTAATGAGATAAAAAATGCCCATGCATTTCTCATGAATAATTAAAATAAATAAAGACCAAAAAAAATAAATTTTACTCCTATACTTTGTTAATTTATTTTAGCACTAAAGTTTTAAAACAATAAATTATCCCTTCGACTTTCCCTTGTAAAAAATTTCCAGCTCAGATGCACACCAAATTTGACAATAAGCTAATTAGAAAACTGTGTAGAACTATATTAATATTAGCAGAATGAAAGCTCAAACTACTTAAAGATCAAAGCAGAAAATATTCTTGATCTTTCAAATTTTGTTGCCTTTCATGGAATATTCAGTGGATTAAAACATGAAAATAAGAAAAAAAAAGTCATGCTTTAAATTACAAAAAAAAAGCGTCAAGTGTAATTCACCCAAAAACTAAAATAGTATGTGTGAATTCTAGATTTGAAAGTAAACTGTAAGTGTGTAACAACCTTAATCGTAGAACTAATATGTCCCATGTTGCTATTAAACTTGCTGATAAATCTGTCTTCTGTTTATAAATTATAACTTCTTTTACATTGTCAAAACACAGGCAAAGTTTCCTTTTCTGTACCTACAATAGCTCAAAATATACTCTTCTATTAAAAAATAATTAATGCAATGAAGTAACAACACACTTATTAAACTGGTAGCTTTGGTGACTTCTATTCTAAACAACCAACTCCAAAGTAGGCCAGTATTGGTCCATGGTTTAGAAAGCCATATAAAGCATACTGGGAACCAAAGTCATAAATAGGATCATTAATGTTCTTATTGTATAATGAAAAGAAAAGGAAACAGAAAAGGGGAGCAAAAATGGCTCACCATCAAGGATATATTCTATTGCAGTTAAGGGGGTAGCAGGGTTTAAGACAACACCAGCCTTAGCTCCCAGACTTTTCACCTGAATCAAGAGAACATAGTCAGATACATAAGCTGAAAATTAAAACAGGAGTGGGAAAATATTTTCCAAGGAATAATCTATACTGTCAAGTTTCCTAGATGGCTTTTTAACATTTTCACTTATAACATCTGTGATTCTGAAAGAAAGCAACCAAATCTGAAATGAATATACTCAAAAGTAAGGCCTCAAATTTGATACAATGGTGCAAACATAGATTCAGACAAAGGAAAACTTCTGATATGGTATTACTGTATAAGGCTTCTAAACTCTATTTATTTATCTAGACACTTAAATGACTTGAAGAGGTAAAGCATACCTCATAAGTAATAAGAAGTACGCAACTTCATATAGCTCTAGCCATCTAGAAAAAGAGACCAATGCCTTCTACTGCACTTTACGATAACCTAAATAATAGGTGATTACTAACCCAAACCAACCAAGAAAATGATAAAAAAAAAAGAAGAGAGATGTAAAACAATTTTAGCATCACATGTCCCAAGAAAAATTTGTGAGGACATGTAACCGCAAAAAGAATTTCACCATTTTGAAAAGAAAAAAAAGTTTTAGAAAATGCTAAATTCATTCTAAGGTCAATCCTGGTTTAAGAAATTCCTGTATATGACATTCAGCTTTAGCCTTTAGTATTTGGCATTCATGTTTCTTCAAAGAGTTATAAACACTTCAAAGCTCATATGAGTCATGAAAAAGTATGCCAATATTATGAATATAACAATTTAGTCATGCAAGTTGATACCTTAAATACCACAAGAAATTGCAATGGTCATTTTTTTAGCCAGTCCTCAGACTGCTTTGTTAATGCTCTTCAATCCATACACATAATGAAGTATAGATATCCTTAATAATGTCAGTAACCCAGACATTCCTTCACTGTTATTAAAATCCTGGACTTTCATTTCAGCGTCAGTACTATATGTAATGATTACTGTGTCCTTGATAATAAGATTCTCAAATTGTATGTGATAATTATACACTAGGTTAAACATATGCCTGGACCCTTCAACTTTTTTTATTTTACAGTTTGATCAAAGTGGGGTTCCCTTGATGTCAAGGTTCAGGTGCAGCAATTTTGTTCAAGAGTTGGACAGTTCAAGAGGAAACCTTACTTGATTAACTGTACGATGCAAATGGATGGTGGAAGATTGTTCACAGTGAACACTGACAATATCAGCTCCTGCCTTGATAAAATCTGGCACCCTTTGTTCAGGCTCTACAATCATCTGCAGTGTTTCAACAAAACTCAGAGAAGTACTTAGATTCAATATCAACCTAATTTAGTATATGTAAAAAGATTAATACCAGGTGTACATCCAAAGGAAGATCAGTCACAGGACGCAATGCATCAACCACAAGAGGTCCAATTGTAATATTTGGAACAAAGCGACCATCCATTACATCAACATGAATCCAATCACAACCAGCCAACTCGACAGCTTTCACCTAGACAAGATAACCCACAAACTCAAATAATCATGATTGCTGACAATTAAAAAACATGTTAATAGTGACTTCAAAACAAAAAAGACAGATTTAATACCAATTAGCAAACTTGGTAAAATGATTATGAAATATTGTACATTGTAAACAATTTGGATTTTGGACAAAAGCCAAGAAAAGCATTTGAAACTGAAATGCTGATTACAGAAAGTAAAGCATGTTATAGAACCTGCTCTCCCAATTTTGAAAAGTTAGCAGAAAGAATGGATGGAGAAACAATGATATCGCTTTTTGAAAACTTGTCAACACGAGATGAAGCCTTCACCGTGGTTGAAAATTTCCTCCTGAATTCACAAAGTAAACAAAAGAACATTAAAGTAGACTATATCACCTTTCAAATAGCCCAAGGCACAAGCCATATCTAACAAAATATACATGCACTGGATTCCGCATAAATATGAGCCGATCACACGAAAAGTAGTTTTAGAAGCCCACAAACAAACACCTGAAAGTGTTGTCTCATAGAATGAAGCTGTGAAGCTAACATTTTTTAGCCTATGAAACCTCGTGAACATATAAAATCTGACAGCAAGGATGCAAATAAACAGAACCATCCATGTTCAAAATCAACATAACAATTAGTCACAGTCTTCCCAGATGAAGATAACATGTACTAAAACCAGGTTACGAAGGAGACAATGCATGCATTATGGCCTAATTGGAACAATTTATCTGACTGGAAAGTACCGAAAGGTTGTTCTTTTCTTTTAATTTGAACAAAAGAAAATGTCCACAGACAACCCAGTATGACATAAAGGGGTCCCAGTGAATGGATTTGACTTCCAATCGAAAACACGAGTGAAATTCATGATTCGGGTCTGAATTGGTACCTGGAGAAAGTGAGAGAAGGAGGGTGGAGAAGGGAGGTTTTGCGAAGGTAGAATCCATTAATTTGGGATTGGAGGGTGGATGAGCACAAGGAAGAAGTTGCAGCCATGTTCTTCTTCGCCTTCAATTGAATCGTATGGGTTCACAAGTGTGTAAAATGTGGTGTGGTGTGAATTAACTTGGTTTTGTGATATGAAAATTGGAAAAGTAGGTGGCTGACACGTGTAGTGTTGGTGGGGGATGTGCTTATCTGCAACGGTTGGCGCTCTGCCTCTCAGTCTCACATACCAGACAGCTGCAACTGCAAGGACGTTTTTGCCTTCAATCGCTAATTACCTGTTAGGCTGTTACATCACCTATGTCTATCTCCATGTTTTCAGAAACCCAATCTTTCTAATAAATTTACTCAAACTTTTTTTTTTAATAAATTACGAATCACGACATTTATTTAATCAAAATGAATGATTCATAAAATTTATCAATTTTAAAATATTTTCACTAATTAAACAAAATATTGTTAATATTTTTATGTAGGAGTTTAATAATGATACACTGTATAAAACAAATTTATATATCCAATCATAAGTCATTATACATGATAAGCTTATTAATATTTGCATTATTTTTCTTAAAAATCATTTAAATTCTGAATTTTTATTTTTATTAGTTGAATGTGAAAAGTTTTAACTCACAATGCATGTTCATTAAATTTTGGATGTAATTATTATTATGTCCTAGTATAATTTCTATATAAAAGGTATTCAATAAAGAATTTGATATATATATATATATATATATATATATGATTAAAATCTTGGATTTAAGTTTTATGAATGATAAATTAGTTATCAAAGTAAAAAAAAATATTTTATACTAATAATTTAATTATAAAAAAAAGGTTTAAGTGTATTTTATAACTTCAAACTTTCACTTTCTATCGAATTTCATTCTTAGTAATTTTGCTCTTAAATTATACTTTTAAGATTTGAAACTATGGCAACTTGTGTCCTCGATAAGTTATTCATCAAAATACTAGCGAAGTGTTAATGTGACATATATGACAAAATTAGGGGTGGGCAAAAAAAACTGAACTGAACTGAACTGGTGGTGAACTGTACTATAAAAAACTGAACTGTTTGTAAAAAAAACTGAACTGAACTGTTTAAAAAAAATTGAACTGAACTGAACTGTTGTAAAGTTGAACTGTACTGAACTATAAAAACTGAACTAAATTATAAAAATTGAACTATTTTTATAAAAAAAATAAAAATTAAATGTGTTTAACATGTTATGTCTTAATAGATTAACTCGATAGTTTAATAACCAAAATTTTAGAAAAAAAGTGATTTGAAAAAAAATTGTATCAATTTTGTTGAACTTAACAGATCAATTGAGCTACGTTGAACTACTTATTTTTAGACTTAAAATTCACTGAGTTTGTTTGACTTAATTTTATATTTTTTTTCCTTTGAAAAATTTAAATAAAATGGAAAATAAAGTAAAGTTGACAAATGTGTCCTATTTTGATAGATAAATGAGTCAAAATTGTTCAATTCAAAATATCATAATAGTTTAGTGCAGTTTAAATTGCAGTTCAGTTCAAGTTTTTATAGTATAGTTCAGTTCAGTTCAATGACACAAAAGAATAGTTCAGTTCAGTTCGTCTGAACTAATATTTAGTTTAGTTCAGTTCATATGAACTACTTTTAAGTTCAGTATAGTTTTTATAAGTTCAGTTCAGTTCAGTTCAGTTCGTTTTGCCCACCCCTAGACAAAATGACACATTGTCAAAATCTTATGGTGTGTTTGGATGAGGAATTTTACAAATTCAAGAAATTTTAAATTCTTGGTATTTGAATTACTTTGATTTCAATTTCTATCATTTTTAAAATATTTTGTTTGGATAAGTCAATTCAAATTTCTCAAATTTTAAATTGTTAGGTTGGATATGATAATTTGATTCTATCATGATAAAATTGATTTTAAAAATATATTTATATGTTAAGATTTTTAAATTAAATTTTATAAAAACAAATATTTGCTAATTTTTAAATATTTAATAATTTTAAAAATTAATATTAGATAATATTTAATAATTTTAAAAATATTTTTGAATATTCAATAATTAAAAACATGAAGAGATAAGAGATAAGATAAAATATATAAGTGAAATAAGAAGAAAAAAATATGAGGAATTTCAAATTCTTACTCTTTTGGGAGAATTTGAAATTCTACTATTTCAAGGAATTTCACAAATGCTTGAATTTCAAATTCCTTATAAATTCCTCATCCAAACAAGGTATTTCACCTCAAAGAATTTAAAATTCTTCAAATAAATGAATTACTCCATTTAAATTCTCCATCCAAACACACTATTAAAGTTTAATAGTATAATTTATGAGAAAAATTGTTCAGAGAAAAGTTTGCTCAAACAATATACATATCAAACACAAAATGCAATTATTATTTGTGACTATTTTATTTTATTTTAAATAAAGTTACATCACTCCCCAAAAATTATTATAAAAACCATACTAAACATATCATATAAACACTCTATTAGTATTTTAATAAACAATACTAAAATAACAAAATTTAGAGAGATAATTCATGAAAAATAAATTATTGAGAACAAAATTAAGAAAAACAAAAGTTTAGAGATGAAAATTACAATTAAGAAAAAAAATACTAAAAGGTAAATATTATTCATACAAAACAGTTTTTGTCAAATACTGCATAGCCTTGTTTTTTTTTTGTCAAAAAATCTTATTTTATACTATATTTTAATTTTATTAAAATATATTACTAAAAATATCTTTTATTATGTGAGTAAACACTAATTTTTTTAATTCAACATTCTTTCCTATGAGGTGGAGTAGAAGAAACAATAAAATTGCTTGGGTGAGATGGGAAACAGTTTGTCTACCAAAGGAGAAGGGTGATTTGGGAGTGGAGAATCTAGAAATATTTAACCCCAACTTATCGGCAAAGTGGAAATGGAAATATCCCAATGATAAAAATGCAGCTTGGTACAAAATACTTAACCAAAGATATGGGTCATTGAACAAGGATACCACCTCAAAAAATAGGAACTACAAATCAACATCATGGTGGTGGTCGAACTCAACCAAATTAGAAAGTTAGCCTAATATTACTCCAATGCGGCTCTCTAGCAATGTGAGAAGGAAAGTGAGAAATGGAGAAAAAAATTAAGTTTTGGCATGACACTTGGTTAGGGTCTATTTCTCTCAATGATGCATTTCCAAGACTTTTCCTTTTGTCTCAAAATAAGGATGTAAATATTGCAAAATTAGGGAGTGGGCAGAAAATATTTGAAAGTGAAGATGGTCATTAAGAAAAGAGATTTTCATTTGGGAGAAAAAATTACCATTCAATTAATAAGCAAGGACAAAACTATATACTAGGTAAGGATATGGAAAACAACAAGACTTTTACAACAAAATCAGCATATAATTTTATTGTCAATCAGGTGCAATCTCCACAAATTTACACTAATAGTTCAATAAAGTTTAAAAAGTTGTAGAGATATCTAATATTAAATAAAATAAAGGCTTTTTCTTAGAGATCATGATTGAATAGATTATCAATAATAAAAAAAAAACTTTATTCAATATATAAGTGTTGAATGATGCAAGTCTCACATTATAAAAACTTTATTCAATATATGTGTTGAATGATGCAAGTCTCACATTATATTCTTTCTGTGAATAACAAGATAAATCAATCATTTATTTTTTTTTAACTATTTAGTGTCTATGCGAATTTGAATATATATATATATATGATGGGCTAGTTTTAATGTTGTTCTAACACACATTAGTATGGAACACTTTACTCAACATGACAGGATAATTAGAGGCAGAAAAGGAAAACAATATTTGGTCTTTAATTTGGCATGCGGTGACATGGTCCATGTGGTTATTGCGTAACAAAATTGTTTTTTCTCAAGATCGTTTGTTTTTATTAAGTTGCTGGATTTTATCAAGGTGCAATCCTAGTCGTGAATAATTGCTTTCATTGGTAGAAACTCTTTCTTTTTTAGAATGGTGCAACAATAGCTATGTAAAATAACTCTCCACACTATTTTTTTATAAGAAACATCCATATCCCGGTGATGATGGGAGTAGTCCTTTTTAGATGTCTGCTTTTAAAGGGTGTAATATTAAAACGAGGTCCATATGATAAAATTATAGTTAAGGAATTTTTGCAGGGATATAATTGTATCAAGTAGATAATTAAGACATGAGTTCAACTAGACAACATTCCTTTTGTTTTACACAATTTTCTTGATAAGGAACAATTGTTTTTCACCGTATGTTTTTATTTAGGAAAATGTTGTATCCTCTAAATCTTAAACACCAAAAAAATCCTTCGACCTTTTAAACTTGAATATTCTGTCAATTAATTTAAAATAAAAATAATAGGGATATACACCTTCTAAGTAAATACACCTTCATGATAAACATTTTCTCTTTCCCTAGCCACTTTCTCACTCGATCGTCGGAGTGACACGTATTGGTCAATGAATGTGTCTTGCGTATCACTTTTACTGTAATCTATCTGTAATCTGTAGATATAGTTACGCGTCCAAAAGATACATCAAGCTTATTACTTTTATAATAATTTATTTGAAAGTGATTTTTATACCGTCAGGAAAAGATAATTATACGTTTATTTATTTATTTATTTTTTAAAATGAAAAATGGGTTGAGGTTGTCAATTGACAATTGCCATGAATACGGTTGGCAAGGTAACTCAAAACAACGTAAAAGGGTGCCACCGACAGTCCATTTGAATATTCATCATGGATAATGGATTTGACATTTAATATTAGCTTTTGAGAGACACTAAGATTATTATGACAACGTTATTAAATTATAGTAAGAAAACAAATGAATGTTTATGTGGATCGCATCTTGGTGCGGCTAAACCAAACCACACCAACTTCACTGTGCTAGCAATTGTTGTGTTGTGGAGGGATGATGAAGAAACTCTCACTCTCACCCTCCCATTTGGATACTAAATGTGCCTTCACTATCTCTTTGATGCGCTTGATGGGTTTCTTCGTCGCTTCTTTCGTCCTCTGCTCTGTAATTTTCTCACTCTCCATTGTTCTTCGAGACCCTCCTTCAGATGCAGCTCTTCGCGAACCTTCCTCACTCACGCCTCTCTTTCAAATCACACAAACTCAACAAGGTGGCTACCCATTTCCTCTTTTTTCAACTTACCCTGTCCTTATTATTCATGTTACTCACTGAGTCATTATGAATGAGATGTTAATTGATAGATCAACATGTTCATACATTGTTCTCTTCAATTGTCCTTTTCCCAAACAATATGTTGCTCTTTTTTATGCATTTCTTGGTTTTTTACTTTTGTTTCATCAAATATTTGCACTGCATTTTGCACATGAGTTAGGTAGTTAAAGTGTTAACCAATACTTGCCTCAAGCCATAACTCAATCCTACAAAACTAACAGCAACTAAATCTTACAAAATTAACTTATAAGGTAGACATTGCTACTCGGTACTCACTTATATACTTTATTTTATGAGACTTGAGTTTTCCGATACACCCAATCACATCACGCCTAAGGCCTAACAGTAACATTGTGAGCTTGATGAGTGGATATATCATATGCAGAGATTCTTTTCGATGAATCTCTAATACCATTTTAGAACATGGGTTTGAATCCAAATATCTAACTTAATCTATAAAATTGACTTGTAAAATGATGATTATCCTTTATTTATATACTCTCTTTCCTAAGACTTGAGTTTTTCTTGATAAAGATTGAGTTCCTAAATGATAATTTTTTAGAATTTTTGTGTATTTTAGAGACTCATTGTGAAGTTATAAAATTTCATCTTCTCTGACTTGTAGATTTGGACAATGATGCCTCTGATTCTGATGAGTTGCCAAAATCAAAAGATGCACTGCTTGGTGGCCTTCTATCTGCTGGATTTGATGAAAAATCTTGTCTCAGCAGGTATCAGTCAGCCTTGTATCACAAAGAGCTATCAGGAAAGCCTTCTTCTTATCTCATTTCTAGGTTAAGAAAATATGAAGCTCAACACAAAGAATGCGGACCTTATACTGAATCATATAACAAAACAGTGGAAGAACTCAGGTCTGGTAAATTTACCGAGTCCTCAGCTTGTAAATATGTTGTATGGATTTCATTTAGTGGGTTAGGGAATAGGATTTTGACCTTAATTTCTGCGTTTCTTTATGCTCTCCTCACAAACCGTGTTCTATTGGTTGACCCTGGTGTGGATATGATTGATCTCTTTTGTGAGCCGTTTCCAGATACTTCCTGGTTTCTCCCTGCTGATTTTCCTCTTAATGCTCAATTTAATAATTTCAGCCAGAAATCTGATCAATGTTATGGGAAAATGCTGAAAAGTAATTCAGTTACAAATTCCACTGCTTCATCTTTTGTCTACCTTCATATACTCCATGATTACGATGATCATGATAAGCTTTTCTTCTGCGATGAAGAGCAACATTTCCTCCAGAAAGTGCCTTGGCTAATGATGAAATCAGATAATTATTTTATTCCATCTTTATTCTTAATGCCGTCTTTTGAGCAGGAACTCAATGATCTCTTTCCAAATAAGGAAACAGTTTTCCATTTCTTGGGTAGGTATCTGCTCCACCCCACAAACAGTGTGTGGGGACTTGTTGACAGATACTATCAAGCTTATTTAGCTAAAGTTGATGAAAGAGTGGGCATACAAATTAGAGTGTTTGACACGGATCCTGGTCCATTTCAACATGTGTTGGATCAGATCTTAGCTTGTGCTTTGAAGGAGAAACTTTTGCCTGATGTTAATCACCAGCAAGATACTATCAATTCATCTGAAATTCCCAAGACAAAAGCAGTATTGATGACATCCTTAAACTCTGGTTATTTTGAAAAGGTTAGAGACATGTATTGGGAATATCCTACAGTTACAGGAGAAGTGGTTGGCGTTTACCAGCCGAGCCATGAAGGATATCAACAAACACAGAAGCAGATGCACAACCAAAAAGCTTGGGCAGAAATGTATCTCTTAAGCTTAACTGATGTGTTGGTTACTAGCTCATGGTCTACTTTTGGCTACGTTGCTCAGGGGCTTGGAGGTTTAAAACCATGGATTCTGTACAAACCTGAGAATCGAACTGCTCCGGATCCTCCCTGTCGACGTGCCATGTCAATGGAGCCATGTTTCCATGCTCCTCCCTTCTATGACTGCAAGGCCAAGAGAGGAACTGACACAGGTGAACTTGTTCCATACGTTAGGCATTGCGAAGATATGAGCTGGGGCCTTAAGCTTGTAGACAGTTATAGTTATAAGTAGTTGTGACCAATGCATTGTATGCTATTGTTAAAACTCGGGTACGAAGTGTTGCAATTTTGTTGTAAAATAGAATGAGTTATTTATGTTAGATGTGTATCAGTGTATGCAGTTTTCTCCCAGAGAACCATGGTGTTATTAGCTTTACCTTTTTACGGCTATTGAATGCATAGAAATGAATTCGATTACCAGGTTTAAGAAATTCGCATTACATTTAGTTAAAGTCCTTATAAGACTAACTTGGAGTAAACCCCTAAATTAGATCTCGAGATTATGAGTTAAATCTGAGAATTTTTAGACCTTTTTGGTGCAAAACAACGGTGAATTAAAAATTAAAATGACTGATGTTTTGCGAAGTCATGGAGAGTTTGTAAAGTCTCAAGGATTAAAACATCTCACTTGTACTAATTTAAGGACTAGTTTAAGGGTTTATTCCATGAACTTGACTTGAAATTTTGTTTTTCTTTTAAAAGGCACAAAGCATAATAAAAGCATCAATGTTCCTGTCACTGATATTCCAGTATTTGTAAATTCAGTTTTAGGGAAAAAGAGAAGTAATGTTCCCTTACAACCACATGTCTGTCTATTTATTCACTAATCTTTCAGAAAGTTGGTCTCAACTGGTATTAGACTAACATTTGGACCTGCTATGAATGACAAACCAATTCCAAAGAGGCACAAGAAGACCAATGTCATTTTTAACGTCTTCGATTATTGTTTGTCTATTTTCCTATTCCAAATGCAGTAAAACCATTCATGACTAGGCATATTTTGTTCTCACTTTTCACATATAACCTTTAAAATCTCAGAAGTATTAGTAACAACATAAATCTGGCAAACATGACGTATATATTATAAACCGCATTCTGATAGGGGAAGGAAGCAACATCCAAGCATTTAACCAAATAACAATTTAGAAAAGAATCAAGAACAAACACCCATAGTGTTGCATTCTTTTTGTCCATAAGAAAAATATCACCTCTTAAAGATTTGTCTTGTCCCATGTTGGATGATAGTGTTCACTTCGTGGGCTTGAATTTAAGCCCAACATTTGACCTTTCCAAATGGGCCATTTTAAAAATAGATCTATCAAATCATTAACAAGTTAACACTATGTTTTTCCCATCGGTTGACATTGGATCACCAGATTCATACCACTGAGTTAGTGGAAAAATACATACCATAATGGAAGAGTAACGGAGAATCAAATTCAACATTAAGGGTCGCAATCAACGAAGAATATATCTTAGTCTTAAGTGTTTGCAAAAAGGTTGAGAAAACACAAAGTTAGGAGGCACATCTCCATCCTATCAAATTCGAATCATTTCCAATCCAAGTCAAAGAGATTAGAAGAGCAGCTTTTGGAAATTGCCAAGAAAATAAGCAATTGTGTAAATTTTCACGCGTGTTTTCTTATTGCATTCCAATTAATCAACGTTTTTTTTTTCTTTTTGGTAAAATAGAGGGGATTATCAACGTGTTTAAACTCCAAAATTAAATATGAAATCATCCACGTATTGGAGAAAGCTTCTGTTCCTCTTCACAAAATCTAATCACCCATTAAAACTATTTCCCACTTTGTTTACACGTGTGTCAATAATGAAAACAACATGTATGGTTGTACTCTCTTCAGATATTTGGTAAATTAAAAGTCAATTACCATTGTCTTCACTGGTAGTTTTTTCTATCATTTTTCTTTATAAAAAAAATGTCAAAGTTTAGAAATTTGTTAAAGGATAAGTTTGGATTGCAATTATGTGTGTACTGTGACAAAAGTTAAGCACTTTATTTTATATCATGAGAAAATCATATTTATTTAGACCGGCGGGGACTTATTATGCTTTACCTTTTTAATATGGGATTTTCCACTCTAGTTTTTATTTTTATTTTTATATGTAAATACTTAAATATTATTATTTAGTGTTTTGCATACAACTTCATAATTTTTTTTAATATATATCTCTAGCACATTTTTCATTCGCTTGAAACTGAATGGAGAAAAATCATGAGGTGATTATTTGAAATCTAAATAAACTACAGAGAGAAAATAAAGTATCTTAAATGAACAGAGAGTAAAGTAATTCCGAATCAAATTAACTAAAGGAGATAAACTGTGATTTATTCATATAAAAATTTATGTAGAACTAGAACAATTTATAATTTCAAGGGTGATGGTTTTAAGGTTGAGATAATGTCTTCTTCTTTTTTTTTTTTTACTCACTTTTTTCTTCTTCTTTTGAAAGCTTTGAAAGTACCACCCTGGCACCACTGCCTAAATCCGCTTTAGCACATTGAAATTCGAAAATTTGAGGTTATGATAATAATGATATCCATATGATGATGTAGATGGAACCAATTCTGTAAACGTTGACCTTCTTAGTTTAGTGCCCTAGTGTAGTAAAGTTGAAACATTTAGGCTTAATTTACCGGACTATGAAAAAACATAAGCATATGAAATTGTTACCATTTATTTGTGATGAATAATCACATCTAAAAAGAGTCCACAGACCAGTCACTATTTCCCTTCCGAAACAAAAGTCCAACATGCAATTGAATCCAAGTCCCAATTGGATTTCCCCAAGGTGTGGTTGTAACTTATATCATGTTAATTTTCTAGATCAAAACACCATTCTCCAAAACTTTTCCCTTCACCCGTTTCATATAGGGTAATCTCACTTTTTCTCGAAGCCAATTATATGCCTCCATATTGCCATTGACATGATGAGGTGATGGACTAGGATGAATGCGTATCACTTTGTTGAATGATATCACATTTAATAATACTTTCATTTATTCATAAAAAGGAATGTATTAACTAACCATACAATTTCTTATTGCAGCAAAATGGACATTTGTTTCCAAATGTCTCGTTCTTGCACCACCCTGCAATCATTTTGGGCCATGGAAACGAGGATAAGACTGACCTTTCCCACTTTTGGTTTGGATTAAGCTTCATTTTACTTTGCACAATGAAATCTCCGTGGATATCTCGATTTCTGTTCATCGTTTGTATCTTTCTTTTTTATAATATTTCCTCACTTACTTTATTTGGATATAATATTGGAAGTATTTGTATAACTGACCCCATTAAGTGGCCTCAAGGGTGTGAAATAATTGACATTACCTAATTATAGTAGGAATCAACATTGTGATTAGCCAAGCATGATAATGACACGTGGCAAAAATTATCTCATACACGTCATTTCCTATGGCCCTTTATTCCTCAACTTCTCATTTTTTCCATTGCTTTTAATTGCTCATTTATTTTACTTTATTCACATATGTATATATGTGAATCCGATGATTAAATAAAGGAGGATTCATCATTTTATCACTTTACAATAGTAAAAAATTATTAAAAAAAATCATATGCAAAATTATTACTCCATCCGAATTGAAATATAAGTAAAGAAACATGAATGATGAACTAAAATATATACAATCTTAAATGATTTTATTCTGTTTAATTATACAAAATATAACATGTCTTTTATTTAATAGAAATCTTATTTTTAGTGAGATTTTTTATTCTTGATATAAGTTTTAATAAAAAGGTAATATAAGAAGAAAAAAAATATTTTTAATTAAAATTTGTAAAACTAAATAATGTTGACAAGTATTCTTACTTAACATATAAATTAATCAATTTTGTACATGGTTAATTTTTTTTTCTTATCTTTTCATATCTATTTTTTAAAACTGAAAATGTTTAATTATGAATACGTGGCTTTTGAATATTTGTCCGAGTTCTTATGGAGAGAACAATGATTGGGGGCTGAGTGGGCCATGAAGACCAGAATCACAATAATGGAAATGGATTTTTTCCTTTTGGATGTTTGGGAGGGCACACTGCCACACGGAAGAAAGTTATGTGCACTTTTTTTTTTAAATGCTAGATCCTCCAAACATAATTATCCGAAAAATTAATCGATTATGAATATTATGTATTAAATTTTTTAACAAATTTCACTTTATTATTTATTCGGAGGATAATTCAAACGTTTTTTTAGGATGTATAGTATCATTCTTTTTTTTTTTTATTTAAATCATGATATTATATGAAATATTTATTATCAAAGTAATGATTAATCTTTAACAATGACTGTGATTACAAATAAAGTAAGTATTATTCTTTTAAATTTAACAAAATTTATTTCTCAAGATTTAAAGTTATGTATACTCTAAAAAATATAATAAGTAAATGGCTTAATCATATATTCAAAAAATTGTTAGTATGTTTAGTACTAGATTTGGTTCATTTAAATAACATCTCATATTCTACTTTTGTGTAGAAAAAACATAATTAGGATGGGAAATCTCGTTAAAAATGATTAAGATTCTTGACAGAAATTAATTATAGATAAAATTAATAAATATTTGGTACTAATAATATAATTATAAAAAATATCTAAATTGAATTTAAAAATGATAAAATTCCAAACATAAAAATATTATTTCCTATGTATTAAAAATAACAAATTAAAAAATCAACACACTAATTTTAGACGGAAAAGTTATCATAGTTAGAATATTTGACGAGAAATGGGTCACCTGAAACTATCATATTCACATTCGTTTAACGTTCTACTTGAGAAAATACTCTTAACATAAAATTATTTGAGAGTATCATTTTAGATTTAAAAATTTGCTAATTCTTTAAAATTTAATTCAATTGTTCAACAACATCTAATTAAAATTCTATTACCATTAAATTTTGATAAATAAAGTTTTGATTTAACCTAAATATTATTAAACTTTGACTAACTGTTAAATGAATGATAGTGTTTATTATGGAGATTTTAACATGTAGTTATTTGGTGATCATAAAAATATCATTTCCTATTTACTGTTTTAAGTATAAAAAAAATTATATATTTTTTATTCAAACTATGTGGTAATATATACTATTGCAATCTTTTATATAATTTAACAACACTAAAGTAGTAGTAATTAGGATAGCTATATAAATTTGATACTTATTATTGTGATTGTATACTAAAACAATATAATTCATGTTTTTTTTTTGATGGGATAATTGTTATTTTATTAATTACATGACATACAAAAAGTATTATTATAGGTACAATATATATAGATATATGTCTATTTAACATATAGTTACACATAATTTTAGTGTTGATTTTGAATGAGATTTAATAACATATTTTGTATGTCACTATAGTCTATACCCATACTTTTTAATAATATAACAACATATATTATAGTTATTGTATGGGTAAAAATAATTTTTAATAACATATATAGTATCACTATAAGGTGTGTGTTACTGTATGATAATTTTGTTGTAATGCCTCCATTGTTTTCCTTAACTTAATTATCATTTAAATGAATTATTATTATTATTATTATTATTATTATACTTTTACATAGATTAGATATATATCTTTGATATGAAAGTAAATAAAATTAGTGGTGACTAGAAAAGATTTGTTTAAAATATTTAGCAGTTGAGTGAAGTAATGATAAATATTGAGGAGCAGCCAAGGGTGAACGCAGCCTAACTTTGTCCTTAGAGTGACCTCATCAGACTGCCACTGCCATATATCGTTAAGGTGCCAACGGAAACTCACTACCTAAATCACATCTTCTTCCTTCATCCCGGGAGTTTTAAAAACTAAAATAATCAAAATCCATATATATAACTACCGCCCAATAAATTAAACTCAAGTATGATTGATGGGAGACAAAAAAAAGGATTAAATTTAATTACACTTTTATACCTGTGGTAAGTGGTTGATGCACCTTTTTAATAAAAATCACAAGTTCACTTTATATATATTAATTACGTTTGTATTAAATATAAATGTATGTTATTGAGATGAATTTTTAATTTTGATTCATAAAAGACACTAACCATAATTATGAAACTGTACTTAAGGCTTGTAAAAAAATTGCACTTTAAATACTTTGAACCTAAGATAGTTTCCTCAAGAATGCTATCTCAAACAAGACTCCACCTCCATCACTCGATTATATCAAAAAAGTCAGAGATATAAAACAAGTATAAATTTGAGATTTGAAAAAATGAGGGTTAAATATTCGTGTACAAGAGTAAAATGTATTGTACACACTAACAAATCATTTATTGAAGTAGTAGTTCCATTAAATAATGTGTATTATGTATGAATAATATGATTAAGAAAGAAAAACACGTGGAAAATAATGTGACACTTTGAGAGGACCTGGCACATGCACCAGAGCGCCACGTGTTGGATGATTTCCTCTCGTTGTTTAGTTTCGATGTTACTCAAATTACTCTGGTTGAAAGCGAAAGTTTCACCTTTAACAACCTAATCATAATTTAATACTCCAATTTTGAAACCCGAAATGCTCCTAGGCCATAGCTCACTAAAGCGATGATGATAAGGTAGTTGGAGTTTCTAAACTTATACCACAATTACACCAATCAGAGGAAAGAGTCACAAATATTATATACGTCCTCCAAAGTTAATTTTTTATTTCAATCTCATTCCCACAGTAAAATATACTAAATAAACATAAACACCTCATAGCCCATTAGAAGAGGACCTAAAAATTTTCAGAAAAGATAACGGAGTTGGATTGGTGTCATAATATCATGAAGAAAATGAAATATTAACAGTGAGTTTTTTCTTTATTGTGTTTATTCGCCATCAAACTAAGTGAGTTGAGCGAAAAATTATAAAAAGACAAATTGCCGGTGTTTTCATACAGTTAGGATCGAGACGTGAAGGACTCAAATTGGTGGACTTTTGAGAGGATTTTTATCATGTGCCATAAATATGACCACCACATGGTTCAAATGAGATACGTATATTGTATTTTTGGACAAAATAAGAAAAGAAGATCAATGCTCTCATGTCATGCCATTACAGCTTCAAAACGGAATTCATATCATGAAATGAGAAATGGATGATTTGACAATGAATGAAACTATAAATGATCACAAATACAGACAATCGTTCCTGATTCAGTAAAAGAAATCACACCCAAAATAAGGATTTTTTTAATATTTATTTTTCATATATAGCTTACAAAAAAAATCGAATAATGGTATTTGACTATAGCTCAAGAACATCAAATAAATATAAAGTATCAGATTAAAAGGTAATATATTAAACCTTATACTTTGATTTTCTATTGGTGTCGCCTTGGCACCGGTCCTATGCATGGTTTTCTTTTACGTGTCATATTCAATAGCAGGTTGCGCTGGCACAAATTCTTTGTTCTCACTTGACTTGTATCTTGACTACAAACTAAACACATCATATTTACTATTCTAAAACGCTTTCCTCTTGGTAACTAAAATTGTTTTTGCGAAATTGGTTGATAATCAGTTGTTCTCATCACCCTTCATAAAACAATAATACAAAACACTTTGAAAGAGATAAATGAGAGAATGTGAAATCTGAACACTACTAGAGCGACATATGCCGAGCGATGTTTTAGGTAAAGACGTTTGAATTTTGGCATTTGACAATGAATCATACTGTCATGTCATGATGAATATGCACGCACGTAAACAGAAAGTGAAAGGGAAGAGAAGAAGTTGAGTCAGGATTTGCACAGTGAATTTAGGAGTTGGTAAATGCAGATAAGCTTGTTACACATTTGTCCATGTCAAAGCATGCGCGCGTGCACGTGTGTCCAAATAGAGGGATAGAAAAAAAATGAGAGATTTTCAATGGTAACCGTACAGCCCCCACATTTTAAAATCAAAATACATATGCTATTCAATTTCAAACATTAACCGAATCAAGTTCATGGTCTTGGTCTGAGCATTAGCTGGACACTAGACTGATCCAAGCCAGAAAAGCAAGATCTATACATATTTTATAAATTTGATCCACCAGTCTCATTCTATGATGATTTTGAATCCAAGCTGAAACAAAAGACAAAAGCAACCTAATTTCACAACTTAACATATGCTTGAGTACATGTTTTAGATAAAATCTATACACAAGAGCATGAAACAACCTAGTAAATCCAGAAACCATCAGGATCCGATGGCGCAACAGAAACAGGTGCGTGATTGTGGTTGTGAAAGGGCCTCCTACCCATGTCAAAATTGGAAGAGGGTTGAGCGTTAACATGAGGAGTGAGAGGCGTTTCCTGCGAGACACTGGTGATGTCCCTCTCTGACTTGAAACCATTGTTCTCACACAAAGCTCGCAAGATTGTGTGGTCCTGCTGAGTGCAGAGAGAAGCTTGAAATGGGAAATTAGGCGCGGGTTGAGCGTAGAAGGAAGCAGAAGGTGGCACTCTGGGAAGAATGTCGAATGAATTTGAAGAAACCCCAAAAACGGAATCAAAGACCCCTTCAGGGTTTCTTTCAATTGGATTGGAGAAGCAGGGCACGTAAACCGAATCATTGAATGGTTTCGTGTTGTTGCCGATAGAAGGTGAAGAATCGGAGAGAGGTGGCAGAGCAGAGGAAGCGAATTGGTTCCCGAAAGAGTCCAACCTCATTATCCCCGAAATATGGGTTTTCTTCCCAGCTGAACTCTTCTGAAACACCCTACAAATCACCCACTCGTTCTGCTACAAACACAAGAATCATGAATCATGAATCGTAATCAAAAGGAAGCCAAACTGAAAAGCATAGAAAAACAAGAGTAACAGTTTGATACCTTTGCAGTTTTGGGGAGGTTGTGAACGGAGAATTTACCCTCGAGTCTGTACTCGTGCATGACCCAGTTGCTTTTCTCTCCTTTGGGTGCTCGACCTCGGTAAAAGACCAGAGTTTTCTTCATTCCAACGAGCGATTTACCTCTGAAAATCTCTTTGTCTTTCCCCGTGGCCTTCCAGTACCCAGCTTCAGTGGCTCTGTTGGTTCTCAACCCAGTGGGGTATTTTCTGTCTCTCACGCAGAAAAAGTACCACTCCTTTTCTCCCATTTTGGCTTTCCCTACACACCACAACCAAGTAATTTCAATTTGAGTAATTAGTGATTAGTGATTAGTGATTAGTGATTAGTGATTAGTAATTGATAATTAGTAATTAGTAATTACATGGCAAATCCCAAGGCTCGGACTTGTTAAGGTCGACTTCTCCAATGGCCCTGGCGCAGAACTTGGTGTCCATCACCTTTTTGTAGAGATAATGGCTTATGAGCTCTTCATCGGTGGGGTGGAAGCGAAATCCTGGAGGTAAATCGATGTGATCCGCGTTTTCCATGGATGAGGCTTAGCTTTAGAAGAAAGAGGTGAATGTTAGAGAAAAGAGTTTGAGGTTGAGGCCATAAATACTGCTCTTTGCGACAAGAGAGGAAGAAACGTGGAATGTAAGTAACCTCCTAAGCCCACTTCTTACTTCTTACAACTTTTCTCACTTCATTACAATTTTATTTACGAATCATGCTAAGCTACTTACTACTTACCTACTTTCTACTTTACTTGGTTTTTCTTCTTCTTTTTTTTTTTTTAAAAACAATTACATGATCTTTTTCAACACATCGAATGTTATTTAATAGTCGGTGTAAGAGAAGCCAAAAAAGTATAAACATGATGAGTGATATTGCATTATAGGAAGAGATAAAGAAAAAAATTAAAGAAGTTGATGGGATATTTTTTATTAAAAAATAAAGCATTTAAACATCATTAGTCTTATCGTATCATAAATTAAAGTTACTTTATATATTTTAACGTTTTTAGAAGTTCGATATTTATTTAACTTCTTAAAGCATATTTATAAAATTATAAATTAAATACTTGTCTTAATTGCAATGCTTTGATTGAATAGAAATTATTTTAATGTATTACTATTGGGACTCTCAAAAATATTATATTGATTTTGTTTTAAATAAAACGTTAAATGATGAATTTTTTTTTCAATTAAAAACGTTTTTTTTTTTTTTAATTAATAGCATGAATCTTTAAGTGGTAAGGGGACTGGCCCAGCAAGACCTTTTATGAAATTTGGTTTTGATAATATTATAATAAGTTTTTCCTTTTTGGATCAGAAGAGGAAAGAACGATTAGAATCAAGTGGTGTTGATAATGTGTGTTTTCCACCAAGAACTTAAGACTTTCACAAAAATAAAGAATCTGTACTTTTTAAAACAAAAAAAAAATTAAATCGTTTTATTTATATATATAAACAGAAGAGTATTCGGGAAGCAAATATTTTTTTTCCCTGTGTCTTATCCCAGCTGTATAAATTCAATCAATAATAGATGACACCAGCTCCTTCTGCATCTTCCTTTTGAAAATCAGTTATATCACTTTATCCTATATGGTTTTCAACATTTATTATAAATAAAAATAATAAGACAAATAACTGCCCTTTCAAATAATTTTGATGTAATAATATATATATATATATAGTAATTAAAACAATTGAAAATATAACTTAAAAATATGTGTATAAGATAAATTATAATTTCATTGAAGAACATCTACTGGATGATTATATCCTTATGCACATATCTATATTATTATATATATTTTTTAAGAACTAATTATATGTTAATTTTAGATAATTGTTAAATGTTTTTTATTGTCAATAGTTGAATTGTTAAGTGTAAGAGTCATATCCAATCGTTGTAACTAATACATGATAATTTATTTTTACTTTTTATAAAAAAAAGCTTTTAACAAACCATCTTTGAATAATTATTTGTGATTAAATATTAATATTTTAAAATAAATTATCAATAATAAAATAATTTTCTATTACAATATAAATTTTAAAATACAATTTATATATTTAAAAATATTTATTTATAAAATTTTTAAATATAATTATATATTTAGACATAGTATTATTTATATATGTATATGTATTGTAAATACTAATATATTAGTTAATTAGTATCATTTAAAAATTATTACTTTTACAAATATTGTAGTATAAAAAAGTTATAAAATCCGTTAAAACTATTCACGTTCAGTCGTTGAGTACCTAACCATAAACGGAAACGGATTGATAGTAAATTATTAATTTGCACAATTTGCTTCGTGCCAATTACCAATGAACAATTTCTGTTTTAAAAAGTATCAAAGTAACTTTTATATTTGGGCTTTTAACCCCGTGTATATATATATATATATATATATATATATATATATATATATATATATATATATATATATAAAATAAATAATTGAAAAGTTCGAACATGTACCATCAACATATACTATTATTAATAACATATCATAAAACTATTATAATTAATAGTATCATTTTAAGTTAAGATTTTAATTAGAATGTCTCGATAGAAAGTGCACATTTAATCATACATTGTCATATATTATAAAATTATTGATTTTTATAATTATTTTAAAAAATATTATTTCGATAGGTATGTAGTTGAGTGATAAAACTGTAGGCTCCTCGAATTTTACCGAAAGCTATGTGAACAAATATATTCGAGAATATAGTGAAATATAAAATAAGGGTAATTAGATGTAGGGTTTACTATTAAGACTCATACTCAATTATAATTAGTATAGGGTTTAATAATATTGTTGTACTTATTTCAATTGGCACTTTTTATTTGTAATTGACTTTATTTAATAAAATTGTTGCCTTCCAAAAAAAAAAATTATAATTAGTATAAATAATGATATATTAAGAAAAAAATGTATTTTTTTATATAATGTTTTTGACTTAATCGAAATCAAAAATTTATTCGAACATTGAAGTGATTTTTATAAATACATTTCTTTTTCTTATCAGATAGGTAGGATCAAAGATAGCTACTCCAAAACAGACAAGTAAGGTTCAAAACATTTACTCCTTTTGATCAAAAACCTAAATAACAAGAACTGACAATTCAGGGAGATGAATGAAATTATCTTATTATCTTTGTAGGTACATGTAATCATTAGTATAATTTTTATATTAATAGAGTATTAAATTTAAACTTTAATTATAAGTAAATATTAATAAATAAAAAAAACCCATTTATATTAGGGTTGAAATTTGGTTTATTAGCGGTTGGAATGAGAATCGAGTAAAATATATTTCCTAACCCCTGTAGTTCTTTTCTTTTTTTTTTTCCCGCAAGAACTACGATTGAAAATAATTAATTAATGAATGAGAAATGTAATTACTTAAAACGAATGAATAAAATTGCTCTGATTAAAATATAATGTATAGTTATTTATGGAATGAGAAATTTAATGAGCACAAATTATCTTTTACCGCAAAAGATTTAACTTTTACGATAAAAAAAAAACTGTCTTTTTAATGAACATGGAAAGGTTAGAGCGTTGTACAAGTCACCTCCATGCTCCAGCCACAAGACCGAAGTGTATTGCTTCTACACATTGTCTGGAAAACATGAAACAAATAAGAAGAAAATAAAAGAGAAGAAAGAAAAGTAGAGAGAAAATAATAGATAATGTGAGTCTCGCATTATTTTTTTTCTTTTCATGGCAAGAAAATAAGAATAAATAGAGAAATATGGTTAAAGTTACAGTTTTTTTCTTTGTGCTTATTACAAATAAAAACAAAAATATTATTTTATAAAAATCATTATTTTAAAATAATGAAATAATACATTTTAATATTTATTAATATTTTAAAATTTTATCCTAAAAATTATCACAAGTTTTTATTGATTTTATTTATTAACATTTATTTTTATATTTTTATTTTATATCTTTTTTACTTAAGGATATTTATGTCATTTTCATACATACTATTTTCTTTCCTTTTCACCCTTTTCTTCTTTTTTTTATCCCTACTAAACAACTAAATAATAATTTCTTTTTCTTTTTTAATGACTTTCTCTTCTTTCACTTTCTTTTCTTTATCTTTCTTTCATTAACCAAACAAAGTGCTAATTTTAGAAGGAACTATTTTCACACCGAATAATATCTCAATATATTGATAAACTAAATAATAAGGATAATTATTGTAATAATTATGACAACCACAATAATAATTAGTAACATTTCTTATAAGCCTCTTCTATCATTATGTAATTTTAACATTTAAAAAAATGTTTCAGAATGAATTATATTTTCACTTTTCAATGTAATATTAATTATTTTTTACTTAATTTGTCCTTTCATAAATTATTAAATCACCATAATGCAAAGTAATACATTTATGGAGAGAATAGATTATTTTCATGAAATTGTATAAAATGATGATACATTTATTGTTACCATTAATATATGTGTAAATATATATATATATATATATATATATATATATATTAATATAAAAGATAACTTTTTTATACTACTAAGTACTGTTTATATTGTTAATGTGTTTAAGAATGGAATACTTTTTGATAATGAAAAAAATACGTTCTTAATGTATTAATGAATATAAGCATGAGAAATGAGTGTGTTTGATAATTATTTAATATATCGTGTATATATATATATATATATATATATATATATATTATTAAATTTAGATTTTAATCGTTGATTTCTGATCAGACCAGTCATAATAATAATAAAAATGTGAATTTTTTAATCTGACTCTCAATATCATTAAAAATCATTCATGGGAAATCGAAAGTTATTCATGATATAAAGTAATGAATATTTTATTGTCATATAATAATATAATTACGTAAGAATGAATCAAAACACAATACGTGTTTGAAAATAGTCAAAGTAACATTTGATGGGATGGAATGAATGTTGGGATTTGGGATAATATTCACTTGGGTGGTTGCAAAATGATGGGCAAATTCGTTAGCCTTTCATAAGCAAATTTGTCTAGTATGTAAGGAAAAGTCTCATATATAACCACTTGACCAACTTTTTATGTTACAAAATTACCTTTTTTCTTTTCTTTTCCTAATTTAATTTTAACAAAGTCAAAGTAGAAGGGAGCTATGCTTCCACAAAAGTTAATAAGTTTTAAAACTTGTAATTTTGGTTTTGTTTTTATAACAAAATATATTCATAATCCTTTTAAATACAACTTAACTAACATTTTAATTTTCTTAAATACTTTAGGTAAATTATATATATATATATATATATATATATATATATAAACATACTATCACAATCATTTATTTTCATAAATTAAAATCACTTTATTATACTTTTCAATTAAGCAAAATAATATAGAATATTATTTAATTTAATTTTAATTTTAAGATAATAATATACACATAACAATTAATAATATTTTATTTACATTTATAAATACTTGTAATTTTTACGATTTAAAATTAAAATATTATTTAATTTAATGCTAACAACATACTCATAATAGAAATAATTTAAATTTAAAAGAAAATATAAAATATTAAAAAAACTAATATTAATCTTATAAGTTGTGTCAATATCTTATGTGTGTGTGATGTAATCGAGAAAAGAAGAGAATATTTATAAATAAATAAAAAAGAAAGAAAGAAAAAGGAATTGATGGTAAAAGTAAAGAGATTAAAAGTCTCAACTAAGAAAAATATTTAGTGTTTCTAGGTAGAATAAAAGACATAATAAAGTTGATTATGGTAGATTAAAAACCTGAGTGAAAAATAATAAAAAAATATGAAGGATAAATAATTTAACTTTTGTCTATTTTGAGTCTAATTTAGTTAATGTCCTACACTTGACTTTTGGTGACTTAATAATGGTTATATAACTCATTAGTATGTCTTTATAGTCGTTTAGAATCATGAGAAAAAAAAGTTTGAAGCAAAATAAACTCAGGTAGGAAATGATCTTGAAGTAAATATGGAATCAATGTGAGTCATCAATTAAGTTTGAAGATATAAATTTGAATTTGTTTTGAAGGGTATCTTTTATCTTTCTTTTAGGAAAAAAAAATTGTTTCTGTTTAGATAAATCTTGCATTAGTTTGGTCTTGGTGATGAAAAATAAGTTTAATGTTAAACTCTCAATTTATTGGTTATGATTTTCTTATTGATAGATTATATAAATTTTCTAGGGCCTCTTGTAAATGTCTTTTCCTTTTTGATTGATGAGATGTAGTTAAAGTGTGTGAAACTAAATAAATACCTTTTATGTTATGATGCAAACACTTTGGTCATAATTTTAGGGGAAAGATTGAAAGGTTGAATGAGACCAACATCTCACCTCACATTCGTTATATTTAGATGATTTGGGTACTCGAGTGAATTGGATTATATGAAATTCCACTATGATTGAGAAGAATGCTACAACTAGAAGTTCAATTCTTTTAAAAATAATTCATAAACATTAGCAGTAGAAAGTATTGCAGTAATCGTGATGTCACAATGAAACATATAAGATCATTTGCTACATACTCTCATGATTAAGGGTTTCAATATACACAATGATTAAGAGTCTTAACCAAAATACTATAGTGAAAATCATGATTGCATACTCTAAAAATATAATGAGAAACATGCTGATTAGATGTAGCCTACTAGGTCTTTTGTGGGGTGATACTTTGGAAACAAACTTTTACAATCTTAATAAAGATCCTAGTAAGCCTTTCTTGAAAACCCCTTTTGAAACCTAAAAAAAACTATGAGTTTAAGGTTGCCCAAATTTATAATTCATATATAGGAGAAAAGTCAATCTCCTTTATGGGGCATCGACTCTTCTACCCTAGCATAAGTATTGAAATATTTGAATCTATACACGTTAAATTCTTGAAACTTGATGTGATAAACCTTGTCATTCGATCTTATAAGGTTGATGTTTCTTTACCTAAAACTAATTATTTACCTTTTCCTAGTCTTTATAACAATATTTCATCTATTATTCTAATTCAATACTACATTTGGATTGAGAATGTGACCATTCTTAAGTTGAGAATGTGATTGATCCTTTTTCCATAGTTAAAATTGCACAACTTACAAAACCGATTGAGCAAGTTACATTGTTGGGCTAATGAGAATTGTGTGAGATTAGTGTGACAAAATTTCTAAGCATGTGGATTGAAGTACCCAACATACTAAAAGTCTTGTGAAAGAGATTAACGTAGTGGTTGAGCATATTGGCACATACTTTATACTAACTGATCCTTTAATCAAAGGCCTCAATCTAGTGGATTTTAGGGACATATGGAGAATATGAGAATTTTGAGAATATGCTTGGTCAGTGTGAATTTGACTTTTATGTTGTTATTTTTTATGTTAATGGATCATCTAATTTTTGACATTTTCATATTTTGATAATATTTTTCCATTTAGTTTGAGTTTAGATATATACACACACACATATATACACACACATTGAATGTGAAATTATTGGAGTTTGATGTTATTGGGACCACTATACTTGTGGTTGATGTCTCAATGGATTTGAGGAATGATGATTTTGGTACAACCATAAAATTTCTTTAACCTCCAAGCATTTGAGAGAAACTAATGACTAACAAAGTAAATAATAGTATGGTTTTTTAAGTTACATTGGTGTGTTATTTTCTTGTTAACTTCACATTGATGACTATATGATAGGGTCAATGATATTTGTAACCATTAAAGGTGTTGTGTTAATAAAATATGTAGTTATTGTTGTGATTAGATGTTATAAAACTTTTGTTGGATAAGTCTTAATTGAAAAATCATGTGTTTTGTGGCCACAATATGTTATTAGTCTAAGAGTCAATTTTGGAAATATTTTTTATGAAAAAATAATTGATTTTATCCAAATTGAAGAATGTTGAAGTTCTTGGAGGCACTTATGGCCTAAACTCATTAGATCTTGTTGTTGGCCTTTTCTTACTCATATCAAGATTACATCGGCCTAAGCACAACAAAATTTGGATATTCATAATAAGGTCATCTCAAGCAAATAGGTACCCGCTTCATCTATTATAAGTTGACAAGGTCACATGTTAATTGACTTTGTCATGTTGTGTATAACCATTTTTGAGTGATGCTACATGTCTTGTGACAAAACCTCCATGGAGGATAACAATTTTCTCTCTCTTGTGTCTCTTATTAATGTTTGTAAATAGCATCTCATGTCACATATATCACTATAAGAAGCACGCTAATTTTCGATGGTTATAATCTGTCGGAAATAAGTATTATTTGTCGAAAATAACAGATTTTCGACAAACTTCCGACGTACCTAAATCCGTCAAAAAAAGGAGCGTAAAAAAAAATCTGTCGAAAATAAATTTTGTCAATAATTTTCAACAGATATATCTGTAGGAACATCCATCATTAATTTTCGACGAATAAAGATCCGTCAATAGTTTCTGATGGATATATCTGTCAGAAAAAAAAATTGATTTTCAATAGAAAGTTCCGTCGGAAGTATTATTTGAATGTTATTTTTTTATAAATTTATTAATGTAACCAATTGACATTATTTTCATATGTTTAACAATATATATATATATATATATATATATATATATGTATGTATATATATATATATATATATATATATATATAGATAGATTGATAGAAGCTATAACGACCCGGCTGGTCACTACACACTGCTCAATACACTAGAAACACTAGACAGATAGAACAAATATATAAATATAGGATCTAGAATATATAAATATACAAAGTTCCAGTCTGACTAGAGTTAAAGTGTACAAAAAGATACATCAATTAATTGCTACACCGAGTAGCCAAACAACAAAAAGACAAACATCCCAAGAGGATTAGCTCCAACTGCCAGCTACAGCCCAACTACCAGCCTCCGACCTATTCCTGCTCTGCTCCCATACATAATATGATCATTACAGTACAAACATCAGGAAACAACAAAGGGTAAGCTAGTGTAAATAAATCAACATACATATATAATATACAAATAGAAATATCTACAGCTATCAACACACCCGCACAACTTACACTACAACACAGCCATTCAGCTATATCAGCATCGCTCAGCGGCTATAACAGCACCACCGTAGTGGCTAACAGCACCGCCATAGCGGTTATAACAGCACCACAATAGTGGTTATAACGGCACCACACTAGTGGCTAATAGCACAGCACATTACATCAGCATACAACATAGCTTGTAGTATTCAACTTAGCTTACTAATTACACCTCAACCCATCATTCTAGAACACATCAATAATATATATAAAGCATTTAAACTTATCAATAACAGCCAACTCAGCATGGCATAACATCAAATTCAGCTTAAAACAACCTCTTTCAGTAATTTCAACGAAGTTTATTAGTTAATTTGCACATCAAGTTAACACCTTCTTGCGCGCCCGGCGTACCCATGGTTACGCCTGGCGTGGCACATCTAGGGGTCACCAGGGGACCAGCGCGCCCGGCGCAAGCATACTCACGCCCGGCGTACCTCAGCCAGAGAACCCAAGGTTCTCCCGCGCCTGGCGCAATATTCAATTGTGCCCAGCGTAAGCCCAGGCAGAGACTCAAGGGAGTCTCACGCGCCCAGCGTAGCCTAACCCGCGCCCAGCGTGGGGAAGGCAGAGACCTAACAGGGTCTCGCGCCCGGCGCAATTCGCATTGCGCCCAGCGCCCTCTTGGCAGAGACTCCCAATGAGCCTCCACGCCCAGCGAGGTGAAACACGCGCCCAGCGTGGCACCAGAAAATGTGTCACCACTGTCATCGCGCCCGGCGCGAAGAACAACGCCCGGCGCAAACACAACAGCAGCTTCCCCAAGTTCGAAGATTTCATCCAAAACCTACAAAATTTCACTTATCTAACACATGCAAGCCAGCCACAATACCACATTTTCATCATAGAGTCTAAAAATACCATCTTTTCACCCATGCATGCAACAATCCAAAAAGACCCAAATTTCTCAAGAAAACCCAAACCCCCCCCAAGTCCATTTTTCCAGCAATCAAGATCAAGGATCAGAAATTGTTAACCAGCAAACTTGAGCCTCTAGAGCTCGATTTCAGCCACAAACACAGCAAAACTAACTTCCCTTACCTCAGTTTAAGAAATCCGAGCTCCGGGAAGAGAAGAACGGAAGAGATGAAGAGGAAGAGAACTCCACTCACGTTCAGCTCCGAACGGCTTCAAGCTTGCAAAGAAGGGTCTCCAAGGTCACACACGGTCTCAGCTAGAGAGAAAGGAATTTGAATCAGGGTTAAGGCTTGAGAGGAAGAAGGATCAGCAACCAAAATGCAAAAGAGAAAGTGCAAGTGAGTAAAGGAGGGAAGGGAGGAAAAGAGTTACGGGGGTCTCACAGAAGCTTCATCAAAATAAATTTAAAAGACAACACTAATGTTTATATCATAATAATAATCCAACACTAACATATGTTAAACAATTCATAATTCAAACATCGTATATAGTTAATTCAAATAGATTCTCATACTTTTCTAATGCTAACTAATAATCATCATAATTAAGAGAGTCTTCTTGATTTTTTCCTTGGTCATCTTTTGGTTCTTGTTGTTGTAGTTGTTGTTGTTCCCCATTTTGTTGATCTAGGTTGGCATTTTGTTGTTGACTAATATTTTGAATGGCGGTTTGTGCTTCTACGGGTAAGAATTGCATGACAATTGATTGAAATTGTTGTAACTGACGAATAAGCACATCATGTTTTGCAAGTTGTTGTTTTAGTTGAACAATGTCTTCTGTGTCATGTGAATTACTATAAGATGTTTTCCTTTTAAGCTTGAGGTGACTGCTTTGTGTATCTTTAAAATCATGAGTAAGGTCTCCAACTCCATACAATCACCCCCTTAGTGGTCATGCCACCAACTACATCAAACCAACACTTAGACCTAATTGTATCCTCCAAACTAGGGTCCATAGGATGTGATTCATCAATAGATGATGCAGCCTTATACATAGCTTGAGAAAATTTATTGAGAAAATCTTCCTGTTATTCAAACAAAGGCATTGTTTTACTAATCTTGTAAATATGATTAAAATTAGCAAGAATAATTATTTAAATAACTTATATATGTTTTCTTAGATCTTTTATCAACAAACACTCTCTAGTTTCTTTTCGTATATGGGTCTGTTGAAAGACCTCATCAATATGTACCGAGCGACCAAATTCTCTTGCCTGCAAAATAATGCATTGATGGGATATAAAATTAATTTGAAGTTGTAAAGTTGTAAAAATATTAAAGAAAATTTTAATCTATATATACCATGCGCTTAGCATGATCATGAACTGTAATTGAGCCACCTGTATGAAGAGTCCCACCCTTTTCAGATGCTCGATTTAGTGAAGCTTGTGTAGACTTTAATCGAAAAGCAGCTGAATTCCAATGTTCTACTAGTTGGTTCCACACATCTTGTCCAACTCAGAGTTACCTTTTACTTGCTTTTTGAGCTTCACTAAACATATGAGACAATTTATGAGAGGCCTTTGAGTGAAAATTTTTCTTTATCTGTTCCTCATCCTCAGGTCTTCATGCCACCTTACGCTATATGAAGAATAAAAACAATGAATTATAATAATTGTAATGCATCAAAATGTCAAAGGAAATCATATTCAAAACTTTTTCAACAGTTAATAAAATTGAACATTTATAATATATCATGCAGGTGAAGTTACAAACAAATATAACATGAGGATACAAATAAATAAATTAAATCAAACCAAAAGCAATAACACAAGAATTTCAACTTAGTTTTTTTTTTTTTTTATAAACTAAAATGAACAATTTATTTTCAACCTATGTTAAAAGCAGAAGATGTTTGTACCGAAACTACAATAACTACTAAGTTCAAGTGTTTATGAACATGTAAAGCATCAAAGTTCCAAGTGAAGAAACTAGATGAACAATATATCATTCAAAAATTGGTACATTTTAGATGAACATATCATTGTTCACAAACAAACAATTCATATCAATGTTCACAAACAAGAATTATACAGACAATTCATATCTTAAAACGTTGGAAGAAGGCATCCTTATCATCATCGTCTTCCATCGCTTCCCATGTAGGCCATGGATGAAGAAAATGTTGCTTAATGGTCACTATCTTCCCTTGCTCCTTTGTTGGATCACCTGTTGACTTGAGTAATAGAGTATTTATATGTAGTTGTCACCTTTTCCATCGATGTTGGCTAATTGCATCACTAGACTAGCGGTCCTCTTCTCCAATTATAAATTTTGAATTGACAAAAAAATGAATTAATATTTATAATTCATTAGATAATAAATTCTATAATGTGATAATTAATTAATAATGAGTTTTAATATGTAATACTAAATAATAGTGTATGCCTTAACCATTAGACTTTTGATAATAAAAAAATGCATAAGGGTAATATGTACTCATGACCGAGTCACCTATAACTTCACGGTGATTACAATTACTTGTTCTACAACTTATCTCATTGA
Organism: Cajanus cajan; assembly: GCF_000230855.2. Taxonomy (NCBI): domain Eukaryota; kingdom Viridiplantae; phylum Streptophyta; class Magnoliopsida; order Fabales; family Fabaceae; genus Cajanus; species Cajanus cajan. The sequence continues at coordinate 59,948,520 of NC_138521.1, read as the reverse complement.
TAGTTAGTTTCAAGAGCGTTGTCAGGCAAGACAAGATTCAATCTTTTTTATTTACATTTCAAATTCTAACTGTGCCAACAACTAAGATTATAACAACTAAATAATTATTTCTGAGTTCTAATTTCATCTAATATAATGGTCATTTCATGCTCGTTTTTCTTACATGGAACAAAATAATTTTAGAGAAATGAAATTTATGAATGTTGAACATGAAAACTGAAATCCAATTAAAGTAGTAATAATCGCCGGCATTGTTGGTTTGAGTAGAATACAATTAAGCAACGCAAATCAATTTTGACACCATTTGATTATAAACGAAAACAATGGGTTTTGAGGTGCTGAAGTGGGCCCTGTTTCTCCTGTTCCGACATGAGCAAGCCCAAGACCATGTGAAACAACACCATTGCTCCAAAACCCCTTATCATATTCATTTATATCTTCATATCATATTATATGAAATTGAGATTTGATCTATATAAAGTTACTGTTAGGCAAATGTCATTGAGATTTGATGGATGAGCATGCTATGTGGAAACCCTTCATTAGCTGCTTCATTTTTTAAACCATTCAACTAACGATTTGACCCTTTCATAGGATTGCCTAACTTTTGGAGGTAACAATGGGATTATGGGAGTGTGAGAATCACAATAATAATAATAATAATTATTATTATTATTATTATTATAATTGGGAGATGCCATTGTTATTAAAACATTTTTTCAAGGGTTGACTTTTTATAGGAATGTTCTTGGAATATTTAATTTACTTAATCATTAAGTAACAAATCGCAAAACACACAATTTTCAAAACATGTTCATTTGTTTATTCTATGACACACCTGTGGTTCAATGGGAGGTGTCTGGTTAATTAGTTAGGTAAGTTCTATTTCATGGTGTAAAAACAATGTCAAGGCATAGCCACCTAACTAGTCATGAATAGGTTAAGACTAACATGCAATAATAACTGTTTGTCAACATAATATTAGTTACTATAAGATTATAAGAAAATATATCAATTTTTATTGCACAGACAACTCTCCCTCCCTTTCTCTCTCTCTACATATAAAAACTACATATAAAAGGCTAGGCATGGCAATCTAACCCGCCCCCGTGGGTACCCGCCCGAACCTGCCCCGATTTGGATGGGGAAAACCCGTGTTTATCGGGTTCGGGTTCGGGTTCGGGTTTTCCCCGATTGATAAAATCGGGGGCGGAGATGTTAATACCCACCCCGCCCCCGTCCCCATACCCGCCCCCACCCCCGTCCCGCTTAATAATATAATTAAAAAATTATTTTTATATATATAAACCAAAATTATAAATATTTATATGTAAAAATTTATATTATTTTATTTTTTTTAAATTGTTCATATTTATTTAAAAGAAGAAAAGAAGAAAAAAATAAAAGCGGGGGCGGGGGCGGGGGGCGGGGCGGGGAAACCTGAACCCCGCCGGAAGTGGAGATGGGGACCTAGATTTTATCCCCGGCGGGTATCGGGGACGGGGGCGGGGCGGTTTAAATTTGCAGGGGCGGGAGCGGGGAACGTAAAACCCGCCCCGCACCGCCCCGTTGCCATGCCTATAAAAGGCATATTTGCAGTCAAAAAAATGAGAACATGAGTGAATCATAACCGTATAATAATTAAAAAAAATGAGTGATGAAAAATAAAATCAATTAAACAATTATTGTCGATCATAAGCGTGTTGGGTAAAAGATGAAAGCACAAAAGGAACATATCTCGATGAAATGTATAATTAATAATTCAAATAGATGATTAACAATATAAAATCAAGTAAATAAAATTTAATTATCTTATATGACTAAATTTTATCCCTTAATTAAAATTCATATTTTAACTTATGTAACATAGATTAAATATTTATTATATATAAATCAAATTTATAATAAATTATGTATATAAATAAAGGTTGTGTTTGAATATATAAATTATATTTAAAATTTGTGTAAACAGATATTTCTAAACATATAAATCATATTTTAGATTTATGATAAATAATGTATATTTTAGTATATTATTATTTTTTATTGATAATTTACTATAAAATATTAAAATTTAATTCATAAATAATTATGATAAAAAAAGTTTGAATTAGATAAGAATTCAAAAAAATTTATGGAAACTCTCTCGTTAAAGAAAAACTTCTAAAAGTACTTTCGCGCAAGATAAAAGTTCATATTTAATATATAGAAGTTGATTATTAAATACTCATATACTATAATTCAATAATTTATATTTATTTAAAGATATTTTTTTATAATAATACATTCTTGGCTTAAATATATTTTTAGTCCTCAAATTTAAGATAAATTTATTTTTGGTCCTTCAAATTAAAATTTTTTGTTTATGACATCTCTAATTTTAAAAAATTTTGTTTTATTCTTTCAGGTCATTTATAACATATATGAAAATGAAAAATTAAGATAATTATATAATATCAACTGAATTTAATATGATATTTTACTAACAAGGACACTAATAGGTAGATTCTATGTGACAATATTTATCAAATTTTCTAACAAAATTTAAGTGTGAATACCTAATATAAGATTTTTTTTTGAAATTACAATGATTAAAAATGCTAGTTTTAAATTTGAGTAACTAAAAATAAATTTATCTTAAATTTGAAATACTAAAAACATATTTAAGTCTACATTCTTTATTAAATTTAAACTATAAAATTTAATAAAATTTATTTTTTTAATTTAATTTTACAATAACCCCACGTGCGATATAAGAATTTTCTCCGTGTAATATTAAATTATTAATACCCTTTAATTGGTAAAAAAATCAATACTACTTGTGGTCTTATGTATAAGACTATTTTAATCACTTTTCAAGAATTAAAAACATTCAGTTATTTTAATTAATATATTGTTTTAAATTTATCTTTGAAACTATTGAAATCTTATATCTTTAATCTCTTAATACTTAATTAATATGTTTTCATGTAAAATATTGTTATTAAGAAAATAATACAGTAAACAATTTGAATGGGGTCCTTTAAAAAATAAATAAATAAATAAAGTTGATTAAAAAGAAATCCTATATGTATTAATAAAATAAAAATAAAAAATGTTAATTTGAGAAGGAAATGGCCATGGCAATTAGCATAGGATAGGGGAATATTCGTATTTGATCCGATTGGTTGTGTGGAATCTTTCTTTAATCAGATTTGTGGACTATTTCAACATCACCATATCTTTTCGCAGCCATTAAATAACTATATATCACCAATATGATTATGACTTTTTGCACAGAATAAATCAAACTTTGAGGGTATCGAATGGAGGAATTTACAGTCACTAAAACGAAGGAGATGAGAAGGAGACAAGGAAGGACTAGGAAATGTGAAAGAACTTGAGGAGCTAAAGATAGGAAATATTATAAAAATAGCTACAATGAAGATTGAACCTAGGTCTTCATGTTTCTAATTACTCCGATCATTTCCCTTCCAACCACTAGGTTAATCCTAGTGATTTTTCTCTATTAATAACATAAATATTCTATTATTTGTTGTCTCATTCAATTTAACTCCAAAATATGATATTTCAAAATTATAAGGAAATGGAATGGAATCAAACTAAAACTTTCAGACTGATTAAAAAGTCTGTATCTAGTGAATTATGATTGGATATATAATTTAATTAAGGTTTAATTATGTTTTTGATTTTTTATAAGATTAAATTTATAATTTTGATTTTTTTATTTTAAATTTTAAAATTTAGTTTCTTAACTCTATAAAATCTGCAATTATTTTTATCCAATGTTCCTTTGTTAATTGTGAAAATTATAATGTTGATTGTAACTCAACATTAGGTAGATAACAAGATGATTACTATTTAATAATATTTGTGCTAATTTGTACTTTTAGTTTTCATTTTTATCACTTTTCATTTTATTTTTATCACTTTTGTGAAATAAAAATGAGTATTAATAGAAAAATTTAGCCTAAATATTATTGAATATTAATTATTATTTTATTTTATCACTTTTGTAAAATTGTAAATTTTATAATTATTAAAAGACTAAAATTGTATATTTAAAAATAAACAAACTAAAATTATAGATTTAATATTATAAAAAAATTAAAAGTGCAATTAATCCTTTAATTAAATATTTATTTTATGGAAATTTATTATACGTGAGTATGTGAAGTTATTAAAATAAATTAAACAATAGTTTTTCATAATATTTTTCATTGAATTTATTCAAATATATTTAAAAATAATTATAGAATTTATTACGTGTTCAAGTGAAAACTTTTATGGTAAATTCTAAGGTAGGGTCATTAAAATAAGACATGTATTTTTTTAATATTTAACTATTTAACTATAATTTAATAGTCTATATTTTTTTTTATAAAAATTTTCACAATAATAAAATATTCTTTATTACATGTCATATATATAGGACATATACACTATATGATAATATCATTTTTATGTAAGAATGAGATCGATAGATATCAACCTTTAGATTAAATAGATAACTTAATTTCGATTAAAAATTATAATCAAAATTATTATGTATTTGTCATTATTGTAATTGAATTTATTATTGTTATTGTCATCATTATTATCATAATTGTTGTTGTGTTACTATCATCACAATCTTTATCATTGTCACTATCATTATCGTTATAGTATCACAATTATTGTTGTCTTCATTATCACTATCATCATTACACTATTGCTACCTCTACCACTATCATTTCCACCATGACTATCATTATTAAACTACCATTACCAGCATCATTATCATTAAGGTAATGACGGTAGTAGTGGTGACATAATTACAACGACGATAATAATAATGATAACGATAATGACAATCATGATAACAATGTCATGTGGTAATTTTATTTATAGTATTTTAATATAAGTTGTCTATTTTAATTTAAGAGTTAAAATTGATTACTCACATTTCAACCTAAAACAATGATGAAAACTCTAGAAAAAGAAATTAAACAAAAAAGATAAAATACAATGCAATCCTTTTAACATGATTACTTAAAAAAAAAAAAGTTTAATGACTTATAGGCTTAAATCTATTTTTTGATCTATAATTTCACAAATATACAATTTAGTTCCTCAAATTTTTTTATTGCAATCTTGAGCTCCCAATTTTTAAAATTAAGCATTGTTAGTCGTCTATCATTAATATATCATCCAAAAAAATTAAATAGAAATTGCTAGCATATTTATGAGCGACATTTTTTGGTAGTTAATTAGAGTCTGTTTAGATATAAGTTAAAAATTACTTTTAATTTTTTTATTAAAAATAAAAAAAAAGTATTTTTTAGTAGAAAAATTCTTAAAAATATTTCTAAGCTCGTATTCAAATGGACACTTAATCACATTGTCTACTTAAGGAATAGTATTGATTTTTACTACATATATGTTGTGTTTATTTTTTATTTCAATTAAAATTTATAATTTATTAAAATAATTTAGTTTTTAATTTTTAACATTGTTATTTTTTTTATATGATTAACACTAACTAACTATAAATAGTATCACTTACAGAGATTTATTAATATTTTCTGTTAAATTTTAAGTAAAACGTTAATAATAGATTGAAATTACTTAATTTTAAAAATAAAAGAATCAAGTTTATAATAAAGATTTTCAAAAAATTAAAGTTACATATTACAAAAATTATAACAACTAAATGTAGATTTAAGTTGATAGGTAAATAATTCATGGTGGCCATCTTCTGTTAAAAAACGCTTACAGAAAATCAGAAGGTGCAGAAACTCGATGAATCAAAATCAACACAAATTTAGTTGAATTAAAATTTAAAAATGCGGTATAAATAAAAAAAATGACCTCCATCCAAAACCAATGATGACGTGAAAACACAAATGCAGTGAAATTAGAATTGAAAAATGAAATGTTGAAATAAGAAACCCAAATGGAATAAGATGCGTGGAGTGCAACCAAGAGCAAGAGGATTGCTATTGAATTCACAAGTCTCATTTTATAGTCAAAGTTCATAATTACAAGCCTAGCTTCAGTGGCTTAACAGAGCTAGACGACCTTACTTATGATCAACAACTTATTGACCCAAAGCAGCATTGAGTTTAGATTTCTATAACATGTCATAAAGGGATTAAATTGTAATTGACCACTATATTTAGTGAAATTCTCAATTAGCAATGGAAACTATTACTTTTATTTACAGTCATACATTCAGAGTTACTTAGATATATAATGTGTATAACATGTACAAAAGTGTGAAATACTACTATACAAATATAAACAGGATGTATATACAATAAATCCAATAAAATGTTGAATGTATAACTTAAGTGTTGGTTAAGCACAATTATGCAAATCTATTTAAAATGTTACCTAAATGCAATAAAAATCATCATCCACGTGATGGTCTCCACTCGCACGTCTCGACAAAACTTATCTTTGCTTTACTCTAATACAAGTATAATCATTATAGTTCCAAATCACATGAAAAACATTCAAAGGTAAACTTGTGAAAAGAAAGCAAGCATAGTGTCAACTTTAACATATAACTTTCAACTTAAGATCAACATCTTACAACACCTCAACGACAATTAATTCAACAACAATCACATCATAAAACATCTATAAACAACTCACAACTTAAAGCAATGTATCAACATCATCTAACATCATAAACTACATAACATCATATAAATGTGTCTAAAATCCGTTGTTATGCATATCAACTTATAGAAATCTCTTACAATTGAGGTGAGCAGTTGAAGTGGTTAGATTCTATTGTATCTTGATGTTTGACATATCTCAATTAGGTCATGTATAGACAACGTTAGGCCTCATAATATGTCAAGTATAGACAACTTAAATTGATTTTTTTACGTTTCATCACTTAAACTAGGAAGTCTAGTACTACTGTCACAGTAAAACATTTTAGGTATGAGCTTACCACAACATTAGTCTACGACATTAAGCCACCTATGAGATTAGCCCACTGACTACCGTGTAAGTACTACATCCCTTCGATACTAAGTTAGATATTAAGTCTCCAACCTAGTACTTTACTCGATTAGTTACCTTATACATGTGTGTCTCTGCCTTACTCACACACGAATATCACATAAAACTTAAAGGGGACTACTGAAAATAACTTACTCATTCAAAGGTCAACTTATCTATTAAAGGGTTTCAACTAGACTCTCACAACACCACAACATATATCCACACAATGAGATATTCAACTTTCGAAAACGTTATTCCCTTCTAGTTTTTATGAATTGTAGCTAAGACATGTATCTAACCTAGATGCCTATAGCTTAACAACTTAACAATTTGAGCAAATAAACAACATGCAGTTTTCCAACTCAATCATTTATCTAATCACAACTTACAACATGAATCATCAATTATTCACCAAACTACAACATATAGATTCACCATTACACATCATCCATCATACAACTTATCATCACCTTGTAGCTAGAAAACAACTTAAATAACAAGTAAAAATTCATGCAACCCACGCCACTTCTAGGACACCCGATCCCAATGAGGTAGGGGACTCCTTATTATCTCACCCACACTCGCTGCCAAACTACCTACATCTAGTGTGGTTTTGACAAAAAGTCACCCACCCTCTATGTCTAGTGTGGCAAAATCCACGCCTGACTCTAATTAAACAAATGGTCTCTACCTAACTCACGCTTGGCACCTCTACCTGACTTATGTTTGATGCCACTCCACTAGCGTCCAACATGGATATAGGCAAAGACGAGTCTTTCTTCTCATGTTCAACACCATTCAAAATATGTCTGACATGATTCCAATTGAGATAATTATCTCCCCTCATGCTTGATGACATCAACCTTGCGCCCAACCTAAACGAGATAGAATCCCTTGGTTGAAACCACACCCAATGTCCTAAAGAGTTATGCACTCATGCTAAACACAATTTTGGCCCAAATACCTGAAAATTAAATACTTTTAAAACATGCAACATACTTACACCATTAGAAAAAACATGCATTTAACACAATCAAAAATCATCGTATTTCAACTCTGAACAACTTTGAGGAAAACCCTCCATTTTTGCAAACCACCTCAAGTACAATCAAAATAGCCACTAACACACACGATCAACATAAATTCATTATCTTGAAATTCAACTAAAATCAACACAAGCTTCTCTTATCTCTTGGAGTACCAAACAACAAGAGAAGAAGAGAAATTGAACGATCCTATAAGACTTCAAAACCCAAAACCCCAACTTCAAATCCAACAATTTAACAACTCCTATCAGCACAAGAGAGAAATGGAATGGTTTCTTAGTCAAAGAAAAAAAGGGAGAAGATATAATCAACTCACTAACCTATCTCACTAAAATTTTTAAAATCTTGAGCTATGAAATCTGAAACTTAAGAAAATCTTTTTGTTCCTTTCTTGAACTAACTTCCCTTGTCTCTAATTCAATTGTCTAGAGATCAACTTACTCTTAAGATTCTTTGACCTAAAGTTCTCAACAGTAATTAACATTTAAATAACAAAAATTTATATAATTAATAAAATAAATATAAAATCAAAAGTGTTACATGAATTCGATTTCTGCCTATTAAAGATAGTTTTTTTTTAATGACTGATCCATAATTACACTTTGTTATTTTCAATTTGGCCTAAATTATAAAAGAAAAATACGTACTTAAAAAAGAAGTCACATAAATAAATACTAGAATTTATAACATATACAATAATACATATCTACATGGTATATGAAAAAAAAACTGCAAAGACAAGTAAGATATTAATTTTATGATATTTGATAGACTAGCTTATTATAAATTTCCAATATATTAAGCAATGATTTATTGGAACGAAGAGTGTTAGGTGTTGAAAACATGCATGAGTCCAAAGTGAATCTTGTAACCCCAGAGAAAACAAAGATAATTACACTTCATTTGATCAGCGAAGAAGATAATTGAAATATAAAAATGTATTTTGCTCCTGCTTTGTCATTTTCACCACAAAGGAGGATCTGCCGAGTAAATTCATTGGCTCGCAGGCTTGGTGGGTTAGGCACACTGATTAATTAACATCCTATTTTTATAATTAGTTGCACCCCTCAATTTGTTTACGTGTTGTATGCAGAAGGCAACTCAACTTTTGATTCAGTGTTCGTCGTCCATTTAACCCAATTATTTTATGCTTCTGTACTGGAATAATTCGATGAATCATGCATGCCCACTAATGCATTAAACAATGTTTATAATGAAATGCTTATGAATTTGTTCTACCTTTTTGAGCTCCTAGTTTCTTTTAGATAACTTTTTAGGGTTCCTAATAATTGGTAATAACTAAATTTGCTAATACGAAAGGGACCATCACCTAACGGAACACATAGAAACCACTAATATTGAGAATTGAGAATTCATAATGTTCAACGAATCCTAACAACGCAGAGATTATGAACAATTCATTGGTTAAGTTTTTATCTTTTGCCGTTTTCTTTAAATTTTGGAAGTATACAGTAAAAGGTTCTGCGTTCAAATTCCATAGCACCAATCAATATTTTTTAAGTATTCTCTCGCCAGCGCCGCATAATGTCTGAAAAGAAGAAACAAAAACGATAACATCATTTATTTCAATAAATTAATATTTTTATTTTTATTTTTATCAGTAAAAAATATTACATTAAAAATAACAAAGTTCAAATATAAAACTTTCTCCATACTATCCAAAATTCATCACTATATATGCGACTCTAGTAGTTTAATGATAATTTTATTTTAATAAAACGTGATGTTATTATTTACATGCTAGTAGTGTGAAGAATAGAGGTCAAGTCGTGTTAATTAGCACTATGTAGTAAGTAGGATAGGCCAGCCCAACTAGCCCAATCCCCATGGTCCCAACATGTCTATTTATGCTGCGAAGTTGACCAAATTTATTTTGGGCCATTAAATGGTGGGTGCAAAAGGAAAGTGAGAAAGTGAAACTCTCATGGATAAGCTCGTTGAAGGTTCAAAAGAAGAAGACACATTAAAAACCAAAACTATGAAAATTTATGGCCCATGCAGGTCTCGAACCTGCGACCTTCGCGTTATTAGCACGACGCTCTAACCAACTGAGCTAATAGGCCAGTTGGGAAATCAGCTACAAATAAAAACTATATTATAAATTTAGTTTTCCCAAATCTCCTGAATTAATATTTAATTTCAGCATGTTTAATACTTGGATATTTGGTTCAGATTTGTTCCGTATTGGGCTTGTTCCATGAATCCATTGAGGTTTCATTCTTACTTAATAAAACAAATATTGCTATTACCATATTGAAGTAAAAATTTCAATAAATGTATTCATTTTGCATTATTAGTAACCCGAATCAGTTGAATTAATCCCTTGTAATTATTGTTTTATAATTACATTAGTAGACGTATGTACCAGTCGTACTGTTATTTATTTATTTTTGTTAACCATATAAATTATTTCATATAGATATCGGAAATTCTCAATTTAATCCATATATATATATATATATATGGGGAATGCTAATGTACTCCCATCTATATTTTAGTGGGAGTATATTAGCAACCTACACCAACTTTTTAGGACAAAAAAATCACTCATTTATTTTGATTTGGTTAATTCGTACAAAGGATATTATAGTAATTTAATTTAATTTTAAATGAAAACAAAATATTTTCATTTAAGATTAAATTAAATTTCTTCTCCAACTCATTTCTCTTTCTTATTAAATTCTTTCTCTAACTTATTTATCTCTTTCCTATTAAATTCATTCTTTAACTCATTTCTCTTTCATCTCTCATGATGTCTCCCTCCTCTCTCTGAACAAATAAAAATTTATTAATAGAAAAAATAAATGAATTGGAGAATGAAATTAATAAAAGAGAGAAGATATTTTTATTTTCATTTAAGATTAAATTAAATTATTATAATATCCTTTGTACGAATTAACCAAATCAAAATAAATGAGTGGTTTTTTTGTCCTAAAAAATTGGTGTAGGTTGCTAACATACTCCCATTAAAAAACAGGTGGGAGTATATTAGCATTCCCCATATATATATATATATATATATATAAACATTATGAATTTAATTTTTACTGTCAAACGTTAACAATTAACTCAATTGCATATTTTTTAATTTTAATTTAATCTTTATATATGTAATATATTCTTATTTTGACTCATACATACATGTATGAAATAAATTAATACCGTATAATGCATATAATGACTAAAATAAAAATGCATTACATTCATGAAAAGAATTAAGAATGTACGAGTTAATGACCAAAAAGAAAACTAAAGCAATAATGTTTACAAGTATAAAAACTAAATTAATGTATATAGAGTAAATACAAAAATCATGAGAAATAGAGATTAAATTACCTGAATAATCATGAGAAAACTAAATTAATTCTAACTGCACCAAAACATATGGTAAATGAGGTAGACAAACATCCGCATCGCAATCAAAAAGTCTCAGTTCTTAGAGAAACTTTAATGGTTCTTACGGAAGTAATTATGTCAGTGAAGCAAAGCTTTTTTTTTGGAAGCATCAACGATGCATTCAACTAATGTGGAGAACCGATTGATTCAAAAAAAATTATTTTAATTCATACATTCATGTATTATTTTTACCATGGTATTAGTGTGGGTACCTACCACCTTTGTTAGAAACTAGCTGATGAGATTTTTGAGATAAGCGTACCAAATTACTATAATATAAAAATTAAATATGAATTATAAAAAGATAAATCAAAATAATAATAAAAACTAAAATATAATTGTATGTAAAATTATTGGGATTGAGTTTCACCAATCTCACCTTTATGTTTTACTAAGATCATTTATATATGATTTCTATCATCCAATGTTATTGAGTTCATTAAGGTCATTTAAATATATAAAGAGTATTTTGATTTTTTTTACACAACTAAAACTTCTCTTTTTTTATTCTCTCACTTTCACCCCCAATAAATTTCCAACTTCTTTATTTAATTATTTATTTTCATTCAAGGATCCAAATTAAAATTCACTCAATATGAATGCATAGTTTAGTTTGATTCCAAATTATCAACAACTCACAAGTTTAAAATTTCAAAAATTCTCCAAATTTACCTAACCAACTAAACAATCCTAATAATCCAAATATTTAATATCCTACATCCCATTTCATTCATATCAATTTCATGAAATTAACCATTTCGGTTCTCAAGGGTCTTCAATGGATAGTAGTTGCCGACAATGTAATGAAAGAGTATAACACACCATCCAACTTTGCGCCACAGCCTCAAATTTCACCATTTAACGCCCAAATTGAAGGAGAAGAAGAAGCATCTAGAACACAACGAAGATCATGCTTCTCCACAAAAAGGAAGATGAATGTCTCGTCAACGCATGATTAAATGTTTTAAAGAATGCAATTGTAGGAACAAACCAACAAAGGGCAAATTTTTAGGTAAAAATTGTAGAAAATTACAATAATTATTGTAAACAACATTTGAAGCTGAAAGAAGTGTTACAACTAAAATATTGATGACAAAAAGATCAATGGTAATTGTCAAAAATTCTTAACAAGCTACAAACAAGTCTGTAAAAAAAAAAGTGATAGCTTTGAATCCGATGTCATGCAAGATGCCCATGCAATTTTGTTAAAAAAAAATTAGTGATTGTAGTATACTAGTTAGTATTTCGATTACAAAAAAAAAAAACTAGTTATTTTGTTTATTAAAAAAAATAAACTTGTAATAAACTAGTTATTTCAATTACAAAAAAAAAAGTCATTATATCATTTACAAAAAAAAAACAAAAACAAAACTAGTCTTTGTAACTCATTATATATATATATTGTTTACTTGTACAATGATTTTCACACATATCAATTGTACAAAAGTTGTAGCAAATTTTTATAAACTCTATAACTTTGCAATATTGCTTAAGTTGGACTTGAGTGATTCATCTCTCAAAGATGAACTTAGAAGATTTACTAATTGATGACTACAAAGAATAATATGAGACTGGTGATGAAAAGACAACAACAATAACAACAACCCATTACAAAAAGTTAATTAAAAGACAAGACAGGTATGATCGGTTATTCAATGTTTACTTCTTCAACAATGCAGTCTACACAAATGACCAATTTCAAAGAAGATTTAGAATGTGAAAGAATGTCTTCCTTCTCATTGTACAAGTCTTTGACAATGAAGATCAATATTTTAAGTCAAAAATTAATGCATTTGGAAGTATGAGCATTTCCCTATTTCAAAAATGCGTTGTTGATATTCGTATATTCACACATAAATCACCTGCTAATAATGTGAATGAGTATGTTTGAATTGGAAAAACCACAACTTTACAATACTTGAACAAATTTGTAAAGGATGTCTACAATATATTTGGATTTGAGTACTTCATAGAACCTAACAATAACATCAATACTTATTATAGGTGAGCAATGTTATTTTCCAATTATGTCAATGTGAAAAGGTCAATCTTATTATGGTAATAATGTCTCACCAATAATCGGGCATAAAGTCATGACGTCACAAGACTTATAAATTTGACATTTTGGAGTTTTGGGTTCAAATAGCAACAACATGCTTAATATCTCATGTCTTCAATGAAATTATGGGAGGAGAAACTCCAATAGTATAATTTGCGTAATTTGTGATGCTTAACAAATCTCATGACTTCATTAAAATTATGGAAGGAAAATTCCCCACATTATAATTCATGGTGAATAGAACCTAATTTAACAGGAGATACTATTTAGCCGGTGATATTTACACAAAATGGATGACTCTCGTGAAATCTATCCCAAAAACAATATATATAAAAAATTTGTTTGCTCAAGTAAAAAGAAAAGAAACGTGTATTGTATTTGAAATGCTTAATTTGCAATTGTATGTGACCCTCGTTGAAATATGGACAGAAGCACAGCCGTTCAAACATCTCGTGCAAGCGAACAAAAACTGTATTGCAAATCAGATATAATGGAAATTTATTTCAACTGACTAAAAAAATTAATTTGAAACTGTCCAATTTATTTCACATTAAAAGAAATGTCCGAATGTTGACAAATGGAGTGCTTCTGAAAATGTCAAGTGCTTAGGTGTTACAACTTTTTTAAATATTATAAAAGTTAATAAGTCAATTTTTTTATAATTTAAATTAAAAGTATTTTCTGCCCACATACTTGTTGGAAGCAAACACAAACCATTTAGCATCATTCAAACTAAATTACTAATTATTATAACCATTGACTATTAAAAACGCCTTATTAATAACGCTTTAGAATTCCTACATACCACACTAGAATCCCATTTACATAACTATATATGCAAGTAGTTGAACATTTCACAAACATAGGATCCAAAATCAGCCAACCCATTACAAGCCTTCATTAATACCAATATGAGACGATTTATTACATTAGATGCTTTTGGAGCCCAACGATGGTCAGGCTTCGACAAAAGATTTTTCAAATCTCCGTTCTTAGCAACAATCATCAGGCTTGTGGGAACCAAATGTATTGGCTAAGTAAGCTGCTCTTTAATCAAGAAAAAAAATCACCATTCAGTGTTAAAAATTAAGCAAATGAGGCTTATCGTTGAACAAAAGATTTAAACTTGAGACAGACTTAAATCGATGGCTGCTGCTGATTATATTTTAACAACCTTCTTAACAGTGATGCCAAAAATTAAATACAGAACCAATTAACAATAACAAAAGGAATGCCAATAGTTTATATGACTTGCAACACATTGTTAAGCATAATAAAGAACAAACTTGTAACATTGTATAAGCAAATACAAAACAACTCCTGCAAATTTACCTTACTATGACAATGAATGACGTCGAAGATAAACAGACCAAGAAAATTCAGTGCATAAAACATAATTGTCAAAGTGCATTAATAGGTAGCAATAACTTGAAAGTAGATCAGATGTATAAACAAAGACAATATTCAGGGTAAGACAAGGCCTCAGAGGTAGTGACAATTAAAGATATCATCAAGAAAACATCTGATAATACGTGCTAAAGAGTGCATCATTGGCCAAATCATCCCACCCAAAAAGAAAACTATTGCTCCCAACAGAGAAAAATGAAAATATTATATTGCCCTATACTCAAGGTAAAAATACAGCTTGACTAAAATAAACAACTAAAACAATGATATGAAAAGGTGTATATCTAAAATGGGATTAGCAAACAAAAACATTAAACACTAACTATAATTAAAAGTAAAATACAGTAAAGAAAGAAACGACGAATTTCACAAATTCAAAAAACATCAGGGTAATTAGACAATTGTAGCTTCAAAATATTACAGAATCATTTGAAAAGCTAATTAAAAAATGATAGATGCACCTTAAAAACTTTAACCCTAAGAGAGGGTGACGTTTATTTTTTAAGCCACCACATTAAGCATAGAGGAAACTTTCCTAACAGCTCACGTTTTCGTATGTACCATATCTAAAATTCTTTATGCATCAGAGAGATTCCCAAAGACAAATCATCATCCTTTAGATAAGTGCTGATGTCCCTGTCTAATTTATCGTCACTTGCACACGCTAACATGATGGAACAAAATGCAGCATCGTGAAAAACAAGAGTTTCTACAACCCGAAACCGATGTACAATTCAAAGAAGGAGTAACAGGGAAAGTTATTATGCAAACAATATCCATCCAAATTCTAAACAACACAAGAGTTTTAAATTAAAAAGAAAAAGCTCAGAAACAAAAAAATTAAACGCATCAGAGAGATTCCCATTAGACGAAGTCAACATTCTCCTATGGAGTGCTGATGTCCCTGTCTATTTTGTCGTCATCTGCGCCATAGGTATGGATTTTGAAGGTTAACACAAAACGGCAGAGCAAAGATTAATGCTAGTGCATAAAGTACCGAACGCATTAGCTAAATTAGAGCCACAACATTTCAATCACGAAAAAAGAAAATCAATTGGCAGAAAAATATAAAATAAAATAAAAAGCTTGAACTCTGTAAGTAGTACAAGCAAAACCCTAAAAGAACTTTGATATGCTTTAGATCGAAAACTGGGAAGATAAAGGTAGTGCCTCAGTTGGAAGTTGATGTCATAGAAACAAATCTCGGAGTATATTTAACACCATCATAGGCACACAGCAGAGAAAAGCAATTGAATTGTGAAAAGTGAAAGCAGCGAAGATCTAAGATATAGAGAGGGAAAAAGACAAGAAAACACAATAGGAATTGGAAGAGGAAAAGGGAAAACCCCTTGAGAGCTGTCGACGCTGCTGCTGCAGATGCTAGGGTTTTGGATCATGGCTTCGTGTATTTATAGTGAGAAAGAGAGGCATCGTAGAAATTAGGGTATATGAGACAGAAGCTAAACATAATGACCCACATGGGATTTAATTGGGCCTGCATAGCTCCGGCTACATTCACACTGTTACAATTGGTCCATCACTTTAACACTTCCTTAGTTTTTTTAGCAAGATTTTTAGCTTGGGCTTTCACCCTCAAACTCACCAAAAGAAACAAGTTTCTTAGTAAAAAGGAAGCAAAACAAGTGAGTGGATTTTTTTTTTAAAAATACTAATTTAGTTATTTTATTTAATTAATATAAACTAATTAAAATATTATCTTTCTTCTACTTCTCTTCTATTTGAATCTTAACAAACAATTTCAATTTTTACTCCATTTCCTACTTAGTTCACTTATCTTCCTTTCTCTTCTCTTTCCTTTTTTTTTTCCCCTCTATTTATTTATGTTTTATCAAATATAGTGTAAAATTAACTTGTATCTCTGTTGAGAAAAAAAAAATATCTGGTGGTCCAACTTCATTACACATGCCCCGTTTGTTTTGTTTAAAGAGAGTAACGTTATATGGTATTGGTACGAAATTATTCTTTAAGAAAAACTACAAAATGCATTTTAACATAAATTTTGATTACATTTGATAAAAATCAGGAGATAACGGTTGATTTAAATAAATTGTAATTTTGTTACTCAGTGTTTTGTATTATTAAGCTTGTTGAAATTGTGAGAGAAAAAAATATATTAACCACACTCTTTTTGATATTTTGTTACAAATATTATCTATTATAAATTAGAAGTTATAAATTTTAATGAATCTTACTATTAAATAAATAAATAACTCGTTAAATTAGATGTAACACCTGAACGTACATACATACAACAACTTATATTTGATATAATGATTTCACTTATGATAAAACACTCATCAAGATAAGGATTTTTCAAAGATGAAGTCAATATTTTGAAGATCTCACCTAAAGTAGATCAAAACAAGATCCACATTTATCACATCAGAACAGGACATCAGATTGAAAATCAAAATAAAACTTCAAAATGGTTCCTCAGAACAAAGTTTCAGTTGACATGTCCTTTTTAAAAAATATTTTTAACTTGCAGCCAAAGTCTTCTTCCTAATGATAGAACCACATATCAAAATAGACATTCGTCACTTCCAAAACATTTGAATCACTTGCCTCTATACTACAAAAACAGACTCACCCCATCCCTTTTTTCCTCAATCTTTCAACTTTCATCTCTCACAACTGTCTCGCATTTTACAATTATAACTTATCAAAATATATTAAGTTTATTTTTATAGAATAATTAAAGTATCTTTTAAAATTTGCCTCTCCCTTTCCACAACTACCCTAGTAATCTAACATATGTTACAGTTACTTTTAAAAAGTATTATAGCAAAAAATTCTTTATTTTTTAGTTTTTTTTTTTATTTTATGCATTAAAAATAAATAAATTTAAAAATTCTATACAAATTACTTTACAAAATATTTTTTTATTTATTACAAAAATATTTTTCTTTACATATTACAATTTAAAAATTATAATTTTTAAATTTTTACCCTAATTTTTTTTACCTTAAATATGTTTTTAGTGGGACAAAATAAGCAAATTTTGATTTTGTTCATATAATTTTTTATTTTTATTTTATTAAAATATTGATTCTCATCCAATTCAAAATTTTTAGCCTAATTTTCCATTCAACGTGTTAGTTCTCATGTGATAAAATTTTGTCTATTTAAAAGGGACTTATGGAACACCAAACAATTGAATAAAAAAAAAGTGCAACTCATGGTACACTTCCTTTATCCAGGAAATTCACTTTCTGTTTCATCCCTTTGAGTAAAAGAGAAAATTATTTTTTCCTCTATACATTTGAACTTTATTGTGTTTAACACATAGAAGTGTGAGACTATTTTCCTCGGTGGAACCCTTGTCAAGGAGGGAACTTGTAATATGTGCAAACATTTACAATAACAAAAAAAAATGTTGATATAATTCTAGACCTAAACTTGTGCGAGGTGTTGTAGTATACGATATGCTGTGAGTGCACTTTGCAAACTTTGTGTTTGGGAATATTTGTAAGAGTGGTGTACTTTGTGCTATGAACAACTAGGAAAGGTTGTAGTTGTGTCCCAGTTTGATTGTTGGAGTATGTTTTAATAGGAAAAAAATATCTCATTAATGTAGTAAGGATTGAATGTAGCTCTAGATTTAGGATGAACAAGTCGTGTCTTTCTTTCTTCTTCCTTGCACTTTATTGTTATACTAGAGGAGTTTGGTAGAAGGCCAAAATTGAGGACTCCTCACCATATACCAATGATTAACAAAGTTTAAGGAATTACTAAAGGTATGACAATTATTAATGAGTCTAGGTCTAATAAAGTTAATATAAATAATGACGTGTAAAGAGAAAAAAAAATATTTTTGTATTTATTACAAGATTGATTGCACTGATTTGTCGAGATCTAAAGATTAACTATAGCATTGAAGTGTCTTTTGCAGATATATTTACTTTTTTTTCCTTCAAATGGGTATTATCGAAGACTACCTCGTTTATTATCAAAGAAATGGGCAATATATTTTGAATCCTTTAGACAAGATCAACTGAAGACTTGGAAAAGACCAAAGTGAGGACTACGAGAACAAAGACGAAAGTGACAAAATTACTAATATGCCCTCATGCAGGTGTAATTGTCTTAATTTATTGAGAACTAACACTTTGTTTTGTAACTAATCACTTATAAAACAATATTTTGAACCAATATAGTGAGCATATATGATAGAATTAGCTTCAATGATGATTGGTGAATCCTCTAACTTTTTCTTACTTCCTTGATCTTTCATCCACAAGGTCTTTAAAGAAGACACTTGAAAATGATGAAAAAATATAGAGACGACGATGCCATTTCCAAATAAGAAGATAAGCCAAAAAGGTTTTTCACCATAAGAAAAGAATCATTGATAAGATATTTAAATAAAGTTGCACTAAAAATAACTCTTAAGAGTCTTGAATATGAGAAAAAAAATCAACCTCACATCTCATATATTTCAAAAAGTGACGAGTTATGTCCATGAAACTCCTATATATAGTTTGGTATCTTATAATGTAAGTTAAGATAACTAAGGTTAGATTAACTTATACTCAAGTCAACTAATTATAGTTCAAATTTGAAATTCAATTTTGAATTTTCCTCCAAAAAAGATGTCAACATCCTAGATCTAGAATAGCAAATGATAATTTGTCACATTACAAGGTACAAAAGGTGTGATGGAGAAGTGTTAGTAGAAAATGGGTTGTAAAAGTAAATATGTAAAAAGTGTGATTAGTGCATAAAACATGTGACTTGTTTGTGATGTGTGAACCAATGAAAGCATATGAGACCTATAAGTGGACATCCACTTTGAGTAATAATGCTCCCCACTCTCTCCCGACCCAAACAAATTCAATGAACACATTTTTTAAATACTAATCACACTTCCTAAAATATTATTTATATTTACACCCCTAAAAATAAAATTATAAAAAAATAAGTTTTTAATTTATTTGACTAAAAATACAAGGTTAAAAAAATTATATATACAAAAAAGACATGGACCGTAAAAGTAACTTATAACTCAAAAATAAGTTTAATCATCTTATCTTCATCTTTAACACATTCCTCATGCATCCTATTTAACGTAACTCTTATGATAGGACCTTTGATACACAATATATCATTAACATCAATATATTAATTAAAAAGATTTAAATTATTATTTTTGAAGACGTATAAATATTCATTCTAACCCCTAAACAAATATTTATTGAACTAATTTGAGTATATTTATATATAAGTTTAAATTTGAACTAATTTAAGTATATTTATATATAAGTTTAAATGAACTAAAGTTTTTTAAAGCGTAATTAAACCCCTTATTTTGTTATCGTACTCACTTCAAATGATTCCCTATTTCTCCTTCCATTTTTCAATTGCCACCTGTTAAATAAGAATGTTAAGGTAATTAGACACTTAAAAGCATATTTTAAATGCTCAAAGTCTTAAATATATGTTATAATGGAAAATGAATGTAATGTTAGTAACATTAAATTTGAAGACATTGTTTAAGGAATAAAACTAAAGAGTTTTTATTGAAAATATATCTATTCATTTTTTGTGTAACTTAAGTATAATTTTAAATGAAAAATTGATAATGAGATATAAAATTTAAATATAAATATTATATTTAGACTTTTATTAGTTTCACTTTAAATATATATATATATATATATATATGTATATTATAATATAATATTTATATATTATTTAATTGCAATAATTATTTTATTAATATCAATTTAATTACAATTTAATCACCACTAAATCATTGAATTTTGATGAATCCAATTTTAAAAACATAACAAAATTGAAATGGGAATTTCTGGATAAAGAATTATAATTTTCAGACATAAAAGTTATAAAATATAATATTTACGTCGATTAATTAGGAGTATCTAGGAAATTAAGCTTCTAATTTAGTGGGAAATTTATTTATGAGTGAATTAAAGTTTAATTCGTCAGGATGGAGGCAACTATTAATTGCATTAGTAATAGAAATGATAACCTGACAGGCTGACACCATTTACACACCTCATCAACTTCAAACATCATCCTTGTTTGTAATTCCATGATTTCTCTGTACACATAACTTTGATTGAGCTTAATTTTCATAACTTTAATTAAGTTCTTTATTCCAAGTGTGAATTTAAATAACAAAAAGAGTATTAATCGGTAGTATCGAATTTATATGATAAGGGTTGATTGACTTGCCATAGCTGTCATCAGGTAACAATAATTGATAAGAATTTCAATCTTGCAGGACAGACAAGTGTCTCGTTACGAATAACACAGAAGGAGCAGACAATATTTACGTACGGATATTTTTTGATGATAATGATTATGACTCACGGAACGTTAGTTTTCACTGGATGTGATGGACTACTGTTTGTGACATTTATTGACAAATGACAATGTTGCTATCAACAGATACAAAAGTGTGTTTTTATTAAGAATTAAATATATTTTTAATTTCTTAAATTTAAGATAAATTTATTTTTAATTTCTTAAATTTAAAATTATTATTTTTAATTTTTATAATTTTAAAAAAACTTATTTTAATTTTTATTTCAAGTTTTGTTAAGAAATTTATTAAATATTATTACATAAAATCTACCTATTTTTATTTTTATTAATAAAAATATGACATTAAATTCAGTTAATATTGTATAATTGTCTTAATTAGTCACTTTTAAATATATTATTATTGACCTAAAAAATTAAAATAAGATTTTTAAAAGTTACAGAGACTAAAAATAACAATTTTAAATTTAAAAAACTAAAAATAAATTTATCTTAAATTTAAGGGACTAAAAATATATTTAAGCTTTTAATTTATCAAAGAAAAAAGATACATCCTCGAAAGAGAGTTCTGAAAATTATTCCAAACAAATAAAATATTAATTTAAATTATAAAATATTAAATTAAATAAATATTTTATAATAAATTAATTAAATAATAATAATATTTTAACATTTGATTGGGACGTTCTTTTCGGAAGATGAAACACTGCTGATACCAAAATTGTGGACAAAGGGGGAAGGTAACTTTCATAGTTTGATTTGCCAATTTTTGTAGACAATCACGTTGTTGAAAGCGATAAATCAAGACAAGGTATTGGCACGTAACATAATCATTGAGAATTGTAGACAGCTGTTACTTAGAAAACACAAGGATTTAATGATTTGCAGCTAAGATCGGTCTATTTTGTGGATCCGTCTATTAGTGATATATATTTTTGTTATTTTTATAAAATTATTTTAAATTTGTTTTAAATCTAAGTTTTCATTTATGATTTTGTTTTTATTATTATTTAAAAGATTTTTTAATCATTAAAATATATGTGTATTTTATATATTGTATTTTATTATTGTGAAATCTTATTTGTATCTTAACAAAGTTTGATAATAATTTGTGTGTGTATTTTTTTTTTAAACTCCAAGCGTGTGGTTCAGCGGTAGGGGTTGATCCACGCTTAAGCAATGTCAGGGGTTCGAATCATGTCTTGTGTATGCAGCCGCGTTAAATCTTGGGGTCAGCTATCCCCACCCTTTGAGGTGCCTCCAACGTAGCTGGATACTCCAGGGACGAACCAAAAAAAAAAATTGTGTGTTTTTCACCTTTTCTTCTTTAAACATGTTGTAGTTACTTTATTATTTATTTTTAAAGTAAATGTTTTTTTATTAATTAAATGATCCATTTTTCCTTTTTCTCTTTATATATATATATCATTTATTATAAAATGGATATCTTATTTTTATATATACAATTTTTGAATTATTTTATTTTTAAAATTTTAAATAATAAAAAATAATATTAAAAATCAATTCAACCTAAAACTTTAATCCAAGACTTTAAAGTTTAAATACCAGTACAATTAATTAATTCAATAAATATTAATAATTTTAAATATTTTAAATAAATAAATATAAAATATTTCAATTCTACTAGTATATATACTTATATATATATATATATACCTATTATAAAGAAGATACTAGGGTATATAGTCGTTTTTTATCCTTATTCTTTGTTGGATCATTATCAATTGTAAAAAAAAAATCTTATATCATTTTTGAATAATTACATGCAACTTTCTAATATTCTATCTATGTATAATTATCAAAAGCATCGTTTTATTTGGTGTATATATTTTTTAAATAATTTTATTCTTACATTTTTAAATAATAAAAATAATATTAAAAATTAATCATTTTTATAGAGATAAGACTCACACTCAATATCTTGCATCAATTGATCTATCAAATATTAGTAATTTTTAAATATTTTTATTAAATAAAATATAAAAACATAAAATACATTGACTCATTATTATATATATATATACATATATATATATATATATATATATATTCCAAACAGTATAAGAAACTAATAATAAATATTTATTTACGCTTTCAAATTTATTTTTAATAAAATTCTTTATCATTTACGCTCTCAAATTTAAAGTAAATTTTAAAATTTATTTGAATAAAACTTAAACTTCTTATAATATCATGAATCTTTTAAGTTGTCAGTTATAGTATTGTTTAAATATATAATATTATGAATATATTTATTTACGATTAACACTTTTCTGTAATCATTTTTATCCAGTAAACTTATTTCACTTTATTTAGAATGTCAGTTTTTTATTTTTAAAATTAATATAATCTATATAAACTAAAACTGTGTTAAAAAATTTCTAATTTTTTGCTTTGTATTTAATTTTTTTTTTGACAATTTCTTTCTATTTACTTAAGCGCCACTTAAAAATATTTATTTATTATAATTTTTAATCATATAAAGAAATACTTATTGTATGCAAAATACAAATATATATTTTTTCTTAAATATTTTCATTATTATATTTTTATATAAATTTAAGCATGGTACATAGTATCGGGATATTTATCGCATATTTCGTTATAATTAATTTCATATACTTATGGTTAAATATATTTTTTGTCCTCCAATAATTAACTTTATTTAATTTTAGTATTTCAATTTTTTTTTTAATTTTGACAGTGAATAATAAAAAAATTTAAGTATAAAATTAGTTTTTATCTTAAAATTTAACTTAACCATAAGATAATTAATATTTTAAATTAAAATTTTGCATGTCAATAAAATTAATGATAATTTAAATGTTGAGATGATTTATTTTAACAATTTTTAAAAAAGATTAAAAATGAATATTATATAAATTTACAGGATTAAAATCAAGAAATTTTTTTGACATATTTAGTTGAACATTAATTTTCTATAGTAAATACAACTTTTTACACAGAAGTCATGAATGGGGATGTAGCTCAGATGGTAGAGCGCTCGCTTAGCATGCGAGAGGTACGGGGATCGATACCCCGCATCTCCATTTTTTTCACTTCAGGCTATTCTAAATAAATACAAATTGTCAATTTGGAAGTGGAGCTAGATAAAATTAGAAGGGTTAGCTATGAACTTAGTAGGGAGAGAAAAATGAAGAATGGGCCAGCTTTAATTATTATAAAGCGAGAAATATTGACAAAAAATTCTTCACATGCAACGTGCAGTAGCATGAAAGTAATAAATGAGAGTGGGATGTTCTTGACGACATGACCGAACCACCGCCTCACCTCACCCACGTGCCATCTCTCTTTTTTTTTTCTTCCAACTTTTAATTGAGGCAACCGTTTTTGTAAGCTTGCAACCTACATTCATTAATTCTTCCTGCTTGTGGTTAAGAGTTTTTTCGTTTAGCCAGCTTGATTATAATATAACATGTTGGCTTTGTATAACATGGTCTTTTCTTGAGTTTAGTATTTTGATCTTAAACAGTTAATCAAGAACCTTTGGTCTCACTACCATGTAATCACTAATCTATATTTGCCAAATACTATGATATGCTTAATTTAGGATCATAGATTACATAGAGCTCACGCATGCAGCGAATAATGTTTCGGAAAGAGTCTAAGTTCACTGACTATGGTCACAATTTGATGAAATGTAGCGAGTAAGAAGACAGGAGCAATGTTCGGCTAGCAATGGTGGCTAGCTAGTATGTAAGGGAAATGTCACCTTCTTGGCTCGTTTCCTCTAAGAGGCAGCACTTGAACTTGCACATAAGCAAACTCTAACTCTAACTCTAGTCGAATTTTGGGGTGCAAACAAAGGCAGAAAAGGCTCAAAACCACGTGGTTTCATTCAGGAAAAAATATCTGTCCCGGACTAAAAAAGGAACCGCAACACTTGGCGGGTTAGGGTCCCCACACTTCACTCTAGTGTCAGTAATCAGTATTACTTTCGTTGGCATTACGTTGGTGAATTAAGCTCTCACCACCATCTATTTATTGTCTTGTGCTTTTAATTTCCTCACAACTTCTCTTTCTCCTTCTCCCCCTCTAAGGTCCTACTGCACAAGATTTTCAGGAAACATGGCGTTCTTAGCTCTTCTCTTGCTGGGGTTTCTCTCATGTGTGTATGCTGACACTCATGGTTGGATGGATGCTCATGCAACCTTCTATGGAGGGGGTGATGCGTCTGGCACAATGGGTATGTATCTCAGTTTCACCTTATTTTCTTTTATCATATATTATGTGTTTATAACAAATAGGTGAAGAATAAATTAATGGATTCTCAACCATGGAGTGAAATGAATTGAGTTTGAAAAAAAATCAAAGTCATTTAATACTTATTTACAGCACTGTTTTTAAATTATGCATAATAAAAACTATGTAGTATAACAAACTGAACATTAATTTGGCTACCCTCAACATTTTCTGTTCAATTTCCTCTATTGAACCCTGCATGTAGAAATGATGTAACTAGTACATGTAACATGACAAAGATGGCATGAGAATAACAAGAAAAGCTTGATTTTGAGGTTTATTGCAGGTGGAGCATGTGGATATGGAAACCTGTATAGCCAGGGTTATGGAACTAACACAGCTGCTTTGAGCACGGCCTTGTTCAACAATGGTTTGAGCTGTGGGGCCTGCTTTGAGATCAAGTGTGTGAATGACCAAAGGTGGTGCCTTCAGGACTCAGTTGTGGTCACTGCCACAAATTTCTGTCCTCCAAACAATGCCCTCCCAAATGATGCAGGTGGCTGGTGCAACCCTCCCCTTCAACATTTTGATCTCTCTCAGCCTGTTTTTCAACAAATTGCTCAATACAGAGCTGGCATAGTACCTGTAGCTTTCAGAAGGTACCTCATTTTGTTTCAAATTTTCATATTCTGTTTCTAATTATTTCAGGATGTGTCATAATTCACAAGGAATACCAGCTATAAGCACATTTTCTAAGAGTATGTATAGTTTTTGCTAGGTTCCTAAGTACAAGAACGGTTCTTATAAGATTTACAATGGAGTGACAGAGTACAAACAATTATTACATAAAAGCCAGAATAGTTCTTATATAAAAACCAAATCTCGACGTGAAAATATTATTCTTTTGCAGAAAGTAGAAAGATATAGAATAATAAGTGGGATTCATTAGCTCTTCAGTGATTTTACTGCAGCAGTTAAGAATTGTTGAAATTCTTATATCTAATGCAACTTAATAAGAACAAAAAGTGAGTTTGGAACCGAATAGGCTACAACATTTGAAATGCTCTAATATACTCTTCTTTGTCTATTCTTTAAGATTAGGTGAAATTTATGTAAATCTTACTTTCATAATTAATGAAATTAAATTCATTACTGAATAATGGGGTTTGGCAGAACTTTTATGAATTTTACTCAATAATACTAAAGTGTGCTAGAAAAATCGTGTCATATTGTCTCTTGAACAAATTTAAATACAATCGGTAGATAGTTGACATTTTTAGAATATTTTATTCTATGAAAAAGAACTTTGATGTGAAAGATAAAATAAATTTCGATGATTTCAAGTAATTAGTCTCTCACTATCGATCAGACCATCATATTTTTGACAAAAAAAAAAAAGCTAACAACAAACTCTATCACATTCTTTTAAACACACCCTTTTTCATTGTTTGAAATTTATTATAAAACACAAAATTTGATAACACAATCTAACCACTCATTCTTCTGATTTTATAGTTTTGAATAAATTATGACAGATAAGAGTGAGAATGTTAAGAGGAATGTGTTGTTAGCGTTCCTAAAAAAAAACTTTATTTATATATTTGCCATACTGATTTGTTGGTGATCTATAGGAATCTATGCTTGTCGCATAATAACCGTACCTGTTTGATCTTGATAGCTGATACCTTGGTTTGCCTGCTTTGTCCTTGTTTCAACCAAGCATTGTGATTTTCTTTTTCTTGTGATAACGCAGGGTGGCATGTCAAAAAAGGGGAGGCATCAGGTTCACCATGAATGGCCATTCATACTTCAACCTAGTCCTAATCAGCAACGTTGGTGGTGCTGGTGATGTTCAAGCAGTTTCCATCAAAGGTTCAAGGACTAATTGGCAACCAATGTCCAGAAACTGGGGTCAGAACTGGCAAAGCAACACTTACCTCAATGGACAAAGCCTCTCCTTTAAGGTTACCACCAGCGACGGCCGCACCTTGGTCTCTTACGATGTGGCCCCTAGTAGCTGGTCCTTTGGCCAGACCTTCACAGGGCAACAATTCAATTAAGAGATACATAAGAACATAACAACACTTGAGAGTTGGTTTTGCAAGTGTTGGCACTTAAAATTAAGTGTACCATTTATGGACTATGGTTAGTACTTAGTAGTATAATTAAAAAAGAAATATAATATAGAAGTGATGAGAGTCATTGGGAGCAAATGAGAGGGGCATATTTTAAGATGGCCCTTGTCATTTGGATTGTGTTATGAAGAATTCTGTTCTGCTCTCTATTGAAAAAGGCAGAGTTAGTAAAGGTGGCAGTGGTGGTATAGTTAATCAACCCGCCATTTTTTGTTTATTGGAGTTAGTTCAACTTTTAATTATGGAAGTATGGTATTTTCTAGCTTAGCTATAAAGGAATAGAATTGAAAATAAATGAGGCAGTAGTTTTGGTTCTATATGTCATTGTATTCGACTTTAAGGAGCTGATTCTGTGTAAGAACGAATGGAAGACATGGATGAATAAAATTATGTTTTTGGTAATTAGCTCAATCTATCCTCTATATGAATATAATTTTCATGACATAATCTATGTGCTTTGGAAGCAGACAATGAAGAGAAGCAATGTAACCAAATATTGTCAGTACGTATTAATGTTTGTACTAAGAAGGCTCTCTTTATGTACAGAATAGGATTCTTTAATAATAAAAAAAATAAAAAGGAAAGATAGGATTCTTTATAATATTTATGAAATTGTTCGAAGTTACATACCGTAGAAAAGTAACTTCTTTAGAGATTTTTATTGAAAAGAAAAAGGTTTCACTTAAATAAAATTCCGAAAATCATTTTTTTACGGTCATCATTCATCAAGCACATTCCATTCTATCTATACGTGGAGAGTTTATTAGATGAGGAAAGGTGCTAATATTCATGACTTTTTTTTTTTTTTTTTTTTTGGTGCTGAGATTTTTATTCTGTTTTCTAGAGATTGAGAATTTTATATTAACTTTTATTACATTTTTTTAAAAATATATTTATAATTCCTTATATGTATATATTAATTATAATTTTAGTACTTATAAAATTTTATTTTTATAAGTTTAGTCTTTATCTGTGTTTAATAATGATATGATAATCATCTATTGAAAAATAAATAAGACTTTTCGTAAGAACAGAGACTAAAATGAATATATTCTAAAAGAGACCAATATAAAAAATTTAGAATTTTATAAAGACTAAAATAATATCATTAATGATTACAACTGTAAAATATTTTTTTAAGGAACATATATAGTCAGCTATAAGAAAAAAAATTATAAAAACTAAAATCATAAAATAAGTATATTGTAAAGATTTAATTTTTTTAAAAAAAATTTAAACACAAATTACTTATCTTAAAACATACTGTCAATCAAACTTAAGTTTACAAATACAAACATCACATACTTCCAATCAAACTTAAGAGTTTACAAACATCATATGTTGTGTTTAAATTAGTTGCTTAAAAAAGTATTATATTTACACACACAAAAAATTACAAAAACGATATTTTAAAAAAAAATTGAGATAAAATATGTTGACTTAGTTATGTTTTTAGTATTCCTAATTTGAGATATATATTTTTTAGTTCCAAAATTTAAATCATGCCAAAATTTAATTTTTTTATTTCCCAAAATACTAAAAAATTATTATTTTAGTTCTTTATATTTAGGGTAATTTTTTTATCTCTCAATTTTTTTTTTAATTTCTGTAATTGAAAATGATAATTTTTAATACTTAAAAACTAAAAACACAAATTTAAAATTTAAAAAACAAAAAAATATATATGAAAGAACTAAAACAATATATATATATTTTTTAAAAATTATAAAGAACTAAAAACACAAGTTTTAAATTTGAGAGACCAGTAAAACATGTACAAAACTAAAAACATAATTAAACCAAATATGTTCTAATAAATTTTGCCTTTGGTTTGTAATAACTATTGTTTATAGTATTAGTATGTATAACACGACATTAAAGGAGAAGAAATCCAGCATTACTTTAATGTATAAAAGGATAAAATAAAACGGATTTCTGTGTCTTTGTTCATTAAGAATTACATCAAAATTGATATGTAGATATTACTTTCTCGTCCATACTTGCCACTGCCAGACACACAACCAAAGAGGCTCTTTATCTTGTTATAATCCCGAGTGAATGAATTTTGAGAGTTTTGGACATGAATATAAAGAAACGAGTTTTTCATGTATAAGGGGCCGAATAAACTTTCATTTCAAGTAACTATTTTCTAAGACAACTGCACTCGAGTCTCGGGCACATAAAATTACTTTTGTACAAAATTAAAATTTACAGCTTGGATCACTGAGTCAATTCCAAAAATCTACCAGTAAACAAGTTAGTTAACAAGTTAGTCAACATGAATACTTGTATGTGAACAATCTGCATCCTACAAGTCATACAATATATACACCTAAAATAGCCCACTCTTATGAGCCCCGTTGTCCTCATAGGTGGAGAGGCAACCTAATATCGTTTTTGTGGAGATAATTTTCAAGCATTGCTCATGTCCTTATCAGCTAACATCCTTCTCACTTGAAAAAAAAAAAAGGCTAGCATGAAGAGTTGAACCAGTCAATTACTGCAAAATACAACAAATTAGAAACCAACCAACCAAGACAACTTCAAGAATGGAAACATGATGAATATAACAGAGAAGGGCTGCTTACCCTATGGTAGCCATTCTCATTATACATGGCAATCCCACAAGACCCAGAAGCAGAATTCCAAAACTGGTGTCCATTTTCAAACAGTGACCTGGGAAGATCGAAGTTGCTATTAACTTGGTAATCCACAGTGTTTGATTTACTGTTGTTCATTGTTGGGTAATTTTTCACTTCCTCAATATCTGGTGGAGGAGGGTATGCAAACTGGTCACATCGTTGTACATTTAAGTAAGTAGTTCCATTTAACTCATTCATGGCACCACCTCCCTGACCCAATGTATTGACCTGAGGAGAGCTGCCAACTTCAAGTTTATTGTTCCCAATATAACCAGAATAGCTTGGGAGTGAAATGTCAGTTGAGCACTCAGCATCTCTATTGGTATTATCACTGTATGTTATACTATTGAATCAGTAGCTAGATTGCAAAATGAAACACAAGGCTGTGTCAAATTTAGAAAGAAAACTTGATAAAATTACTAGTCTAATGAAACGTACTAATTGGAAAAACAGATCTACTAGCAGGATAACAAGTATAATTTTCATACTAAGCCAGTTCAACAGGAGTAGCACTAAGCTTGTAGAATTGAGAATGCAAGACTCATACAAGAGTTAACCCACCTAAATGATAGATATTTTGGTTCATTAGGTAACATCAACTGATGATTATCATTATTCAAAAGCCAAGACAGGGGTTGGGATTCTTGCAGATTTGCCATCATCAAGGGTAATGTCATCCCTTCCTGCAACTGTGAAGGAACATTATCCAAAATAAGATTTATTCCAAAGAAAAGAACAAAAGATAATGACAAAGAGAGAGAGAGAGAGCAACATTTGCTACCTGGTTAGCACATTCAAGTGACATCAGTTGGTGCTTTCCTAAATTTTCCTGCCAATGAAATCACCAAGTAATTTAGGAAAACATGTAGACATGTTAAAATACAAATCTGATATTTTAGTAGTTATTTAATGGACTGATATATTAGGCATTTAAAGATGACAGAAGGATATGGCTAGTCTACATGAAACAAAAACCTTACCTTCTGGAGGCACACTCGATTGATTGATTCCCGTAGTGAGTCTTCCATTTGCCTAAGATGTTCCAAGTGATTGATCTTCTCTAGATTATTCCAATAGCTGAAAAAAATGCAAATGTAAAACAATATTACTCTATGATGGGTACTCAAACTTTCATGACCATGCATGTCGACATTGATTTTATATTTGTGCTATGAATTTATGATCATGTTAATGCTGTCAGAGGAAAAAGCTGGTTGAAGTTTGATGAAATTTAATCCATATGAACTGTTCAAATTTATAAAACAGGCCCAGATCCAACCGCTAAGGAATTATTTATACAATTATGGAATCTAGATATTTAAGAAAGGTCAACTAATATAATAATGGTTACACTTACACTTTCCTTACCTCAACAGAGTCCAAGTTGTGAAAAAGTTAATGTGTAACTGTAATCCACACTCACAAATGGTAGAATATGTGATACAAAAGGTGGTATTTAATTGGATTTTTGTCTTCCATCACTAAAATGTAAAAGGTGCATAATGAATATAATGATTACAGCAACGATTCCTTCCCTTTTGTAAGACTACTCGCCAATTTATAATATTATAGTCACCAATAAACTATTAACAAAACATAACAACTAAATATCAATTGCACCAGTTTCATTTTTGAAAGGAAAAAAAAATCAAGTTTCATCAATGCATTTCTTGAAGTATTTTTATGCAATGTGCTAGTGTTTTGTTGAGGGAGGGAGGAGGGGGGTGAAATAACATTTTGTATTATAATTAGTTCTCTTCCATCTATTCAATTCTCTAATAAATCATTTTGTACGGAGAAAGCTCAAATGCCTAATAGATTAAAAAAAACATCAATAATGCTAGCACCAACCATATAAACATGTCTAAAATAAAACTTTATGTACCAGGGAAATGTTAAATGGTATCATCTGAAATAATTTTGACAATATGCGAACAGGGATATCAGGTGTATGATAGGGCACAAAGGAATATGTCAAAATGCACAAGGAAAGGATAAATATGAGAGCTATATAAGGGATAGAAATAACTCAATGATTGCAAAACAATAAACCTGAAAGGCAAAGGTCAAATGAATAATAGTTCAACAAGAGAGCAAAAAAATAACACCAAAAAGAAAAAAGAAATACTTTAACAACCAAAAGCTCCAAAGTTGCACCTCAGTCTCTGATGTACTTCTGTTAGTTGAGCTTGTAAAACCCTCACTTGGTGAGACATTTCCTGCATGTAGATCATAACATTTTGGTTGCTCAACTACCAACTTAAGATTTTATCATTATTATTAAACATAATGATGTCTAATGAAGAAATTGTACCTCCACTGTTTGACTGCTGCAAGGCAGATAAAAAAAGAGCTTAGAACCTTTAAAAGCCTTAGATAAAACACAACGACAGTTTGACTATCACAATCACTTACCTTGTACCTACGAAATCTTGTATTTTTACATCATGATCCAACTTCTTGAAGGTTTTCTTTAGCGCCTACATTTTAAACAAAATAATAATTCTAAGCATCACCAGAAGTTGAGGAGACAACAAAAAATTTGCATTCGATGCAACGAAAGCAGTATATGTAAAAGACATATATGAGAAAAATAAAGTAATCTTACTTCAAGGCTCTCCATTTTCCTGCTCAATAAAACGAGAAAAGAGATTAACTTATTTATCACCAACAAATGAAAAATAAAAACCATAAAGCCTCATCAAAAAGTTTGGCAGACCTTTTGGCCCTTTCTTGTGGGCTAAGTTGAGCAAATTTTGCAATGACCTCCTCAAGATTGCTGGAAATAATAACCAACATGTAAAATCATTAAAAACCTGACATGGATTTAATATTTACATTTAAAGGTGAATTTTATAGTAATATCCAACAAATACACAAGATTCAATGAATTTGGCCTCTTCCAATTTTGTTAAAAAGTTAACACAGTTGTTTGAACATCTAAGTTGGTTCTGGCTTGTAAGAAAAATAAAACTAAAAGCATGAAAATTAAATATGAAAGAGGGGATGTTAAAAGAAAAGGAAAATTAGTTAAGAGTAGTATTAGACTATTAGTATGATTCGGTTTTTTTATACCATTTAGGAAATTAAATCACACTACGTATAAATACATTTTACATATAATAATAGAGTTTGTGACTTGTTACTTTGCTTTTCAGTTATTCAATTATTGCATATACTTAAATAGTTATTTTAGTTTATTGTTCAAGTTTAGCATTGGCAGGTACCAATTATACTTGAAACACCAATAAGGCAAGATTTGTGAACCACAGTCACATAATGGATTATGAACCCCTTATTTACAAATAACCATAAAACCAGTCTGTCTAATAGTCCTAGATAGATAAGGTTATGAATAGATATTATATAACTATAAAAAAAAAATTATTAAACTTAAAAATTTACACACTCGTGATTTGTAACCACACAGTATTAAGATCATAACGAAGATCAGCACAATGATCCAGGCATAAGCTATTCCAACACGATACTTGATCTCACAGCTAAATTCAATTCAGCTGATCCTTAAGAGCTAATAGGAAGAATTCCAATCATAATGGACTAGCTCAGATGATTTTATGCATTAAATAACTGCAACTGAAACAAAATGTACTACATGAGCTGTGAAAGAAATCTCTTATTCAAGATCCACCCAATCACAGAAGTGTAGTAATTAAAATATGGACTCAAATCGGAAGATGTAAAATTAATTATTTCATTTTGATATATACTTTTTTATTCTTCCTAAGATGTTCGCATCGTGATTATCATATAGAGGTAACAATAAAGCAAGTCACAGAAGTTTTTGCTTATGAGGAGACTTCCTTATTCCTGAAATATTACTAAAACTAAATTACATTTACATGCATTGGTCATGAGGGATGTGTAAAACCAATATCTCATTATCCTTCTAGAAGGATTAACACCTAAAGCAAAGATTGTGAACGTTTCTTGAAACAATAAAAGCCTACTCTACAATACAACATATTTTCAAACAAGAAACAATTGAAATTGGGTGAGTTATATGGCCTATAATGTGTGCTATAGAAATCATCATTGTCTCATCTCATAGAAAGGCATGCACATCATTACAAGGTTTCTGGTTTGTACTTCTGCTAAGGCATAAATATGATCAACTCACTAGTAACAACATCATACAGTCAATTCTCAATCATTATTATTACCTGCGCTCTCCTTGTAGCAATGTAGGCTTTCCTGTTGGAGAAAACATGAGAAGGACAATATCTATATCACATAGTATTGATAATTCCTTTGCTTTCTTCAAAATTCCACTTTTTCTCTTTGAAAAAGTGACATGCCGATTGCTTATGCTCTCTAATTTCTTTATCTTCAATTTAACTCTTCCCATCCTGCAAAATTAGGATTAAAAACATTTAGCATGAGCAGTTTGCAGCAAAGAAACAAGAAGCAGCCCACATATGATATATGGCAAATCAAAAATGCAAAAAGGAAGAAAGCAAACCTTTTTGAGATAGTGAAGACAATGTAGAGGAAAAGAAAAGGTGTGAGGTAACTGAAGAATTAGAGCAATATTTGTTTGAGGGAAGACATGCTGATGCAGAGTAGAGAGAAAGATGGAAAGATGGATATGAAATCTAAGAGCTAACAGATTGTTTTGGACGAAAGGTGTAGCTGTGATTTCGGTGGATAGAGTTTGGGGAACCAGCCAGGCTCAACACATGAGAATGGATTGTTGGCAGCGTGTTCTCTACCAACAAACCCAACACCTTTCTCTCTCTCTCTCTCTCTCACATTCGACTTCTCTTTGCCACGTCTTCTTTCTGCATGCGCCTCCAAAATAGCACACGTTATAAAACAAACTCACATGTTTGTTTGTTTTTTTTTTTTTTTTTTTCTTCTCACTTTCAAGCTCAAAAATATATATGCCCAACATTTTAAAATACTATGTGTAGTATATTCAAGTCATAGAATTAAAGTTGAAAAGTTAGGTTTTCTAATTGATATTAGTCATAAACAGTTTCATACTAATAAAGTAGTCCTACTATTTCCTTTTATTTTAAAAACAAATATATATACCCTTCTTTTTAAATATAAATATGAATTGTATTTTAATATAAATAAATTTCTTAAAATAATAAATAATTAAAAATATATCGTTTAATAATTTATATTTTATTTTTATAACTTTTACTGGTACTAACTAAATTTCAACATCTTATTATGAATTCCAATATTTATAAAATAAAATTCTGAATACTTTTTCCTTTGGTACAAATCACTAATACAAAGGAAATGATATTTAGGCACATAAGTCAATCTTAATGATTAAATTAAAAGAAAACTTTTTGAATCAGTTAATTTATATATTTGATAGTAAATTGTTTATCTTAATTATTGATTTTAAAATTCGGTCCAAAATATTTATTTGACCTCAGAATATAAGTCAACAAATCATTAGTAATTATTCATAATTAATTGTTAATCAATCTAGAATCATACAAAGAAAAGAAATCTAAAATGTTCATTTGCTTTTAAATAAGCTCAAATATAATCTATATTCATCTTAACACAAAAAAAAAAAAAAAAAAAAATATATATATATATATATATATATATATATATATATATATAACTCGTTAGAATCAACTTAATTTCCAAAAGTTTTGATAGTTTAAATGAAATCTTAAATTTTTTAATTATATTATTAAAGTAAAATATACATAAACTAAATTAATAGTTAACTTTTTCATTATTAAACTTGGTTAATTGACCCTCTTTAATAAGTCTTCTCTTCTAAAGATGTATTTTTTTTTTATCTTTAATAACTGAAATTAGAAACTTTGCATAAAAATTTTGATTTCAGCTTTACTCATACCAATGATATGTTTGTTCATAAAATTTTATGTTTAAATCTCATTATCATCATTATAAGAATATAATTTTTTTATAAATATAATAAAGAGGACAATATAAATTATTCAAAATCTTAATTCTACATGATGCTCAAGGAGGAAAAAAAATATTAATTTGCACGACGGGGAAAAGAAAAGGCTTTGGCAATTTTATATGTTATTAATTTGCAAAAAAGTATAATATTGTATATGTAAACTTTTTATTTTTTCACAAAAGTATAATATTGTATATGTGACTAACGTTTTCATTTATTTTATATTACACATATCCTTTATTGAAACCAATCTATTTAAATAAAATAAAATTATTATAAACAATAAAATTAATACAAAATCGTAAATGTATATCCATAATTCGAATTTGAGATCACCAATTAAATTTAACAATCCACACTATTTGATTCATACAAGTACAATCAGTGATAATTTTTTTAGACCATGAAAATAGTCTATGTAGTGTATTAAATGTTATTTTAATATTAAATGTTGTTTATGATGATCAAACATTATTTTACTATTATTTTTTATTTGAGATTACTTTGTATCTTTCTCACAAATTAATCATACTCACATTAGGTAAAATTATTATTAAGTTAGATCCATCCCACCATTGGTCCACATGCTTAGTGATTAAAATGTTCATATATAGGAAAAATATTGTTTAGACAGATTTTCAAATACAAATTATAATGCAATTAATAAGTTTAAAATAATTCTCTTCAACTTATGGTTATTTTAAAAGAAATTATATGTATCATTCACATAAGATGAACTGGTTCAAACTTGATAGAAGTACCATAAACAATAAAATTTGTTTAAATATTTAACATAATTATATATCTAAAATTAATTTAAATTTATGTTTCATCCATACCATGCATACAAAATTAACGATTTTTTTTTTTCGCTAGAAGAGAAACAACAAAAAGGATCAATCAATAACTCGAAGACCAAACTCGTGATTGTCGGTAAAAGTCCGGCTGGGCGAGTATAAATAACTCGAAGACCAAACTCGTGATTGTCGGCAAAAGTCCGGCTGGGCGAGTATAAATAACTCGAAGACCAAACTCGTGATTGTCGGCAAAAGTCCGGCTGGGCGAGTATAAATAACTCGAAGACAAACTCGTGATTGTCGGTAAAAATCCGACTGGGCGAGTATAAATAACTCGAAGACAAACTCGTGATTGTCGGCAAAAGTCCGATTGGGCGAGTATAAATAACTCGAAGACCAAACTCGTGATTGTCGGCAAAAGTCCGGCTGGGCGAGTATAAATAACTCGAAGACCAAACTCGTGATTGTCGGCAAAAGTCTGGCTGGGCGAGTATAAATAACTCGAAGACCAAACTCGTGATTGTCGGCAAAAGTCCGGCAGGGCGAGTATAAATAACTCGAAGACCAAACTCGTGATTGTCGGCAAATGTCCGGCTGGGCGAGTATAAATAACTCGAAGACCAAACTCGTGATTGTCGGTAAAAATCTGACTGGGCGAGTATAAATAACTCGAAGACAAACTCGTGATTGATCGGTAAAAATCCGACTGGGCGAGTATAAATAACTCAAAGACAAACTCGTGATTGTCGGCAAAAGTCTGGCTGGGCGAGTATAAATAACTCGAAGACCAAACTCGTGATTGTCGGCAAAAGTCCGGCTGGGCGAGTATAAATAACTCGAAGACCAAACTCGTGATTGTCGGCAAAAATCCGACTGGGCGAGTATAAATAACTCGAAGACAAACTCGTGATTGATCGGTAAAAACCCGACTGGGCGAGTATAAATAACTCAAAGACAAACTCGTGATTGTCGGCAAAAGTCCGGCTGGGCGAGTATAAATAACTCGAAGACCAAACTCGTGATTGTCAGCAAAAGTCCGGCTGGGCGAGTATAAATAACTCGAAGACCAAACTCGTGATTGTCGGCAAAAGTCCGGTTGGGCGAGTATAAATAACTCGAAGACCAAACTCGTGATTGATCGGTAAAAATCCGACTGGGCGAGTCTAAATAACTCGAAGACAAAATATTAAACGACCCTACTACACAAAATGTATTCCGATCTAGTTCTAGCAACGAACTTCAACTTTTAGATAAATCCCTAGTCGGTATTTGGACGACTAGATGATTTGATATTCATTTTTAACTTAGAAAAATTGTGGCATTTTCCTAGTCGGTATTTGGACGACTAGATGATTTGATATTCATTTTAACTTGGAAAAAATCTTGGCATGTTTCCCTAGTCGGTATTTGGACGACTAGATGATTTGATATTCAGGCTAACTTAGACAAAATTTTGGCATGTTTCCCTAGTCGGTATTTGGACGACTAGATGATTTGATATTCATATTAACTTAGAAAATTTTTTGGCATGTTTCCCTAGTCGGTATTTGGACGACTAAATGATTTGATATTCATGTTAACTTATCAAAATTTTGGCATGTTTTCCTAGTCGGTATTTGGACGACTAGATACATTGAAATTCAATTTTTAACTTAGAGAAAATTTGGCATGTTTCCCTAGTCGGTATTTGGACGACTAGATGATTTGATATTCATTTTAACTTAGAAAATTCGTGGCATTTTACTAGTCGGTATTTGGACGACTAGATGCTTTGAAATTCAATTTTTAACTTAGAAAAAATTGTGGCATTTCTGGTCGGTATTTGGCCGACTAGTGACTTTGAGATTCAATTTTTAGACATAAAAATTCCCCGTTCGTTAGGGTCGGAATTAGGACGACACGTTTTGCAACACTACAATTTATATATATAACTTGTAAGAACGAGTATATAAGAACAGCCAGCCATGAAGTTATGTGAAAGAAAAAGATACTTCATAAGAGTTTTCAATAGAAATTCAGTAGAGTTTTAAAAGGACAACAAGGCAAGTGTACCGTCCAGGCCGAAATCCGACTTGACCTTCTGCTCGGACAATACCCGACCAGGCCGCCCGGTTACAAGCCTTCTCGTTTTACAGGCTCAAGGCTGGAAGGCAAGTGTACCGTCCAGATCAAAATCCGACTTGATCTTCTGCTCGGACAATACCCGACCAGGCTGCCCGGTTACAAGCCTTCTCGCCTTACAGGCTCAAGGCTGGAAGGCAAGTGTACTGTCCAGGTTAAAATCCGATTAAGGTTTTCTTCTCGGGTATTTCCCGACTATCATATCAGGCCACAAGCCCTTTCGCCTTCTCGGCTCAGGGCTGGAAGGCAAGTGTGCCGTCCAGGTCGAAATCCGACCTGCACCTCTATTCGGCAATAGGATGACCAGGCCTACTCGGCATTAACCCGACCGAGGGCTCAGCACAGACCTAGTCGGTCATGACTCGACTCGACCTGAGGAACTCGATTCCTCTCGCCTCTAAGGACTAAGGAGACTACCCGGCATTAACCCGACTGGGTCCTCTGCGCGGACCTAGTCGGTCAGAACCCGACTAGACTTATCCCCTTTAACCTCGCGCCATCAAGATAAGAGCGGTTAGGGAAATCCCTTTATTCTCGGGGCCCAAAAGGCCCATGAACGACGTACCATAAAACCCAAAACCCTAGAGTTGAGAAGGCAGATTACACTTTTGAATGCTCTGGCTCTGAGGCACGATCTAGGAAAAAACCCTAGTCCACCCTTTGGCTGGAACACCTTCAAAACCCAGCTTTAAAGTCCATAAAAGAAGAAGTGAATGACTTCAAAAGAGGTCGATCCACATGCCTTATCAAAGACAACCACTTCACTGTCTTGCTCGAAGGACGTGTGCAGAAAAAGTGTAAAAACAAACCAACTCTTGGCCCTATATAGTGATATCTACATAAGACTCGAAAGACAGGTATCGCCGCCCACCCATTTGGGTGTAGTTGAGTAGGAGCCACGTTCAAAATGCGAAACACCCCCATCTAGAAGTCATCAAATGGAAGAGACATGTCGAGATCTTTAAACAAACACTCGTACATGTAAAAGAAGTCACCCTAGTCTTCTCGCTTTGCAAGAAAAACCTGATCACCAACACCCTCGGCTCGGCAACGACGTAGCATTATGGGATAAGGATCAAGATTTTCCCATCTTGCCAATTGGCACCTTTTTAACAGACGCTCCATGACGACCTTCTCATAAAAACGTGAGAAATAGGTTGCCACTTCCCCGTCCACCCACTCATACCCCAGAACCTCATAGGGGGGAACTTTTGTCGATAATCACGCGGATCCATCACAACATCGCGAAGCTCTGATCTAGAAGACTCGTATGAGCTCTCGGTAGCATTACTACCAAATAATCGTCGGGAAGAACTAGCAGACACCTCGTCCTCGCTAAAATGGGCTGAATACCCTGCACTGGATGAAGACCCAGAGAACCCCGAGGACCCATTTATCTCTTCAACAATAGCCATTTCACAACCCTGAGAGACCCGAACAAACACAATGCGCACAAAGAATGTACCTTTGCAAGTATTCAGGAGAGAGCAACAGATTATATCTCGGGGTGCAAGTGTGAAGGTATGAATACAAGCATATAAAACCCACCTATAAATAGACACCAATATGCCACACAAAAAGACGCCTCATTAATGACACCTGACCACCCGAATACAACGGATACGTCCGTGATTAATGCACAAAACCCTAGAAAATACCTATAACGCAAACAACGCAATTATGGTTCCCATATACAACCCCGAGGCAACGTAGCATCACTACCAAGGCAAAAAGGTGTAGGCCACGTCACGAGTTGCACCAATCTTTTCACAAACAAGCACCTACTTGGCCATCCAGTACATCGTGAAAGGATACACCCTTCGGCCACACAAAGGGACACGTTTTTTAACCCCACTCACCACCAAAGGGTGTACGACCACACAAAGGGACATCCTTCACACCTACTCGCCACGAACAGGTACACCTTTCGACCACACAAAGGGACATCCTTTGAACCCACTTTCCACGAACAAGCACACCCTCCGGCCACACAAGGATACGAACACCCATCCAAAACTCCACTCCCACAAATGGGTACATCATTTACCCATCCAAGCATTCATCGTGAGAGTACCTATTCGGTTATTCCAGGCTCAATCAATTCAAACCCCTTCATCCTATGTCCTCGGGCTTGGGGGGAAGTGTACTGGGGAAATCACTACGACTCTTCGATCACCACATAGGCTGAACACCCTTTCCCGACCGAGCACAATAATCTGAATGGTCCAACCACACTCAAGCTATACAACCCAGTCGCTACATAGGTCGAGTACCCCTTCGGCCAAGAGATAATCCGAGAGGTTAGTCGGCCTTGAAATAAGCCGAACCCTCAATTGTTAAGACCACAATACCTTAATTAGGATTATATTATGTGAACCCATAATAACATAAATTAGAACATAAAACGGGAATTACTAACCTCCTAATCCAGAAAGTCCATGAAGCCCAAAAATGTCACTATAAATACGGTGTTGATAGAACACGACGCGAGGTATGATCATTTAATATTATCGTCTTTATTGCTGTAACACCCCGGAATTTCTACTATAGCAATATCAATTATTGTCTATTTTTATATATTTATGAAGATTATTTTTATAAGTTATTTTGGTTAATTACAAGGGGTTTTTATAAAATATTTGTAAAGGTTTTTAATAATTTAAAATTATTTGTGAAAGTTTTATAAAAATCTGTTTTTTTACGCCGGAACGGGCTGTTCCAAAAGTGGAACGGGCCGTTCCAAACAAAGAAAATATATGTTGAGATTTCCGTTGAAACACTTTTGTTAATATTTGTAAATTCGTTTAATTCTATCAACGGTCTCAAACACGGCAAGTATACCGGCCGTTCAAGTAGTAAAAATATCGTATCCACAGGGATTAGAAGGTAAAATAAGCATTTATTGACTATTCGTGACTAAAGAATAATTCCAATTTATAGTTTGTCATGTAAATGTGAGATGAAGAGCATGACTATTGGAATGTTAAAACTATAAAAAGATTAGTTTTAGAATGGGAAAGAGTAGAAATGGGATAATGGTATTGTGAGGCTGTGGGGGTCAGATTTCACCGAACGTAACACTAATGTATCCTTAATCTCTTGTTAAATTCATTGCTTAGTCAACCCAATAGTTTACTCAAACCTAATCCCTTAGAGAAAGAGCCTAGGTGCGGATATTGAATATCAATCCCTTGAGTACCCAATACCTACACCCGCATTACGGGCTAGGGTTTAAGACTACTAATGGGTCAAGCTCTATCCCTAGATACAATCTCCACTAGGCATATGTTCCAGAACTAATTTCAAAGGTATTTCCCAATACTCAATGGAACCTTAAATCATGCAAAGGGTGATCAATCCAAAGCAAGCATTAAGCAAAGAAACAAACACAACAATGAATGAAACAACAAATATATATATCATTGAAAACGTAAGGATTACAATAGAGTATGTTGGCTACATCTAACCCCACAAAATGGGTGAAACCACTCAACAAAGAGGGCAAATACAAAATAGAGATGGAAGAGGAAGTGAAGAACCGAAGGAAAGATCCGCACACGGACGATCCCAAGCCCTGGGAATCCCTTCCGCAGCTCCTGGAGGCGCCCAATGTGAGAATGGGGGGAAAGAACCCCGAAAATGGCTTCAAATACGAGCCTGGGAGATCAGATTAGGGTTCCGCGCCCGGCGCACAATTCTTCGCGCCCGGCGCAAGTTCTTCCAGAGAAGTCAAGCACTCTCTGTCTCAACACAAGCCCGGCGCAATTCCTTTTGCGCCCGGCTTAATTCCTTTTGCGCCCGGCTTAATTCCTGGCAGAGATGAAATACTCTGTTTTTGTCACGCCCAGCGCAGGTTATATTGAGCCTGGCGCAGAGCCTCTTCTCTGCTCCTTAGCTTCTTAGGTTTCCAATCCTAAGAGTCTTCAACTTTCCACTCTTCCTCAATACCTGCACAAAAAATGAGGTGGATTAAGGTATTGTTAGATGAATTTGGGTTAGTTATATCTGCACACAAAATGAACCAAAAAGAGAACAATTATATTGCAATGGTTCAAAGGATGAGTGGAATTTGTTCAATAAGTCTCATCAAAAAAGAGGTAAAATTGAGACTTAACAATATACTGGTTTTGAGGTAGCAGAACGGGCCGTTCCAAAAGTGGAACGGGCCGTTCCAATTTAGTAAAAAGGCCCATTTTTGTTTTCCCAGAACGGGCCGTTCCCAAAGGGAAATGGGCCGTTCCAAGGTTATGAAATTGCCTAAAGACCTTAGTTAGAAACGGGCCGTTCCAACTATGGTCAATCAGTGTTAACGTGAACTTCAGAACAAACCGTTCTGCTTTTTGAAACGGGCCATTCTGCTTTTTGAAACGGACCGTTCCGATTTTGGAACGGGCCGTTCCAGTTGCTAAATTTGCCTATGTTCGAAGGATCCGGAACGGGCCGTTCCGAATCCAATACGGGCCGTTCCGGGGACCCCAGGATGCCTATAAATAAGGCAATGGGGGTGAAAATTTTATACTGAGTGAGAAGGTGAAATCTTAGAGAGAGAAAGAGGAGAGAGAGAGAGAAAGAAAGAAAGAAAGAAAGAGAGGGAAGGAAAGAGGGAATCCAGAGGAGGAGGCCCTGCCCAAGTTTCAACTCCGCTTATCCAGGTAAGGGGGGAAGTGAGAAACCTCGCTCAGGGGTGTGGGGATAATTGTTGGATAGTTTGTTTGTCGGATTGGCCCCTAATCCCTTGCCGTTGTTCTGTCTTATTTTCTGTTTGTTCTACTTTATTTCTTGTTGGAAATAATAAATGATTATGTAATCTCAATCCCTTGCCGTTGTTCTGTCTGATTCTCTATTTGCTCTACTTTATTCCTTGTTTGAAATAATAAATGATTATGTCATTAATGCTAAAAATAATTAAGTTTTAATATGAAAAAAGAATGTTTTTTTGTGAATTCCTATGCTGACCTTATGAGGAGTATTGATGACATGACCTTGTGAAATATGGACATGAGACCTAAGAATGGACTATTGAGACAAGCTATGACTATGAGAACATGAAAAATGATGACATGATGTACTAAATGAAATTATGTAATAAGTTAAATGTTGAGCTAATGAAATAACGACTGTATGACATGCATCATATGCATATATTACTCCAGGTGTGCCGCTGAGGTCGCATACCCACGACTAACAAGGTGTACCTTATGGTCACTGTTAAGTCTCAATTTTACCTCTTTTTGGATGAGACTTATTGAACAAATTCCACTCATCCTTTGAACCATTGCAATATAATTGTTCTCTTTTTGGTTCATTTTGCGTGCAGATATAACTAACCCAAATTCAGCTAACAATACCTTAATACACCTCATTTTTGTGCAGGTATTGAGCTAGTAAATTGAGGATGGAAGACCTTAGGATTGGAAATCTAAGGAGCAGAGCAGAGTGGCTGCGCCGGGCGCAATATGAACCGCGCCGGGCTTGAGAAGAGCAGAGCATTCAATTTCTGCAAGTTACACATGCGCCGGGCACGAAACTACCCGCGACAGGCGTGATCAA
Organism: Cajanus cajan; assembly: GCF_000230855.2. Classification (NCBI taxonomy): domain Eukaryota; kingdom Viridiplantae; phylum Streptophyta; class Magnoliopsida; order Fabales; family Fabaceae; genus Cajanus; species Cajanus cajan. The sequence goes on along the minus strand of NC_138521.1, from coordinate 59,903,885 downwards.
GACAGAGAGGCTTGAAACTCTCTGGAAGACACTACGCCAGGCGTAAAATGGAATTGCGCCGGGCTTACAATGAGGCAGAAAGTGTTCAAAAGATTACGCACCGGGCGCGAAGACTTACACGCTGGGCGCGAAACCCTAATCTGATCTCCCAGACTCGTATTTGAAGCCATTTTCGAGGGAGAAACCCTCATTCTCACATTGGGCGCCTCCAGGAGCTGCAGAAGGGATTCCCAGGGCTTGGGATCGTCCGTGTGCGGATCTTTCCTTCGGTTCTTCACTTCCTCTTCCATCTCTATTTTTGTATTTGCCCTCATTGTTGTGAGTGGTTTCACCCATTTTGTGGGGTTAGATGTAACCAACGTACTCTATTGTAATCTTTACGGTTTTAATGATATATATACATGTTGTTTTATTCTTTGTTGTGTTTGTTTTTATTCTTAATGCTTGCTTTGGATTGATCACCCTTTGCATGATTTAAGGTTCCATGGGTATTGGAAAATAACCTTTGAAACTAGTTCTGAAACATATGCCTAGTGGTGATTGTATCTAGGGATAGAGCTTGACCCATTAGTAGTCTTAAACCCTAGCCCGTAATGCGGGTGTAGATATTGGGTACTCAAGGGATTGATATTCAATATCCGCACCTAGGCTCTTTCTCTAAGGGATTAGGTTTGAGTAAACTCTTGGGTTGACTAAGCAATGAATTCAATAAGAGATTAAGGATACATTAGTGTTACGTTTGGTGAAATCTGACCCCCACAACCTCACAATACCACAATACCATTCCTTACCTTTTCCACTCACAAAACAATATTTATTTACAGCTTTCATTCCAATAGTCACAACTTTGAATTCACTGCACAAACTATGAAATTGGAATTATTCTTTAATCACGAATAGTCAATAAATGCTTATATTACCTTCTAATCCCTGTGGATACGATATTTTTACTACTTGAACGGCCGGTATACTTGCCGTGTTTGAGACCGTTGATAGAATTAAACGAATTTACAAATATTAACAAAAGTGTTTCAACGGAAAACTCAACAGTCACCCACGATGTAACATGCTAATAAGGTGTACCTTATGGTCACCCACGACTAACAAGGTGTCCCTTAGGGTCACCCACGATGTAACATGCTAACAAGGTGTACCTTAGGGTCACCAGTGATGATATGTGAAACTTCCTTATGGCGCCACATGCATGCATTTATGAGTCGAGTCCATGACATCATAGCATGATAAATGAATATATATGTGATATTGATTATTTATGTATGTTATTTACATGTGACTTATATTTGTTGTGTGTGTGTGGGCTATTTAACCTTTATTTCTGCACCTGAAACTGAGTGAGATGTTTCTCACTCCCTTGTTGTTCTTGTATATGTTTAAATTATGTTGCAGGTGATCATGATGTTGGTAATGAGGCTTAAGGGTTCAGTTGGGCATGCTTTGATAGGATGTGACATCGGGCATAACTAGGCTTATTTTGGGATATTATTGTTTTAAAAGCTTTAATTTTCTCTTCTTTTGTAATTTTGAACGTTCTTGAGAAAAGACCAAAATGTACATCTTTGTTATTTTATTTTTATTACATGACTTGAAATTTATAAATTAATTCCTAACTAGGAGGCACGACCACCTTTGCTGGAATTAATCTATATTTTCTTTTATATGATTTCTTGAATTTTGATACTTACATGATGACTTCTTATGATTTATGAGTTACGAATGTGAATCTTTTACCTTTTGATATTTGAGACAACTATTTTATCCATGAAAGATGTTGTTTACTATGAAAGAATTTATTTACTCAAAAAAAAATCATTATTGTTTACATTTATTGTGAATTAATGTTGGGGTAGAGGGTATCACAATTACTCTGAATCGAATACTTACTTAAACGTCAAGAGTGTTTTTCCAGATATTCTCCCCGTCGCTTAGAGCAAAGATTCAGTTATTACATCTAACTAATCAGACCAGTCGTCAAAAAGATCAGCAAAAGTATTTTTTCTTACAGGAACAAAATTTTTTGTCAATTTTGATTTTGATTTTATTTTTTTAGTATTTTAATCTCTAACATCGCATTTTTAGAAATGAAAATTAAATAAAATTTGCTTAAAGGTAAAAATAAAAATTGATAAAAATTTAGAGGTTAAAATTTAATCTTGGAGAGGGCCTGGGGAATGCAAGGAAGGTAAGGTATAAACGAAAGGGGATAAGGAAGCAAAAGTGGATGAGGCGAGAAATGAGTTCTGCTTCTGGTTCGAGTAGCAGAGAAGAGAGGAGAAGAAAGGCGAGGTCCACGTCACCACTGAAGGATCGATCCAGAACCTCTTCATCTAACTTGGCCTCTTCGCCCAAACGAAGCACCTCACCCTCTGCTACTCTTCTCGACGTCGACGATGACCTCTTTCGCGATTATCCCAACCCTAACCCTAGCCCTCGAAGCTTCCCTCACAACGTTAAACAGAAATGCTGGGAAAAGGCCGACAAGGTCAAAGGACGAGACCCCGAACGCTGGCGCAGGGACGCCCTCGGCAACATCGTCTTCCGCAAGCTCCTAGGTTGCCCTGGCTGTCTCTGTCACGACTACGATCACATTCTCCCTTACTCTAAGGTCACCCATTCCCTTTATTTCCACTTCTTAATTCAATTTTTCATGTCAATTTTTTCTTTCAATTGCTATGTGCCGTGCTACCTAACTGTATTAGCCTTAGGAGAAGAAACTATTCAATGCAAATCGCTGTTGACCTCCTTTGACCAATAACAATAGTTCAGGCACTAGATTTTAACTGGTTAGATATCTGTGGCTATGCTTCCATGGACGAGAATGAAGGGGAAGTGGAGTTTTTAGTTTAACCATCTCCTTATTTCAAAGTTTATTAGTAAAGGAGAACCGCTGGGAGAGGTGCTCACATCTAGCGTCAGACATTTCGATCGAGATTGTCTCAGAAGTAGGATACATGTTTGAAACAAAAAATGAATAAAATAATAATAATAAAGGAGAAGATGGTGATAGTTTTTTATGTGATCCTCGAAAACCCCTGTCCTAGTTATTCTTGTGAACACTTTGAATTTTCATCAGTTTTGTAGGATTATAACCCCCGTCTCCCATTTTTTTTTTTCCTTCTATTTTGGAGTCTTCCTTTTTCCTTTGATTCCATCGGTCCTTCCTTTGTAGCGTCTAAACACATGCCTGTCAACAAAAGATCATCATTGAATTACTAAGAGTAAGTTTGAATACAGTCTAGAAAAACTTTTGAGAGTTTCTCTATTGAATATAAATCCCAGTCGAAAAGCTATTAAAAGTCTTTCAAAGCTTGCATCCAAATATGCTGTAACTCATTTTGGGTTTGATTTCTTTTTGCCTTTTGCTTATTCTTCATTTGGTTTCTTTTTTTGAAACTATAGGGGGGTGAAAGCACACTGGAAAACTGTCAAGTATTACAGGTAAGGTTTCTCACTTTTTCTCCATTCCTCTGTTCCCATTTGGAGGAAGAACCTGTCTGGGGGCTGTGAGGAAGTTTTGTAATATTTTTGTTGCATAATGTACTTTTACAACATGCCTTTTTAATATATATATATATATATATATATATATATATATATTTATTGGTTTTTTTCTTTCCAAATTTAAACATGTTTCCACTGATAAATATGCTGCTGTTATATGTATTACAATGATGCTAGTAAACTTGATATGAGGATTTCTTTTTACATTAGTACGTAAATAATCATCCACATTTCTGTGTTATGGATTTTCCTTTTACCTAAAGGAAGTTTTCTATCATAAAAGAATCACTTTTTAGTGTTGTATAGAGCTGATAGGAATAGGGTGAAACAGGCTAGTTGATATGAATATCAAACAGTTGTGGTGAAGTTGGATTAGTAGTGGTGGCATATATTTAGCTGGTTCTTAAAAAGGTCACTCACACCTTTACTTTATTAGATACAGGCATTTAGATTACTCAAATCATTTGATATTTCTCTCCATTTCTTCTATTACACTATTTGTGTATGATTTTCAAACTTCCTAATGACTAGTCCCACAAGGTTTGCCATTACTCTTATTTGGTGTTCATATGATTTCCTTCTTCCAATTGATTTGTTCATGGAGTCTATTGGTGTCACAAGCTTTTGCTTATTTTCCAATAAAAAGTAATTGGGGATTTAATCTGTTTCCCTATTTTGATGTGCTTTGTATTCATTTAATAAGTTTTCTATCCATGATTTTCAGGCAACAGTTAATCGTGCAAAGGGTAATCGAACAGAGATCTCCAAAGCTGAACTTATTCAGAAGAGTTCTTATTGCAGGGTTTCAGGTACAACTATAATAATATGATTATATTAGCTATAGTAGAAATTAGAGATTTATTGATGGTATACTGTATGCATTGCAGATCGTGATATGGATCTTCTGGAACTGTCAGCCTATGGAAATGTCCGGCGGGGACAGGATTCTGGGGGATGTAGAATCCAATGAACATTTATATCCTTATTAACTTATTGTGTGGTTGATTCCTTGATGGGGGTTAAATGATGACCTTGTAGCTATTCATTCTCACAAATCATTAGGGTTTCCCTTGTGTACAGACAAGTTAAAACTGCAAAGAAAGTGATGATATTGTCATTCCTGAGGTAGCTGCATACTTGTGTTCAAGTGTAGCTACATTAATCTCTTGAGCTGCATGATTTTGATGGCAAGTTCTGGCACTTACCTGTTCAGGTCATTTTTTCTTTTCTTCACACCCGTTACAGTTCACTCCACTATTCTATAGCAACTAGAATGTGTTCTTCAAATTTTGATATGTTAAGGTCGTATTCAAATCTTGTATCTTTTAATCTTTTGATGTACATTAATAAGGGCCTACCTATTTAATGTTGAGAGAGAGAAGATTTGAACGCGGCTTATATATATCATATACTCCATAAAAGGATCCATTCATTCCGTCGTAGAAACTTTTTTGTTTCAACAATATCATAGCTGCCCTTTATCTCAAATTATTGTTGATTGATAGTATATTTAACATGATAGTTGCATTTTGATTTAAATTCATATGTATTAATAGTCATAGAGAAATGTTAATAACACACTACAATTTCTAATATTGACCGAAATTTTTTAGAAATCTAAACAAATCTAATGTCAAATGGGACGTGTAAAGGAGTCAACTTCTCATAATGATTAGTAGTATTTATGGGGTCTGAATCTTGTGTAATATTTTTTGTGTATTTGCTTTAGATTTTAGCAGGATGAATTTTTAACAAGTTGATATTAATATTTATTACTTATTGTGTTCTATAAAAATAAGTATCGTGTAAAATTATTTTACATCGAATAAGAAAAGTTAATAAATAGATGAAAGAAAATTGTAATTTTATAATTTTATCTTTATAATTATTCTTCTTTACCGGAAATAATGCAATATAATATAATAACTACTTCCTAAATGATATTATTAGGGGATATTACTTATTGTCGAAGATAGAGGAAAACATGGTCAATAAATTGCATATTTGATAATACTCGAGTGTGAGTACTTTCAGCCAATAAAACTCGAGGAACGAATTTGTCATGCTGCAATATTCATTTATCAATTTGTAAGTTATTTTCCCTTACCAAGGGTATTTCTCAAGTTAAAATCACCGGTGAGAGAATATTTTTTCAAGATATAATGATCTCTTAAAATTAGTTTTGGTCTATTTATATGATCTCTTAAAATTAGTTTTGATCTATTTATGGGTATGGATAAGTCGTCCCACATAGCCGGTTATTTCAGGTTCAAAGTTAATTTTTATAAGTTGAGTTTTAAAAGTTAGATTCTATATATTTTTGAAGATGAGTTCATGTTATATTTTTGGTGTCTTAACTTGGTCTGATATACGTTGTAAAAAAAAAAAAAAAAACTAAGTCTGATATCCTGTATTTTTTTTTATAGAAAAAGTATTTTTTTTAATAATTATATATTAATAATAAAATATCTTCATTTAATAAGTAATATTTTGTATAACAAAATATTATATTTATATAAATGTTATTTATTTTGAAATGTGTGTAGTTTTAACTACATATAAAGTTAAAACTAATAAATTATATCAACAAATAGACTGCTTAATCTTATTTTATATAATATTATCAATTCTGTCTCAAATCAAATTTGAATTCAAGCAATGACCGTATTGAAATTCAAGCAAGATAAAAACAAAAATAAATTCAAGCCATAAACATTCTTAAATTTATTTCACTGACCACAAAATCATTTTTAATGTTATTATTATTAAATATTCGGCGTGCATTAGTTGATATTTTAGGTTCAAACGCTCTAGCATACAAATATATTAAAAACTCTGAAATATAAAATTATGATCTATAATAATTCTTCTTGACTTAACTCGAATCGATTAGATGATTAATATAATATTTAAAATATTGATAGATCTAAAATAATTGTGTTATTGAATAATTTGTTCTAATGCTCTCAAAATTGACGAACAAAAAAAATTATAGTATGTTCTAGTACTCTCCAAACTCAAACAAAATGTAGTATATGTTTTTTGCTTTTCTATATGTATTATTATTTGAGAAGAATCTTGTTCTAAATGCTGTCAAATACAGTCGCTGAAAGATGAAACACTGTAAAAAGAGTTAACATGTTCCATCAATATTAACTTAGATTTGACAAAGTTCTCATTAACATGCTCCAGTGATCATAATGATATCCATCAAAGTTAGGAATGGAAGGTTGGACAAAAGCATCAATGGCATGCTGGCCATTTTTAATGTGTTTTGGATGGGGTTTTCTGAACCTTGCTCAGATATCGCTTGTAACGTATAAAAAGGAAACAAAACAAAATAAGAGAATAATAACAAACAAAATTTTATTGAAACTGTAAAGATTGAGACACACTTCTGCTACTGCTACATACAATTTAAATAGATTTCCATTTAACTAAAACTCATGGAGCATAACGACACTACCATATGGTAATAACTCAAGCTTGATTGTGTTTGGCTGAGAGGAAAAATATAGGTGAGAAATAAAATGACGAAAAATAAAAAGTTAAGAAAAATAGATAGAAAATAAAGCAAAATTTTAGTTATTTGATTAAAGAGAAATAGGTAAAAAATAAGAAATATATAAGAGAAAAAAGAGAAAAATAAATAAATAAAAATAAATAAGGCGAAGTCTACCACCTTTTAATTTCTTTTCATTCTATTTCTTTTCAACTAAATAAACTCCCTTATTTTCACTCTCTCCACCCAATTTCTTACCCATTTCTTCCTAAAAATAAGGTGAAGTACTAACAACAATATAATGGATAAAACAAATTCTTAACAGTTTTGACTTATTCAGTATTTTAGAAAATACACATTTTAATTTAAATTTATAGTTGGAATTAATTTGAAAACACATGTAATTAATTAGGTAAAAACGATTATAATTTAGAAGATTGATAAGCGAATGGGTGAGTGGTACTGTCGGCTGAAAAAAAAATGGATAGATTGAAAAAAAATTACTAAATATTATTGGATACAATTAAAATCATAAATAATGAATGAATATACAAGTCTTTTGGAGATGAAAAAAACAAAATTATAAAAAAAAAAAAAAGAAGATTTAAAATAGATAATATTTTATCAATATTAAAATATATGTGTGTGAAAATTATGATGTACAATGAGTATCAATAGACAATTTAATATCACGAATATCCCAAAAATGTGAGCAAATGGATGAAAGGTACATCAAGTCATTTAATACTTGTTTGATTGTATTATTCTAATTTTTAAGGAAACAAAGATTTTTCAATTGAAATTAAAGAAAATTGATGGCATTTAGATAAATTTTTGAGTTTATTTTTGTAATTAAATATAGAAACTTTAAAAGGTCAAAATAATTATGAAAAATACATGTATTCAGAAGCCATCCAAACGCAGCTTGGATTAATCATGGCTAGAAATTGGCAAGGACGCTTAGTTCCAACGATATTTATTGTTTTTGGTTCCCTTCATAATTGAAATTTAGGTCTGACATATGGAGGAAAATAAAAGAGCTATTGCTTTCATGGTTTTGCCGAGGAAAAGGGCAAAAGGGAAAAGAAAAAAGAAAGGAAAAAAGAGAGTCAGGAAAAGGATCTAAGACTTGTAGTTTTAACTAGCATTAGGGTCCCATCATAATTCACAATTCACAATTCACAACTCATCTTATATCCCTAAATGTGGCTTGTATTAGATTGAAGCTAGGAAAATATCTGCATATTTTCTGTGTTATTCATCAAGGACACATGTCGGGCCAATTCGGATGTAACTACCATATTGCTGCTTAAGAAAATATTGTAGAGGCTAACATGTAATTATCTAATTTAAATATTAATAGAATGCATGATTTAGATTAAACGTGAAAAATAGTTATTACAAACTATGATATGTGCTAATTAAAAATTTTCATCTAATGATTATTTGGTATTAGCTAAGATAAATATGTTAAATTAGCTTGAAGTATTGTTTTTTTTCTTATTTTAATTTTAGAAATATAAAAGACCAAGAAAAAAATCTTGAAAAATTATTCTAGTGGTTCAGATTTAACGTTCCTGGCTGAGTTAGATTCCTCATCCTGTCCAAGAGAATTATTCAATATATTTTAGTATGTATTTAATTAGTTTTATTGTAAAGAAATGACTCTTCTTGTCACTTTAAGAGAGAACTTAAAATAAAATATTTATTTCTTGGAAATAATCACTTTCGACGAGGATTAAAACAAAGCTATAATATGCAAGTTTATCGGAAAAAAATAAATAAAATATATTATGTGCAGTTTATCCTCCAACTAAGTCAATGTCAATATCATTGATATATTCCATTTATTTTTTCACTAGTCTAGTTGTGTTTGTATCAACATTTACACCACGTTGAACTAGAATCCAGAGTGAGACAAATATTTATCTTTCACATGTGTAAATAAATTTGCAGGATATAAACAAGGATAAGAAATAGAAGAAATTTTTTTTATCTACATATAACATTCAATAAAAATAATTTATTGACTTTTACGTAAATTAATTAAAAATCATATCTAATTTTGAATTGGTTAACGTAAAAATCTATTTTAAATTTGCAGCCGTTCAGAGTTATTAAACTCTAACAAAATAAGGATATAAAGATCCTGTTATGTTATAATAGGACCGATTATTAATAGTGTAAAATCTACTTTTTCATTCTGGAATGTGATATTGTCATATTAGTTACGTAGAGATGATACAAACCATATATATCCAAAATATATTACTGCACACCCAAAGCATACTGATATGTATTTGGCATCGCATCAAAAGCACATGACATGTATCACGTACGAGTATGACAAGACTGTCCTATCATTATTTCCATCATCGTATTGCTTGTGCTTATCTTTCTAGCTAGTTCCGTAATTTTATATCCACACTTTCTAGATAGCAAATACCCCTCTGAGTAGTTCATATACATGGAGAAAGGAATACTCACAAGTCATGTAAAGAAAATCATTCACTTTTCTACGAAGCACCTAAACGTCTAGATTTTAAAACAAAATAAAAGATCTTTTTGCATCTATATATAGGTTAAAAACCACTATTTCACATGTATTTTTATACATGTACATGAACTCGAACTCAACAAACAAAGCATATGAAAAAGAACCTATATATTCTATTCACGGTATCAAATGAAAATAAAGACAAAATTAGTCCTGGTCTTTCTATTTGTGTTGAAGAAATCATAGACTATACCACCCTTTCGCTTCCTCCAACACCATCTCTTGCTAGCTAGACAATAAGTTATTAACCTTGTTGCTGTAAGAACTTTTCAACAGAGACACTAACTCATGAGTTCTCATGAAAATTAAGTGATCTAGACAAAGCTGCAGGGTTAGCCATCAGCACTGGAGAGGCTTCAACATGATTCTTTTCATCCTTCTTTGGTTGGAAGGCCTTAAACATACTTCCTCCACTCACCGACTCATTCTTAATTCCTAGAGTTTCCCATATTGAACTCTTTGCAGCATCACTTGGATCATCAATTCTTAAGGTTTTGGGAACCAAAACCGACCCGTTTCTTGGTTTTGAAGTCTCTTCTTTCTGCAAAGAGTCTTGCTTAATCATGTCACCCTCCCTAGAGTGCTTCCCTAAAGTTGGAGAGTTTGGACCAGAGTTTGGAGAGTTTGGGTTTGAAGCAGGTGAATGTGGGGGAAACCATGGAACATTCCAATTCCCTGGCATGCCAGGGTTCCAAAATGTAGCAGGATAGAATGGTAGGGGTAATCCTGAAGGACACAAAGCTGGTGAGGGAAGTGGAGAATTCCATGCATGGGGCCAAGGAACACCAGGAATACAAGGAAGTTGAGTAAGTAAACCGTGATTTTGGAGCACTGGTTGTTGTTGGAAGGTGCTTTTGTTACTTTCTCCCATGGTACTTGTTGAAGAGCCATCACCTTTTTCACCACTTTTGCAAGTTAATGAGAGTCTTTGATTCTCAAAGCCATTTCTTGTGCCATTAAGAGGCTTTTTATCTCCAAGATTGAGGACAGATGCCATGGAATCACAAATAGGTGCATCTAGTCCAAAGCTGAGGACTCCACCATTGCTTTTCAAAGTTGGAATATAAGTTCCATTAGAAGCATCAATTCTAGCTGCTTGAAGGGCCTCAGAGATGGTGATGTGGCGATAATGTGAGGAAGAGTTCTTGGTCTTGCGCCTTCCTGCCCCCACAGGAACATTCCTCATGGTGCCACCTGCAGTCCAGTATCTTTGACAAGCTTTGCAGAAATAACGCGGCTGGTTGATGTTGTAGTTGTTGTAATAGCAGAATTTGGTGTCCATGCTATTGCAGCGGGGGCATGGTAGCACTTTGTCCGGCTTCTTCAGTGTTTTCTCATCTGCATCGCTTTCTTCCTTCTCTGGCTTCTCACCTTTTGATTTTGCAGCTTCTTCTTCTGTGGAGGGTGTTTCCAGGTTCACGATAGCCTCAAGGGATGTTCCCGAATCCTTAGCCTCTTCAGCATTTGTAAGAGGATCAGCTTCCAGCTCTTCCTCGGTAACATTTTCAACTCCAGCATCCTAGTAATTAGAAAACATGTTTTGCTTATTGAAGTCAATGAATCAGAATATATCAGAAATAAAACCAAGATATATATTCACAATTTTTTATAGTTGAAATGACAATTAGAACGTAATAAAGAAGTTAGAACATTTTCTTTTTGAAGACATATTGCATAAAAAAACCAAATAAAAAAGAATAACAAACACATACCCAACTTCAAAAGTATATTCATTTTTCTTAGTGGAAACTCAAAACGATCCTTATGTTAGTATCTATGCATGCAGAATATGTTTAATTTGATAGAATGAAAACTATATCATTCAAACAAGCCATATAAAAAAGCATTTTGTCATACTCCACAACAGCATAAATTAAATTAGTACTCTTTTCTTTCAGACACATTCCAGAAGACAGCAATATTTCAAAGGCTATGAAAACACTTGATTTAAAAACAAAGGTACAAAGAGGAAAATAAGATCAGGCACAGAGAGATTTGGGTGGGAGTAAGGGCTACCGACGGACAGAAAACACTGGTTGTAAGCAGAACCATGTCACGAGAGTTGAAACAATAAAACACGTTGATGTGAAAAGAAACAGTGATGCTCCTGTTCCACGGACAGAGTTGACTCAAATCGTTCGATAGACTGTTGTGATCACCACTAAAACATCCGCAAAAACAAGATAACAGAATTGATCACAATCAACAAACGCAGAACACCAGAAAAGTTAATGAATGGAGAAAAATAAATCTTCTTTTTCCTCCAATTCCTTGGCAAGGTTACCAAAAGTACAAAACCCATAAGCTTGTCAATAAAAATAGTCACTTTTAGAATTGCAAGGTAGAAAATATATATTTTTTTCAAAATTGTCTGAGTTACTAATTTTAAAAAATGAAGCTTGGAAATTGACAAGAAATCTCTCAAAAGGGAACATTCATAATACAAGTATTGAATGGAAATAAAAAAGATAGTGAATTTTTCATAGAAAGGGTATGGTTGCTTGGTAAAATAAATTAGACCTTGTCTGGTTGGTCTCTATGGTCATGTTTGTCAGCATCTCCTGTGAGTGGGATCTTCTGGCCGAAGAGCCTAATTGCAGGGTCTCCATTTGCGTGCATATTTCTTTTTTTTGTTTTTGTTTCTGCAGTGACTGCGTTACTGAGTTTGTGTTGGTTTTGACGTAAAGTGTGAGTGGAGGCAGGACCAATAGGATTTTGATCCTTTTAAAGCATAGTCAGGTGCCACATCAGACCTAGGTTTCGATTCTTAGCCACAAATTCTTGTGGCCTCCATTAGATTTTCTTTTAGCACGCACATTGCGTGCATCCCCTCTTTTCCATGTCAGCACTTTTGATGATGTGGCATAAAGTCATTGGAAGCAGCCATGATAATTTGACGGACACTTTTCCTCAATGACTTTTTACTTTTTTACTTACATTCTCAATTACTGCTACTAGATATTATTATTAAAAAAATTAATTTTACACATATTAATAAAATTTTATTGGATTTAAATTTATCTTTATTATAAATGTTAAATAAATTAATGTAACTAAAAAGTCATATATTAAATAGAGTGGTATTTTAAACAAATAAATGAGAAAAAAGTAATTCAAAATTTGTTTATATTTAAATATTTTTTTGCTTATAATAGAAAAATAAAAGAAATAAGTTTTAATTGTGTACAATTTTTTTTTTTTTGCAACTTTTCCTCAACTGACAAGGAGAAAAGGATAGTTTAGAAAAATGGAAATAAATGGCCTCTCTTTTGTATCTATTACTTTTTTTTTTTATTTTCTTAAACAAAGAAAAAAAAATAACGACTTATTCAGTGGTAATATGCTTATTTTAATAAAATTAGTCAAATAACTGAACAAGTTGACATACGTTGTGGTGATATGCTTACTTTAATAAAATTGGTCAAATAACTGAACACGTTGTTATATTTAATTTATTTTCTAATTTAAGGAATCGTTACTTTGTTAACTGAGTTGAATTTGAAATATTTTTATACTCGATCCAATTAAAATTAATTGAGTTGGGTTATATTTCACATTTTCTTATACAATATAATTTAATTGGTTTTCTTATATTAGTGTTTATTAGTGTTTAAGGTTTTGCCTTAAATTTGTTCAATCAGAAAGTAAGTAGTATGGTTAAAGGTTGTTTTCACTAAAGATTATACTTAGATATTGTTCAAATAATTTGATTTTAGGTTCAGCACATTAACCATTTATATCCAACTTCTTGATTAATTTAATTGGGTATGATCAAGTTTAGTCATCGAGTTAAATAATTAATAAATAAAAATATTAAAAAACTTAAACAATAAAAAAATAACAAAAGAAAGAAAGATACTCAAATAAAATAACATAATTCAAAGTACAAACAACATTACAATTATAATAAATGAAAACTCACAAATAAAGATGTCAAATGGATCAAATCGACTTAACCCAACTTGATTTATGGAGGCCAAATGTTATTTTATGCTACATTGATTTTAACTATGTTTTCTTTGGCTACCATTTTTTTGGTCCAACCTGATTCATGTTTATTCATTAAGTCAAATTGGCCTAATTGAAAAAAAAAATTGAAAAATTAAATCTATCTTTTTACAATTGAAAAAAATTATAACGTGATTAATTAATAATATTATATACCATCATGAAATACCTAATAACATTATATATATACAATTTTCCACAATCATTATATTTGCATTTATCCATCTCATCAATTAGATCAATATTTTCATAATAATTTCATACCTGGGAGATATTTATCTACACTATAAGAAAATTGTCACATAGTGACACAATATGTGTCACTAAAAGTTACTTTTACCCACACAATAAATATAATATATGTTGGTATATTGTTAAAAAAGTGTATGTATAGACTATAGTGACACAAAATATGTTATTAAATCTTATTCAAAATCAACACTAAAATTGTATGTAGCTATATGTCAAATAGATATATACCTACATATATTATACCTATAGTGACATTTTTTGTATGTCATTATATGTAACATTTTTTATAGTGCTATTAATAATATAAAGAGAATAAATTTTGTAATAATTTCCTTTCCTCAAAAACTCTCAACTCTCATCCCTAAAAACTCCCTCAAAAAACTTTTTTATATAAATGTTAATTATAAAAATTAATAATATAAGGGAAAGAAGTTCTACAACAACTTTCTTTCCTTCAAAATTTTCAACTCTTTTCCGTCAAATTTTTTTTTTATAGATAAATGTTAATTATAAAAATAAAAAAAAATTAATACAAAAATTAATCAATTTATTAAAAACAATATATAAAATCAGTACTAATAACAACAAATTTATTATGAATATAGACTATTTCAAAATTGTACATCTCATTCATATATTTCATAGACAATAATGATTTAGGGGGGTGTATTGGTTTAGGATTTCGTAGGATTTTAAAAGACTTTTTTTGAGTAAAAAAGTCCATTGGTATTCAATCAGGATTTTATGTCACTTAAAAACAATCCAGTGGTATTCAATCTGGATTTTTAGGATTTTTTAAAGAGTCCATTAAAATCCACTAGTATTCATTTGAGATTTTTTACAACTTAAAAACAATCCATTGGTATTCAAAAATTTAAGGATTTTAAAGGATTGTTGTGTGAGAGGGATTTTGAAAGACTTTCTAGTGTTATCTATAAATACCAGATTCATAAAACAATCTCATCCAAACCCATCGGATTTTGAAGGATTGTTTGAAATGATTTTTCAAGTGTTTTAAGAATTTTCAAGTGAGTTTTTCATCTTTTTTTTCTATGCTCCTGTCTTCTCCATTTTTTCTCTACTAATAATACTACACTATTGTTCATTGCTCATATATAATACTATTCTCATACCATTCTCCTATTTTGTGAAACTCTAATATGTAAATGATAGTGTCATTGACTTGTTTTATTTTTCTGTTCGTTCTCTTTAATTGACTTACTTTATTTTATTCTATGTAGTTGAATTTGTTCCTTTATATAACACAAAAAAATACTTGAAATTTTAACTTTTAAGTGGTAATTTTTTTTATGACACACGTTAAGAAAAGAAAAAGGTGAAAGATGAAATTGATATCATAATCTCAACAATATATATATATATATATATATATATAAAAGATGAATTTGTTAGGGTTTTTGTTAGTAGAATGAGATAAAAATGGATCTTAGTAGGGGGAAGAACCCTCTTAGCATAAAAATTGCGAATTCTCTCTTTCCCTTGAATTTGTTACTCTTATCCCTCCTCCTTTTATGACTCAACAATTATTTTATTTTTTTTACTATGAATTTTTCTTTTTTCTTTTTATATTATGAAATTAAGATTTTTTATATTTTAAAAAAAGAAAATTAACATAAGACATTGAAATATCTAATTTTTTAGGGTTTAGGATTTATGCCTTCATTAACTTATTTTTTAAAAAAGAAAATATTGTTAAAATATTTGTTAGAATAATTTATATTTATAAATATCGTTAAAAATTATCATATATATATATATATATATATATTCTCTATATCTAAATACTTCTGTTTATATAAAAAAAATTATATATCTAAATATTTTTTCAGTATCGAATATACTAATTTTTTTATATAAAAAATTATCTTATGTTTCTATATTTTCGTTTTTACATTTTTTTTTATAATAACTGAGGTATTTGATCCATTTGGATAGCAAAAATATATTCGATCTTGTATGATGGTGTGCTTCTAAAAATAATAATATAATTTTATTGATTTTGTCTATTATCCGTAATTATTTATATAACTATTTTTTAACATATATTGTTTTAGTAATTCAAATGGGAGATTCACAAGGAAATAATAAAGAAAAATGAAAAGAGAAAGAAAACTATGAAGCTTGGATTAAGGATGATTCCGATGAATTGTTACAATTGATAGTGATGCTATAAAAAGAGGATAGAATATTATAGAGAATTATTATTATTATTTATCTAGACATTATTTTTTTTATTTATTATTTTTATCTTTGACTCTTTTTAAATTTGAATGTATAATTTTTTTTAAATCTTATCAAATGTCAAAACTCCACAAAATCCCACAGAATCCATTAAAATCCTAATTTAAAAGTCTTGCAGAATCCATTAAAATCCTGATTTTAAGTCTTGTAGAATCTTGCAAAATCTTAAAAGTCATGAAAATCCTGCAAAGTCTTTTAAAATCCGCAGGATTTTTTTTAACTAAAAAAGTCCTTTAAAATCCTAATCCAATACACCCCCCTTAATGTACTTACTAGTATTAGGTTATTACATGTTAAAACAATTAAAATTATTTTAAAATTACAATTTATCAATCATTAAATTAGTCTCACTAGTCTTATTGACACTCAATTCAAATATATATAATTTGTGAAATTTATATATAAAAAAATACTTGTTTAAGATTTAAATGAGTTTTGATATTTATATCATGTAATATGTAATTTTTTTAATTTAGTGATTATATTTTGTAATATAAAATAAATATACCATTCAACCTTCCCCATTATAAAAATCATATCATAATAATATTAAATAAACGGGTACTGAATATATATATATATATATATATATATATATATATATATATATATATCATTATTAAAGAAATAAATTAACTTCAAATTCTAATTGTATAATAGTAAAATGAAAATATGATAAATTAATAATTAAAAAATGAAATCACAATCTAAAAATTATAAAATATAAAAATGATAATAATAAATAATATTTATGTAGTTACTCGTAATTAATGTGCCTTTGATTTTTATAATATCAATTTTAAAATATATTTATTTCAATGAATATATTTAAAAGAAAATATTTTAAAAATTTATTAATAATAAATATTTGTCCATAGTTAATATTATTTATTATTAATTAGTAATTACTAATAATTATAAATATTACTATTGATAATTATTCACTGCAAGAAATTTTGAAATTACAGACGACCAAAATCCGTGGGTAACACTTTATTTCCGACGGATTATAGATGGACAATAATCCATCAAAAAATTGTTCGTCTGAAACATTTACCGACGGATTATAATTCGTAGGTAACTTTCCGACAGAATTACCCACGGAGGATTTTACCCACAGATTTTATCCGTGGGTATTGTTGATAATATTTTTAAAAAATTATTTCGAAATTATATTAAATAACATCCTTATGTAGTGCAACCATCTCTCATATCTGACCTTTTAGCGGTTCCACTCCATGACACTTCACGCAGCTCCTCGTTGGTCAGAACCCTTCACCAATCGGAGCTCTCAATGGGTAACCCTTTTTGAGATATTTGTATGTTTTTAGGATCAAAGATTGACCCCACAAACCCCACGAATTAACACAAGACTTTTCAGCGTGCCTTGTTGTCACTTGCACATTTTTCTGAAAAATCTCCCAGAAGGTCACCCATCCCTAAATTACCCTATGTCAAGCACGCTTAATTGTGAAGTTTTTAAGGAATAAGCTACTAAAGAGTAGATGCATCTCATTGGTATAAATAGTACAAATTAATTCTTTTAAGTCATCTTCAACTATATAATATTATACTTGTACAATCTTTAGATCTCTCTCATTCCAGTATATTTCACAAATTATAATATAATTAATATAATACTATAAATTTTATATAAATTAAAAAATATTAATATTTTAGTTTGTGTATTTCACAAGTGACATTTTTATTTATTATAATTAAAATTTATAATAAATTATATATAAAAATAAATATTATAGTTAAATCAATAAATCATATTTAAAATTTGTATAAATATATATTAAATGAAAATTAGTAACTAATTAAAGAATAATTAACTTTTATATAAAACACAATTGTTTTTATTGTATTATAGCGTTTTTAGAGACTTTTCTTTAACTATAAGAATTTTATATATTTTTAAATTTTTTTTATTTAATTTAGTTTTTATTTATCATTATTACTTATAAATTAATTTTATTATTTTTAACATAAATTATTAATAAAAAATAATTACCCACGGACACATCCGTGGGTAATTTCGTGGGTAATTATCTAATTTAATTTTTATTTATCATAATTACTTATAAATTAATTTTATTATTTTAACATACATTATTAATAAAAAATAATTACCCACGGATATATCCGTGGATAATTCCTGGGATAATTATCTAATTTAATTTTTATTTATCATAATTACTTATAAATTAATTTTATTATTTTTAAAATAAATTATTAATAAAAAAATAATTACCCACAAATTTATCCATGGGTAATTTCTTGGGTAATTATCTAATTTAATTTTTATTTATCATAATTACTTATAAATTAAATTTATTATTTTTAAATTAAATTATTAATAAAAAATAATTATCCACGGATAAATACCCATGAATTTATCCGTCGGTAATTACCCTCGGATTTATCTGTAGGTAATTACTTTTTATTAATAATTTAGACTATAATTTTGAACATATTATTCATACTCAAGTGCATGAAAAAGAATATGTCAATACATAAAAAAATTATATAACTTTATATATGCAAAGAAATATTAGTTAAAAAGACATTAAAGTCAATTATTTATCAAAAAATAGAAAAAATTGTGTTGATTTTACTTTTCTTTATTATTTATGTTACATTTTTTATATTAAATATCATAGTATTATAAATCCATATTTTTCAATAAAATCCTTTAAAATCTTATAATATAAATCCATCAAAATCCATTAAAATTTAAATTATAAAATTTTGATTAAAATTCAAAATTTAAAAATCTTTTAAAAAAAATTCTAAAAATCATAATATTTATATAAAATATTTTAAAATCTATTAAAATTCATAAAATTATTTATACTAAAATTATCTTTTAAAATCTTAATCCAATACGTTAGTTTCCAATTTGCAAACGAGTGATTTACCAATTTACAATCTACTTTTATATACCTATCGCTGACACAAAAGCCATGTACTTCGATTGAAATAAAACTAGAGAAGTTGAATCCGAGAAGTCATGTACTCCTCAAACAAGCCTTATATGTTTTTTTTTTATGACTAACTTTTTTTTTTGTCTCTTTATTTTATATATATACAAATTTTTTAAAAAATTTGAAATTAATTTGATACTTCATTTTATTAATCAAATTGACGGATAAGCATAAAATCATTTTATACATGATTTAGTGAAATGAAGTATCAAATAATTTTCAAATTTTCTAAAAATTTATAGATTTGATCTATGAATTAAACACTTTCAATTTAACGGTTGGATCGTTAAAATTTAATGCGGAACATGAGTTATTGAACAGAATAAGTCTAGGTAAACTTACTCCTGGAGTAAAAGGATCCCTCCTCTATATATATATATATATAAGTTTAGCATTCTTTATTTTTTTTTAAATGTAATGTTATCCTAATAATAATTGAAGTAAAAATAATAATTTTTCATATTTTTTTTGTTAATTAACCAACAGCCACTTGTTTGAATTTTCAATTTTTTTATTCGTTATATATTATAACGTTTATTTGATTAAACACAATTTTCTATAATTTTTAAATTTTGAAAATACTTTTTGTTTTATAATTACATAATAAAAGTGAATGGCTATTATGGTTTTGAGCCCAAACATCACATAAGTTGTACCGTGAGACCAAAACCTGGGTGTTATATAAAGCACCTTGTCAAATTGTCCAAAGAACTCGTAGGAACTAGCGCTAACCCTGTTACAATTGCTATTTGCACCTCCTTTCTTTTATTAATGCAACCTTTCCCTTTTCTTTTTCAAAACTATTCTTTTCAACGCCCCGAATCTCTCTCTCCTTCCTAATCTCCTCCCTTATTTTCCTCATGGCTTTTGTTAAATTCATCTTCATTATTTATAATACAAATCTTTTACTTTTTTTCTTTTCTAAATACTCTTTCTTAAAAATATTTCACAAAAGCGATAAAATTTACTTTTTGAAGTTAAAAATACACCTTTCAAAAGTATTATTTTAAAAGAAAAATAAATTTATTCTACTAAAAAGTACTTTTCAAAAATATATTCTTTTACTTTCAAAAAGTACTTTTCAAAATATATATTTCTAACATAAAAGTATTTTCTAGAAGAAAAACTTAAAAAAAAATACTTTTTTTAAAGAAATATATTTTAAAAAAATACTTTCTAAAATTATATTTTAAGAACCAGAAAGTACAATTTCAAAATAGTAATTGTACTATCCGTACTGTCATGCCGAGCTCGAGCTCGGTATCACAGCGTGAAATAACATCGGGCACGCACTGGGAGATCTCGGCCTAAGCGAGATCCGCAATCTAATCAGATCATAACTGATCTCGGAGATCTCGCTTCAGGTGAGATCCGCAATCTAATCAGATCATAACTGATCTTGGAGATCTCGCTCAAGATGAGATCCGCAATCTAATCAGATCATAACTGATCTCGGGGATCTCGCTCCAAACGAGATCTACTATCTAATCAGATCATAACAGATCTCAGGCCCAAGGCCCAACACAACCCTAATTCACACAAAGGTACGTGCATTATTTATACGAGACTCATACTCCCACAAACACTAACTTTAGCATCAGAGTCTCTTTTGCAGGTACCACCCCCATCTTGGAACACCAGCGTACCCGTGAAGGAGGCTCACCGATCTTACCTGGCGAATCACCTCTACGGCAGATTTTCGATAATAACATTTGGCGCCCACCGTGGGGCCGATCAAGACAGCTCTTATCGGCCACCTGTATGGTTTTCACCAGAAGCCATAGCAGACGCGCAACAGACGACCTGGATCACTCAACTACCATGGATAGTGACGCAACAACGTTGAGGAGGCTGATCGACCAGGTCGAACAGATGCAACAACAACACGCCGCCGACCTACAAAGCATGCGTGCCAAGCACGAAACTGATCTAGCGGCAATGCGCACCGCTAATGAAGCTGACCTAGCGGCACTACGCGCCGAGAACGAGCGCATTCGTGCCCAACTCCCTCGGCGTCCCTCAGATCAACCCCCTCTGCAGAGTAACCTAAATGAGGACGAAGGGCATTCGCTTTCTAAACCCCGAACTGCGACCAGAGCACCGACTCCACGACCTGCCACGCATCGGTCTCATGTACCGACACACAAGTCAACTCAGGATGTCAGCAGGGCCCCCACTCATGTCACAGAGGGTCAAGAAACTTTCCGCCGTCATCCTTTTGTGGATGGCATCATGGAGACTCCACTCCCCTGCAGATGGAAGCCTCTCCACCTTGATCGTTATGATGGCACGATGGACCCCGATGAACATATTGACCTGTATACGACCTAGGTAAACCTCTACACTAACAATGATGCTATCTTGTGTAGGGTTTTCCCGACCTCGCTCAAGGGGCCGCACTCAACTGATATACCCAGCTACCTGCCGAGTCAATTGACAGCTTCGGCACTCTGGTCAGACGATTCACGGTGCAGTATGTAACGAGTCGACCTCACCTCGTAACGTCGGTTGCTCTGGCCAGCCTCAGACAGGGCGACGACGAACCACTACGGACGTTCATGGAACGTTTTGCTGGCATCTCGGTGAAGATTCGCAACTTGAATCCCGAGGTCGCCCTACACGCCATGCTCATGGCGCTCAAGCCGGGACCTTTTGTGGACAGCCTGTGTCGCCGAGCTCCCGCTGATATGGACGAACTCCGTGCCTGAGCTGCCGGGTACATACAGATGGAAGAGCACTCTGCTTTTCGTGACCAGGTTCGCAACGAACCACAAGGAAAGCAAGATCAAGGTCAGGCCACAAACATTTAAAGTTGGCGACCTTGTTTGGTGGGGTGAGAGAGGCAAGAATAGACCCCTCCGAAGGGAAATTCGGAACTTGGAATGTCACCCACCTCAAATTTTATTTCTCTTAACTTGTAAATTCAGGTGACGTACTCTTTTTCCTCCTCAACCTTTTTTCCCACTAAAGAAAAAGGTTTTTGGCCAAGGAAGGTTTTAACGAGGCACACCTCAAAAATAATCAACAAAACAACTCTATTCCCATACATTTTTGGTATTGGCACATTAATCGTGACGATATGCCAAGGTCGAGTCCGAACCTTGAGATCACATTTTCTTAACCAAGGTCGAGTTCGAACCTTGTTATGCCAAGGTCGAGTCCGAACCTCGAGATCACATTTTATTAACCAAGGTCGAGTTCGAACCTTGTTATGCCGAGGTCGAGTCCGAACCTTGAGATCTCATTTTATTAACCAAGGTCGAGTTCGAACCTTGTTATGCCAAGGTCGAGTCCGAACCTTGAGATTACATTTTCTTAACCAAGGTCGAGTACGAACCTTGTTATGCCGAGGTCGAGTCCGAACCTTGAGATTGCATTTTCTTAACCAAGGTCGAGTACGAACCTTGTTATGCCGAGGTCGAGTCCGAACCTCGAGATTGCATTTTCTTAACCAAGGTCGAATTCGAACCTTGTTATGCCGAGGTCGAGTCCGAACCTTGAGATTACATTTTCTTAACCAAGGTCGAATTCAAACCTTGTTATGCCGAGGTCGATTCGAACCTTGAGATTACATTTTCTTAACCAAGGTCGAATTCGAACCTTGTTATGCCGAGGTCGATTCCGAACCTTGAGATTACATTTTCTTAACCAAGGTCGAGTACGAACCTTATTATGCCAAGGTCGAGTCCGAACCTTGAGATCACATCTACTTAACAAGGTCGAATTTGAACCTTCAAACAACAAATTTGGGAACTCCTCAGAAGCCCCTTTGCTCTTACATTACTCGGTGCTTGGGGGGCAAGTGTACTGGCCAACCGAGTTATCGACTTGTCCTTCACTAAACTGCTGACTCGGTCAAAGGTTTACCAGCCTAACCAAGCAGTAAGCTCATTATTGCCGAGCTCCTCAGCTCGACCATGAAACATGGACATCGGAACACAACATCGGCCCAAAAAGGCCACGCCATCAAAACAAATAAAAATACAATCTTGTCGCCGCGCCGCCCACGCGTTATGGGAACGAGGTGACAGCTATGACACATGGCATCTCGACAGGCAGATGTACGCGAAGGGCCACAACCACTTGACAAACTCGGACTTAACTCCTCGACCTACGGTCTTCGGAGCTCGGGAGGCTAATGTACTATCCGTACTTCCATGCTGAGCTCGAGCTCGGTATCACAGCGTGAAATAACCTCGGGCACGCACTGGGAGATCTCGGCCTAAGCGAGATCCGCAATCTAATCAGATCATAACTGATCTCGGAGATCTCGCTCCAGATGAGATCCGCAATCTAATCAGATCCGCAATCTAATCAGATCATAACTGATCTCGGAGATCTCGCTCAAGATGAGATCCGCAATCTAATCAGATCATAACTGATCTCGGGGATCTCGCTCCAGACGAGATCTACTATCTAATCAGATCATAACAGATCTCAGGCCCAAGGCCCAACACAACCCTAATTCACACAAAGGTACGTGCATTATTTATACGAGACTCATACTCCCACAAACACTAACTTTAGCATCGGAGTCTCTTTTGCAGGTACCACCCCCATCTTGGAACACTAGCGTACCCGTGAAGGAGGCTCACCGATCTTACCTGGCGAATCACCTCTACGGCAGATTTTCGGTAAGAACAGTAATAATAAAAAAAATATTTCTAATCATTAACTCATCATAAAATTAATGATTTATATCTTTGAAAACAATGTCTTCATAAAATTCACAATCTTATATACTATGTATATATAATAATAAAGATAGACAATGGGAGACACAATTCTCCAAGATCAAAAAGTTTGAGGACATAAATTGTAAAATAAAAATCTATTTGATGACAAAATTTACTAAAATAAATAAAAGTTTGGAGGTACAAAATACAATTAAGCCTTCACCAAATATATCATGTCATTAAGTTAATTGACCTTAGATATATCACTTTAACACTTTAGTAATATTTTTGATATACAATTAATGGGTAGGCACAAATTGCTAAACTTAAAAATTTAAGGACATAATTCGTAAAACATAATTTTAGAGGTAAAATTCGTTAAAAAAATGAAAGTCTAAAAGTAAAAGTGCAATTAAATCTTAAAAAAATGTTTAAAATTTATTGGCTATGTTAGATTAAATTATTTTTAATTTAAATAGTTGGGTTTAACTGTTAAATTATTTTTTTTTGTTTGCTTCATAGTAAGGAAAGTATAATAATATAATAATTTATTTTTCCTCTCCTTTTCTTGTAAATCCAATAATAAAGGTATCTTATTTCTTCTATTCTCCATTAAAATCTTTATTTTTGTCTTTTCCAATTCTAAACCGAACTGTCTGTTCGTTATTGGCTTCAACATATGGTGCTACTAGTTTCTTTTTTGGTTCATCCCTGAAATATCTACCATCGATAGCAGTAGGATGGGATAGCTGGCCCCAAAATTTAACGCGGCTACATACACAAAGCAGGATTCGAACTTCTTACCTTGTTTAAGTGTGGATCAACCCCTACTGCTAAACCACACGCTTAGGATTATATGGTGCTACTAGTTTAAATATGGTTTCAAGCACATATCGAATCTTTTAGTTATTTACTAATGGACAAAAGATAAATAAATACATACATTGGAAACATTTTAAATTTAATTAACTGGGGAACTCTCCTTTTTTTTTTCTTTTTTTTTTTAAGGTATCCTCCCATAAAAGGTGCAATTTGAAGAGTCAAACGTCATACTCAAATACAAATACAAAATTTAATTTATTATTCCTATTTCTTACGATAACACAAGAATTCTTAGATTTTTTTTTACCAAAAAAGAAAATTCATTAAAAAAAGGATAAAGGCCCCTTGCAACACCTTTTATAGGATCTATATGAATAAATATCCTCTCACCCTATCAAAAAATGTGCAGAGTACTAGTTGAAACCCACATAGAAATTAAATAAAATGTCAAATAACTAAGACCATGTCATAAACATGATTTTTTTTGTCTCAATTTTTCTCTATCAAGAATACACATGTTCCTGTATTTCCATATACACCATATAGAATTGTGCTCCACCTCTCTATGACAGTTCTGAAGGACGATGTGGCTGGAATCTAATCAGAGTGTTTCTATACATCTTCAGGTAAAACTGTGTACACATTTAACCACAAACAACATTCTTTCTAGATAAGTGATAATTCTCACCCTAAATGGCTGAGTTATCAAATTAAATTTTCAACTCTCGCGTGCTGTTTGGTGAAACTCTTAACCTTCTCAACAATGGACCATACCACATTTTTGTTGTCTATTTATTTTAATAATATATCCAATAAGTAAAAATAATCTACATGGAGATTTTTTCCCTTTCACCTTAGAATTCATCTGCGTTAAGAAAAATTAAAACTTATGCTTTCATTCATATTCACAACCTTTAAATAAAAGAAATTAACAAGAAGAGGGATTTTTTTTTATTAGGGTAAAAAGAGGGATAGAATTATTTTTAGAGTATCTTTTGATATGTCTTTTTAACAACACTCTGTACAAATTAATTATTTTATTCGTCTAATTCTTATTTAGTATATTAAATCTCCAATTTTTTGTAAAATTTATTTTTTTAATGCTTCATTAAATAAATTTAATTTAATGTAAACTAATCATTATATATACAATGATTTTTGAAAGATACAATTTAAAAAAATGTTATTTTTGATCTATATTATTAATTTATCTATACTAATAATAAAGGAGATTATATACAATCACAATTGATAGTTTTTTTTTTAACGTTAGTATTACATACCAATATCCCATTCATCTAGAATTTATTATAAATGATTGTGAGATAATATCGAGACATTTTAAGATTGGATTAAAAAAAATGTATGTGTAATCATTTAAATAAAGTAGCTTAATTCTATTTCAATAGAAATGGTAGAAGTTTGTTTTGTTTTTTTATTTATTTATCAAGAATTCCGTTCCACTCAGGACTTGTTACTCGATCCTAAGTTTGTAGCAATCCATTCACTCCCATAATTCCTATAAATTATAGAATCTTATATCCTTTATAACAATTTTTTTTTTTTTACCATAGTCTCTAATAAATAATCCGGAAACATATTCTCAGGAAATTCAGGACACCAAGGATTAAAACTTATAAGGTACAAATTCGCTATTTTTTCAGATCAATCTGAATAACTTGGTTCTAGTTGTATTTTTCCTGTTTTAGAAAGAGAAACATTAATAGCTTCCATTTCTATGTCTAGCGATTGATGAGCTTTGTGTGGTCTACATATAGCAAAGTTGCCACTAATCAGATTTAGTGGAGAATTGTTGTTCCCACTATCGTAGCAATAACATTGATGACTGCAACATATTTTAGCTGATTTCTTTGATGAATATGATGACTTCCACTGCCTGCAACTGCAGCCTATGTGCAGCCACTAGGTTTTTTACTCTTACACTTACAAGAGAATATGGGGGGAAAAACATAAACTCTAGATGTCACATGAGAAATTATTAATCATTTGGAAAATTTGCACCTGATACAAGGTCAACCTTTCTTAGAATTTATGAGTATTGTCTAATGAGAGTCCCTCACTACTTTAATTTAAGTGACCAGTTTGTCTTTGTTTAACAGATCCCTTTTTCTGAGTTTGAAAAATTACATGTCTCTTTTCTTTTACTGAGTGGACCTGATTTCTTTAAATTAGAAGCTTTTTTGATTTGGTGATTATTGACTTATTACTCTAAAAATATCTTATCACTTTAAATTTACAATCCTATTATAATGTGAAATGTGAGACTTATTCATTAGTGCCTACCCTACGTTTTACAGATGTGAAATATCATGAGTTTTTTGCCCATTGTGTGTTACTTGTATGTGGAACTACCTATATACTGTTCACATATGCCTTTTGCATTTCCCACTAGCCTTTGACTTGGATTAATGTACAGGTTTTACTTCACCAACGTTTCTGTGTCATATTTCCACTTCCTTAATGTGCTCCATATTGACTTAAAATATAACTTTCATGTCCACCTAATAATTCTATGCACCCCAATATTGACTTTGGATTTTCACACACGAAAAGGCCACAAGCTGATAAAAGCTCTCCACAGAGAGAAAACACGTTCACCCAAGCAATGATGGGGTTGCTGTCACCTTTATGACTTTGCTCCTCCATAATCGATTTTCATGTTAAAAAAACATCCAGAAAAGATCTTGTGTGCATGTATAAATTGAGAGCTAGCATATGGGGAACAACACAACCTAGAGTTTGTTGTTGAGAAGTGCAATACAAGGATGGCAGGCACTCTCTTTCGTTTATTCGTGGTTCTTCTAGGGCTTTCTCATCTTATATGCTTGAAAGCAGTCCCAGTTACAAGTAAATTCTACTACCATATTTCTATTTTTTTTTATTCTGGTACAGTTATAAGTTCGGACAAAATTAACTTCGATCCAATTCCTTAGATATGGTTGATACTATTTCCTAATCAGAATTGAGATCTTATTTTGATAATATACATTTGCATTTAATGCATAATACTGAAATAAAACTCTAATTTTATTTAGAAAACAATATTAATCATATTTAAGAAATTACACTTAAGTTTTGTTCTGGTAGTTTTCCTTCATCTTCTTACTAATGGGTTGTTTATGCAAGCAGGGATTGAAAACCTTATGCTTGGACCCCAAGTTCAACTTACTCCGGAGAATAACCACAAGGTGCACTTTGATAGCTTAAGACAATTCCTTTGTTGCTTAAGACACGTAATGCATGTTTTTAACCATATACATCATGTCAACGAGCTTATGTTCCATTGATGCAAATACAGGTTATCACTGAGAGAAAGGAACCAACCGTTATTACTGAGAGGATGGAATTAGAACTCCACGACTATTCACCTTCAGGGCCTAATGGCCGTCACACTCCAAGAGCACCGTAGTGTGTGAAATGGTGTGCTGAATGATAGTTTCTCTAGGTAGCTAGCTAGTAGGCGTCCTCTATGTAATTCAATCTTATATAAGTAGACATAATCGGTGAATTCTAGAAGCGATTATGTATGATGAGAGAATCGACTGATTAGATTCAGACACTCATGTTTGTTAAGAATAAATAATACATGTACTTGCATTACAAAGGTATTTTACATTCTCATTCAATCACCACGGTTATGTAAGTTTAATCACTTTTATTATAATAATTATAGTAAAACTGATGAAAACAATGATTTCTGATTAATTAATAATGTAAAAACTTTTTATATTTATTGTATATGCATATTAAACTGATCATTTGTTAAATTATGCCTTATATCTATATATAAGAATCAAA
Organism: Cajanus cajan; assembly: GCF_000230855.2. Classification (NCBI taxonomy): domain Eukaryota; kingdom Viridiplantae; phylum Streptophyta; class Magnoliopsida; order Fabales; family Fabaceae; genus Cajanus; species Cajanus cajan. The sequence continues at coordinate 59,875,478 of NC_138521.1, read as the reverse complement.
ATCACTATTATAAACCTAGTAGTAGAGAGTTGGAATAATATATTCAAAATCTACATAAGTTGTTGAATAGTTATTATAATTTTGACGGATAAAAAGTTATGTAAGCACCAGAATTTCAGTTATATTTTATTGACCAGTAGCATTACAGCTCATCTGTGCTCTAGTCATAAAAAATGATATTTCATCAGTTTTACTTTGAAAAAAATGGCTAGTAACAGAGTTATTCTGTTTGTCTAAAGGATTCTCACTGAAAGAATCCGTGTGGAAAACAAAAACCAACCACTAATGAACGTATGTAAAAAGTGTAACAGATAAATTTATTTTATTTTGGTAAAACCGCACTACATGCATGTATTTAAAGTAAGTCTCAGTCAGAAGCTGAGCAACGGATCGTTCATGGTGCCAAAACTCCTACACCCCAATATTAAGTTTTCGAATAAACAAAGGTTGATGGGAATAGTTGCTCATGAGTTGCTGATGCATTAAGCATTAAACCGACATATAGCCTTTCTTTTTTCTTTTGTCAAAAGTAAAAATATGGAGATTTAAAAGTGAAGGGCCATTTGTCCACCCAGAGCAAATTGATAGGGGTTAATTGCATAACCATGTTCTTGGAAAGTGAAATCGGAACTAATCCAAAATGTTTGTCTAATTTAAGTAATCACGCTAGTTGGCCACTAAGTACACTTGAAGATTGTCTCATAGCAAATTGAATGTCAATTTATTTTTTATTATCAGCGGAGAAAGTGATGTATTATTTGATAGGGACATACTTTTGTCTACAACTCCCCTATACACCTTTTCTCAAAAATATATCTGGAAAAGTCTAAGGCCAATATAATAACATTCATCATAGCATATGTAGTTAGTGGAATTCTTAGAAGCACACAAGATCAGAAACTTGTTTTTGTACAATGCACGTAAGTATGGAGATATGATTTTAATATACTTGAGCTATGCACAAAGTAATGCTAGCAGAAAATTAGAAGTTCACCGTTCAGGTGTCAGCCTATAACAGGACGTCGTACAGAAATCATATTCTAACGTATAGATACATAATCTTTTAGGAATAAAATACCATAGGGATTAATATATGCAAGGTCCACGTTATAGTTGTGTCTAGATTTCTCTAATTATAAACTGAGTGCTGTGTTTTTTATAATCCAGATACGTTTTTCGTCTAAAGAAAAAGCTAGCGGATTAATTTCCACAACTAAAAGTTTGCCAGCCTAGAACCTTTTGTCCTCAAAAGAGGTGCTCTTATATTTGCATGTTTTCAAACTAGGAGTGTCAAGTGAGAAACTAGAAAAGGAATGGGAAGCAAAGAAAAATAATATCCACTTTGGCACTGTGGAAGAGAGACAAAATGATAGATATAATAAGTATATGATGGTAAATGAAGAAAAAGAGAGAAAAAATGAGATGAAAAAGAAAAGGCCAAAAAGGAAATGGAAGAGAAATTGAGTGTGTGAATATAATTAATAGTTATCCTACACTTATGACATAAAGTAACACTGTCAACAACAGTCAAATTTTCCTTATTACTGATCAAGCCAGTGTCAGAGTTTCCTAGAACAATATTAACAAGATTTTGGAGACCTGCACTATTTGTTTATCCAATACATCTTTGGCAATCAGGATTTCTTCCCACTTAGTTAAGCTTCCGACTCCTGCTTTAATCTTAGAAAGTTTAGCTTTACTTTACTCTTTCAGTCTTTACAATTTTTCTATATATTCTCTTTCTTTGGCCCTTCTTTCAATTAGTAATAATATCTCACAGACAGACACAATCTTTTGCAAGGTAAAGCTTAATTTGGGTGTGTGGTAAACTAATCATGATTAACAGTTAGTTTCTGTGTATTGCAATCTCTTTTAGTGTCAAAGAAATTAATGTACGTGAAGGTAGTAGTAAGTTTTTACTTCTAAATGTACTGCTCAACTAATTAATGCTATCTGAGATCCTATTTACAAGTAATAAATTGAATTTTTCTTGTTTTAATTATAACCAACAATTAATAATTTCTAAAGTTTTTCAGAGATGAAAAAAATTATACTCTTAAATTATTTTTAATTATATTTTTTATACATTCTCTTATTCCTCATGCATTGAATTATGAATACTAATGTCAAATATAACAATCATTAAAGTAAAGAGTAGTTTGTGAATAAAATTTGAATCTGTTGTAAGATTAATTAAAAATAATCAATTTAATTATTTTTCTTGATTTTGATAATTTATCCTATATTATTTATAATTAGAACAAGAGACAACACTCTCTTTTGGGTGAAGAATTATGATATTTCATTCATATCAAAAGTTCAGGATTAACTCAGAACTCCTTGAATTCAGGTGCGTGACAAAATTAATTCAATCTTCAACTGTATTAATATATTGTACTTACTCTCTCACTATATATGTCATGCATGTAAATTCATTTTATTAAAGAAATCACCTGTCTACCGTTCTTTGATTAATAATGTTGAAGAAAGAGAGTTGATATTGATTCTTGAAGTTAAAAGATAAGAAATTTATGTTGAGGCAAAAAAGAATTAAATAGCTGCTATCATGCTGGCATCTGCGAATGGTGCAGTTCAACAAAAACAGTTTATAGAACCTGATCAAGATACCAATGTGGCTCTATTTGAAGAAAACAATACAGTATTACACACTTAACTGGTGGGGTACATGTGTGATGCAGAATGAAAGGAAATACCCAAAGTTTCTAACAAGAAAGTACGCATAATAGATTATTAAAGACACTAGTCTTGGAACATGAAGATACTTGCTTCAACAAGCAATTCAAGCATTAGGCAATGAAACATTGAATTATTAGTCTTCTGGAGATGGAGCAAAAGCAGGTGCTGGTGAAGGTGCACCCCCTTGATCAGCATTTAAAAGTCCAAATTTCTTGATGAGTTCATTTGCAATTAGTTCATTAGCACTGTCTGTGGGGTGGTACTCATCCCAAAACACATATTTACTTCTATCTTTGCACAAACTTGATGCAGGTACACATGTAAGGGCAGGTCGAATATTCCAAAAGGAACAACATGGCGAGTTTGAGTTTTGGAATCCTACAAAGAAAACGTAGTTACAATGTAAATAACTCTCACCAGTCAGCGTGCAAGCTAGCACAATTTTTAATTTTCCGATCATGTATGATATGTTGCCAATTCTTCTGAAAGTAACATCCTTGTGAAACCTTCAGAAGTTCCTAAGCATACTAAATCCAAATAATTTATAGATATTGGATGCACTGTGATTTGATACTTTTTAAGTGTTTCACATACACAATGTGTTAGGTTCATTTAGATAATTGCCAATGGTGTATGCATCCTGTTTGTGAGGAAATTAAAATATTTACTTACCATAATTATTTGGATTGCTAATCACATCATAAACAACATCATATGCATCTCCAAATCTATAGGTTGAATCAGGAAATTGCTTCGCCAATTCATCTACTAACTTGCTTGCAGCTTCATTGAAGGTAAGAGCCAGCTTGTTTGCCTTTTCTCGACAATTCCCAGTTGTAGTAAGCACCCTTTGAAGGGGAATGCAGCCCATTGGACCCAACCCAAAAACCACTAGTTGTTTTGCTCCTAAACTATGAAGTAGCTAAACACAAAAACAACATAATTGAAAAGGCTTTGTTTATTACTAGATGCAAAAAAGAAAAAAGTTGTGTTAGCATATAAACTAAATAAACCTTTAGTTGTCTTTGCAGTGTTCCTATCAAGTAGTCCATGAAGGTTCCATCATTGTATGTCCATGAATCACTGTAAACAGGCATCAAGTAGTTGTTGATGAAGTCATTGCTCCCTAAAGCAACAACATAACGAGCTTCCTGGAAAAACTTGGTTGCGGCCCTTTTACCAATTTTGGCTCTAATTAACTCTTGTGTCCCCTGGAATAGCTCAATTTGTTTGTCCAGGGAAAACTTTTGGATCTGCAAGAAACAAAATTTTCATATATGTTTGCATAAAGGCGACTATAAGACACAGTGTTTGAAACTTGACACTCACAAAATAGGCACCAGTTTCATTCAAGATACCGCCTCCACCTGAAGCATAGTTCACACCGTTTTCTAATATAACTTCTTCATTTACAGATGGGTCCAGGAATGCAGGAGGCCTAGGGAGGCCCATCTTGTCACCTGAAATTGTATAACATTATAGTGAAGCACCAGCATTTCTAAATATTAAATATCATGATAAACTCTAATTCAAATTTGTTCACACATTAACACCGTATGAATAACCTTAGAAGGTCAAAGCTTAATCTTTGATACAGCCATGTGGATTTGAAATCCTTTCATTTGGGGGGTAAGATTTGTATAACTTTTTACCATAATAGATGCTCTCTGAAAAGGGTTGTATTTTTTAGACACCCAACATTTTCAAACACTCAAGTGACACTCAACATTTCTTATACCTCTCCTTTCTTGTCATATCACATCATCAATTGTATCAATCATTTATCTCTCATTTCTTCCTATCTCTCTCAAGGTGTCTAAAAATCTTTTTCCTTATGAAAATCCACCAACCAAAATGCTGATATCAATTGAGTTAGATTCTTGTATGTCCACACTGATTGCAAAGTGCGTGCATGATAAAAAAAATGTTATTACCTATTATGTCAGCAACTGTGCGACCATTAGTGAACCTTCCATTAGGTAACCCATTACCCATGTCAATACCATACCAAGGCAAGCTTGCCTGAGCAAGGCTTCTGGAGAGATGCATGTTATTTCCAACATCCGAGAGGGAGTCTCCAAAAATGAACTGCACAATCTTGCTATCGCATCCTTCAAGCCCAATTCCCAAAATGGTGGTTACTACAATAACTAATGCAAGATTGAACTCCATGTTTGTCTACTAGCTATCACTCTATGCTCTTCTATGACACCATTAAGCATTTGAGTTGATTTTTTATAATAGCTAGCTGCTCGGAAAATTTGGCAGCAACATAGAGAAAATGCCATGGGCATGCAAAAACGGGAGGTAGATGGTTTGATATACCAACTTTTACTGATTCAAAAAGACTGCAACTACCCATATATTTTGCTACAACTTGGAGGGTAAAATCTGAAATGAATGGTCAAATCTAGTGTTGGAAATCCCATTACTAGAAATACGAATAAAGAATCGGAGAACATGGGGTGACCCTTCAACTTGAATTCTCAACAAACATGGTTGGGATGAATTGTAATTTGTAATGGTGAGTTCACCAAACCGGAAGACAAATGTTGTCCCAAAACACAAGTAGCATGCTAAGTCCTACAGCAGCGTAACTGACACAACTTAAAAGTCATGGATTCAAGGTTTCGCGAAATTCCAAACTTGTTCAACACTCGTCCTGCATTTCTTAACTCTTAATAACACAGCCCCTCTCCGAAAGTAGCTTTATTAATATATATAAAAAAGGAAATAATACTTGTGTGACAATTTGTAAGATATGTTTTTTTTTTGGTGAATAAAAAATTTGTAAATTTTCTTTATCAAATTATTTACTATATTAATTAATAATGAAGACAGAAAAAAAATATATATTGTACTAATATATAAATTTTTGCACGTGTATTGGTCCATGTTTACAATAAGGCCATCTAGGCAATTGCCTTTGGCCCATGCTGTATAAAGACCCATCTAGGTCATTTAATTGATTTAAAAACTTAGTATTAGAAGATGTAATTAACAACTAAGGTTATAATAGTAGAATTGTCACAAAGTAATAAATGACATATGCTCAGTTAGGTTGCTAATGATATTTAAAGGTTGAAGTAGTTGGATATCAAAATATACGTAAAAGTTTGCTTTTTAGGCTACAAATTTCCTTAACACGGCCTTGAGTGTATTATTACTCTATTAAAAACTAAGGCATGTTAGGAATGGTCGTAAATTTCTAATTTTTGTTTTATTTTTTTTTTTAAAATTGTTTTAATAAGAGGGATTAAAATTACTTTTAAATGAATTTAAAACTATTTTAACCCACTTTTGAAGATAGAATAAAATTATTCTAAAGGTCTATATTTTAAGGTTTTAGAAATTTCCTTCATTGCGTTTTCTATATTGCTCTCAATTTTTTTCATGACAATTAATGTAATCCAAACTCGCTGAATGTAATGTAGGGTTTCAAATTAAATTGAGAACAAATTAAATTTGAGTTTTTTAGCTTACCTAATCATGCCTCAATCCAAGAATAGACGGTAAAAATATGTAAATACTTGGTTTGAATATCATTTTAGAAGCTCAAAATGAATATGTGTATTTTGACCCATCACACTAGCCATAACTTGTATTGAGCTCACAATTAACTTGACTCAAACTCACTCAATAAAATGTAGAGTTTGAATTTTAAATTTGAAGCATGGATTAAATTTGAACCTTTTTAGCCTAATCTAATATTGACTGGATTTGGGCTTAAGCCACAAAAAGGTTGTACATATCAAGTTTTCATTAGGTTTGTACCTAATTTTAAAAGCTCATGTTGAATGATGTTTTCTTCCTGATGAAATGTGTTGCTTGAACTTTAAATTTTGTGTTTAAATACTATTCGAGCCTTTTTAGCTTGACTCAATTGGGGCTTCAATCGAAGAAAAAAAAGCTTGCAAAAATAGGACTTTTATCGAGTTTGGATCACATTGTAGAATATTAAAATGAAAATTTTTTAGCCCAGCACATTATATACTGCGACTGACATTATGTTACAACCTCAAACGCATTTGATGAAATGTAGGCTATGTACTCTAAATTTTGAGAGCAAATAAAATATGAGTCTTTTTTTGTTTAATTTGGAATTTTTTCATCTAACATTGAAGCCGTAACTGATTCAGTCAAGACAAAATGCAAGATATACACTTTAAATTTTGAGCATGAATTAAAACTTGCCTTTTCTCAATACTTATCATTATTCGATACAGGCTTATTGATGAATTTTTTAGGCAAACACACTAAATCTTTGTAGTTATAAAAGGAGTACAAGTTGTCAAACCTTAAAAACTTTGTAGATATTTATAATTTTTGCTATCTTAGTAAAAGCTTGAAATAGAAAGATTAACAAATATTATAAACATGATGTTATTCATATTTCAATATTGAAATTATAAAAAGATAACAAATAAAGCAATTGTAAAATTAAAAGATAACAATATGCAAAGTTATTAAGATTGAGTTTCACCAATCTCACCTTCACTCCTAAGATCGCATACATATGATTTTTATTATCTAATCTTATTGAGTTCATTTATATAATTCCAAATCAATCTCTTACACTTAAAAATTCTAAGAAATTTAACTCAATAAACGATTCCTCTATTCATCTAGTTAGAAACCTTGCATTAAGTTTGAGAATTTGTTCAATTAACAACTTCAAATGTATTCCTAGTTTTTAGAGTCATTAGGTGATTTAGTTCAAAACAAGATTTGAAAAATGTTTTTCAACCAAAATTCAAATCAAAGATTAAAAATGAATGATCAAGTTATCCTAACATTAAAAATGGAATCAAAATCATTAACAATGAATAATAGAAAATCATACACACACACACATATATATAATCAAAAGAAGTGCATGAGAGTTTGATGGACTACATTCAATATCAACAAAAGAGAAAAGATCAACCAATCTTGATGAGGAAAGCTAATCCAAAATATATAGAATATGTAAAAAAAAAAAAAAAAATCCTAGAACCTCCGTTACTAGCTGATTCTTAAACTCCTTGTTTACTTTTTGATTTTTGCACATCTATGTGGTTATCCCCCTCTATTTTTCCCTCTAAGTCTTCTTTAGGTGCAACATAATAAAATCGAGTATGGAGGAGAGAGTAAATCGTTCAATCTTTTTTTAAATAACTGAACGATTTGGAAAATTTTTCATGGTGAAGGAACTCCATCAACTAAACCCTTAGGGAATTAAAATTCTGCAGCTATTGAAGTTAATATGCTAAACCATTTCTAAACAGTTGAGCAGTTTGACTCCTGCTTCAAATCTTACTCTTTTCCTTTAAATGACTTATTTTAAAAAGACTTAGTGTTTTTCCAAACACTTGAGTAGATTGATTTTTTTTTTGAAACTTTAGATCTTCATTAAATCTTACAAGACATAAAATAAAAGTTTAAGTAAAATTTTCATTTAACTCTTTATAAATTAATTAATTTACACAACTATTTTAAATTTTGTAATAGTTTAAAAGTAACGCACAATTTTTTTAAAACTAGTTAAATAAATGTCAAAAGAGTTAAATTATTTAAATAATATTGACACCTATCACTTATATAGAGAAAGAAAATACAATACCAAACTAAGTTTTTACCAAGCGGAGTCTCATTTTAAAATTACAAATTGAATGATTTTTTTTTTTAGCCTAATCAACTATATCCCACAACTTGCTTGACTGAAACCATCTCAATAAAATGTAGATATTGAATTTTAAATGTTGAACATAAATTAAAATTATGCTTATTTACTATTTAGCTCAACTTGGGTTTAGTTCGCAACCAAACATTTATTGGGCTCATGCCTTATTTTTAAAGTTTTGAAATGAATTTGGACTTTTTGGTTCGTAACTGGCAGTAAGTCTACTATTGGTCCAACTCTACCTCATTTGATGAACTTTAGGACTTTAGCTTTAATTTCGAGTTTAAATTAAATTTAGACCTTTTTAACATGATCCATCATGTTTGATCTAGGCCTAACCCTCAAAAGTTGGTAAATATCAAAAGTTACCAAACTTTGACTTTATTTTAGTAGGACAGTTGATAATTTGAAATTTTAAGTCTAATTGATATTTTTTTAGTTATAACTATTTAATAAATATTTTTAATCAAATATTCACTTAATTAAAAAATAGATAATAAAGTTAAAATAATGAAACATTAAATAAAAATATTTAATCCAAATTTATATCTATTAAATATGTTTTTTAATTATTCATACACGTTATCCGTAAACAATTAAAGATCATGAAATGATAGTATATTTTTAAAAATTTAAGAACTTTTTCAGCATAGATAAATAATGAATAATTTCAATCATATTCGCGATAGATAGTTAGATACAGATTTTTTAACGCAATCTTTTGAATAAGTTTTTTTTATTAGTATTTTTTTAATATAAATTCAGCGCTCACATAACATATCCTCAAGTGTAAAGTAAATTTTAAAGTGAGATATTTTTTAAAAATAATAATTTTATGATAAAATAATAAAAATGTTTCTGGACTTTGAAAAAAGTAATTATATTTATATATTCTTTCCATTTTTTATAGTTATTTTGACACTATTTTTTTATTATTTTTTTATTGTCACTTTTTTAAAATTAATGAGTTATTATTATTTTTTTATTTTTATTTTTAATAATTAATGTATGTTTACTAAATATTGTGTTTATTCATTTTTAATGTACTTATTTTTTCTCCAACCACCTAAAAGGTATAACAGAAAAATAAATAATAAATACTGTAAAAAACTAAAATATCAATATTTTTTTTTAATTCTTGTACATAAACCTTAAATGTTAAAAAAAATGAAAGGAGTATCTTTTAGAGATATACCTTTTAGAGTGAATTTTTTATAATATAAAAAATTACTTTTGAGTAGAAGTGGGTATCCAAATCGGTTTGGCTTGTTTAAGGTCTAGCTTACAAAATCTACATTTGAGTTGCAAAAATTCATAGATAAACGGATAAGTCCAATCCTCAAAATAAATGGATTTTTTTTCAAATCCATATCCAATGGCTAAAATTCATGGATTAATGGACCAGTTTGTATGTCTAAATAATGATTTTAGAAAAATATTTTTTATAAATAAAAAATGCATAAAGGTAAAAGAAAAAGTATTTTTTATTCTTATGATAAAATTCATCACATTAAAATTTATGAATATTTAGAATGGTCATAAATATTAAATATTGAAATGTAAGACTAAAAATATTAACAATACTTAGATAATATTATCAAAATTTCAATAATAAAAGTATTAAATGTCTTAAACATAATTTAAATGACAAATACACATTAACTAAACATAGTTTAAATATACAACAAAATATTAAAGTCTTAATGTACAAAAAATTAATTAGTAAAGTCTGCGGACGTGAGTATGTGAATTAAATCTACAAAGTTAAGGAACTTCACGAAATAAGTTCAAAAATTAAACATAGTTGTTCAAATTTGAAAATAAAAAAATATGTGAGGTTCACAAGTTTATGGAATGACTTGTGAACCAAATTCATCTATCCACCCTTACTTTTGAGTTATGAATTTTGAAAAAGTGAAGCTTTATAAAAATGAATAAAAATATCTTTTAATAAAAAGAATGTTTTAGAGATAAACTTTGAAAAAAATAATTATATTTGTATATCTTTTAAAGATAAGTCTTTTGTAGTGAATTTTTAATAATACAAAAGTGACTTTTAAGTAATAGACCTTGAAAAAATTATATAAACATTATTCCAAAATAATTTTTTTAAGAGGAACTCAAAGAAAGAGCCTTATTCTTATATGTATCACATCAACACACACATATGGAGGGGAAATTACTTACTTTAAGAGTAAGTCATAATATACTTATTTACTTAATAACTCATATATTTTAAGTTGAATTTTAGTAATATTCATCAATTTGAATTAATAAAATGAAACATTAAATAACTTTCAAATTTTTTTAAAAAAATTAGACTTGATATATATTAAAAACTTTTAATTTAATAGATGAATAACTAAAAATTAATATAAAAATAAAATTATTTAGTGAAATAAGTGTATTATAACTTAAAACAAAAACTTATATAAGTCGTTGATATAATTACAATCAATAAAACATTTTTTTTAAATAACTATAATATTGATAGGTATCTTATGTGAAAAATAGTAAATAATCACTTCTACTTATGTATTTCCCTCCTATTATCACATCTATTAAACCCACTTAGAACATCTCTAATATTTAGTTGTTTAAGTGAGTTTCTTAATTTTTATTTAGTGGACCCCATTATAATGTAAGATCTGGAAATTTTTACAAAATATTACATCAATAATAAATTTCTTATTTGAGTTCTTAATTTAACTACTGAACGTATAATTAATATATCTTTCCTATATTCCAGTACAATCTGTTTTTCATCAATTGTCATTCGATAGTAAAAAATCAGGCACCAAAATGCTTTTATCAGTTAAAACATTGTTGTTTAATATTTAAGAACTCCAATAAAATGAGGCACCAAAATGCTATTACGTATCTCCCTCCTATTATCACATATAATAAGCAATAAAATAGATAATGTTAAGAGAAGTGTGGATGAAAGTATGATTGCTCAAAATTCCCAGGCCATCGACCACTTTGGCAACTGCTAAACCGAAACCTTTCTTATACTTTAAGGCTTTGATTGGATTTGAAGGCTTTGATTGGATTTGAGGATGGAAAAGGGAGAGTAGAAAAGGAGGGATTTGAAGAGAAAGTGAGTGGAAAGTGAGGTTGATTGGATTAAGGGAAAGTGAGTGGAAAGTGTAGAGAAAGTTTGTGAAAATTTGTGAATGAATTGATTGATGTGATAGATAAAAATAGATTTTTTAATTAATAGTTGTGAAAGATTACTATTTTGCCCTTAGGTTAATTTTTTTTTATAATTATTATAATTAAAAGATAAATATATAAATTTTAACTAAAAAAATTATAAAAAATTAATTTAAAAATAAATTAATTTAAATATTTGCTTTAAATTTAATGATAGATAAAAAATAAAAATTTAAGAGATGAATATATAATTTACACTTTTACCCTTGGATTAAAAATGAGTATAATATTATTTATTGTAATTAATAATAATTACAATAAAATTATATTAATAGGGTTTATTTACTAAAAAAATAATAAATAATGATAAGAATAATAATAAATATTAGAAAAATAATAAGAATCATAATAAATAATAATGATACTAATTATAATAAATATTAATATTAATATTAATAAAAATAAAAACAATAATATTTATAATAATAAATAATAATAACAAAATATATTATGATAATTATATTTTGTAACATTATTTTATTAATGTTTATGAAAGTGTTATTATTATAATTTTATAAACATGTTTTACTTGATTTTTTTTATATTTCCACTTTTTGATGTTAATATTTAATATATAATACCTTAAATTAAATATAATTATTTAATATTAATATTTAATATATATATATAAATTAAATATTAATATTAAATAATTATATTTAATTTAAGGTATTATAAATTAAATATTAATATTATATATATATATATATATATACACGTACTAAAAACAAATTAATGTGCCTAGAACGGCCCGTTCCGAAAGTGGAACGACCGTTCTGGGGTTATAAAGTACTACGCAAAGGCCAAAAGTGAAACGGCCCGTTCTGCTTTCTTATTTTTCTCATAACATGCATTTTTGGAACGGGCCGTTCCGGGGCCGTTCCGATTTCCACTGGCAGCGAAAATACCCTGCATAATCGATTATACCTCACCCATAATCGATAATCGATTATGCAAGGCCATAATCGATTATGTGGCCAACCATAATTATGCCTCACCCATAATCGATTATGCAAGGCCATAATCGATTATGCTCATTCGTTGAACGTGAATCCTTTGCTGCATGGCACATGCATGGGAGGGGCATTTTCGGATTTTCACAAATCCTACGTGTCTTTCACCTCTTTTATTCCCTCTCGTGCGAGGAGAGCAACAGTGCTTCTCCTCGCTTTTCTTCGCCTTTCCATCGTTACAAATCGGTGGAAACAAACGCCAACTTTCCTCACCTTTCGTTACTCGTAAACAGTAAATCACCCAAAAACAAGCACTACGTAAATTCTGTTTGTTTGTTTCTCGTTTGTTTCTTGTTTCTTACTTCTTTCCCTAATGCACCCAAAAAAAACAGACACCTTTCTTCCGCCACGTGACATGCCGGGGAAGTTGTGAAGCTGATTAAATGATAACGTCTCAAAAATTGAAGGCTGCACCTGGATTGGCTGCACTCATTTTGGACACGGTCAATCCTCCGGTCATCATCAAGCGGTTGTCATTTGTTTGCTTAAATTTATGAAACCTGAAAAAGTAAAATCAACGGTGCAGATTTGACTTCTCTTCTATCCCTACTACAGTAATCCACATCAGAATTAAAGACAGTATTAAAGAGCGACGACACAAAACGCAACGTGGCAGCACGAGAGCCACTCATAATAAAATCCACCACCTAACTCCTCTATCATCTAAAAATCTATCCACATCAAATCAGCACCGTCAATCAAATCAATCCAACGGCCACAAACCCCCTCAAATCCCACCCCATATCCCATTCCCATGCATGTTAAAAAATCAAACCCCTCTCACCCACTGCCCACTGCCACACTCTCACACTCGCATATCACCATGAACTCCATTGCCTTCAAGTCCTTCGTCGGCCTCCGCCACTCCTCGCCGGAGGCGCCGCCCCTCGCCGCGCACCGGAGTCCCCGCGCTCCCCAGAGAAAGTTCAGGGTGGTGGCCGGGAAGTTCAGCCCCAAGCTCCCGGGGCGGAACCTCCGCGTGGCGGTGGTGGGCGGCGGCCCGGCGGGGGGAGCCGCGGCGGAGACGCTGGCGAAGGGCGGCGTGGAGACTTTCCTGATAGAGCGGAAGATGGACAACTGCAAGCCGTGCGGCGGCGCCATTCCGCTGTGCATGGTGGGGGAGTTCGACCTGCCGCTGGACATCATCGACCGGCGCGTGACGAAGATGAAGATGATATCGCCGTCGAACGTGGCGGTGGACATTGGGAGGACGCTGAAGCCGCACGAGTACATCGGCATGGTGCGGCGTGAGGTGCTGGACTCTTACCTGAGGGACCGCGCCAAGCAGAACGGTGCTAACGTCATCAACGGGTTGTTCTTGAAAATGGATATTCCTAAGGATAGTAACTCCCCCTACGTTCTTCATTACTCTAGCTACGATGTCAAAACCGGTGGGGTTGGCCAGAAGAGTACCTTGGAAGTTGATGCTGTCATTGGTGCTGACGGGGCTAACTCCCGAGTGGCCAAGTCTATTGATGCTGGAGACTATGACTATGCCATCGCTTTTCAGGTTTTCTTCTTCTTTAGCTTCTTATCATTCATGTCATGAATACTCGCTACTAATACTATGAATATGATTATCGAAAAATAAATAAATCAAGTTAAACACAGAGTTTTTAACATTAAACTAAGTCAATAAGTTGATTTCAACTTCCAGAGAAGTTCAATTCACGTAAAATGGTTTATAAACTTGTCAATTTAATTCGAACATTTTCAAATCAGTTTGAGAATCATTGTCAATTTGGCCTCTAATGTAATAGAAGCACACCAGAACAACTGATGACCAAGTAGTCTAGTAGATGCCAAAGTAACACGAGAGTAAATTGCTTCTGCCTTTTCGTATTGTCAAGAATCAAATTAGCTGGTGAAGAAATGTTTAGTAACTAATTAAATAGATGCTTTTACCTATTAATGCTCTCTGGGATGTATCAAATTTCTTCTGACATATGGTAATAGAAAATTCAGTGTATATGTGGGTTTGAGCTTTCTAAGTGAAGATTTTTTTAGGTGATTTGTTATGATTTTGGAAAGGTAACACCATCATGTGTGGTTTTGATTGCGTGGTTTCTCAGGAGAGGATAAAAATCCCAGATGAGAAGATGGTGTATTACGAGAATCTTGCTGAGATGTACGTGGGTGATGATGTTTCTCCAGATTTCTACGGGTGGGTGTTTCCAAAATGTGACCATGTGGCTGTTGGCACGGGCACTGTGACACACAAGGGTGACATCAAGAAGTTCCAACTAGCAACAAGGAAAAGAGCAGAGGACAAGATTCTGGGAGGCAAGATCATCCGGGTGGAGGCTCACCCTATCCCGGAACACCCTCGGCCGCGGCGGTTGTTGGGGAGAGTGGCGCTGGTGGGCGACGCAGCCGGCTATGTGACCAAATGCTCCGGAGAGGGGATCTACTTTGCAGCCAAGAGTGGGAGGATGTGTGCAGAGGCAATTGTGGAAGGCTCAGAGAATGGGAAAAGGATGGTGGAAGAAGGGGACTTGAGGAAGTACTTGGAGAAGTGGGACAAGACTTATTGGCCTACTTACAAGGTCTTGGATGTGCTTCAGAAGGTGTTTTATAGGTCCAACCCTGCCAGGGAAGCGTTTGTGGAGATGTGTGCTGATGATTATGTGCAGAAGATGACCTTTGATAGCTATTTGTACAAGACAGTTGTACCTGGCAACCCATTGGAGGATCTCAAATTGGCCATTAACACCATCGGGAGCTTAGTCAGGGCCAATGCCATAAGGAGGGAGATGAACAAACTCAATGTATGACAATACTCATTATCTGCCTCACTCTTAATATATTTATACTTCATTTTGCATTTTGTATTTTCCAGTGGACATGATCACCTTATAGTCAAGTAATAGCTATATCTGTGTAAGCAAAAGGATTGAATTTTCATGCAATCCCATACTGGTATTTGCACCTATTATCTACAATGTAACAATGGGATTGAAATCACCTTGAAATCACATGTCTTATAAATCCTATCACTTCCTATCTCAATTATAAGAGCCACAGAGTTTTTAGGCGGTGAGTGCACGATCTCCGAAGCTTCCTCCGGAAGAACGGTGACAGCCAAGTTTCTGTGGTGATTGAAATCCTCTTACACGAATTGAGGGACGATGAGGTGCTCGATGCTTGTGCAATGGTTGATTGAAATGCAAAAGTATACTTATGAGACACCCTTGCCATTGGTTTTATCGGTTAGAATTTGGTTCTTTCTCAAGTTGTGCTGTTAATGACTTACGTAGTGACTTAAGCTCTTCCAAATTGAAAATATACGTGTTAAATATGTTGCTATATACCTGTCAATTAACTTTCCAGTTCCCACCCATTTATATGTATGGATAACTCAATGGAAAATAGAAGGATTTAAAGAACCAATGCAGCGTGGATCAACAATTCAACACCAATTGGCTGATCCTGATTTTACAGAGGGTTGTGATTATCAAGCAATGTGAGGGAATTTGATTCCTCCACATTTCCATTTAAAAAAAAAGGATTGCAAGAAACTGATGGAAGGAAATTGATTTGAGGTTAAATTTAATGATATCCATGTCAATGATGTAATGAATGTTACAACTGCATGCGCTCAAAGTCTGCTTTATGAATTTTATATAATCAAGAATGGGTTTATACGAAAAAAAAAGAGTAGCCTTTACCTCTTGGTTGTATTCAAGGGTCGAAGTTGAAACGCTAGTACGTAATATTTCGAATATTTGGTACCATTAACCATGCAATGCAATTTTTTATTTTTTATTTTTATAAAGATGGTTGTACGATTGTCATTTTGTTTTCCCCCTAAACTAACTGTGTGTTTGGTTCCGCGTTAACAGCATCTGAATCGCGTAAAAAACGTGAAAATCAGAAGCAAATATTACTTGTTTCTCATCAAATTGACGTAATTTTGTTCGAAAACATAATTCAATACGCAAATCCAAACACACGCTAAAGATGACTTCTTTCTTTGCAGTTTTCTGTCCCCATCGACTGTTATTTGTGTTTCGGTGGTATTGTTTTGCAATGCAATTATAATAACTAATATAGTAAAATTTCAAACGGACAAGGTAGGAAGATGAAGTTGGATTGCAGCTTCAGAGATGATCAGGCATGTGGTTTGTTTACCTATTTTTGTTTTATTTTTTCAAAAAATTTCTTCCTATTACTTTTCATTTAGTTTGATAATTTCTATTATTTTTATTTATTTTGAAATACTGTGTACTAACTATACCACAAAAGTCAAGACAATGTTAAGTAAAGGATGCGAAATGCAAGGGTAAGATTTAACGCGGCTGCATACACAAGGCAGAATTCGAACCGCTGACTTTGCTTAAGCGTGGATCAATTCTTACCGCTGAACCACACGCTTGGAGTTATTTTTTTTATTTTTTTATTTTCATCTCTTTACTAACCCATTTATTTTTATCTTTCTTTATTTATTATTATATCAATTATTACATTTATATATTTTTTCTTTTATTTCTTATTTTTTTTTAAAAATAATTCCACTTTAGCATTACTGAACATGTTGAAAGACATTTTTCCTATTTCTTTATTCATGAGAACCAAAATTGGTTTATTAAAGAGTTTTATAACAAATCATGCACTTCAATCAAATGACTTAAGATATCTTAATATACTTACCTTTGTATACAACAACCAATAACTTAGAAATATTATTAAAGTAACACAATCAAAGGCTTCTTTAAAATAACTCTATACTATTAAGGAGTCTAGTTTAATTGATTAATTGAAATGAATAAATTATTGTAAACTCATATCAAATTCAATTGTGGCGACTATATTATTTATCATTTATTTCAAATTATTATTTTAAATATATTTTGTATAAATCTTGAGAAAATAGATAGCAAAAATATCAAAAAATTATTTAAATTGTAATATACATTAATGTTTTTTTTAATTATTTCCTATATCAACTGTGCATTATATATATATATATATATATATATATATATATATATATATATATATATATATATATATATATATAACTATAAATCTCTTGTTTGAGACATATAGAATTATTATATACGATAAAACTTCTTTTTTAAATATTTAATATTATTATATATCAAATATCAAATTTGAGAACTATTATTTAAGTCTAAAACATTTTTAGTGGCAATTGATTCACACATTCTATAATAATTTTTATATCAATATGTTATATATAAATAAATTATAATATCTAATTGTGCATTTAATAATTTAATGATTATTTTTAAAATAAGCTAACTAATAATGTAGTTTGATTAATTCATCATCTTTAAAGGTAAATGAATCTAGTCACTTTGTTGGTTCCATGACTTCTTGTTTTATTTGGTAGAATAAAAGAGAAAAAAATAAATACATGAGGTCCATATCTTTTTATTTTTATTTTTATTTTATATTCTTTTTATCACCCCTTTTAGAGGATTTGAGGGGAAGTTGCAATCGCTTATCATTGTTACTTGTGATATATTCACGTGAGTGCAAAGTGAGACCTATCTCTCGTCCATAATCGATTATGACGATTACATAATTAATTATAGAAGCTATATTTTGAGTTTCAAAGATTTTTAGATATTGTGAAAAATAATAATTAATTATAAAAGGTCTATACTCAATTATGGCAAACTTTCTTATATAGACTTATTTAATATAAAAAATTTAAATGAAAACTTAATTGTAAAGGGAGACATTTGTAAATTAATTTAGATCATCATTTTAACTTTTTTTTTTATATTTAATTTAATATAAATCAGTAAAAAAATTAATCTTTCTTCTATTTTTCTCTTACCAAATCTCTTTTCTAGTTTCCTCCTCTTACACAACCTAAAGATATCAATCAATTTTGGTGACAGAGATTACTTTGATAATACTGATGAATTTTTTTTGTTAATATTATAGTTAAAAATATAAATCTATTATCGAAAAATTTCTTTAAGAGGTATTATTAATCTAATCGTATTAGAATTATGATATTATTGTTATGCACAAAAAATCTTGAAATACGGAAAAAACTTTAAATAAATATCATAAATTCACTAGAACTATAGATTTGATATTTGTGTGTTTTTTTTTATATAGAGTTGCATACAAAGATATTATTTTACTTTTGATATGAGTCGATTCATTGAGAAAGTTATGTCTCATAATTATTAAAAAAAAATCTAATGGAATTGAAAATATAGTATTACTAATATTAAATGACCTATGAGTAGTGTAATAATGTTTTTTTTTTTTGGGAGTGTAGTAATAATGTTAAAAAGTAAAATTAAAAATAGTAAAATAAGAATGGTGATGAGAAAATGTGGCATGTGAGTGAAGAAGCATTTTAGGAGTAGATTCTTTTAAGCTTTTGCGTTTGGTGGGAGGAGTGGTATATTTATTCAGCATTCGGCTGCACTTAGCATTCGTCTCATCTCAAAGGCGGAGATTTCAAACCCAACTTCGCTTCTTTAAAACTCTCTTCATTCCTCCATTCCCAGGTACCTTCTCTCCCACCACCCCAGATCCCAATTCTAGGTTCTCATTCCAGATCTGTTTTTCTTCCATTTCCCGTTTTCTTTGTTTCATCTTAAATTTTCCATTTTTCACCCAAAATTATGCTCTCGCATGCGATTCCATTGCACCTTTCACATGCATCTTGCCCTATGTAGTTTCCAATCTATTTAATTGCTTCTGTTGAATAACCTATAGGGCATGCCGTAGCAAAATAAACCTTACAATTTCTTGTTTCTTTGCTGTTTTTTGTTTCTGCTCTCTGATAGATTTGTGTGTGTTAATGGAATAGAGCTGATGCCAAGTTTGTGTCACAGGTTAAGATGGCAGCGGCACCAGCAGTTACCTTCACAATTGGAAGCACCGGTTCCCTCGGCCAGAGAGGGGCCTCATTCCCTCAATCAAAGCCTCTTGGACTGAGATTCAACTCCCACAGTCATTTGAAGGCTTTCTGTGGCCTCAAGGCCATGTCATCTGTGAGATGTGACTCCGAATCATCGTTTTTTGGTAGCAAAACGGGTGCTGCTCTGCATGCATCTTTTGCATCCAAAGCTCAAAAGGAGAGTCAAAACTTCAACTACCGCTTCCAGCCTCAGGCTTCATACAAAGTTGCAGTTCTTGGTGCTGCTGGAGGGATAGGTCAGCCTCTGGCGCTTCTCATCAAGATGTCCCCTTTAGTTTCCGACCTGCATCTCTATGATATTGCAAATGTTAAGGGAGTTGCTGCTGATCTCAGTCACTGCAACACACCCTCTCAGGTCAGGGATTTCACCGGAGCTTCTGAGTTGGGGAATTGTTTGAAGGGTGTGGATGTTGTTGTCATTCCTGCTGGTGTTCCGAGGAAGCCCGGCATGACTCGTGACGACCTTTTCAACATCAATGCCGGCATAGTCAGGGACTTGGTTTCTGCTGTTGCAGATAATTGCCCTGGTGCTTTCATTCAAATTATCAGCAACCCTGTGAACTCTACTGTGCCTATTGCTGCAGAAGTTTTGAAACAGAAGGGTGTCTATGATCCTAAAAAGCTCTTTGGTGTTACCACACTGGATGTTGTGAGGGCAAACACGTTTGTTGCTCAGAGGAAGAACCTGAAGCTGATTGATGTCGATGTCCCTGTTGTTGGGGGACACGCTGGGATTACCATTCTTCCTCTGTTGTCGAAGACAAGGCCCTCGGCGAGTTTCACTGATGAAGAAATTGAGGAGTTAACTGTCAGGATTCAAAACGCTGGAACTGAAGTTGTTGAAGCAAAGGCGGGTGCAGGGTCTGCTACCTTGTCAATGGCGTATGCAGCAGCTCGATTCGTTGAATCGTCTCTTCGCGCGCTTGATGGAGATGGGGATGTGTATGAGTGCGCATATGTGCAATCAGATTTGACTGACCTTCCATACTTTGCTTCAAGGGTGAAGCTTGGAAGGAAAGGAGTCGAGGCTTTAATTCCATCTGACCTCCAAGGGTTAACTGATTATGAGCAGAAGGCTTTGGAAGCACTTAAGCCAGAACTCAAGGCCAGCATAGAGAAGGGGGTTGCTTTTGCTCAGAAGCAAGCTGTTGCTGCTTAACTTTCTTTTGTCAGCGGGTAGTTTCTTGGGTTATATTTTATTTGAGCATAAATACTAAGAGAATTTTGGTTGCGGATTTATTGTAGCATCTTTTCTGCTTCCAGAACTTAGGATTCAAACTTTTTACAGTATCAATTCTACTTAAATTACTAGTTTTGTTGGTAGAACGGAAGGGAGCTTCCATTTCTATTCTCTATACCGAGCTTAGGTTTTGATAAGAAATCTCCAAAGATATCACAATTATAATGTAGAATTGGAAAAATGTAAACGTTGCATTTTGAATAATATGGACATTGGACCAGTTTTTGGTTTTCTGTTGAATCTTTCTGGTTCTAGGCACGCTCTCATTTTCACTAGCAGATTTTAATCAACCATACTAGCGTGATTGAGCTTACAATACAGTTTTCGTCATCAATGCCACATCAATGTACCCTTTAGTAGATGGATGCAAATGATCTGTGCATAGAAAAATCTGTAGTTTATAAATAACTGCATGACGAGGTGTTTCAATTATACGACTCATGGATTGTAAATTGTATTTATAATCCTTTATTAATCAAATATTTTTTACGGTCAGGATCAATTAGACTCTCATAACATTATTACTCTATTCTCGTAGCCCCTATAGCCAAAATGACGAGAAGGATTTAAGAACATAAAATGGGGGAAAAATTGTCAGATGCTGTTTTCTGAATCAAATGCATAGAAAATTGACTTTATTGCCGTTCCTTTTATAAAATATTGACAACAAAAAATGATTATCGCTCAGAGGATTGATCGAGGGTTTCTCGAAAGATGATAACGGATTGGCAGATAAGGAATGCCAATCTCAAACAAAAATCCCTTCTGTCTAGGGGACAAACCTTCCTTGTCTCGTGGCAAATGATCCTTATCCTGTATTTTTGTACTAATCCAAAAATAGACCTCCTTCAATATAAGCAAAACCTCTCGGAAAGAAAAAACAAAAATATTCTCGGATAGCAGGTTTCATTTTGCTTCAGGTCACTGGTGTTTGGCAGGTGCCTGACACCGTGATCTGCAGGATCAACTTTGAATAATCTATCCACCGAACCTCAGACATATGCGAAGGTGCTGCTGGGGTGCCATGAAATAATAGTCTAAAATAAAAGCAATGGTTAGCTAACCTTCACCAACCCACTTGAAAGTTGAAATGCAGTTTAAAACCTCCATAGTAGTTTTACGTATGGCAGCATTCAATTAAGCCAAAATTTCAACAAAATTTTACGATAAACCAGCCGTAAAGTTAGCCATTCTCCGTTTGTAGTAGCCCTTGTCAATCATTCACTAACACTCGGTGCTCGATATGATACATCTATGACCATCCCATGATATCCCTACCAATAGTCGCTACATGAACAGTGCCCTCCCCTGAAGTGGTGAAACCGATTATGGTCCCTAAGAATTACATCACGGTTGTAAACCCCAGAAAAAAGTTTCAGAAAATTGTGGCAGTCAACACATATACGGAGATTATTGGCCACTCTCAGTGTTGTGCCAGGTGGTGTAGCAAGAACCCCAAAAGCAATGGCCAACTTTTCACTGTGGTGAGAGAGCACATACCCCTTTTCTTTGTCATCCATCTTATGTAACTCGGATGAAAGTTCAACAACATAACCAGCAATTTTCAGCTGCTTATTAATCTCATCCAGTGTCTCGTAAATTTCATGATTTCTCGAATGTGAAACGTCGTCCACAACAAACTCGTGTACTATTCCTTTCAATTCAATTGTGCTACAACCAGGTGTGGTTTGGATTGCTTTATCTTTCATCAATTTTCTCACCTCTGCTACCTTTTCCCAGTGTCCAGCAGAAGAATATATATTCAAAAGTAAAACATAATCCCCTGCTTCTTGAGCCTTCAACTCAATCAAATGTTCAATTACTCGTTCACCAAGTGTAACATGGCCATGAATTCTGCAAGCCCCAAGCAGGGTCCTCCATATTGTGGAATCTGGCTTCACCGCCATCGACATTATAAGATGATAAGCCTTGTGAGGCAAGCCAGCACGGCCCAAAAGATCAACCATGCAGCCATAGTGATGAACGTTGGGAGTTATTCCAAACTCTCTGCTCATACGGTCAAAAAATGACATTCCCTCATCAACCATTCCAGAATGACTGCAAGCAGAAAGGACACCCGTGAATGTCTGATCATCAGGCCGAATGCCAATTCTCAGCATCTCTTCAAAAGCTTCAATAGCTTCTCTCCCATATCCATTCTTCGCCAAACCAGAGATCATTGCACTCCATGAAACCACACTCTTATCGCCTGTCCCCTTAAACACTTCATAAGCCTTATCTAAACAACCACACCGCGAATACATAGATACAAGAGCATTAGATAAATTGAGAGCACCCCCATAACCACGTTCCACAATATAACCATGAATTCGTTCACCAAATTCCAAGGCATTCAAATGAGCGCAAGCCTGAAGAAGAAGCAAACAAGTAACATCATCAGGCTCACATTCATATCTCGAACTCTGCATAACATCAAACAAACTCAAAGCATCCCGAGTCCTATTATTTCGAATACAGCACGAGATCATGACGTTCCAAGCAACAGTGTCCCTCTGAGACATCTCATCAAACACCTTACACGCATCACGGCCCCTCTGGCACTGTGAATACAAGTCCATGAGAGCAGTGAGCAAAAGGGTATCAGATTGGTGCCCGTCTTTGAAGATGTTGCAATGAAGCTGAATCCCTCCAAGAAGATACAGAAACGTTATGCAAGACTTAACAGCAAAGGAAGAGGATAAAGGGTCTGCAGCAATGCCTCGTCTTCTCATGTCTCGGTATAAAAAAAGAGCCTTTTGCGGTGAATGACTGATGGAAGAGGCCCTGATCATGGTGTTGTAATGGGAAAGCAAAGGGTGGCTGAGTTGCTGAAAGAAGCGGTGGGAATAGGTGGCATCTTGCAAAGGACCAGAGAGAGCTACACGGGACAAGAAGTGAAGAGAAACAGTGGGGTGTTGAATGAGCTTTGTGCGTATAATGTGAGCGTGGATTTGGAACAAATGGGTCTTATGGCAAACGGATTTTATGGCAGAAATCAGCGGTTCTAAGGCCATAGGGTGAACCAATGCTGTAGCTTAGCTTCTTATTACATTTACATGGGAGTGGAAGACCTTACCCAAGCATTCTTTTTTTAATTATCTTTATTATTTTAAATTCATTATATTTCTTTTTCTTTAATTGTTTCTCACAAAATAATTAATGTTTAAAAAGGATAATACTAATCGTATGAGAGCTAATGTTATACATATTCGCCAATGTTAATTAGAAAGATAAATTAATTTCCATTCTATTATTTGTTGATTAAAAAAATTGTTAATTAATTAAAGTATTATAAGAAAAAAAGGGATAAGTAACAAAGTGACAAAAGTCTCGTAAATATAAAGAGAAAAGTAATATATTTGTAAATCTTTATTTTTAACATGTCATTAAATTGGATAAAAAAACGTGTCATTAAATTCTATTTCAAAAAATATTAGTTTTATGATAAGTTAATGATATCATTATAAGCCATTTTAATATAAAAAAACGTTATTATATCATTTATCACATCAATAAAATGTCATATTACAAGTTTTATGTTGGTATAATGTCATGTTATCATAATCATATAAAAAAATTGTTACATCGGTAATAATAACATGTAGAGGAATTAAAAATAAAACAGTTATAAGATTAAAAATAAGATAAAATATAGAAACAAAACTTATAAAAAAAAACCAAAAGAAAGTAACATTTATATGTATGAACAAACATTTAAATCTTAAATATAATGTATAACTAACATACACAATTGAACACCTTTTAAGCTCTGACTATCTTTGTTGTCATTACACATTATGGAACTTATTATCATAACTTTATGAATGTTTCATTTGATTGATTTCTAAATAAATATATTTTTTTTATAATTGTCGCATTGTTCGAATTTATAATTTCATCTATACTATTTTAACTTTCTATAACTTCATAAACATAATGAATAATGAATAAGTTTTTATTTTATATTAATTTTAAATATAATTTACACATTATATTTAAGTGTTACAAAAAAATTGTGCGTGTAAATATATCACTTTTTTTCCTCAATTTTTTTGTCCTTTATTTTTATTTTTTATTTTTTTATATTTTAACTCTTGAGAATATATTTCATTATTTTTTTTTTTAGTTTCTCTATTATAACAATGACAAAATATTATTTGTTGAGATAACAATTTTTTATTAGACATGTTATCGGTAATGTGATATTATAATGATGTGATATATATATATATATATATATATATATATATATAATATAATATAATTTTATATTAACGTGACACTTAATTATATCACTATGATGTTATCTTTTATTTCATGTCGACATCATGATGTAAAAAAAGTCTATAATTTTATAACAAAATTTGACAATAAAAGTTAAAATTAAAATTTTAGAATTTAAAAAGCTGAAAAATGAAATTGTGTCAAATTATATGGACAAAAAATATTTAGACCTATATATGCAACCATTTTGATATTATATGATAAAGTATAACATGTTTTCAATCCCTCAAAATATTTTAGAATGTTAATTTTAGTTCTTATAAGAACTTAATATATTTTTAATATTTATATTTATCAAAAAATAGTATATTTTTAATCTCTTAAATTTATTTATTTTTTATAAATAAAATAATTAAAAACATATTAAACTTATATAAAAACTAAAACTAATATTTTAAAATATTTTAAGAAATAAAAACATATTTTACCTCTTAACTATTTATTTAGTTTTTATACATATACATTCTTTATATTTTAATCGTTATACTTACAAACTATTTGTTTTAGTTCTTACACATACATATTTCAACTCCTTTTAGTGTTTACACATATACTTAATTTTTAAATTGTTTTATTAACTTAAATTTTGGACGGAAGATAGAGGATTAAAAAGCAATCTGAGTAAAGACTACAACACATAGTTTCTAGGTATAAGATTAAAATGTAAAAGTTGTACATATACAAAGATGAAATGGGTACGTAATAAGACTTATTTTGGAATGTGTTAAATACATTAATTAAGAAATCATGTAATTGAAATAACTTTTAAATTTTAAATAAATTGAGTTAGTATAACGGTTCATGCCTCTTCCCTTTATAATAAGACTCACGATCCAAACATATAAAATGTTGACAAGTATTTTTTCATGAATAATACTTTTTTAAAAAAAAAAAACCAATGGCCTTTATTTATGAGGATGTGAATTGGATACCTAAAAAATTGTTTCTTGAGGATCTTTAATCAATTAAAGAAACTTTTAAAAAAAAATTAATGATTTAGATAAATTTAAAAATCAATTATCAAAGAAAGACAAACTTGATCAATCTTAATGAATGCAAATGATAGATTATACTATATGATTAATATGAATACTCAAATGAAAAAGATAACAAAAATAAGAGAATATAAGATTTATATTGGTTCACTCTCCAATATACCATTGGACAAGTCTTTTTCAAACAAGTGTACCTCCGCCTTATACTCGATGAAATTTTCTCATTGAAAAACACACTCAACCTTAATTAGGTGTAAAAAAAAGAATTCATCTTAGATGTTATTTAAGTACGTTTAGATAACAAGATACGTAGTTATAATTTTATTGATT
Source organism: Cajanus cajan (assembly GCF_000230855.2). Taxonomy (NCBI): domain Eukaryota; kingdom Viridiplantae; phylum Streptophyta; class Magnoliopsida; order Fabales; family Fabaceae; genus Cajanus; species Cajanus cajan. The sequence goes on along the minus strand of NC_138521.1, from coordinate 59,849,125 downwards.
AAATAAAAAAGATGTGAAAACTCTTTTTAACTAGGGAACTAAAACAATAACCTATTTCAAAATCCTTCATTACATATTACCATGCATGCAAGCCTCTTATTTTCACTTATCTTGCTAGGTTCAATAGGGATTTGAAATGAAGAACTAGGGCAAAGATTGTTCTAATGCATTGCTCAAACTCAAATGGCTTCATAATCACTTCCTCTGCTTTAGAATAAGCCTATCAACAAGTACAAAAGTTGAATCTTAAGTCAAAGGTGCTTCAGTAACCAATCCTTGAAACGCATTAGGCATAATCATGACAAAAAAAGGAGCTAAATTACCTAGTCAATTTGCAATTGACAAGAACATTCACATAATAAGCCACAAAATCTACTCAACGATAGTACTCACATCACCCAAATTTGTAAGCATCACAAAAGTTATTAATGAGAGAATTAATGACAACAACATGTAGAACCACATTCACATCATTTATAATCTCTCCAAAGACCTTGGCAAATCAGGATTTTAGGTGGGGATGATTTACTCCAATATCGAAATAGTTGTGGTTGTTGCCATAAAAATGTCAAGCTTTGGATTATTATCCTCACGAACACAGTATTTGATAGCAAAAATCGGTCGCTATTTATCTTAGCGACCGAATTAGCGACCGAATTTAATCAGTCGTTAAAACCCTAGTCGCTAAGCTATTTAGCGACTGAAAAATTTTCGGTCGCTAATTCGGTCGCTAATTGGTTGAAATGATTGAAGTGTATGAGACCAAATTAGTGACCGAATAAATCGGTCGTTAAATCGGTTGCTAAATATTTATTTATTTTTATTAAATTTTATAAACGTTGCAAATTTGGTCGCTATGAACCACTCATATTTGGCCTCTTAAGGATTTTATTTCACAATACTTAAGTTTTTAGCATGTTTTGTCCTTAATTACACAATTTTTGGAAACTTCCTAGAATGTCACCCATCCCTACATTACTTCAAGTCAAACACGCTTAACTGTGAAGTTCTTATGAGATAAGCTACCGAAAAGCAAATGCATGTTGTTAGTATAAGTAGTACAAATTAATTCATTTAAGTCATCCTCAACTATCCAATCTCATACTTATATTATTTTTGGATCCTTATCATTTTGGTATATCCGGACCGTTATAAATATATAATAATATATATAATAATTATATTACTAATAATAATAATTATATTATATTTAATTAATCTTTATTTATATATATACTTACTTTTATAATTAACAATCTACTTATTTCTATTTAAAATTAATTTTATGATACAATTTAAATTATTTATTATAAATTTAAAAGTTTAAGTAATAATTTATATATTTTAAAATGAGAAGGGTTATAATAACACTGGTATAACTTTTATACTAAGTATTACACCGCTCAATAAATTTATATTAAATGTGAATTTTGTAAATCCAACCGATAGATTGAAAGTTCATATCACTTTATATGTTTATATCAATTTTTGTTAAAATTAAACAACAACTTAAAAGTAATCAAAGTGCTCATATTTTATTTGAAATAAATATATTACGTCAATTTTGTTTTACAAAAATGAAGTATCAAATCACCTTGAATTCATATAAGATTTTGTATATATGATCTAAGAGTAAAAAACTTTCAATCTAACAGTTGAATTTATAAAATTCACATTTAATATAAAGTTATTGAGCGATGTAATATTTAGTAAAAGTTACACCGATGTTATTATAACCCTTCTCTTTTAAAATATCATTTTTATAATTTAAATTTTAACATTTTAAATAAATTATTAATTAACTTAATATATTTATTCATCTTAAATCTAAGATATAAAATTCAAAAAATGTATTTATCCTTATTTTATTTTCTATTATCAACTATTAATAAAATATTAATTTAAAATTTAAATATAAAAATTCATTTAAAAATAAAGTTATCATAAGTTAGAAATATATATTATAAATATGGATCAAAATAAATAAGAAATTTTAAAATTCATATACTCTAATTAAAAAACTGCCTAAAAATCCAATCGTAAAAAAAAACCTCTAAATAATTTTTCACATAAATAACTATTGGTATTAATTATGTAGGAGTGCATATAAATATATATATTTTTAATATAAATTAATGTCTTGCTCTTACAAAAAAAAGAAAATGGGATTGATACTCAACAAAAATATTATCATCACTTTTAAGCAATTTATAAATTTTTTTGAGTTTTACTTAGTGACCGAATAGAATTTCGTTGCTAACTTTAACTAATATTTAGCTACCGAATAGAATTCCGTTGCTAATTTTAACTAATATTTAGCAACCGAATAGAATTACATCGCTAATTGTAACTAATATTTAGCGATTGAATTTAATTATGTCGCTAAAAAAATCAAAATTTCTGATTTAGAGACCGAATTCAATTCCGTCACTAATTTTAACTAATATTTAGCGACCAAATTTAATTTCGTCGCTAAAAAAAATCAAAATTTCTGATTTAGCGACCGAATTAAATTTCATCACTAAAAAATCAAAATTTCTAATTTAGCGACCGAATTCAATTCCGTCGCTAAACAATCAAAATTTTCTAATTTAGCAACCGAAATAGCGACCGAATTCAATTCGATCGCTAATTTTAACTAATACTTAGCGACCGAATTCAATTTCGTTGCTAAATTTAACTACTATTTAGCGATCGAATTCAATTTCGTCGCTAAGTTTAACTATTATTTAGCGATTGAATTTAATTCCATCGCTAAATTTAACTACTTTTTAGCGACCGAATTCAATTCCGTTATTAATTTAACTATTATTTAGCGACCGAATTAAATTTCGTCGCTAAAAAAAATCAAAATTTATAATTTAGCGACCGAAATAGCGACCGAATTTAATTTCATCGCTAAATTTAACTACTTTTTAGCGACCGAATTTAATTTCGTCGCTAATTTTAACTATTATTTAGCGATCGAATTAAATTTTGTCGCTAAAAAAATTAAAATTTATAATTTAGCGACCGAATTCAATTTTGTCCCTAAATTTAACTACTATTTAGCGACCGAATTCAATGTCGTCGCTAATTTTAACTAATATTTAGTGACCGAATTAAATTCCATCACTAAAAAATCAAAATTTATAATTTAGCGATTGAAATAGAGACCGAATTATTTCTGTCGCTAAAAAAATCAAAATTTATAATTTAGCGACCAAAATAGCGACCGAATTTAATTCTGTTGCTAAAAAATCAAAAAATTTTATTTAGCGACCGAAATAGAGACTGATTTTCTAGCGATGACTTATTTTGGTCGCTAAATCGGTCGCTATTTTGATTTTTCATAATCGGTCGCTAAATCATTCGCTAAATAGCGATTGATAAATTTCGGTCGCTAATTTCGGTCGCTATTTTGCAATTTTTTAGTAGTGATATTTCTTTCAAAAACCCTTGTTTTAGATGTACTTTGAGTATATTTTATTATATTTTAAAATGATCCATAGAAAGTTATGTATAAAACTTCTTGTAATTGTTATAATTGATTAAGTGAACATGTATCAATTAAAACATTCTTTAACTCTTATGGGATGATTCTTGAATGAATTTAATCAATTAAAACAAAGATTTTTTTTATTTATAGAAATTAGCATTTAAAAACAACTAACATCAGAAATAATTAATCGATCAAAACATAAAGCTTTGGAAAACATGTTTTTCAAAATATACTATGTAATTGGTTACAACATGAAAATCAATTAAAACAAAAAAGATAAAGTTTTCTCAAAATATTAAATTTGACCCCTTGTAGTCTATTACAATTATTCTTAAGTGAGCCTTTTCTTTTATGATCTAAATGAGGTCCTTTTCAAATTCACATTTAATTACGAATTTTAAACTTGAAAAGCCAATTTTATTTTCTCTTTAAATTAATTATAAGTTTTAAATTTTGGTATGATCAAGTTTATATGAACTCATCACCACAACAATGTTTCTAAACCTATGACACAAGAGACGAAACTAAAACTATAGCATCTTAATCTTCAAAGCTTTGAGATTTTTTTTTTTTGTCTTCATTTGATTTCTAACAATTTTCATTTCCCAAAGGCCGGAAACAGTGTATAGCTATACATTGAAACACATTATTTTTAACATATTATCTGTAATATTGGTCAAACTCAAATTATACATACAATATATTCAATTAAAAAAAGTTTCATATATTAAATTTCAAACAGTGCTAGGAATACCTTAAAAAAGTGAATTACGTAAATGACCTAACGAGAAAAATGAAAAAAGCTGGCCAAGATGCATGGAACATTGTTTATGGTTTTTCACGAAAGTTCTTGTACATATAATTTTGGGTTGGAGTCATACCAAGATACTAAATTCCTGTTCATGTCTCTTTTCCTACTCTTTTAATTAAAAACTAGGTGAAAGATCTGGTTATATATATATATATATATATATATATATATATATATATATATATATATAATATAAAGATAATAAAATAAAATTATCAGAAAAAAACTAGATAATAGTAGGTAATTTGTAATTAGAGGAAGTGATTAATGTAAGTAGAAATAATATTTTTTTTACTGCAATCTTCATTATATTCATTTGTGTATAGATAATGCCTTTAATAAAAACATTAAATATGTGATAGTTTAGAGTAAATTTAAATTAAATGAAACAATGAGAACCTAATATATTTCAACATTAATTTTTCCTGGAACCGATCCAAATTAATTATTTTATTTATATATAGCATATTTTATCTAATTAAAGAGGGTCCAAATTACTTATTTCTTTTGTATATTGTTGTTTAAGAGGGATTAAAACATCATGGAAAATTTCATCACCACGTCCAAATTGAGAGCTTTGTCAAAGGATCACGAGCAAATCGTAAAAGCAAACTACTAAAACACATCCATCGCAAAGTACATCAGATTCATAACTCTCTTATTCATACACTGGTCAACTTATTTTTTCCAATGTTAAACTTCATATTGCACTCTAATGTAAATGAAATGACATTCCATGAAGAAGAAAAAAAGGTAACTTTTTTTACTTTATTAAATCAATTTTCCTTTATTAAACAACTTCATTTTACTTTATCAATTTTCACATATTTCTTTCTATCCTCTTCTATATTTCTCTCCCACTTTCAAACAAAGCATTAATCTCCCAATATTCGCACCCTTTTCTTAAATACACCAATTCTAGCAACGTTTTATACATACACAAATTAAACAATCCCATAAAAAATAAAGTAAAACTCCTAATGGTTTGTTTTGCGTGGCTTTACTGAATGCATGACGTGACTGCTACATCAAGATAAAAACACGTTACTTAGACAACAAGATGTGACTACTGCATATAATAAAGATCCTGCTGTTTCTAATCACAATTTAACTATCCGGATTGCAAATGACTTAGCTTGCATGAAGCTAATGATGACATTGTACTCGAGAAAACGTTGTCCCTCCAAAAAAAAAAAAAAAGAACACCAACCCGATTCTATATAATTGCTATATTTAGACTACAGTTGAAACTACATATTTAGATCATTACGTTAACTGAGGACAACGGATATTTGATGTCTCGTTCTTCTTCATTTTCATAACTATATTCTCCTGTTGTGTCAATAGTTCTAGCATGGCCACTGAACGAAGAAGACTGTGTTTCCCTGCGCCCTTCGAGCCTCCTCTTTTTGTAATTAGCCTTGAAACAGGCTTGTCTAAGCCTCTTTGTATTATCTTCAAGTTCAATATCTGGCATTTCCTCCAAAAGCTTCTTTTCCCTCTCCAATATCTCAATCGCACTTCTTAACTTCTCTTCACTCTCCTTTCCTTCCTCTTTTCCTAGCTCCTACATGAATATAAGAAAATAACTACCCCTCATTTATCATCATAAAATATAACCACGGAAAAAGATTCATATGCACCACCACCAAACTCTATTCATAAAATAGAGACAAATATAAATATGACAAACAAATCCTAATAAAATAGAGAAACATAATGAATGATGATAGTATATATATTATATATTGAGATCTCTACATATGATGACACTACAAATAAACAAGATTAGGACATACATAATGTTAGCAACGCAATGAAAACAAACCTGTATATTATTTATCAGGGTTTGTAGGCTCATTAGCTTCCTGTGGGGCCATCTTCTGATTCCCAATTCCCTACACCTTTTTTTCAGAAGTGTTAGGCCCACGTTAAGTTCTCTGGCTGCTTGTGTAATGGGCATGTAGAAGTACTGAGATAATATCTTCCTTGACAACAATCTGGTACTGCTACTGCCAATTCTCTCTTCTCTCTCTCTGTTAACTTTTCCATCTTCCATCATTTCCTTCCCACTCCCACTTTCTTCATTGTTGCAAAATAAAAAAACTTTTTCTGAATCTAACACAGCATCAACTTCATTCCAGACAGAAAACCCCTTTTTAATATCATAAAAATCATAGTCTGCAATAGCCAAGATCTAAATAAGGACAAAATATTATATAATAGTACAGTACAAAATATAAAAACTAGGAAAACTCATGTCCATGGGGTTGATATATAACCTTGCACGGTTGGTGTTGGTTCAATGGAGAGAGTTTCATATAAAGGATCTGAAGGGTAATAGTCCATAAGAGGAACTGCATCAAAATAATAGTCTTGTATGGGAAAATCATGTGCCCAATCCAGTGCAGGATACACTTCACCCTTTCCACTGATAAAAGGCATTCCAATAACGACACCTTAAAAACATGCATGACGAGTATAACAGAAGAGATATAGAGCAAAGAAGTTTCATGGTTTACCTGTAAGAAAATTGGCACGTAAATGGAAATGGTTTTTCATCAATTTCGAAGTAAGAGTTCCAACCCATGAGTGGCTGAGAATCCATGATCATGCTCAACAAACTTAGATATACAAAGAAGCTGAAGTAGTGAAAGGATTGTGTGTAGAGTGAAGAAGGATTAAGTCCTTGATGAAACAGTAGAATGAGGAATATGAAAGGAAGTTGGCAATATATACGAAATGTGAATATAGTATGATGATGATGATAGTGAATCATTTGTAACTAAAGGGGGCAATTAATTGTTGGAGAATGTGCGCGCCGCCTTCTATGCGTGAATGCGTTTTAATGGTGATGAGTGTGCTTGCGAGAGTTACAAGATCAATTTAATTACGAGGATAATATCCAAGGGTTCTGCTCAATCTCAGCCGTTGGATTCAACACGTTTTTTTGCCTTCTTTTTCCTTTTATTCATTAATTTTTCACCTTGTTATGCTTATGCGGTCCATGTTCATCTAAAACAAAATAGAGGAATGAAAGAAAAAAAAATCAAGTTTCAACTTAATGAACTCTCTTGTTTCTTTGATGGATTTAGGTTCTATATTCGTTGAAGGGGTTGCGGAGGAACCTTCTTTGCATTTGGAAGATTTTGAACTTGTTTAGGATCCTTTGATCCGTGTTAGAGCAATTGTGAACAGGCAAAATGATTAGGTCTACTATATAATGTGCTGTTTTGTAGCCTAGAATGGAACTGTGCATTGTGCAAGCTATGCAACTGCTTTAGGCCAATCATGAATTCGGTTATTTTCTTCTGAGAAATATACTATATCTACCAACCTAGTTAAAATTACTAGTGTTAATTAATTAGTTTAGTCTTTAAGATTATAGTAAAAAAAATAAAAATATCATTTAATTTTTGAATTTATCTAACAATGGTGATTTTAGTTCTTAAAACTATGAATTAACAGTCATTATGGTTCTTGAAATTACAACAATTAAAACCTTGGGGAACTGAAATCATATTTTTTGTAATTCCAATGATTCATTTATACTATACTACTCATAGTTTTCCTAATTTAACAAATTAAATCATGAATTTAAAATTGAAGGAGCTAGCCATTAATTATTCATTTCACATTATAATTCAGAATATACTGTTAAGTTTCGCGTTCGGATTTTGATTTCAGTGGTGGTCTTCACTCTCCACCTCCCCAGGCTCTGTGTTCAGAAGAACCTAATAGAATATACTTTAGCACAACAAATTGATTTTGTTCACTCCACTTAAATCTAATAGATAAGATACGCAAAGTTCAAAGAGAGTGAGGGAGACATGGACATTAATTAATTGAATAGTGGTTGTGGCTAGATATAGTAGATATGGTGCCTAGTGACTACTAGATAAAATGAAGCCTGTGACATATATAGCCTCATAATTAAATTCAGGAAATGTTCCTATCAATTATCAATTAATTGGTAGTAGTCACTTTCAACAAATTTGGTTGGGAATGAGCAATAGGCATGCTAGGTTTCCAGTAGATGAAACCTAATAGTAATAATCTTTCCATATATTCATGCATGCACGTTTCCCCGTTTTCTTCCAAGCAATAGATCGACCTGAAACTTGAATATATTATGAAGGATAAATCATAATCATTTGCCTCTCCGCCATCTTCAGACTCTACCAATATTAATCATTACTAATTGGAGCCAAAATTAAAAACAAAGAGCTATTTTTTTTTGTTTCATCGTTTTTACCTTAATGCCCTTAGTTGATTAATTTCTACGTTTTAATTAATTTTTAACTGAAGGCTAATTGACGAAATGAACCTGCGAGTTATGATTACTTATCATATTCATTGAGATGTAACGGACTCATAAAAAAAACTAATGATTTTTCTCGTCTGTTATGAAGAGAAGTACTTGGCGGTTGTAAGAGTTACTTTCAATCCATAATTGACTGTTTAATACTTGAAAGAAAAAAAAATAGTTGTAAAAAAAATACTTGAAAAAAATATATATTACTTGCAAAAATTTATTATGCTTAGCAAGTATTGAGAAAAACTCAAGTCCCACATCGACTAGAAATTAAGCAATTGAATAGTATATAAGTGGAAAACAATCCTTATCTTACAAGCCGGTTTTGTAGGGTTGAGTTAGGCTTAATCCACTATTCAAAGATGGTATCAGAGCTATCTAGATCCTTAAAAAATGGGCTGCCTACCACCGTAAGCATGAGGGGGTGTATCGAGAAAAACAAGTCCTGCCAGTCACCCACCATTTATCCACGTACCAAGAGTGAAGGGTGGTGTATTGGAAAAAACTCAAGTCTCATATTGACTAGAGATTAGACAATTGAATAGTATTGGGAAGATCAAATTACCTTGTAAAAAGTATCAAAACTTGAAAGTGTCCTATCTAGGGATGGCAATGGGGGGATAGTAAATCTGTCCCCGCCTCGCAAGATGAAAATTGGCTTCATACCCACCTCCCCATGAGGGCGAATAATAGTAAACCTGTCTCCGCCTCGCAGGATGAAAATTGGCTCCATACCCACCTTATATCCATGCGGGTAATCCATTAAACAGGTATCCATTAATTTCTTGAATACCCATGGATATTTATAAATTTTTTAAGAAATTAAAAAAATTATATTAGAAATAATTTTAAGTTTATATTTAATGTCATTGAAATATTAAAAATAAAAATTCAATGTTAATTTTGAACTTGTATTTGACGTTAATTTTGTTGAAATAATAATAAAAATGCAAGATAATCAATAACTTAAAATACATTAATCTCACAAGTGAAAGTCTCATGTCAGAAAACTACAATAATTCAATCTTATAATTCTAAATGAAAGTAAACAACTTAAAATACATAAATCTTATTGTGATGACTAATGTTGGGCTGTGCGGCTATGAAAATAAAATAAAATAAGAGAGTGTAGTTTTAGGGTTATGTGGTACAAGGATAATTAAGATATTTAAGAAATATTATTAAACAGGTACCTGCGGGTATGAATATCATCATACCGGCTCCGCCCCGTTTATAAACGGGTAAAAAATTATCTGTCCCCATTATCTACGGGTACCTAATTAACCTATCAATTTATTATCCGTAGCGAATTTTATCCACAGATACCCGCGGGTGCGGGTATTTTTACCATCCCCAGTCCTATCTACTCACTTATATACATGTTATATATTAACTAAAAAAACACTTAATTTTTATACGTATTATCACCTAAAGATTTGTACACATAGTTAATAAATTACAAATTACCTTAATTATATATTATTTTCAAAGTATTTGTTACAAAAGTTAATAATTATGACCACACTTCATAATTAGATCATAGACTATATATTATTTTTCACTATCAATATACTTCAATTAAATTCTTATTCATACAATAATCATACATTAAAAATGTTTAGGACTAATGTAAAAATAAAAAACTAATATAAGTTGTTTTTTAATAACTAAATGGAATATAATATTTATATAAATCTGAATAGAGGTGTTTACATGCTGAGTTTAAGATAAAATCTAATTCAAACTGATTATATATTTAATTGATTTAGTTTGAAATATTTTTTTTTTCAATCCAATTGAACCAATTTGATTAATATGAGGTTGGTTTGCTTCAGATTACCAGGTAATGATAAATAAAATACTTTTAAAGTTTTATTTATATTTTGTTCGTCTATTTTATATAAATTTAATATATAAAAAAAAGCAAGATACAATTAATTATTATTCTTTAATGAGTAAATATTAATTTAATTAATTAATTAGAACATACTCTAAAATATAATTTTTTAAGTAAACATAACAATGATTAACATTATAACCGAATGACTTTTTGATTGAAATTATATAAATAAATAAATATATATATATATATTGGGGAATGCTAATATACTCCCACTAAGTAAAATAAGTGGGAGTATGTTAGCAACCTACACCAAAATTTTAGGACAAAAAAATCACTCATTTCTTTTGATTTGGTTAATTCGTACAAAGGATATTATAGTAATCTACTTTAATTTTAAATAAAAATAAAATATTTTCTCTCTCTTATTAATTTCATTCTCCAATTCATTTATTTATTTTTATTAATTAATTTTTATTTGTTCAGAGAGGGTAGAGACATCATGAGAGATGAGAGAGAAATGAGTTAAAGAAGGAATTTAATAGGAGAGAAATAAATAAGTTAGAGAAAGAATTTAATAGAAAAGGGAAATGAGTTGGAGAAATAATTTAATAGGAGAGAGAAATAACTTAGATAATGAAATTAATAAGAGAGAGAAAATAGTTTATTTTCATCTAAAATTAAATTAAATTACTATAATATCCTTTATACAAATTAACCAAATCAAAAGAAATAAGTAGTTTTTTTATCCTAAAATTTTAATGTAAGTTACTAACATACTCCCACTAAAAAATAGGTGGGAATATATTAGCATTCCCTATATATATATATATATATTGTCAATCTATTTCAATTAAATTGTTTTCTTATTTCTCAAGAGTATCTTCTTAATTTGAAGGTATTTTTATTTTTTTTGAAGTACAATCAATTATTAAATTTATACACTCCTCCCAACAAAAATTTGAATATTGAAGTGTCATGTATAAATTTAATCTTTTGTACGATATTCAACTCCCGTTAATAAATGTGATTTATTGAACCTCCGTACATTTCTCTTCCAAACACAAACTCTTTCTGATCAAGGAAGATTACAAATTATGCAAGTTAACAACATACATGGCATAATAATTATTTATGAACCAAATTATATCATTATAAGTTATTAATTATTATACTTTTTACTGCATCAATTATTATATGATTAACATGTAAAGATGTGATTTTTATTGATTTAAATATTATATTGTATGAGTAAAAAACAATTAATTTGTAATTATATGTTACCTTGATAATTTATGTAAAAATTTATCAAAATTGAATAATTAAAAGCATATAATCAAAGAAAAAATTTATATTACATTGGTTGTATCTCGAACATAATTAGTCTTTGACACAAACCAAACCAAAAATATATGTATTTAAAAAAAAATATATTACAATGCATATTGAATATTAAAGAATTTTAAATTAATACAAGATTTTGTAAAATGATCTCTATATAATAACAACTTTTAATTGAACGCGAAGTTTGAGATTAAATCATACAATTAAAAGATATTGAGTAAATTTTTTTAATGAAATTTGTAGACTAAAAAAATAATTTGAAATTTTGAAGACCAAAATCCAAATTATCTCAAATTTTAGAGAATAAAAACATATTTAAGCACATATAATTTATATTATAATAAATATTTATAATAAATTATAATTATTACAATACAAATTTATTTTTAGCCATTGATATTTTTTAATATTAAAATTCAATTTAGAAATGCAAATGACAATAGTATATTGAAAAAGACAAAATATTTGAAAAAAAAATTCATTCAATAAAATTATTCATATATATATATATAAGATTGAAAAGAAATGTTCGACACATTTGATTTTTGTTTTACTTTTTAATAATTAAATAAAATTTTATATCATAAAAAATAATAAATAATACACGTCAAAAAAAAATTATATAGTAAAAAAATTATCATTTTTCAATCATTATAAAAATATTTTATATAATTTATTTATATTCGTTGACAGTTTGAACCATACTCTTCCTTTTTATCTTTTAAATTTACTAATAATTTCTTTTCTATAGTTTCATAAATTTTAATTTTTACTAATTAAAAATGTCATATTTTAGTTCTATGCATACTATTTTTGTTCTCCTTTAGTCTCCATTGCCTATTCTCATACAAACCGAGAAAGAAAATTTATGCAATTATCTGACTAAGAGAAGGTTTATATAACTATAGGATTAAAAGAAAAAAAAATATCATGTGACTATTAAAAGGGAAAAAATGATATATATATATATATATATATAAACTAAAATAAAAAATTATTAATTATAGGAACTAATTGGTAAAATTATCTTCTAAAAGAAGTAAGATTCATAAAATCATATTAAAAAAATGGTAATTAAACCTTTCGTTTTATTATTTTTATCCATTTAAAACATTAATTTTGTACTCTACTTTTCTTTTACTTTTAAACTTTTTATTTCTTTCCTTATTATATTTTTCCATTGTATTTCACCTTTATTATGAACATAATAATTAGTTAATAACATTCAAATTGGTTACTACAAGTGAACTTGTGTCGATGTAGTATGTATTTAGATACCAGTTTGAAATCATATTTAACAAAAAAAAAATATTTGTAAGTAGAATATTTTTTACGATCCCAATTTAGTTCAACTCAACTGGTTATCAAATTCGTCCATGTTCATGTAAAACATAATTTTCCAACATGCAAGGAATTAGGAAAGAAATAAAAGTGCTTAATGGTTATACTAAAAAGGTCAGAAACTGAAGTATACAACAGCTACAGTCAGCAGGTATCATGAAATAAGCTTGCCAAATGCCAAGTAGACATGAAACTAGACATTTGATTTTTAGCAACAACAAAAAACTAGCATTCACCATTGCAATCAATGTTTGGACCCTCCCTTTCTCCCATGATGACGCTTTCCTCCACCCAATGCCTTGTTTGCATCAGCTTTCACCTGCATCTCTTCTGGCAAGGGAACAATATGATCCACACATTTGCGGAAGCTAAAATCATCAACAGATTCATCCTCTCTGATGAGGAAGAAGCACCTACTTTTCCACATTGGATGCTTCCGGACTTGAAAAACACGGATTCCTCCTCCAATCTTATCATCACCCTCTGCATGGCCCTTCTTAAGCAATTCCAGTAACATTGTATGTTCATACTGCCACACAAACAAATCAAAACATCAATAAGTAAATTCAGGTTGTGTGGCTACTGCATCATCAAGATGCATTACGGAGCCAACATACACCAATTTAAAACCCAATTTACACATTAGCTAATGATGGATTTGCATACAGTTCAATTAGATAGGAAATATGATCTTCAATGGATTAACTATTTATGAATAGAAGCATAAACATAAATCTCTTCTTTTCATTGGAAAAAAAAAACTGAAATTTAGCTGAAAAATTAATTAAAAATGGGTAGATAATATCGGTGCATACTGCATAGTCATTGCCAGGTTAAAAAAAATTAGTTTTTTTTTTAATCCAAGAAAAAGGGGTAACCAAATTAAACGATAATCATCATTGGTGACAAATGTTGAAGTACCTTGTTAAGATTGAGATTGGGGGGCCAGGTATGAAGGAGATTGTAGAAATAATCGAACATTTCGACGGAAGAAGCGAAGTTTTTGAACCCCAATTTCACGGGACCTGAGGGTTTCTTCTTCTCTTCTTCATCCTCTCCGTTCGAACGTTTTTCTTCTGCCTCCACCTTCTGCTTCTTCGAAACGCCGTTTTCTTCGTCAACGTTGTCCTCTCTAGTTCGCTTCTGGTTGGGCTCGCCGTTCGATGCTGAGTCAACGGCGGTGGCGTCCGTCATGGCGGCTCGACGGTGGCTTCCGCCTTGGAGTGCGATATTTGAAAAGTTAATTGAAACCAAAATTGGGAGCGGGAGGGAGTGACCTAATTTTTCTCTCTTTCTTCCCACGCCAACAATTTGGGCCTCACTGTTGTTTTCTGGATCAGGGCCTTATTGTTTGAATTATGGCCTGTGCTCATTACTCAGGTCCAAGGTGAAATAAAAAGTCAATACTTTTTTTTAAATTTTTTTTTTATTTTTTATATTAAGGATATGTTTATAGGAAAAAAAATAAGAATTTAAAAAATATTCTATATAAACTTTCTCATATTATATTTTCTGAGAATTTTATTTTTTAATTTATGTATAAGTTATTTTTAATTTATGAAAAAAATTATTTCATTCTTTCTTAAAAGTGTTTAGGAAAAAAAATTAATCAAACATTCTCTAGAGAGAAACCATATCTCTATTTTGGAGCATTGTTCTTTCTTATTAAACTTAAAATCTTAGTTTCAAATCATAAAAAATATATAAAATTAACTCTCATATATTAAATACAAATTCATATCTTGTGTGAAGTATTTTTATGAATTTTTCTTCAACAAGAATATTTGTAGTTTTTTTTTTTCTAAACTAATCTAATTTGGTTATTTCTTATCATAATTATTCATGAATAAAATATTAATATTTTAAATAAATTATCAATAAAAAATTATAAAATAATTAGGAACTTAATTAGGAATATATAACATAATATAGAGAAAGTTTTCCTCTTTCACATTTATCTCACACAACCTTTTCTTTTTCATTACAACTAACACATAATTGTTGTCTCTATTACTGTATTTATTATAATTGATAGCATAATTACAAATTTTATGATAATCATTATTATTATTATTATTATTGTTATTATTGTTATTATTGTTATTATTATTATTATTAATTTAAATAATATGCAATTACTATCACTAAGTTCACCGATACCATTACCACCAATATTTTCATTTATATATAACTTAAATTTCATCTACTAGATTGTGTATTATGCACTAAACGCATAATAAAACAAAAGGTTTATCCTATTCATATTCCTTACTTTTGTTTTGTCCTCTTATCTTATTCATTGTTATATGATCTTTTATCACTTAATAAACCCTTAAAAATCAAGACAGTATTTCATGCATGAAAGAGCTAATTAATATAACACATATTTAATTTTAAGAAAATAAAAAATATATCTAAATTAATCGATTGATTGTAGGATAAGTTAGATTTGAGCTTTATATTTCTTTTGATTAACTTGATTTTCTCCGAATTGATCAAACTTAAGTTGAGTTAACTGTCCATGTGTTAGGAAATGTGTGAGAATAAGAGAACTAAATATTGATCATCAATCTTTAAAATCAACAAAATGATTAGTTTTAATTTTAAAAAATTAATGTGTGAAATCAATGTTAACCGGAGCTGTTCTTTACAGATGAAAATATCTGTCGACGAATGCTACATTTTTAATGTTGTCCTGTTTTCGGAACTTAGAATAAACATAGCTAACATCTTTTAAAACTTACGGTACATGGTCACTGTTGATGAAAAAATATATATTCTATGTGAATCTGTCTTTTCATGTTTTTTTTTGCACCAAGGAATCTCTAGTCCACAAGGACCACAACCGAAGATTAATGCCTTTAATGATCTGTCATGAAATACAATTCACTTTAACAATGTCTTGATGCAGAAATGGTAGACACCCAAGACTCAAGTTTTCATGCTTAAGAGCTTTGAGATTTGAGTCTTCTTCGATACATGATTATCTGAGTGTCAATCATACAAAATAAATTTATAAAATAAAGATTATTTCTTCACTTATATACATTTATTTAATTATTTCCCTAGTTAATAAGAGAATTTTAACAATAATACTGATATCTTTTAATGAATTAAAATATTTTACATAACGGATCACAAAATTTTGATAATCGTGAGTTTTATTTCTTTCACCAAAATCTTTTTCCCATTCAACAAAATAAAATGTCATTAGTATATAAGAGACTCAACTATTTACCTACTTTGTGGGACCTTGTTGGTAATTTGTATAATCTACTTCAATTACTATGCAAATGCAAGTACTCTTTTAAACTCCTATCATTGGTATTAGATATCAGTCTACTACGGACATCCTGAGGTCTCAGAGCAGCTAAGGGAAATGAGGTAATATTCTGACACTTTCCATCTTTTAAGAAATTATTTGATTCTTATTAAACTATTGTCAAGCTCTTAAAAGTTAACAGTATGGCAGACAATGTCGCTTCCAAGTTAAAAATATCTCATTATAGCATCTGCTTCTGTCGAACTTTCTTTTCTGTATGTTTTTCATGTTTCACTCGTTGGTAATATAATTTTTGCTCCCTTATTTATGAAGAACAGATCATGCTGTGCCTTTATCTTCATGTGGTACATGTTGGAAACACGGGAGGTTAAATATCGAGGAAACTAAACTAATCACACAAGTGAATTCTGCATCACATATTAATCCAAAATCTCAAAACATTAGGTTATAAGTCTTTCTCATTTATTCGTTACTCAACATACTTAACTCATTAAATATAACACTCTTATTCACACTTGCACACTTACGATACTCTATTTTGAAGTTGTATCTTATCACTTGATAATATTGCCTTTGTTTCATATTACGTTACTCAACATACTTAACTCTATTAAATATAACACTCTTATTCACACTTGCACACTTACGATACTCTATTTTGAAGTTGTATCTTATCACTTGATAATATTGCCTTTGTTTCGTAGAAACAAGTCCCTAGGCAGCACTTCAACTATATTCCTCTCTGTCATACTTTGAGATCATCCACTCATGCCCACTAGGCAATCGACATCAGCACCAGATGAAGACCAATCTTCTTTTAGGCATGTGTAGCAGTTTATCTTTCGAGTATTTGGCCCTTCCTTAACATTTAAGATAGAGGAGCAATGTGAAAGATCTTTACCCTTTTGTTGATCAATCATTGTAGTCAATGTCATTGTGCTAGGAGACAACAATGGAGACAGGGACAGATTGATATAACATTAATTACTGGTTTTTCCTTACCAATTTGAGTTTGCTTTTCCCTACTTCGTGCATTCATTTATGTTTGTTTACTTATTTTAGGTCGGTGCCAAGAGTCTTTGGCTCCACAAGGGACCCGGTGTCTACTGCATGGTCGCCAACACTGGATAGAAGTATTGTTTTGTTACTAGTTTCGGGTAGGGGTGTGCAAAAAATTCAAATTGATCCGAACCGATCCATAACCGATCTGATTCATATTGAAAAATCCGATCCATTTTGAAAAAAATCCGAACCGAACCACTTTATAAAACCGGTTCAGTTATCCGATCTATTTTTACAAAGTGGATCGGTTCAGTTCGGTTTGGTTTTCTTAAAAAACCGATCCATATATGAGTAAAAAAGTGGATAACTGCACCGCACCGAATCGATCCAATTTCAAAAAAACCGATTCATATTTTAAAAAAACCAAACCGATCCACTTTATAAAAAATGGATCGGTTAACCGATCCACTTTTATAAAACGGTTCGGATTGGTTTGGATCGGTTTTTTGAAAAAACCGATCCATGAACACCCCTAGTTTCGGGTGATAGAAGCTCCATGTCTGGTTTTCAAAATGGTTTCTTTAAATAGTAATGTACTCTTTTCAAGACTGGGATAAGATAAATCACGAGGAAAAATATTCTTGAACATCTTTAAGATGTAGGTACTTTGAGAGAGAAAAAGACAAAAAAAAAAAGTAATTGATATGATTGATGATATAATAAGAAAACATGAGAGGATAATGTTCTTACCAGAATCAGGTCGGTCCTTTAAGTCAGATTTATCATCTTCTCTATCTTGGTCTCTTTAGAGATCATGAGAGATTGGTCTTTGAGATTGGTCTTCGAGGTTGGTCTTCGAGATTGGTCGCTGAGATTGGTCGCCCTTCTCCAAGCATCTCGGATGTCCCTGCAAAAAGGACTCTGACGATCAAGTTAGTTATCTGAGATTGTCCAATGAAATGTATATATTTTTACCAGTTATTGTTCGTTTTCCTTCTCTATGTAACCGTCATTATTACCGTTAAATTAACTACTTGATATTGTGATTCAAGCTTGGGCAGGCCGAGTTGGCAAGCCGAGTTGGTTCGAACTTGGTCACCATTTGACCGAGGTTGGTACACAAGCCTCCCAAGCTTTGAGCGATGTAAGAGTGATAGAGGTTAATCAGGAGATGCGTATATTGAAGTTGGCCATAAATTAAGTTTTATTTGGTGTAACATATTAAGGGACTAATGACAACTTATTTAATATTTTGAATATCAAAAGACATAATGATAACACGTCCTTTCACCTGGTCACTTTTCGCTGCAAAACAGATGAAATTTTTAAAGGTGGCGTTTCATTTTGTATTGTAACGATGAACCGAAATTCCCTTTATATTGGCAATCTCAACCCGTGAGATTTTCCAGTTCAGAGGGGTTAACATTAACCCCTTCCGAGGAGGAAGACATACAAAAATTACAATTATTGCCTCGGCTTTTAGAAAGCAAAGCTATCGTAGCACTTTCTAGATCAGAAAATCCTCGAGATGAATTAGAAAGTAAGTAATGGTAAAGTTGTTTAAAGTGAGTAATGTTTTGTTTGATTGATATGCTGATGTGTTACCTTGTCATTCAAAAATCATGGGAAGAAGTAAGTGGCGTGAACTAAAAGCCAAGTTCAACACTAAGGAGATAGAAATTTTCGATGTGGATCGCCCTTCTCGTAAAGGGAAGAAACAAAAAACCAACGACCCAGTTGAGGCTGGCAAACGAGAATTTGAAAAACGAGTTGTGGGGTCAAGTTGCCAAGGTGATCTCGGCCAAGAAAAGGTAAGCTATAACATCTACGACTTTTGAATATTGTCTAAGTTTGCAAAAGGATATAAATTCTAACTTATTATCAAGTTTACAAGAGTCAATTGCTCAGCTCGGATTTTCATCTCCTTCAACGCAAGTAGGGCCATCTCAAGTTGAGCAATCTTCTCGACCAAGAACATTACATCAGAGGTATGACTCCAATCACCCTCTTGGCAAGTTGGATCATATAAGTATGTCTCTTGACGTTACCTCACTTTGGAACGCCAAGTTGACCGCGAAAGTCTTTTTCTTTTCTTTTTATAACATATTGGATTCGGCTAGGATTTGCTTTTTTGTAAGATTGGGAATGTTCCAAAACCTATTCACCAACTCCTCGTGATAATATAATGATGTTTCATTTTGTGTTTGTTTGACAAATTACAAATCTCATCAATTATTCATAAATTGAGTGATAAACCATTAAAACGACTTCACAGTGTGAAGAATGAATTTCAATTGAATAGTAGAAATCGTTTAGGAGAGATTATATGTATTTGGCTAGGGCATTTAAAAATGGTTTATAAGTTCGCATAATTTAGGCTAACTCTTTGGTCAGTTAATAGAGAGGCACGAATTTTGTTGGTTAACAAATTAACTCAAACTTGGCCAATTTATAAATCAGATACGAAATTGGCTCAAAATTGGCCAATTTATAAATCAGATACGAAATTGGCTCAAACTTGGCCAATTTATAAATCAAATACGAAATTGGCTCAAACTTGACCAATTTATAAATGTTGAACTCGATGACGTGAAGAAGAAATTGGCTAAGACTATAAAGGCTTTTGAAATATCCATAAGATCAAATAAATCTTATTCGGCCAAGGTGGAAGAATTATTGAGCAAGGTGAAGGTTATGGAAAGAGAAAAAGAAGAAAATGAAAAGGAATGCACCAAGCTGAGAGAAAAGATTGAAGAAAAAGAAAAGACCATGTTGGATTTGCAAGAAGAAATTCAAAGACTGACGGAGCAAAACAAGGCTTGTCAAGAAGTCATAGCTGCTGATGTCGAGCGGGTTACTGAGTTAGACTCTAAGAACAAAAGTTTGAATGAAGAGCTTCAAACTACCGAGTTGCATGTAATATTAGAACATAAAAGGATTAGCCAAAGCATTTCGGCAAACCAGAGTGATTGCTCCTGAGGTTAATCTTCAAGAGCTTAATGTCAACAAGGATGTGTTCGATGGTAAATTGGTTAATAAAGATGTCTTACCGGAAGATGTCAGTAGTGAAGATTAATGTTGAATATTGTCTTTGCAATAGTTGTCTAAATTACAATTATTTTTGTTGTCGTTTCTTCGTATTTCGATATTTGAAATGTATTAAGTAAAATATTGTGATAACATTTCAGAGTTGCTTTTGATTCAAAAATCTGAATTCAAAAATATGAATATTATATGGAGTTTGCATATTGAATCAATGGATTTTTCTCAAACATAGTCAACTCACAGATGAATAATAAATTTGGATTTGAATCTATAATGAACTGGATAAATTATTGGTAAAGGTAAAAAATTAAGTTACGTTTGATAAGCTTTTAAATTAATAATAATTTTGACTCAGATTTGGCCGAATTGCAATTTAGAAATATTGATTCGAATTCGGTCAATATTTAGGTCGAGAGCGATATTGGTTTATGTTTGGCTAAGCCATAAGTTAATATTAGTATTGACTCGAATTCGGCCATTATTTGAGATGTGATTGATATTGGCTTAGATTTGGCCAGATTACAATGTAACATTAAGGTTCACTCGGACTCGGCCAATTTTTAAGGTTGGCTCGAACTCGACCATTTTTTTTAAGGTTGGCTCGGACTCGACAATTTTTTGAAGGTTGGCTCGAACTCGACAATTTTTTAAGGTTGGCTCAGACTCGGCCAATTTTTAAGGTTGGCTTGGACTCGACCATTTATAAATAAGATACGAAATTAGCTCAAACTTGGCCAATTTATAAATCAGCAGATACAAAATTGGCTCAAACTTGGCCAATTTATAATTATTTGAGAGATTGAAATTTGATGGCCGACTTTATCCTTATTTCCAAGGTCATCAGATTGTGGTAAAAACTAATTATCCTATCAAGCAGATACTACGGAAGCCAGATTTGGCAGGTCGAATGACAACTTGGTCAATTGAGTTATCCGAGTATGGAATCAAGTATGATAGCCAGGGGCCATTGCAAGCCCAATGCCTCGCTGATTTTGTTGCTAAACTCACATCTCTTATTGCCACAGAAGATCAATCATGGATTTTACATGTTGACGGATTGTCTAACATTAAAGGCAGTGGTGCGGGAATCATCCTTGAAGGCCCCAATGAGATGATGCTTGAGCTCACCATCAAGTTTGATTTCCAAGGCACCAATAACCAAGCTGAATACGAAGCTCTGTTAGCAGGTTTGAGATTAGCTCAAATTTGGCCTAAGTTATAAATCAATAACAAAGTTGGCTCAAATTTGGCCAAGTTATAAATCAATAATGAAGTTGGCTCAAATTTGGCCAAGACATAAATCAATAACAAAGTTGGCTCAAATTTGGCCAAAGTTGGCTCAGATTTGGCCAATTATGAATTAATAATGCTACCAATGTGATTTATCTGCTTAACATATGAAAATTGACAAAGTATGAACTTTGTATAGATGTGCTTGCATATAGTTGATTAGGAGATTGGCTCAAACTTGGCCAATTTATAGTTGATTAGGAGGCTGGCTCAAACTTGGCCAACTTATAGCTGATTTAGGAGATTGGCTCAAACTTGGCCAACTTATAGTTGATTAGGAGGTTGGTTCAAACTTGGCCAACTTGTAGTTATTAAGAGGTTATTGGCTCAAACTTGGCCAACTTATAGTTGATTAGGAGGTTGGCTCAAACTTGGCCAACTTATAGTTGATTAAGAGGTTATTGGCTCAAACTTGGCCAACTTATAGTTGTGATCATATGTGGGATGACTAATGTGGGTATGCTTGGATTGATGAGTTCGAATAGGCTTCGACGGATATGTGGGATCTAGAGAAGAATGATCGTTTTCTATTTTTTATTTTTTATAGTTGATTAGGAGGTTATTGGCTCAAACTTGGCCAATTTATAGCTGATTAGGAGGTTGGCTCAAACTTGGCCAACTTATAGTTGATCAGGAGGTTAGCTCAAACTTGGCCAATTGGCTCAAACTTGGCTCAAAGTGGTAACAAATGGTTAAATGAAAACATATACGCACATGCATAGGTCCATATATATATATATATACATTATGATTAGAGAAGGGGGATGCATATATATATAAGCGTGTTTATCAATTTACATCTCTTTTCATACTCAAGGTATGCCTCATTAGAATCTCTTCAACCAAAACCCTTATTTTTCAATACTTGGAAAAAGACTGAAGTGGGAAAAGAGTACATTACCTAAGTTTACATATTTAGCTATAATAAAATTTCAAATAAGTAGCATTCCAAGTTCTTGGTAGAACTTTACCACCTAACTCGACATTTATTGGGTTGTGCACCTGCAAAGGTAAAGATATCAAATCTACATGGTTAGCCGCTTCAAGAATATTGACGCGCGATGCATTTAATAGGGTATAGAAATCATACCTCAGACCTCGTACATGACGAGATCTTTTAAGCCTGTAATCGGTGTGTGGTTTTGCCTTATCTTTGGTGCTTGACTCCTCCTTGGGATTCATGTTGTTTCAAACTTGGTTCCTGAATTTGGCATGTTCCTCTGTCTGGAGGTATCCGACAGCACGTGCCCTGAGTTCGTCCATGTTGGCTGGCTGGCGTCGGCAAAGGCTATTCACAAAGGGTCCAGTTTTCAAAGCCATGAGCATGAAGTGCAAATCGACTTCAGGATTAAGGTTACAAATTTTTATAGAGATGCTAGCAAAGCACTCCATAAATTTTCGTAGGGATTCATCATCTTGTTGTCATAGGTTGGAAAGGGTGGCCGATGTAATGTGATGGAAAGGTCTACTTGTAGTGTATTGGGCTATGAATAGACAAACCAATGTGTTGAAGTTGTCCACCGATCTTGGTGGCAGTTGAGTACCATCGTATCGCTCAAAGTCTATAGGGCTGTGAATAGACGAACCAATGTGTTGAAGTTGTCCACCGATCTTGGTGGCAGTTGAGTACCATCGTACCGCTCAAAGTTTATAGCTTACCAACCGACAGGAAGGGGGACTTCCATAATACTGTTTAGAAAGCGATGTTGAAGGGTATTATGATCATGTTCGCGATGAAATTGGCCATGGGTGTACAGATGACCAGATCGGTAAGTGGGAGGGCGCATGGAGTGGTAAGTTGGGTTCGAAGAAGAATGATAGTCCTCTTCGACTTGGGGGATGTAACTTGTTTGGTTGGGAAATTGGGATCCAATGATACCATTTTTAGCCCGTAACCGTTGGAGATCGGCCTCAGGTTGTTTGCGCATGACTTCCATAGTTGTGGAATTTTGTTGAGGCATAAGTTCGATGGGCTACAGCCTCAGTTGTATGGCGAATCTAGCTTCGAGTTGAAACCATAAGGTTATCGGAGGAAAGTTTTACATGCCCTCCTTCTAGCGCCAAGATGTTCTTACCAGAATCAGGTCGGTCCTTCAAGTCAGATTTATCATCTTCTCTATCTTGGTTTCTCTAGAGATCATGAGAGATTGGTATTTGAGATTGGTCTTTGAGGTTGGTCTTCGAGATTGGTCGCCGAGATTGGTCGCCCTTCTCCAAGCGTCTCGGATGTACCTACAAAAAGGACTCCGACGATCAAATTAGTTATCTGAGATTGTCCAATGAAATGTATATATTTTTACCTGCTATTGTCCGTTTTCCTTCTCTATGTAACCGTCATTATTACCGTTAAATTAACTACTTGATATTGTGATTCAAGCTTGGACAAGCCGAGTTGGTTCAAACTCGATCACCATTTGACCGAGGTTGGTACAGATAAAAAATAATTGATGAGAAATTGGAAAATGAAGCTACCAAATGCTTGTTCATAAGCCAGGGAAAATGTTAAGTAGGACTGTTACAACACTGGTTAATGAATCAAAAGAAAGAAAATTATTATTGAAAAGTGTATTAACATATTTTTTGGTATAACTTTATAGTAATTTTTTTACATATTGACTCCTTAACTAATTCGCACTGGTTAGCGATACCCGTAAGTCCGGAATCATTTTGAGCTCATTCTGATCGTATAGTGATTATATTACATTGATGGATCTGAAAAGCTGTTACTGACGGTGAAGGGTTATTTTGTAAAGCAACAGTTCATTTATTTCTTTCTCTTTTCCTTAAACAATGGTCAGATATATCTTTTACTTTAATACGTTGCTCTAAAGTGGTGGGTCAGAAAGAGTATCTAAGTAATTGACCATGCCCTTTCCCTCGTTGATTCTTTTTTCTGTAAACGTGATGAAACACATGAATTATCCAGTCTATTGGAACCAAAAATTTATAAAATACTATAAGAGAGTTTGAAGGAGATATTGGATAGAAGAGACAAGAGGATATTGGAGAAAAGAGAGTTGGGGTTGGTCTTCATGGATAAGCGAGAAAAATAAAGGAAGATTGGCCATATTTGGAAGTTAACAAACGTTTTCTTTAAACTTTGAATGGTGTGTTTTGGGCTAAGCAATCCAAAGAGAGATGAGAAAAGCATAAAGGAATTCCATTAAACACAAGAAACCGAGAATGCATGTTTGTTTTTTCATGGATAGAAGTGCTTGGAATTCTAAAGATAGTTCGCATAAAGAAAGTAGGGGAAACATAAAAGACAGTTATTGGTTGGTTGGTTTTTTTGGGAGTGGTTGCTATTCCCCACCTATTCTACCAAAATGCTCTACTTTTAATGACTTTCTTGTCTATGTTGCATTAGCATTCTCAATGACTCACTGAACTTCTTCTACCTTTTATTTCTAGTAGTCATGGAACGCAATTCGTTAAACTTTGGTATGGTAGTCTCTTTATTAGTGTTTTCAGAATTAAATTCACCGTTGTTTAATGTTTATAATGTAAAAGATCAAATATCTATTATTTATCACCAACTACATAAATTAATTTACACAAAATTATTACGATAACTAGTACGTAGTCTTAACTCTAACTCTATATATGCAATTATATTAAATAGCTACAATTTTTTTTCAACTATAATAGTATATCAAGCAAAATCATCTTACATGGAGAATATATGCAACTTTGTACCAAAATACTCTCTCCCTCCAATATAAGACGCAAATTAGAAATGTTGTTTAGTCTATAAGAACGGATCTAAAATGTATTCCACGTAATTTTTTTAAAAAAATGCCCTTAATTAAAATAATTATTCTTAATTCCATAAATAGTTAGTTGAGTAAAATTCTTTAATGTTAAATATAGTCTTGAATAAAAAAAGTAAATTTAAGAAAAAAATTTAATGCTATCAAAGATATTAACCAATATGTTAATTTAGTCTCAACAGTTAAGTATATGTGGATAAAAAATGAATTAGATAATTGAATTTTTATATATTATCTAATAATTAGATAATTCTATGATTTTAGGGATTATTTTGGTGTATCTCATTTTCTTCTAATAAAATAAGTTCATAAATTACTATTGAGAATATGTTGAAATATCTTTAATTTAAAAAAGAGCATAAATTAATTTTAATGAGAATATTTAAATTTATTTTATTTTGATTATTTAAGGATGGAGCTAGTGATTGAAAATTAAATAATATGTGAATTCCGTTACCGTGATCCGTATGAATAAAAAAAAATAAAACATGAACACATCAGCAATTAAGCACAATGCATGGAATCTTGGCTGGTCAGCTAACGTTTTCATGGTACGATACATGGACACATCAGCAAGCGGAGCTGACGTGGCAGATTGATAAAGTGTTGAAGAAACTTGGTTCGGTCTTTGTTTGGTAAAAAAGAGAATGAGAAATGATAGGGACGGACGTAGGGAAACTGAATGAAAAGATACTTGGCTTCCCAAGGGTATTGTTCTTGTTCCAATTAACTTTTATTCAAAACCTGTCAGTGTCTTCCACAACACCCTTATAAATTTGCTTCTATAGGATGCTTATGATTGGGGGTGAATCTAAAACTTCCTTACCTACATGTTCCAGGCTTCTCATGCTTTATGCTTTTACTCTTCCAAGTCCCATACACGAATGAGTAACAACAACAAATAGAGGAGTTGCAGTTGCAGCCAGCACA
This sequence comes from Cajanus cajan, assembly GCF_000230855.2. Classification (NCBI taxonomy): domain Eukaryota; kingdom Viridiplantae; phylum Streptophyta; class Magnoliopsida; order Fabales; family Fabaceae; genus Cajanus; species Cajanus cajan. Next base: position 59,822,673 of record NC_138521.1, on the reverse strand, counting down.
TTACCTATCTCCTCTTCTTTGCTTCAAACACACAAGTTTCTGTTATTCCACAGCACAAAAAAGGAGCATGAGTCTCTTGAGTTTTAGAGGCTTCTTTGTTTTAGTTTGTGTTGGGATTTTGGCTTCTCAATCATTTAAGGTTTATGGCTTCAGAAGCAAAGATCTTGCTCTGAGATGGGATGAGGGACTATTGCCATTGGTTAGAAGTTTTCGTCTCCTAAAGGATGTTGCAGTGGAGGATTTGCAATCAAAGGTGGAGTTGGCACCTACACCTTCCTTTGATCCTAATGAGTCAGACAAAAGGACAGTTAGAAAAGGACCAGACCCAATTCACAACAGAAGTTGACATGCTTCTCTATGCTGAGAAATGACAAGAGAATTCCAAGAGAGTTCCCCATGCAAAGACAAAAATAATTGTTCTTTGCGTCCTTAACTGTTAAGAAGGTTGGTTGGTTTACTGCGTTTTCTTTTGGATTAGTTTTCAGTTCTACCTTGAGTTTATCTATCAGCTGAAAAACTGCAGCTGAAGTGCTGAACAAATCTTTGAGCCTGCATTGTTTCCAATAGGGTAGAGAAATCGTAGGAATTGACCAATAGCTGGATAGCTCATGATCTTGTTAGTTCTCAAATACTGATGAATATAGTGCATTTTAATTTTCCCCCTTATGAAGAGGAAGAATATATATTTATATGGTTTTCCCCCCTCTTGATGTTTGTACTTGTTTCTCCCACTAATTCAGGAGACATCGGTATACGCACAATCAATCAAAAGATTAACATGTAGTCCACAAATTAAATATGTGACATTAAATTAAGTACATGATAAAATTTAGCTGTTATGTGTATTATTACTATTATCATCAGAACTTATCTCAATTTGGAGACTGTCTTTCCTGAATAATCACCTTTGCTTATACCATGCTTGCATTTAATAAAATTAAGATGAAGTTTTCACTTGAAAATCAAAATCTACTCTACATTTTTAGTCCGTACTGCCTTTGCCATTTAACTTATTTGCTCATCAATAATCCATAAACACTACAAAAGCTAGGGGTAATGCATTTGTGGAGCTCGTCAATATGGATCTCGTATCGTGTAGGGGTTCAACACGGAAAAAAAAAAAAAGACACTAGTTTGTGAATGAAATTAGGCGACTTACCTCTTTGTTGTAGTACTTTATGGCCAGTTAGATTGTTGTAGTACTTTATGGCCAGTTAGATGATTGTTTCTTGAATCTCCATACCAAAAAAATCTAATAGAAGAAAATGCATGGGTACTACCATACAGAGGATGGGGATACTGTAGAAATCTCCATATAATTAATATGTCATTGCCAAGAGAAGGAAAAATCAATGTTTTATTTTACTCTTTTCAATTATATATATATATATATAAGAAGACAACTCATCTTTTCACTAAGAAGATAAAAAATGATTCGGCAAAAAATTGTAACAAGGGAGAGGAGGGAGCTAAGCGTGCTAGTAGCAAATAAGTAAAATCAGGTCAGTGACTCTCCCATTGATAAGTTGAACATGAATATGACCACAGTCATTATCTGGTTGTGCCGCTGCCAGAGCCTTCTTGACCACCTGAAACATCTACAATGTTGGAAAAATACTTCCAAACAGTACTTTAGTAGGTCATGAGCAAGAAGCTAAGATCTCTGGTATCTATTTTTACTATGCAAATTGAACTGTAGTGAAGATTTCTTATGTGCAACTTCCTCCCAAATCATATTCACTGCATCCCCAGGCTGGCTTGGATATTGATACTCAAAGTGTTGTGTAATATCCTTTAACCTTTCCCACATCTTGGTCCATTCCTCTGGCTTAATTGAACGAAGGAGATTCAGCAGGTAGCCTTTTCTCACAGCATCTGATGCCTGGACAAATAAGGCAAATTCTGAGTAGTCCAAAACATCTTGAAAGGGTAGCTCAATTTTGTCACTAATGATCACAGGAACACAGTGGCTCGCAATGGCATCAAAGAGGCGATTAGAGGATGGAGTATCTCCAGCAATGTTTGGGCAAAATTTGGACAAGGCCATGCCCTGACTTGCCTGACTGATCCCATTTCTTCTGAAGCTTCCAAATGCAAAATGCACATCTTTCTCATCTTTGAGGAGGTAATATAGTTGTTGGCGAATAACTCCTCCCTAAAGAGTTTAACCATGACAATTAAATGAATTACAATAAATTAGCATTCATCCATATAGAATTAGTTACAATAATATTGATAATATGACGAAAGGTAGTAAAAATCACATCATTACTTGCTATGATGATTCAAAGAAAAGCTTGTTGAGATATAAATCAAGAGCATGTTTGGATACAAATTTGGAAGGGTTTTTGAGAGCTTATCTACTAAAAATTACTCTTTATTTTCAATATAGAATTTTTAAAAAGCATTTCTAACTTATATCTAACTAAGTTCAAAATCTCACATCTTTAGAATAAGAAGAGAAATAAAAGTTTTTATGATACACATAATCTATCGGTAACAAATTATTTTAGGTGATGACCAAAAACAAACTCAAAGTAAATAATATCTTACTAATATGAAGATGTGTGTACAAAATACCCTCAACAAACAACAAGATATGACTTTCCTCTTCATAAATATACCCCTCTCAAACAAACCAAACCCAATAACCCTATCAAGCTACCATAACAAGGATGAGTTTTTGATATTTTAATAAAGTAATCCTAAATTAGACATCCAATTTGGATGATGACTAAAAAAAAACTTAATGTGAATAATATTTTACTAATGTGGAAATGTGTGGACAAATTATCCTCTATAAACAACAAAGTATAATTCTCCTTTGATAAATATATCTTTCTCAAACAAACTAAACCCAATAACCCTATCAAGCTACCATAACATAACAAGATAAGTTTTTGATATCTTAACAAAGTGATCCTAAATCATACACCCAATTTATGCATTTTGATGATGAAGAAAATTACACGATATTGAAATGAACCATCAAAGTGCTTTCTGGCATGGGCAGCATGAAAATACAACAATGATCCTATCTATGATGGAAGTGGTGAAAATTCAACTAATTCATTGTAGGAGCAAAGGATTCAACTTAACTCTTCTATTCATTTCTTTATTGTTTTTTCTATGAATTTTAATTAAAGAACAAATTACAACTGAAACAAAAGTGCACAGTCAGCTAAGTAGAAAACAATATACTATACAGTCAAAATATGCATCTGGAGATCACAGGAGATACGGTGCTTATTACTAAAGATTAAAGACCGTGGAGAACAAAACTTTCCCTATTTTACTCGCAATTAATTATTTTTATGGACAAAATTTCTGAAACAAGAATTAACTCAGCTTCTAAACTCACCTTAATTTGCATCATGGAATATGTTTTATAACTTCTAATGCGTACAATCAATTACCAATTCAGCATAAATTACCACCCAAAACAGGGGAGAAAACTGTATTAAAGCATAATATTAATTAGAGCATGCATTAAAAAGATAATATTAGAGTAGGAGAAACTCACAGATTTCCTATATATTGCCCCCTGGAAATACAGAAGTGTAGAACGTTCCTCAAATGAAGCTGACTCAGCTCTTGGTATAGTGCTTAGTAAATGCCTATATGGAGCTATTATATCTTTCTTAATATTTGCCAATTCTGAAGGGTATCTTCCAAAATCTGCAAGCACAAGCATGGCAGAAGCCAAGTTTCTTCTTGCATACAGCATGCTGTTAGGATGGTGGGCCACAATCACATGATCCTTCCCTCTTGAACGTTTCCATTCCTCCCTCTCCATTAGGAACTGCACCAATCTCTCTTGCAACATTTTGTTAACACTAACTTTTTCCTTCCCATGGATTCTGGAATGCCGGTTGTAACTCAGAGAGGAGAAAAATGGCACAAAAATCACATCTGCTTCACTAGAATTCTGCACTCTAATTGCACTGCAAGGCCTGATAATTTTTGAAATGTCTGAAGACAGAAGATCAAGGACGAGCCAGTATTCCACACTATGCTGTAAATTAAGCCCACCTGGATATGGTGGGACTTGTTTGGGGTTACTCACACTAGGCCATGTTTGATTCACACTCCCCTTCCAACCCAACAACCCAAAGTGAAACTCTGGAGGTAAGTCATACATGAACACCCTTAAGAGAGCACGTGTTGAGTCACATGCCGACTTTCTCTGCTGCCTTGGAGAACTTGGTTTCTGGCTTGAATTATGATAAAGTTGATAGCTTTGTGGTTGAACTTTTGCATCTTCAGAAGGGAGGGGAGAGGGTGTTATTTGTTGCCTCTTGAAATTGGGTTTGAAGTGAAGTGATGTGTTGTTGACAACAATAAGCTCCAACATTGATCTAGGAATGAATGAGCGATTGCTCAAGTGGAGGAGGGAAAACGAAGACAGGACCAAAAGGAACATAGCCATGACCATCACACAAAATATAAACCTTGAGGGAACCATGTTCTTGTCTGACATTGTTGAAGAACAAGGTCCCAAGAAAGTAGCCTAGGAAATGCAACTAATAAATCAAAACAGCCACAGAAATTACAGAATGTAGTGACAGAATTTCTTCATTAAAGCCTAATTGCTTGCTGAAACACACAAAGTAAATGCCTTAAGTCCTTGGTATATGCATTGACCAGCAAAAATTGCACCATTTGGTAATAAACATGTATTCGAAAAATACGTAAATTATTGGTGAGTAAGTAATTTATAAATAGATTTGTAAGCGTTCACTTAGTTCTCTGACCCAAAAGGATGAAGTATCACAATTAAGAAAGGGCATAAGAAGACACGTGGCCCAATGAGAGAACCTTTAGGGGTTGAGTTGGACAATAAAGAGTAGCTGATAACAGTGATCAAGTTCACAGGTTGGACTGGGACAAGAGGAAGCAAGGAAGGCTTTGTTTGGCAAATTCGTGATTACCTATCACATTCACGTCACGTTTTTTCTATTCCGGCATTTTGAAATCCATTAAATAAATCAATAAATGAATTATCCTGAGATTCATTAACAATATCAGAGTTCAAAACCCTTTCAAAGTTGCTCCATCTCTTTATCCTTTCTTGTTTTTCAAATTAAAAAATCAAACGTTATTATAATTGCATATCCTAATAGAAAAAAATACTAGGCTCTCTTCGTTTAAAAAGAGATGAAATAATAAAATTCTCCTGATAAATTTTGTACCGTTAGAGATTAATATAATTATTAAGGATAAAATAACGAAATTAAAAAAGGACATTAAATAAAAAAATATCTTTTATTTTGGTATAGATTTATAATTTATAATTATTATAAAGATGACCTTATCTGATCTCTACTTTCTTTTTGATATTTTTCTATAAAAATATAAATTTAACTAATCTAATTTATATATTTATTGTTTTTACTAATTAGATTAAGTATACAAAATCTTATATGATTTAAAATTTATATGATAGTTTATCATATCACTTTATTTTAATACTTAATACGACTAAATACTCATTATTAGATAACATATTTTCAAAGGGCAAAATCATGTGCAAGTAATAGCATTATAATAATATTGACAGTAATAGATGATAGACATGAAGATAAGGTGGGTAAGACATATCATAGACATGAGTGGGTAGATTACCACGATTTTAATCAAATACTTTTTTATTGGGAGTAAAATATATTTTAACTAGTATTTTAGTATGTGTGTATTATATAAAAGAATTGTTTTTTATATAATTAAAAGTTATAATAATTAAAAAATTTTAATATATAAAATATATTATACTAAAATTCATAATAAACGTATATTTTTTAAAATATAACTTATATTTTAAATTATGACGTGTTATTTTTTTAAGAAAAAGGATTAAAAATCAATTTAAAGATAAAGTTAAAAAAGAACATATTAAAAGGGATAGACAGATAAATGGTCAAGTATAAATATGACGATTAAAAAGAGGATATTGAAAGATTAAAAAAAAAGGTATTTTTTTTGTCATGGTTGAGGTTTATTTATTTATTATTAATTGAAAGGCAGCGTACGGAATTGGAATGAATATCCAATGATCTAAAAGATAAAAAAAAATACTAAAAATATTTAACTAGTAAAGTATGAGTTTTATTATCGAATTATATGTTTTAATTTGTAATATTGAATGATTTTACGTTGCAAAAAGATTAATTTAATTTTTGGGTAAAAATATTATTAATTCACACTAGAAAAAGTAGAAGAAAGATGGACCGAAACAACCAGAAAAGTGGGCACATGAAGGAGGAACTGAATGTCTCAGCTTGCTCTGCTCTGGGCCTCCAAAAATAATAATGGTGGGCCTTTCTCTTCTCGCCGCCTTCAATGGGCTATCTATTAAATTCAGGTTGCTCCATGTTTTTTTTGGTTCATGATATATACACCTCCTTTTTTATATAAGTACACTTCTTTTTTAAAAAAAATAATTAAATTTCTAAAATATTTTTTAATTTTTAATTTTTAATTTTTAATTTTATATCTATAATATTTAATTTAGTACTTTTTTTTCACACATCTTTTCTCATTTTTTCAATTTTTATATGCACCCCGTTACCTTTCCTTTATCCACCTATTTTGGTAGCATGTGAAAACTAAAATAAATAAAAAAAGTGTGTGAAAAAGAAAAACAAAATACCAAATTGAAAGTTGAAGGTGTAAAATTAGAAAACTAAAAAAAAACCTACAATATTTTATAATTTTTTTACAAAAAATAAAGGAGGTGTATATATCAAGAGCCTTTTGTTTTCTTCCGAATGCAAGTAAATATATGTATATATAGGGGAATGCTAATATACTCCCACCTATTTTTTAGTGGGAATATGTTAGCAACCTACACCAAAATTTTAGGACAAAAAAATCACTCATTTCTTTTGATTTGGTTAATTTGTATAAAGGATATTATAGTAATTTAATTTAATTTTAAATAAAAATAAATTATTTTCTCTCTCTTATTAGCTTCATTCTCCAATTCATTTCTTTTTTCTATTAAATGAATTGTTATTTGTTCAGAGAGAGAGAGAGGGAGACATCATGAGAGATGAGAGAGAAATGAGTTAAAGAATGAATTTAATAAGAGAGAGATAAATAAGTTAGAGAAAAAATTTAATAAGAAAGAGAAATGGGTTGGAGAAGGAATTTAATAGGAGAAAGAATGACTTAGAGATAATAAGAGAGAAAAAATATTTTATTTTTATTTAAAATTAAATTAAATTACTATAATATCCTTTATACAAATTAACCAAATAAAAAAATGAGTGGTTTTTTTATCCTAAAATTTTGGTGTAGTTGCTAACATACTCCCACTAAAAAATAGGTGGGAGTATATTAGCATTCCCCATATATATATATATATATATATGAGGAGGGTTATAATAACACTGGTGTAACTTTTATTAAGTATTACACAACTCAATAACTTTATATTAAATGTGAATTTTGTAAATCCAACCATTAGATTGAAAGTTCATATCTCTTAGATCATGTATACAAAATTTTATATTAATCCAAGATGATTTGATATTTCATTTTTATAAATCAAAATTGACGTAATATATTCATTTCAAAATACACTAAAATATGAACACTTTGATTACCTTCAAGTTGTTGTTCAATTTTAACAAAATTTGATATAAACATATAAAGTGGTATGAACTTTCAAACTAACAGTTAAATATACAAAATTAACATTTAACATAAATTTATTGAGTGATGCAATACTTGGTAAAAGTTACACCGGTGTTATTATATATCTAACCATTAGATTGAAAGTTCATACCACTTTATTTGTTTATATCAAATTTTGTTAAAATTGAACAACAACTTGAAGGTAATCAAAGTATTCATATTTTAGTGTATTTTGAAATGAATATATTACGTCAATTTTGATTTATAAAAATGAAGTATCAAATCATCTTGGATTAATATAAAATTTTGTATATATGATCTAAGAGATATAAACTTTTAATCTAACAGTTGGATTTAAAAAATTCACATTTAATATAAAGTTATTGAGTGATGTAATACTTAGTAAAAGTTACACCATATAATTATAACATATATATATATATAGAGAGAGAGAGAGGAGGGTCGTTTAGGGTTCAAACGACATCGATGTAACTTTTACTAAGTGTTACACCGCTCAATAACTTTATATTAAATGTGAATTTTGAAAAAATAACCGTTAGATTGAAAGTTCATATCTCTTAGATCATATATGTCAAATTTTGTTAAAATTGAACAACAACTTGAAGGTAATCAAAGTGTTCATATTTTAGTATATTTTGAAATGTTATTACGTCAATTTTTTTTTTTATGAGAATGAAGTATCAAATCATCTTAGATTAATATAAAATTTGACATATATGATCTAAGAGATATGAACTTTCAATCTAACGGTTAAATTTTCAAAATTCACATTTAATATAAAGTTATTGAGCGGTGTAACACTTAATAAAAGTTACACCAGTGTCGTTTGAACTCTCCTCATATATATATATATATGATTGTACTTTGGTTGCCACCACGGATGGAAAATTAAATCAAATTCAGCAAGTAATAACAAAAAAAATTTTAAAAAAAATAAAAGATTTGAATAAATTTTAGTCATCATATCATATTTTTATTTTATTCTTGATTTTTTTGAAATAAATTTTTATCAATATTTTTCTATTTTAGCATTAGATATTACTGGTTTATACCTTACAAAATATAAATTTTTAAATAAATTCCTCTTTTTTTTTTGTCATCTTTATCATTTTAGAAAATAGTCCTGCTTAATTTTCAATATTTATTGATCATATTATCACTTAACAAATATGAGACTAAAATTAATACAAATTAAAACAATAATTTTTTCCTAAGAGCTAAAAGCATAATATGTATACATAAAATTTGTATGTTAGAAAAAGTGTCAGTAATATTTGTTTAATGTATTTCTAAATTCTAACCTATGAAACACAGTTAAAATAGGGATAAGGGAATAAGGTGGATTGTTTGGTGCAATTGAAATAGGAGAGAGAGCTTTAAAAAGTGGTGGGACTCGTTTTTTTTTTTTTTTTTTTTCATGCTAATGTGAGTGAAAATATATATAGCAAAGGATCACCGACCAACGATTTGTGATACAATGTTTGTCCCGACATAAATATAAGCATAATAAAAATTTGACTTTTAATTTATTTTGATTTATCCTTTGTCTTCTCATTCAAATTATATAACTTTGTAATATTATTTCTTTTTCATTTTTCTTAAACCAAACACTCATAATTTCACTACATAATGTTACGACTTAGCTTCCTCCCTCAATGTTATTCCTTCATGTGATTTTAGTGATTTTGTTTATTTGTTGCATCTATATATTAAGTTAATTTATGATATTAAAGTCACATGTATTAACAATACATTCTTTTAAATATATTTTTAATTATTAGATAAAATATATTCAAAACTATAATTAGTAAGTCTTGTTACTTATTTAATGAGTCTCTTTTCTTGTTTTATAATTTTCAATAAAACTTTAATCAACAATAAAACACTTGTTAAAAAAATGTGTAACTAACATTCTCAATATTCAAAAAACATAATACACATTTAGATTGTGTTTGTGAAGAAAGATAGTAAGTGGGAAAAAAATAAAGGAATAAGAGTGTGGAGAAATGAAAAGAAGTTGAAAAATGAAATGTACTTGGTATGAAGAGAAAAGGGGGGAAAATATGTCTTTTAATGTGAGACATTATGTAAAACTTTCTTTCTAAAACGAAGAGAGAAATGTGTGAAATTTTACGGTGAAAAATAGAACTACTGTTGCAACTTGTAGAGATAAGATGGGATCCCTCATATATATTCACACTCCAAAAAAAAAATAAGTTTTAGTATATTTATTTCACTTAATTAATAATTTATTATTTATATTAAATTTTAATAATTTAATTGTTAAATTAAATTTTTTTAATATATAGATCAAGTCTATAATTTTTTTAAAAAAAATTGAAAATATATATATGATACTTTATTATATAAATTTAAATTAACATTTAAAATATATTTATGATTATCTGTCAATTTAAATTAATAAAACAAAGGTTAAATAGTTTTCAATTTTTTAAAAAAATTATAGTTTTAATTTATGTATTAATTAAAAAAATTTAATTTAACGATTGAAACGTTAAAATTTGATGTAGAACACGAGTTATTAAGTACAGTAAATGGATCTCTCCTTATAATATATATATATATATATATATATATATATAATAAATAAATTTAAAATAATAACAATAATAGTTTTTATTTATAATTTTATAAAAAAATAAAATTTCAGTTTATTTTCTCTATCAAACTAACTTTAATTTTTATCATATGTATGTCTGAGCACCTCACTACACTAGTTTTCCCATAGTTTGTCTTCATTCCTTTCCTCATTAAGTTATATACATTTATTGAAAATTGGCCATAGTCCGAACGTCACTAAAGTATATGTATTTACTACTACACTGCATATAATCTTTGTGCAAAAGTTTTTACCGACTTTCAACGTGAAAGTTCATTGAATCTTTATAAATAGCACATCATTGGTGGTGCAGAAGCAGGATTTAAATCAGATCAAAACCTTCCATAACTTGGATAAAGTCCACGTACAGCTTGCTTAATTAGATCAAACATCTACAAAGAATTCGGGTTGGCGGTTTCGTTCATTCCGGACAAACCAATTATTAAATTTTTTATGACCTTTTCCATAGATTTTTGGATCCATCCATCCCTATATGCAACGCTGTCAGTCGAATCCGTGAAGTTAGGCTGTGATTGAGTTTGCATGTACGGTCACTGTGTCACACACACTTCCTCTAATTAACAGTTCTATTCCGTACTATTTATAGTTAATATTTTTTTTTTCATGAGTATAATTTCGCATAATATTTCAAGGTTGAGAATCAACATTAACTTGTATTTGTAGAACGTGATTTTCACGTAAAAATATTATTTTAATATCGATGATGAGAGACGTGTAGATCAAATTTTGGTGTTTTAGAACGTATAGTATCTTACAACCACTTAACCAGCTCGGTTGGTTTTCTTTATGGTTAATATTAAAGTGTTGTCTTTTGACTTTATTTGCGTCACAAAGGGAAAGGGTACGTATGATGCATTGTACAGTGGCTGGTTGGCTCCACCGCACGATGCCTACGCCTGCTAGACAGTGCCGTCGAGCTATAATACTATTTGCCACCACTACCACCCTAGAAGACTACCCCTAAAAAATGGGCCATATATCTATGCACGTTTTCTTTCTTACTTTTTCTGTTTACAAAAAGTTGTCGCTACTGTCACGACACCACATCGTTTCTTGTTTTCATAGATACCGGACAGGACACAATAGATGTTCAAAAGGGAAAAATGAACAACACAACCATTTTGATGTTTTTGTTTTTTCCAACACACCCTTCTACAGTTCTGCTGTTATCTTGGATCATAATGATTAAGAAGCGTCAAATTGGAGTTTAGTTGATATCACCTGATAGAGTGAATTGAATCAGTTTCTGCAAATATTTTTGGAGATAAAATACTCTATACTTATGTTCGTATTTAATTTTGTTATTAAGGTAATATATGTTTGAGTAAAACTTAACAAAAAAGTGTTGGAATGTACGTAAATTTTATTGTCAGAAAGAAGAATTATCTTGAATACGGATTTGAACCATTTTATGTATTCAACTCATACGTATATAATGGACCTACGTACCTATGTAATATGCAATTATTTTCAAGCATAAATGCCACAGCTAAATAATCATCGCAGCTAGATAATCATATTAAATGCATCATGTGCAGCATATGTGTAATCAATACTATTTGCTGGTTGATGGCTTTGTTTAGTATCATCTTTTGTAATCTTATCTCCACAACAATTATCAGTGTGTTTGGTACCCATAATCGGACGCTGAACCTGAAAATAATAAATTATTATTTTTCATTTTTCAGGGCATATATATCTTGGGATAAGAAAGAAATAAATAAATGTGATGAAGAGAAAAGAAAAAGGAAAATATAAAATAAATAAATAGGTATGGTATAAGAAAATGGTGTTGATCTAAATATAGAAATTAGAAATAATTTAAAAATTGTAATGCATTAAAGCACACGTTAAAAATGTCAGTAGTTGGAAAAGAATTTGTAGGTAAGACATCCACATTTTATTTGTCGAAACATATGGAATGGCGTTTTATTGGTAATTGTCGTGCAGTCCCATGTCAGGCATCGTTGTAGTTCTGCTGATTACTTCATTCACTCGTTCTATCTAAAGCAGAGACCCATGTGCTTCACAACCAAAGGTCAATTACCTACGCCCATGTGCTGTTTTCTTGTTTTATACCATTTAAAATGATAGCGATACTTTTTCATTTCTTCTTCATTTTTTTTAAATTTTTATTTTTCTCCCTTTACTTTGAAACTTTATATTGTAAAGAGGGATAGCTGTTTGATTCCGGCGTAATATGATAGTGGGTTTAATCGATACTTATGCTTTGTTTGGATAATAAAAGATTCTACCAAAAATGAGTGTGTTATAAGAACATATTTACCTCCAAAATATATTTATTTAATCTAAAAAAATGTAGTTTATTTTTTTGGATCAGTCAATATTTTTTTTTTCTCCATTCTCCCATAAAATCTCACCACATGAAGGGATATTATTTTTTAATGTGGATCCCCACACACTATTCTTTCTTGTTTTCCCCAACAACAAAAAAAAAAAAAACTTCATTTTGTCTATCACCTCTTTTTCACATATTTCTATCTTCCTAAAATCATGCTATATTACCAAACAAAACAAACCGCTAGGGATGCCAACGACTCCAATTTAGATGGTGAAAATATTAGGTGTCATCAATATCATACCAGTCCTGATACATCGTATCTTATATGATTAGCAATTAAGCGTACTTTGAAAAGAGTATCACAGGATGAGTAGCTTTTGAGAAATCCCCCTACTGCATGCATATCTTATTAGTTTAATTAGATGTTTCGAATTTAAGTTTTGAGAATATAGTTATTTTAAATATTCAAAGAAAAAGCTTTATTATTTAATTATAATGATTTTATATAGCTTCAGGAAGATTGTCAAAAATGGAGAATATTAATGGCACTGTATCAGTACTATAAAAATGTCATTTTTTTGTGAATTTTCTTGCAAAAAAATATTTGTAGAAATTTTTTTTATGAATTTTCCTGTAAAAAAATATTCACAGAAATTTTGTGTGAAAAATAATTTACAGATATTTCTTACAAATTTTGCTATAATTTTAATCATAGAATTTTTTTTTTCATGGTAAAAATTTGCAAAAAATATTGTAAGAATTTTATTTTGTTTCTTGCAGATTTTCTTGCAAAATATAAATTCGCAAGTAATGTTTACTAAATGGTAGAAAAATTTTACAGGTAACTTTTCCTGCAAATTTTAATCCGCAGGAAAAAATATTTAAATTTATAAGTTTAATATTTTAAAACAAATTCAAGTTCCATATCGATTAAAGATAAACTTTCGCAGAAAAATTTGTAGAAACAACGTTTCCTGCGAATTTTTCATAAAAATTCACAGAAAAAGTCGTATGTAATAAGAAAAATTCTAGTAGTGTATCAAAAAGTTTGTAATTAGATTTTTAAATGTATAAATTATTTTTAATCAAGTTCTAATCATTTTCATGATTCTATTAAGTATTTTTCTTTTTATAAAATATGTACTTTTGGATAAGACAATCCTATTCGAGTTAAGATTATCATGCAAAAAAAAAAAACTTTTACTTTAAATATTTAACAGAAATGTACATCTAGTACTCGAACACTGGGAGTAATTTATATATATATATATATATATATATATATATATATATATATATATATTATATAGAGGAGGGTTCAAATGATACCGATGTAACTTTTACTAAGTGTTACACTGTTCAATAACTTTATATTAAATGTGAATTTTGAAAATCCAACCGTTAGATTGAAAGTTCATATCTCTTACATCATGTATGTCAAATTTTATATTAATCTAAGATGATTTGATACTCCATTCTCATAAAACAAAATTGACATAATATATATATTTCAAAATATACTAAAATATGAAGATTTTGATTACCTTCAAGTTGTTGTTCAATTTTAACAAAATTTGACATATATGATCTACGTGATACGAACTTTAAATCTAACGGTTAGATTTAAAAAAATAACATTTAATATAAAGTTATTGAGCAGTGTAACACTTGATAAAAATTACACCGGTGCCTTTTGAACCCTCCTCATATATATATATATATATATATATATATATATATATATATATATATGATTGTACTTTGATTGCTGTAACATTGTAAAAAAAAAAAAAAAAAAAAAAAAAAAAAGGCTGATTCAGTAGCCCAGAACGGGCCGTTCCCAAACTGGAACGGGCCGTTCCACACTACTGAATTGAACTACATATTGTAGTTGAGAACGGGCCGTTCCGGCAAGGAGAACGGGCCGTTCTAGGAAGGAGAACGGGCCGTTCCGGAGGGAGAATGGGCCGTTCCGGAGGGAGAACGGGCTGTTCCTGAGGGAGAACGGGCCGTTCTGGATGAGTCCCGGAACGGGCCGTTCTGTTTTCAGAACGGGCCGTTCTGGGCGTGGATTTTGTGCGTGATCTGGGAGTTCAGAACGGGCCGTTCCGGTATCGGTACGGGCCGTTCTGGCCACTCCGGATTGCCTATAAATAGGGGTGAAGGGGGGGCCGTGAGGAGTTATGGTTCTAGAGAGAAGTTTTAGAGAGAAGGTCTCTGAGTCAGTGAGCTCCTTTCTCTCCCAAATTTCTCTGTTTAACTCCTTTTCTCCTCTAGATCAATAACTCCTTCTGTCTTTTCTTGAATTTCAGATTAGAAAGCTTGTTTTGGGAGGACTGAAGTTTCGAGTTGAGCCTCGAGGGGAAATTATACTTTTGATTCAGTCTTTGGCTATCTGAGCCAATCTTCAGGTAAGGGAAGCTAGATTGTTTGCATGTGGCTGAATTTGTTAGTTTGGATGAGAATTTTGAACTCTCTGAATAGTTTTAGGCCGGGCGCAGGTTGAGCGTATCAGGCGTGGAAGAGCTTAGAGCTCTTGGGTTGGTGTTAGGCCAGGCGCGAGTTGACGACACTGTGCTTGAATATATTTATGAATGAATTGATGCTTATGCATGTTTAAAGTTGAAGTTTTAGATCATGTATGTATGATATATGATGTATGGTGAGGTGTGATTCATATGTATGCTTTGTGATGATATATATGAATGTTTGAATATGATACGTTCATATGGTATGTATTGATCATAATGGTAGGTAGACCATTTATGATGTATGATGCATTATTGCATGTGATGTCTTATGACATGTGTATGGTTGTTGATCATGATGGTGGGCAGACCATTATGATGTATGATGCATGATTGCATGTGATGCCTATGGCATGAGTCTAGCCTAGGACTTGAGGAGAGGAAAAATATTTCGAACTGGAAGAGCTCACATAGAGTCTCTTGAGAGTGGTGCTTGGATAGGCCACTAATATATGAGAGTGGTGCTCTGGGAGGCCACTGGATTTGGGAGAGTGGTGCTCAGATAGGCCACTGGGTTGGGTGAGTCTCCTCTAAGTCCTTAGCTAGTGTTGGAGCAGGGTATGAGGTCGAGGGTTATTCCCTTAACCAAGTACTCGGGAAGGTGCGTGGATCCTTGCGGATAGTCGGTGGGCGAACTCCACAATTGACTTGGTTAATGCATGCCAAGGTCGTGGTAAGCCCGTACCCAGCTGTGCTATACCTGACGGTGGATCTGGACTTCCAAGTGTGTAAGTGACATCATCCGAGTAAACCCGAGTGAGGATTATATATCCTGTTTAGCTGTGACCGAGCGGGCGCATTGGGCGTGAAAACGGTTGGGGTGGTTTCGGTAGGATGGAATGTCACTTATACAGCTCTATTGTTATGGAGATCTCCTAGGTGTATGCGTGACGACGCATTAGATGATTGATATGTATGCCTATCTGTCATGAGTTGCATTCATTGCATGATTATTAATATGATGAAGTGTGGTGTTTGACTTCATGTTTGGTGAATGAATGATTGATTGAGATGAAAGGTTCCTTAGGGACAGGATTTGGGATGCATGTGTAGTATAGAATTTTTATTCTGTACTTGTATTATTGATCTTTGAATTCTAGCTTACCCTTCTGTTTTCCATGTGGTGGAACTGCGATGATCATACTTGGTATGGGAGCAGGTCAGGGATAGCTTGGGAGTAGAGATGATCGTTGTGAGACGAGGAGCTGAGTCTCGTGTTTTGAGTTACCATTCTGGGTAACATTTTTTTTGTCAGTGCTTGACCGGCACTAAGGAATATTTTGGGATGACTGTACATATATGGTGCTATATTTTATATACAGAAACTTAATTATTTCGATCTTTATATTTATGCCTGTATGTATGTGTTATCCAGTTTAATATTCTCTTAGTTAACTAGTTGTAGTGCGATTCCACTAAGTGTAGAGACCGTGGCGGGTCGTTACACTTTTATGGTATCAGAGCCGGTCGAGTCTTTTAGGATACTATGTGGGGAGTGATCCTTCTAGGTTTCTGTTGTGTCATATCTCTGATATGTGTTAGCCTTTGGTGAATTGTGGGGGTATTATGTTACTAATAGGATGTTTGAATTCTTGTAGTATGGTGAGACCCCAGTATGACCAGATTGCTAGGGCCATGGAGATGATAGCCATGGCGATGCAGCAGCAGAGTGCTCACTTTGCTCATATGGAGGCAGGTAGAGCTGCGGCTGAGGCAGCTAGAGCTGCGGCTGATGCAGCTAGACCGGTGGTCTCTCAGGAGGGGAGAGATTTAGCAGAGTTCAGGGGATGTCAGCCTCCTCAGTTCAGAGGGGATTCAGATCCTGATGTGGCGGATCAGTGGTTGAGGGATATGGAGAAGATTTTTAGTGTTTTAGGATCTTCTGATGAGAGAAAGTTGGCTTATGCAGTTTACATGCTGGGGGGCGAGGCTGAGTACTGGTGGAGAGGCACCAGGCAGATGTTAGAGAGCAGGGGTGTGCCTGTTGACTGGGATTGCTTCAGGAGGGTCTTTTTGGAGAAATATTTCCCGGATAGCGTTAGATACGCTAAGGAGGCAGAGTTCATGAGATTACATCAGGGGAGTTTGTCTGTTTCTGAGTATGCTATGAGGTTTGAGCATCTAGCTCGTTTCTACTCTCAGGCCATATCCGAGGCTTGGAGATGTAGAAAGTTTGCGGAGGGATTGAGGCACGAGCTGAAGAGGGTTATAGTCCCCATGTCCATAGTAGAGTTTCCTGCCTTGGTTGAGAAGGCAAAGACTGTTGAGAGTTTGGAGAGTGGTGGTAGCAGCAGTAAGGCTGCTAGAGTTCAGGAGGGATCATCTGGGTCCAGGAGGGGAGGCCAGCAGAGGGGACCTTATGACAGACCTGTACAGTCTCAGAGAGGAGCTGTTAGTAGGGGACCTCGACCTGTTACTCCTCAGGGCGGAGCACAGTCGATGCGGTGTTATCGATGTGGAGGAGCACATATGGTGAGAGATTGTTCCCTTCCGGGGAATGTTTGCTTCAGATGTGGTAGGCCAGGCCACATCTCTAGAGATTGTCAGACACCGGCGACTTCATCTGCGAGGCCACCCAGACCTACAGCTGCGGGGAGAGTGTTTGCATTGTCAGGTGCAGAGGCTTCTACTTCATCAGACTTAGTGAAGGGAAAGGGGAAGGCAGCAGGTGAGGATGTTTTATTTTTATTCGATTCTGGAGCCACGCATTCTTTTATTTCTGTTGATTGTGTGAAGAGATTGGGTTTGTCAGTATCTTCCTTGCATGTTGATTTGTTTGTGTCTACTCCGGCTTCAGTTTCTGTGGTGACGTCGGAGATGTGTGTGAGATGCCCGATAGAGGTGTCTGGTAGGAGGTTCCGAGTGAACCTGATTGTGTTGCCCATGGTGGATATCGACATAATCTTAGGGATGGATTGGTTATCTGCCCATCACATCCTTATAGATTGTGCTCGGAGAGAGTTGATGTTTCCTCAGTTGGAGGATGAGGTGTTGGTATCAGCGGGTCAGGCTGAGCAGTTGATGAGGGATGGAGCTGAGTGCTTCATGTTGTTTGCAACTTTGAGTATTGAGACAGAGAGAGCTATCGCTGGGATCGAGATTGTCAGTGAATTTCCTGAGGTGTTTCCAGATGATGTGCCAGGATTGCCACCCAGGCGTGATGTTGAGTTTAGCATTGATCTGGTACCAGGTGCAGGACCGGTATCAGTGGCTCCTTATAGGATGGCTCCAGCTGAGTTGGTAGAGCTGAAGACACAAATTGAGGATTTGTTGGAGAAACAGATGGTGAGGCCCAGTGTTTCTCCTTGGGGTGCTCCGGTACTGTTAGTGAAGAAGAAAGATGGTGGGGCCCGTTTGTGTGTTGATGCAGGGAGGGAGAGTAGTGGCATATGCTTCGAGGCAACTGAAGACCCATGAGAGAAATTATCCTACTCATGATTTGGAGCTTGCAGCTGTGGTATTTGCCTTGAAGTCGTGGAGGCACTATCTGTATGGTGCGAGATTCAGTGTATACAGTGATCACAAGAGTTTGAAATATCTGTTTGATCAGAAAGAGTTGAATATGAGGCAGAGGAGGTGGATGGAATTTCTAAAGGACTTCGATTTCCAGTTGATGTATCATCCTGGAAAGGCGAATGTGGTAGCTGATGCATTGAGTAGGAAATCCATTCACATGTCGGCTATGATGATTAGGGAGTTGGAGTTGATTGAACAGTTCCGAGATTTGAGACTAGAGGTGGAGGTTGTTCAGGATCACATTAGCTGTGGTATGATCACCATAACTAATGAGTTCTTGAAGCAGGTGGGAACTAAACAGTTACAGGATCCAGAGTTGTTAAGGACTTTGGGATTACTTGGTACTGAGAGGGCAGCTGGTTTTGAGCTTGGTACTGATGGGATTCTAAGATTCAGAGGTCGAATTTGTCTGCCTTGTGATTCAGAGTTGAGGAGAGTTGTTCTAGAGGAGGGACACATGAGTCGTCTTAGCATACATCCTGGTATGACTAAGATGTATCAAGACATCAAGAAAAGTTTTTGGTGGCCTGGTATGAAGAAGGAGATAGCAGAGTTTGTAGCCGCTTGTTTGACTTGTCAGAAGGCGAAGATTGAGCATCAGAGGCCCGGAGGGGTTTTACAGTTGATGGAGATTCCTGAGTGGAAGTGGGATAGTGTCACTATGGACTTTGTGGTTGGATTGCCTAGGACAACTAGGAACAGTGACTCTATCTGGGTGATTGTTGATAGGTTGACAAAGTGTGCTCATTTTCTTCCTGTCAACAAGAGGTGGTCCTTGGAGAGGCTTGCACAGTTATATATCCGAGAGATAGTACGGCTGCATGGAGTGCCTTCCAGTATTATTTCTGACAGAGATCCAAGGTTTACTTCAAGGTTTTGGCAGACTCTACATCAGGCGTTGGGAACGAGATTGAGGTTGAGTTCCGCCTATCATCCACAGACAGATGGTCAGTCGGAAAGGACAATTCAGTCACTAGAGGATCTTCTGAGAGCTTGTGTGTTGGACCATCTGGGTAGCTGGGAGGAGGTGTTGCCATTGGTAGAGTTTACCTATAATAATAGTTATCATGCGAGTATTGGCATGGCACCTTTTGAGGCTCTATATGGCAGGAGGTGTAGGACTCCATTATGTTGGTATCAGGAGGGTGAGTCAGTAGTGGTTGGTCCAGAGTTAGTTCTTCAGACTACTGAGATGGTGAGACAGACTCAGGAGAGGTTGAGAGCTACTCAGAATCGACAAAAGTCTTATGCTGATAAGAGGAGGAGACCTCTAGAGTTTGAGGAGGGAGAGCATGTGTTTCTCAGGGTGACACCCACTACTGGAGTGGGAAGGGCTGTAAGGGCCAAGAAACTCACACCGAAGTTCATTGGTCCTTATCAGATCCTTCGTCGTGTAGGTCCAGTAGCTTATCAGTTGGCGTTACCTCCGATTCTGTCCAACCTGCATGATGTGTTTCACGTTTCACAGTTGAGGAAGTACATCAGAGACCCGAGTCACGTGATAGAGATGGATGAGGTGCAAGTTAGAGAAAACTTGACTTACGAGAAGAGACCGATAGCTGTAATTGATCACAAGTTGAAAGAGCTTCGAGGCAAGTCTATTAGCTTAGTGAAGATTCTTTGGGATGCAGCTACTAGTGAGGCAACCTGGGAAGAAGAGAGTCGGTTCAAGGAACAATATCCATTCCTCTTTTCAGGTAAGCCTATTTTCGGGGACGAAAATTCTTATTTGTTGGGGAGTATTGTAACATTGTAAAAAAAAAAAAAAAAAAAAAAAAAAAAAAAAAGGCTGATTCAGTAGCCCAGAACGGGCCGTTCCCAAACTAGAACGGGCCGTTCCACACTACTGAATTGAACTACATATTGTAGTTGAGAACGGGCCGTTCCGGCAAGGAGAACGGGCCGTTCTAGGAAGGAGAACGGGCCGTTCCGGAGGGAGAATGGGCTGTTCCGGAGGGAGAACGGGCTGTTCCTGAGGGAGAACGGGCCGTTCTGGATGAGTCCCGGAACGGGCCGTTCTGTTTTCAGAACGGGCCGTTCTGGGCGTGGATTTTGTGCGTGATCTGGGAGTTCAGAACGGGCCGTTCCGGTATCGGTACGGGCCGTTCTGGCCACTCCGGATTGCCTATAAATAGGGGTGAAGGGGGGGCCGTGAGGAGTTATGGTTCTAGAGAGAAGTTTTAGAGAGAAGGTCTCTGGGTCAGTGAGCTCCTTTCTCTCCCAAATTTCTCTGTTTAACTCCTTTTCTCCTCTAGATCAATAACTCCTTCTGTCTTTTCTTGAATTTCAGATTAGAAAGCTTGTTTTGGGAGGACTGAAGTTTCGAGTTGAGCCTCGAGGGGAAATTATACTTTTGATTCAGTCTTTGGCTATCTGAGCCAATCTTCAGGTAAGGGAAGCTAGATTGTTTGCATGTGGCTGAATTTGTTAGTTTGGATGAGAATTTTGAACTCTCTGAATAGTTTTAGGCCGGGCGCAGGTTGAGCGTATCAGGCGTGGAAGAGCTTAGAGCTCTTGGGTTGGTGTTAGGCCAGGCGCGAGTTGACGGCACTGTGCTTGAATATATTTATGAATGAATTGATGCTTATGCATGTTTAAAGTTGAAGTTTTAGATCATGTATGTATGATATATGATGTATGGTGAGGTGTGATTCATATGTATGCTTTGTGATGATATATATGAATGTTTGAATATGATACGTTCATATGGTATGTATTGATCATAATGGTAGGTAGACCATTTATGATGTATGATGCATTATTGCATGTGATGTCTTATGACATGTGTATGGTTGTTGATCATGATGGTGGGCAGACCATTATGATGTATGATGCATGATTGCATGTGATGCCTATGGCATGAGTCTAGCCTAGGACTTGAGGAGAGGAAAAATATTTCGAACTGGAAGAGCTCACATAGAGTCTCTTGAGAGTGGTGCTTGGATAGGCCACTAATATATGAGAGTGGTGCTCTGGGAGGCCACTGGATTTGGGAGAGTGGTGCTCAGATAGGCCACTGGGTTGGGTGAGTCTCCTCTAAGTCCTTAGCTAGTGTTGGAGCAGGGTATGAGGTCGAGGGTTATTCCCTTAACCAAGTACTCGGGAAGGTGCGTGGATCCTTGCGGATAGTCGGTGGGCGAACTCCACAATTGACTTGGTTAATGCATGCCAAGGTCGTGGTAAGCCCGTACCCAGCTGTGCTATACCTGACGGTGGATCTGGACTTCCAAGTGTGTAAGTGACATCATCCGAGTAAACCCGAGTGAGGATTATATATCCTGTTTAGCTGTGACCGAGCGGGCGCATTGGGCGTGAAAACGGTTGGGGTGGTTTCGGTAGGATGGAATGTCACTTATACAGCTCTATTGTTATGGAGATCTCCTAGGTGTATGCGTGACGACGCATTAGATGATTGATATGTATGCCTATCTGTCATGAGTTGCATTCATTGCATGATTATTAATATGATGAAGTGTGGTGTTTGACTTCATGTTTGGTGAATGAATGATTGATTGAGATGAAAGGTTCCTTAGGGACAGGATTTGGGATGCATGTGTAGTATAGAATTTTTATTCTGTACTTGTATTATTGATCTTTGAATTCTAGCTTACCCTTCTGTTTTCCATGTGGTGGAACTGCGATGATCATACTTGGTATGGGAGCAGGTCAGGGATAGCTTGGGAGTAGAGATGATCGTTGTGAGACGAGGAGCTGAGTCTCGTGTTTTGAGTTACCATTCTGGGTAACATTTTTTTTGTCAGTGCTTGACCGGCACTAAGGAATATTTTGGGATGACTGTACATATATGGTGCTATATTTTATATACAGAAACTTAATTATTTCGATCTTTATATTTATGCCTGTATGTATGTGTTATCCAGTTTAATATTCTCTTAGTTAACTAGTTGTAGTGCGATTCCACTAAGTGTAGAGACCGTGGCGGGTCGTTACAATTGTCACCACGGATGGAAAATTAAATCAAATTCAGCAAGTAATAACATAAAAGTTTAAAAAAAAAAAAAAAGATTTGAATAAATTTTAGTCATCATATCATATTTTTATTTTATTCTTGATTTTTTTTAAATGAATTTTTATCAATATTTTTTCTATTTTAGCATTAGATATTACTGGTTTATACCTTACAAAATATCAATTTCCAAATAAATTCCTCTTTTTTTTTTTTCATCTTTATCATTTTAGAAAATAATCCTGCTTAATTTTCAATATTTATTGATCATATTATCACTTAACAAAATGAGACTAAAATTAATACAAATTAAAACAATAATTTTTTCCTAAGAGCTAAAAGCATAATATGTATACATAAAATTTGTATGTTAGAAAAAGTGTCAGTAATATTTGTTTAATGTATTTCTAAATTCTAACCTATGAAACACAGTTAAAATAGGGATAAGGGAATAAGTTGGATTGTTTGGTGCAATTGAAATAGGAGAGAGAGCTTTAAAAAGTGGTGGGACTCGTTTTTTTTTCATGCTAATGTGAGTGAAAATATATAGCAAAGGATCACCGACCAACGATTTGTGATACAATGTTTGTCCCGACATAAATATAACCATAATAAAAATTTGACTTTTAATTTATTTTGATTTATCCTTTGTCTTCTCATTCAAATTATATAACTTTGTAATATTATTTCTTTTTCATTTTTCTTAAACCAAACACTCATAATTTCACTACATAATGTTACGACTAAGCTTCCTCCCTCAATGTTATTCCTTCATGTGATTTTAGTGATTTTGTTTATTTGTTGCATCTATATATTAAGTTAATTTATGATATTAAAGTCACATGTATTAACAATACATTTTTTTAAATATATTTTTAATTATTAGATAAAATATATTTAAAACTACAATTAGTAAGTCTTGTTACTTATTTGTATCTTAAAACTTAATTTAATACTAAAATAATTAATATTTTAAATTAAAAAAGTTACATGTATATAAAACTAATGGTGATTTAGGTATTGAAATAACTTATTTTAACAATAAAATTTAACAATATTTTTTTAAAAAAATTAAAAATAAGTATTATATAAATTTAAAGAACCAAAATCAAAGAATATTTTTTTAAAAATAACAAAATAAAATAGATGCAATTTTTTAAAAACTTAAAATATATTTAACCCAATATCTAAATATTTTACGATAAACACTAGAAAATATAAGCTCAACGCATGATAAAATTAATATGCTAAAATATCCCAACATTTCGTTTTAAGTTGCCCGATGAGGTAAGCGACGAAGTTTTTGTTTTTTCTTGAGTTCTTTCCAATCAATCATGAGTCATCATCTTTTTTTTTTTTTTTTTCCCCAATGCCTCCTTCTTTCAGAAAAACATAATATATATTCGGTATGAATATATTTTTAGTGATAAATTTGTCTTTATTCTTTAAATTTAAAAAAATTATTTTTAGTCTTATATTTTTTTTTAAATTTTGTTTTAATCCTTCAAATCATTGTTAAATATATAAAAGTGATAATTAAATTAAAATAATTAAATATTATTAGTTGAATTTAATGTAATATTTTTACTAACAAAAATATTAATAAATAAATTTTATGTGATAATATTTAATAAATTTAAATATAAAAATTAAAATAATTTTTCAAATTATACAAATAAAAATAAACAATTTTAAATTTGAAAAATGAAATATAAATTTATCTTAAATTTATATAATTCAATAGGGTGAAGAGTTAAGAAATTTGGTTTAATTTTGATATATAGTCCCTGTTTGTTTCAGGGGATTTACTGTTTATGACGAACAAAAGGTGAAGAAAGTTCACGTTTGTTTCCGCTGATTTGCACCGAAAGAAAAGCGAAAAAAAGCAGGAGAATGTCCTCACGAAGTTGTGAAGAAAAGAGATGAAAGTCACATAAGAAATGAGAAAAACTGATAATACCCCTACCCCAAAGGCTGAAAAGAGATGAAAGTCACATAAGAAATGAGAAAAACTGATAATACCCCTACCCCAAAGGCTGAAAAGAGATGAAGAATGGAGGCACATAATCGATTATGCATGACACATAATCGATTATGGTGGCATATTTTTGCTTCGAGGCAATCCCAGAACGGGTCGTTCCAAAATTGGAACGGGTCATTCCAAACTATTAAAACAAGGGTAATTTAGTATCCTAGAACGGCCCGTTCCCAAACTGGAACGGACCGTTCTAAATTACTAAATTGGCTTAAAAATCCTAGTTGAGAACGGGCCGTTCCAAATTGGCTGTTATGGGTAAAAACAATGTTAGAAAATATAATTATCATAATATATTTTGTTATTATTATTTATTATTATAGATATTATTATTATTATCATTATTATTATTCATTATAATTACTATCATTATTATTTATTATGATTCTTATTATTTTTCTAATATTTATTATTATTATTATTATTATCATTATTTATTATTTTTTAATAAATTATACCTATTAATATAATTTTATTGTAATTATTATTATTTACAATAAATAATATTCTACTCATTTTTAATCCAAGAATAAAAGTGTAAATTACATATTCATCTATTAAATTTTTAATTTTTATCTATTACATTAATCAATTTCTACACAAATTCTCAGAAACTTTCCACTCACTTTTCACTATCTTTCTTTTAATCTAAATAATCCCACTTTCCACTCTCTTTCTCTTCAAATCTTTCCTTTTCCACTCTCCCAAATCCATCTTTCAATCCAAACACAACCAGTGACAGGTGCAAGACATGAGTCGTGATGGTTGTAGCTTTGCTATTTTTAGCTACACTAATTGGATGTTGCAGCCCTGCAGTGAGTCTGATTTGGCCATTTGCTACCATTATTAGTATCATGCCATGGGTTTCTGTACAAAGCCACTCGGATGAGGGTATGATCCAACAAATTTGCCTTCTGTTTCTGTGTATCAAATATTTATTGAAAGAGACGTATTCGCCACGTAGGTCCTACATGTAAAAACCATCCCAAAGTTTCTACCACATTACATTACATTTGTAAAATACAATCAAATAATAAACATTTGTTTGCTTTTGTATTACATAGATTATATACGCATAAAATAACTCAAATTATTTATATGATCAAATAATAAATAATAAGAATTACCATGCCCATATGGGTTTTTATAAATATAAATGTGTGTTCATATCCCACACCCCAAACTTACAAAACCATGCAATGCTATATTATATCAATTTTTCATGTATAGCATATGCACCATTTAACAATATATATAAGGAAAATCAAGTCGCATTTTTTATCGCACAAGATCGTCTTGAGTTAACCTTTTTTTTTTATTTGCTGAAAATTATTATATTAAATAATATAAATATAATTGTTCTATATTTATTTAAGAAACATTTGTATGATAACACAAATTAACTAAGAAAAAACAGACAAAGACAGAACATAACTTCATATTATACAATAAATGATGAAGCAATTTTATGTCCCGAATATAAAATACTTAAATTATAATTCATATTCAGTTTTTATTTAATAACTATATTTCTTTCTCCTTCTTTTGTCCCTCTCCCAATTGTTAATGCTATCATAATTCTTTTGTCCCTCTCCCAATTGTTAATGCTATCATAATTATTAGTCATATCACTAATATAGAAGGATCTTTTGATCTACACATATTATTTTGAATATTTTACATCAGTTGTAGAACAAATGTTATACACACCAATTTTATAAGGAAAACATTTTTACCTCGCTTATTGTACAATCAATGTAAAAATAGATTAATTTAAATATGTTTTTAGTACTTCAAGTAAGATGAATTTATTTTTAATTTCTTAAATTTAAAATTATTTTTTTAATCATGTAATTTTTAAAAATTTTGTTTTAATTAGTCTCTCATGTTACTAATAACAAATCTAAAAGTAACAGATTAAGACAATTATATAGTATCAATTGGGTTTAATGCGATGTTTTCACTAATGAAAAAACTAATAGGTAGATTTTATGCGACAATATTTAATAGATTTTTTAACAAAATTTTAGTATAATAATTAAAATAATATTTTTGAAAATTACAGAAATTAAAAAGATCAATTTTAAATTGAAGATACTAAAAATAAATTTATTTTAAATTTGAGAGATTAAAAACATATTTAAGTCAAATAATTTCTTTAGATTGAATCCATATATAATATCTCATTCACATCAGCTAAACTATCATTTATTAAAAGAGGACTTTCTACATTGATTTCTTTGTAACTGATGTAGAATTTTTTTAAAAAAATATTCAATTATTTCACCGTATTTATTATTAATTACATTAATTACACACACATTTAAAGTTTGTTAACTTATATCTACTTATTTTTTAGTTGTAGTAAGTTAACAAATTATAACTACATTTTTTTAAATATACTCGAGTATAGCTTGTTAACTTAGTTCAACTAAAAAATAAGTGGGTTTTACAAATTAAAGTTTGTGAGATTTATTTGCTAGCATAGTAGTATACACTACGTTTTAGAAGAAATATTTTAGCAAATTATAACTATAGAAATTCATGTATATTAATATAAAATATTTTGTAATTTAAGTTTTATTTTAAAAAAATTGTTTCCATTACAAAGAAAAGAATATTAATTATATGATTATGTTTCCCAAACAGAACTATGGTAGGAGTTTGAAAAGAATAACTCATTTTTGTTTTAATTTCGAGTTTACCTTTCTAATTTTCTCTCTCTTACAAATAAATATTCACAAGTTTATCCAAATTAAATCTTATTTTTTTTATCCAAAATTAAATCTTAATATAGTAAAATAAGACATTTTACAAAATAAAAATTAAATTTGGTCAAACAAATTTATAACCCTTTTCAAACTAGTTTAGAGTAGTTTAGATATCATGTCATGCAAATTCTTTTATCTTCTTCAAACTTAGACATGTCAAGTTAAAAAGAAAAATATAAATGATTAGACTTGATCGCGAGTTAATCCGACTTACACAGGTTAACTCATCACATGTTGACACTTTAAATGAGTTAACCCAATTTGACTTACTTTTTGTTGAGCAAGAAAAATTATAACCGTGTTTGATCCATCATGGATTGGTAGGTTAGGTGGGTTAACTCATCAAATTTTTTAAAAATAAAAATAATTAATTACATGTTTCTATTTTTAATAAATAAAATAAAGTTATAACCTTTTATATTCATAAATCAAATTTATCATTGATTAAAATATAATACATAAAAAAATATCGATCAAAATTTTAAATAAAAATTATATATATATATATATATATATATATATATATATATATATATAATAGTGAGTTAAAGAAGCTAACCCAACTCATTTGACTTGAATCCATTTGACTCATTGGTTAAGTGTGTCATATTAGAATTTAACTAAAATTAATATAATTTTTTTTTTTTAACTTAACTCGACCCATGATGAATTGTATTGACCCATAGAGTTTAATTCATTTGACACCTTTGAACTTTATTAATTATTTTTTCATTATTTTCTTTCCGTGACATAAATAAGTTATTTTAAAAGATATGGTGGAAATGGTAGAGCATGATCGAGACTCCACTACAGGGTTTGGATTTATATGCTTTTCATTGCATTGAAGAATATTCAACAAATTAACTCCGGAAGTTTAGAATGAGAAGGCAGAGTAGACATATGCATGCACTCATATCTATCCCTGACAGAGCCTATACATATATTATTTTAAGGTCATCCATCCATATCTATACCTAATTATGGGCTCACTACATGATGTAATCCTTACTCTTTTCCACACTAGACGGCCCCTACAATACCCATACGAATGTTTGGTTATGTTTGCCATAGTTGTCCTCTTCAATAAATATATATAAAAGAAATCCACTTATTTTAAAGGAGTATTTGATAGAGGAAAAGGTTTTTTACACATAAAAATTACGATTCCTGAAAATAACTAAAATATGTTTGATTATTCATAAATTTTTTTAAAATTATTCATTTATGATTTATGAGAATTAAAGATTTTTATTTTTGATTATAATAATATATTCTTAAATTTATAAATATTTTTTTTACAAAAATATCGTTTATTAAAATAAATTCATTAGATATATTTATTTACTCAAATTTTATTACAAATAGGATATTAAATTATTTTTAAAAGTTAAAAACTTATTAAAATTATCTAAATACAGAATTCAACAATAAAAAATAAAAAATAAAAATGTTACATTATAATTAAGAAGAATAAAAATATATTATTTCATTTTATTCAAATAAAAAAAATGTCAATAAATATCATTAAAATGTAAAAATAAAATAGATTTTAATAATATTATTAAATTGACAAGGTCAATAAATAATGAGATATAAGAAAAAGAGAGAGAAATAAAGATATGGAGGAAGGGAGAGCAAGGGGGAGAAGGAGAAAGAAGGGGAGGAAGAGAGGAGGAGTGAGAGTGAGAGAGACAAAGAGAGAGAAAGAGAAGGAGAGGGAGAGGGAGAGGGAGAGAGGAAAAGAGAGGGGTGAGCATATGAGTGAGAGAGAAAGAGAAATAAAAAATTTGAGAAAAAGATATTTTTTTATTTTAAAAATAGATAATATAGTCTTTTTATATATATAAAACTTTTCTCCTAACTCGAAAAAGTTAGATTCCAACCTCTTTCATGAAAATGTTTTTGTGAGAAAATGGGATACAAATGGTTCTCGGGAAACTATACTTCTGAGAATCTTTTTTTTTTTAAAAAAAGCTATCAAACATGAAAAACTAAGATTTCCGCTTTAAGGTTCCCATGAATGTAAAAACATTCCACGTACCAAATACCCCTATAGGAAGCACGAGTTTCCTTCCACTAATGATAACAAAGGCCCACGCACTTCCTCCACTAAATCCAATAAGATATGCACTCATTATAGAAGAACATGTCACACTATAGAAGTTTATTATCGTAAGCACGAACTTCCTCCTAATAAATCCTCTAACGTGAAGAATTCCACTATTAACAACATTGTGGCTAGTGATTGTAGAGCTCCTGAATCAGATCAACAACAAGCTCCCAAGGTTCAAGATTTTCGTTTCACCCCTCAACAGTATCAAGCCTTTATGTTCTTGTGACTCATTCAGGAACTATCAAGTTCACTAACTCTTTTTACCTGACTAATGTTTTATACATTCTTGATTTCAATTTCAATTTAATTTCTATATCTAAATTGGTTTCTTCCCTTAATTGTTAGCTTATTTTCTGTCCTACCTCTTATATTATTCAGGATGTGAAAACCAAAGAAAAGATTGGTATAGTTGATGTGAATGTTGACCTTTACACCATGACTTGTTGTTCTTTGTCCTTCCTTTATGTCATCTGCCATAATTCACCCTCAATATCATATTCAGCCTATTTGATTTGTGGCATTATCACATGGGTCATTTGTCATACGATAGATTAAAAATGATGCAACAATCTTATCCTTGTATTTACATCAACAAACATTTTACATGTAATATTTGTCATCATGCTAAACAAAGGAAACTTCCATTTTCTTTGAGTGACTGCATCTCATCCTTTTGATTTTCTTCACTTTGACATATGGGGACCATGTTCCAAAATTTCTTTTGATGAACACAAGTATTTTCTTACTATTATTGATGATCATACTCGTTTTACATGGATATTACTTATGACTAATAAAGGTGAAACTCACATAATAAACTTTATACATCACATTGCCACACAATTTGAAAGACAAGTTAAAGCTATTCAAACAAATAATGGTCTGGAGTTTTACATCAACCATATTTTTGAATCAAAAGGTATAATACATCAACCAACCTGCACTGAGACTCTTGATCAAAATGGAATCATTGAGCGTAAACACCATCACTTATTAAATATCACACGGGCTTTACTTTTTCAATCTAATCTACCACTTTCATTTTGGAATTTTGCTTTCATGTGTACTGCATATCTCATCAATTTCATACCTACTCCTTTCTTACAACATGTTTCTCTTTTTGAAAAACTATATGCCAAACCTTACGATATTACCACACTTAGATTTTTTGGCTGCCTTTGTTACAATGGCACTATAAAACCCATCGAAAGAAACTTGATCCCAGGGCCAATCCTTGCATCTTTCTTGGTTTTAAACCTCATACAAAAGGCTACCTTATTTTTTTTTTATCTTCGAACTCACCATCTTGAAGTATCCCGTAATGTCATTTTTTATGAAAACCATTTTCCATACCTTACTTCAAAGTCTCACGAGACATCCTCACCTCCTTCCCTTCCCATTCCTTTTAATAATCTCATTGAACCTACTCAGCATACTTGTTATGATACCCTTGTAGCCTCTGCTCCTTCTACTAAGAATTTCGCTTCTCCTCTTAATCTTCGTTGATCCACTCAACCACGTCAACCACCCTTATACCTCCAAGACTTTCATGTCACATTCACATCAGCTAGATCACATTCTTCTTCAACTATTCCCTATCCCTTGGATTCTAAAGTTTCATATCGCCTTTATCTTTATCTTTCCATCATTTCATAATGTCTATTTTTGCCAGCATTGAGCCTATTTCTTATGTTGAGCTTTCCAAGGGTGATTGTTGGATTAAAGCTATGAGATAGGAGATTGTTGCACTTGAAGCAAACAACACCTAGACCCTTACTTTTCTTCCTCTTAATAAGTCAACTATTGGGTGTAGATGGGTTTACAAAGTTAAATGTCATGCTAGCTGATGGTTCTGTTGAACGCCATAAAGCGTGCCTCATAGCCAAGGGGTATACTCAGTTTGAGGGACTTGATTTCATTGATATATTTTCACATGTTGCTAAGCTTACTACAATTTGTCTTCTTCTTTCCTTGGCTGCCATCAACAACTGATTTCTTAAGAAACTAGATGTCAACAATGCCTTCTTGCATAGAGAACTTCATGAGGAATTTTATATGCAACTCCCACCAGGATTATTTTCTCCCAAGCTAGGTTAAGTATGAAATTATAGAGATTTTTGTATGGGCTCAAGCAAGCCAATCGTCAATGGTATGTCCGTCTTTTGGCCTTTCTTTTGTCTCATGGGTATCATCATTCGTGTATTAATCATTCTCTATTCTTGAAGTTTACTGATCACTCTATTACTACCCTTCTTGTATATGTGGATGACATAGTTCTTGGTAGCAATGATCTTTTTGAGATTCATAATATCACCACTCTCCTTAATCCGGCTTTTAAAATCAAGGATCTTGGTGATCTTACATATTTCTTTAGCTTGAAGGTTGTTACGAACAAAATTAGGATCCATTTATCTCAACGCAAGTACATCCTTGGCATTTTGGTTGATATTGGTATGCTAGGTTGTTGTCCTATTTCTACTCCAATGGATTCTTCAACTCGTTTATTTGCATTTAGTGGCACACCTCTTGAAGACCATTCTTCTTATAGACGATTAATTGGCAGATTAATTTATCTCACAAGCACCCATCCAGATATTACTCATGTTGCGTAACATCTTAGTCAATTTGTTTCTAAGCCTTCTACGACTCATTACCAAACCGTTTTTCATGTGCTATGCTATCTAAAACAAGCTCCAGGTTTAGGCATATTTCTTGATGTTAGTAGTTCTCCACAGTTAAAAGCATTCAGTGATTCAGATTGGGATGGTTGTGTGGATTCTTGTCGATCAATCACCAATTTTTCTATCTATCTTGGCTATTCTCTTATCTCTTGGAGATTGAAGAAATAGCCAACTATGTCCAAGAGCTCTTCTAACGCTGAATATCATGCACTTGCCTCCACAACATGTGAACTACAATGACTTATCTATCTTTTGTAGGACCTTCGTGTAACTTTTATTCGCCCTGCTCTTCTCTCTTTTTTACCAAGGCTTTTTCACCCTCCATTATTTAGACTCTACGTTCCAAGCTGGGAATGACAAACATCTATTCCTAGCTTGAGAGGGGGGGTTGTTAACTAATATTTTCATTTTGGAGTTTTACATGCAATATTGCTTGGTTTTGCATGGTCGTACACATCAACATCTTATTTTGTATCTTTTTTCATTGTCATTTCTTTTTCTCTCTTTATAACAACTTTATTCTTCTATTATTTTTTTGTTCCTTTTCATTTTATATATTTGGATACAATCAATGCAATAATGCTTAAGCTGCTGTTGATCCATTTTCATCCTTTGTAAGGATTTTTCTCTCTTCTTTATGTGCAACTTTATGACATGGATCAAGTTTACAAATTTTTAAAATTTTTGAAAACTATTTGATACTCTGTTTGATTAATTCAAATTGATGAATAATTATAGACATTTTATACGCTGGTTTAAATTAATAAAATAGAGTATCAAATAATTTTTAATTTTTTTAAAAAATTTATAGACATAATTTATGCATTAAGAATTTTTAATTCAATGGTTATATCACTAAAATTTGATATAGAATATGTTATTGAGTGGAGTAAATCTAACAAGACTTATTCTTGAAAGAAATGAATTTCTCCCTATATATATACACACCTGAATCGGTGGCTCACTTTTTCTAATTAATGGGAAAGAGGACCAAAACATGTCATTGAAAGACTCTACAGAGACAAAAATGGGCTATTAAGAACGTAGAGGAGGTAGGATAGACAATTGGTCAGATCTAGTATGGATCGTACATGGACGGTACGTTGGAGTTGGTCTCCTAGGGTTTCCTCATTTGGGATCATGGGGAAGAGGATCAAGCTGGCCCTTGTGAACAGCTTGATGCACTATCTTCCTTCAACCCTTTGAGCGAGATGCAGAAAGAGAAAAAAGAATCCATGGACGTCTGACCCCATCGCCTCCGTCTCGTAGGAACTACAAGATCACCCCAAGGATGCCTTCGACATCCAAGGGTCACAGACTGACCATAGAACCCTATTCAAATAGTGGAATAAATTAGCTATCCGCTCTCACGTTGGACAATAAGGGTCAGAGAAAGGTAATCACTCATTCTTAAAAACCAGTATTCTTAACTCCAAAGAGTCAGGCAAAAAAAAACCCTAGACCCTACCATGTCAGACTATTAAACCAATTATGTTGTAACTTATTTAATAGATGAAGCATTGACATTTTGAAATTATGTCAACATTTTTAAAATTGGTTAAATGAAAATTGATTTAGTATACTAGTTAAAAATTTAAGTGATTTTGAATTTAATATACTAAATCAGTTAAAAATAATTGATTTTAAAAGATAACTACCAATGCACTCTTCTTTCTTTTTTTCTCATCATTGCCATGGTGCATTACTCTCTTTGTTCTTCTCTAGATAGGTGTTCTCTCTTGGATGTTGGTTAAGGCTTGTTGTTGGTATGATTGAGGGATTAACACTATAAGTGGATTTCAGATCTAGATGTGAGGAGGTGACATAACAGGATAATGATAGCTTTGTGGGTGAACAATTTTATATCTAGACATGAGGAGGTGATGTGATATGATGGAAGGAAGGGGTGGGCAAGGAGGTTGCATAATGAGGTGATGAACATAATATATATATTTTTTCATATATTTCTACATCGGTTAAAATTTAATTGATGTTAAATGTCATCATTTTAAGATAAGTGTGATCTACATTGGTTATGCAACTAATGTAGAAAACTTGTTTTAGTAAGTTGATTAATTAGTTGAAATTGATGCCTGCTTTTTTGTTGGATCGAGCGCTTACCACTAGGCCAAAAGCTATAGCTTTTAGTCAGGGCGCAACTCTTTTTACTTAAGGGCGCAACTCTTTTTACTTAAGAGCGCAGCAGCCCAAGCGTCATGATTCGACAGTGACTTGGCCCACCTAGCCTCCGCCACGGGACGATTGATGCAACCCGCAACAATCTCCCCCTCAGCAATTGCCCCGCTGGGTATCGAACTCATGACCTTGGCTCTGATACCAATTGTTGGATCGAGCGCTTACCACTAGGCCAAAAGCTATAGCTTTTAGTCAGGGCGCAACTCTTTTTACTTAAGAGCGCAGCAGCCCAAGCGCCATGATTCGACAGTGACTTGGCCCACCTAGCCTCCGCCACGGGACAATTGATGCAACCCACAACATTTTTTTATAATATTTTTTATTGTCTTATTATTAACACAGTTGTAATTATAAGATACAATATTATAAGTTTTTTTTAATTAAGTGAATTAACTCAATTTAATTCATTAACTTGTGATAGTCCAATTCAAGTTCACTTTTTAAAGTTCATTCAAGTAAGTAAAGTTGGATTAATCCACTTTTTAAGCAATCATTGATAATATAAGATTTGTTTGTTTAAACTTAAAAGTAAGTGTTTATAATAAGTGCTTCAAAAAGAAACAATTCTTTAAGACACAAAAAATTGATTATTTTTAAAAAAGAAATTTAACATAAAACTAAAAAAAAATGCTTATTTTATTAAAAGAAAGTGTTTTTTTAATAAAAAAAAAAGTCTAAACAAACATATTTATAATTACTTTTTCATAAAGTAGATTCTGGAACACTTATTTGTTTTTCTTACCTTCTAAAAAATACTTTTGACAAAGTTAACAAAAACAAATCGGTGCTTCAAAAAATATTTCTAAAAAAATATATTTTTTTAACATAAGATAAATGTGAGGAATTTGGTTATTCTTTTTTGTTTTTATTTGATTTTGCGAGAATTCGAATTTCTTCATGTACAATGAGATATGAAATTAGCTTTGTAACAGGAAAATTGTCAACATAGTGTTTTCTGATTTAGTCATTATATATAATAGAAAAATTACACTTATATTTTTCATGTATGAAATAGTGTATATATAATAATGAAATGTTTTTCGAGTGTTTTATTTTTTCTGTAACTGTTTCTAATTAAGTTTTCGTAAATTTGAATCAGAATATTATATATTAATTTATAAAAAGATAATATATTATACATTAATTAAGAATATAATGCAGTTGTAGCATTTTTTTAAACAGACTTTCCATATCGGTGTATACTCATATCTGATATAAAAAATTATAAAATTCGATGTGGTCGTAACTAATATAAAATTATATATAGAATCAATTTTTAAAAAATATCTATTTTTTTATTTCTCAAACAACCGATCTAAAATTAATATAAAGAACTAATATTAAAAGCATTTTTAATTATATTACCACCTAAATTAAATAAGTAAACTATATAGCAAGAGAACCATTTTATATCAATATTATTGAAGTTCCTTTGTCAGTCAATGTCAATATATTTGACTGAGTCTACTGCATCTATATAGCTAGAGTGGACATAATTCACTCATTAAAGACATTTAAACATAATCATAAGAAAAATTCGACAGCTCACTCAAATTAAGTGTTGAGTGCAATACAGTGTACAAAAAAGAAAGCTTCTGGACCCCTTGCCAAACTCAAAATAATGAGCTATATAATTAATATAGGAGCATCGGATAGTAATTATTATACAAAGTGATATATGATGAAAAGCATGACGAACCACTTAATTATTTTGAAAGCTTAAGTTTACTTGGGAAAGCACATTTTGGGAAATGAATTGTAGATTATTTATAAATTTATTTTGAGTTTTTTTTCTATTTACTTTATTAGAAATAATTCTGTTTAAAATATGGTTAGACGTTAAATTTGAGTTAAGTTGAAGCTTTTTATTTCATAGATCATGTATATAGTATTTTCTTTTAATCATGGAATGGAATAGTATACTAAAGAACTTTATAATACTCATATTTTACTTAACCATCTGAGTTAGACTTTTTTAATTAACATGTAATAATATGAAATATATTTTAATAAATATTTTAAATTACTTAAAAGGTAAATGTTAAATATTTATATATTTTTAGTTTAATAAAGTATTTTTTTTTAAATTTTTTTATTATATATCCGTAGACATTCAATAACAATTGGACTTCATTTAAAAAGAAATAGGGATGATTATGGTTAAATAAAGGAACTTCCTATAACGTTTGAATATTTCCTTTTGGTACATCCAACTTTTTTATATAAACACGTGATAATTAAAGACAAAAATAGAAACAAAATTTTAAAATATTTATTATATAATTATAAAATATAAAATCATTAAATGTTTTTTTCTTCATAATTTAAAATATTTAATAAGGCATATTTATTATTTATACCTCGTGTAATCAGAAGTAGCTAGGGACAGATTAAAAATTATTTAAATTAATAATCTTACTCAATAATAAATAATTAAATATTTTAATATCATATTAACGAATAACTATTTATAGAGCTAAGCCTTTCGGGAAATATAATAAAGTTATAAATTTTAGTTAGTTTATACATCCAACTATACATACTTTCTAATTCAAAGTTAATTATAAGATTAATGAATTATCCTTCATTCATGTATTAAACTTTAATTGGCAAATGTTTTAAGATATTTTTCGAGAAACTTTTTGGTAGAGAAAAAAACCAACAAAAATGATCTAAAAAAGCAGTAGAGTATTTCCCATCAAATATTAAATGAAAATTAAAAAAGAAAATTCTAATGTATTAAATGCTATTCTCTTGATCAAGTATTTTATATTTAAATTTTTTTTAAATAAAATAAATATTTATTATATCATTCTTCAATCAAAATTAACATTCATATTATAAGTTATTGTTAATTTTCATTCATTAATACTAAATTCTAATTAAAAAAAATGACATAAAGTTCTTTTTTTCTTTCTTTAACAGATGTCCTTAACGCGTAATCTCCTCTAAATTTATTATCCAAGATTTCCACCTGTTTTTGGATGAATGAAATCGAAAAGGTAAATTAGAAGATGATAAAGGATATTAAGTTTTGAAAATTATTAAAAAATAAAAAAGAAAGCTGAAGGAGGTGGGTATCGCTTTAATTATCTTATCCCAGCGTGCCAGGTTAAGGCTTGTAAACCAATGGAGGAGCAGAAAACAAGAGAAGAATTTAATTAAATTGAATAATATTCGAAGAACACAAGTCCATAAGTTCAATATGTTCTTTTACAAGAATGATCAATGATGAATGTCTGTTGTATCGGCAATGAACACTTGCAAGCACGCACGCACCAAAGAAATTAAGCAGGAGAAGAAGAAAAGTTGAATTCAATCATGGAATTCGATACACAAACTCTGCAATATATATATATATATATATATATATATATATATATATATATATTTGGTGTTTCTATTTTTGTTTCTCACTGTAGATACGAATGAAGGAGCAGAATTAGAAGGAGAGCAATAAGAATGAACTCAGTGGGAGTCTGAGACAAGAACAACGTACTTGTTCATCAGTTGACGCCGTGCACGTGCAGTACTTCCCTCTTGTGGAAGTTCCTGTGGCAGCCACAAGCAGCACACGTGAGCGCCGCACTCGATCCTTCTCCGGCGCTGGCCATGAATTCCCTGCAACCATCCACAGCGTAACCTCCCGTGTTCGCTGCATGATTCTTCTGGCACTCACCGTATCTTATGTTCCCCACCGCAGAAGATGACGTCCCATATTCTCTTTTCACCACCACTTGCCTCTTTTTCATCTTCGCCACAAACCCTAACCAATTCCCTCGATTTCCCTACCAC
The DNA here is from genome assembly GCF_000230855.2 of Cajanus cajan. Lineage (NCBI taxonomy): Eukaryota > Viridiplantae > Streptophyta > Magnoliopsida > Fabales > Fabaceae > Cajanus > Cajanus cajan. The sequence continues at coordinate 59,784,469 of NC_138521.1, read as the reverse complement.
AACACTGAGTCTGGGATTAGTCCTTCTCTCCTTCCTTTCAGTTCTTCATTGGATCCAAAACCAACACAGAAAACGGGATAGCTAAACTGCTGTATGTCTGTATAGTATATACAATTAATTTATAGTTGGGGAATATATATATTAACCCTAACCCTAGCATGTAGATTTATAAAATGGGTAGTAGGGGTAGGGGTAGGGGTAAGCGGTAGTTAGGATGAGGGGATGGAAAATATGATCATAATTCATGAGGAATTGACCAGAAGTTTTTGGTGCTTTGTTTTTGAAGGACAGGCAGAAGGGAGTACTTAGTCACCAAATCATTAATTATTGTTGGTGTGTGAGCCAATGAAGGCACAACACATCATCAAGACGGAGCGGTGGTTCTTTTTAATTGGCTACAACGCAAGAGAAAGGCTCAAGTGTGTTTATTATAACACGATGATGATGATGATGATCATCTGTTTGTTTTGGAAGTATATATAATTAGTAACGGCAAGTCTCAGTACAGCTATGTGGAGCACTTTGATCGAGAAGAGGACAAAACTTGAAATGGGAGCTCAAGGAGGGAATGCTTGTCCTCACACTAGCCATACAACCCTGGACTTGTCTTCATGAATTGATAGCTCACCTATCTCTAGCTAAAGCCTCTCTTCCAAAACAAGAAAATGAAAATTGGACCAAAGAATAATGCGTTTAGGCTAGCTGTATATGCACGGCAAAATTGGTAAGAAATAAGTATGGTGAGACTTGAGAGTAAAAGGCATTTTGGCCAAACACAAAAATTAACCTATTTAAGTAGAGTCAGCCGCTAATTTTATATCTGCAGTGGGTCCAATTTGATACTCAAAAGGCAGATTGCAGTGGCCCTTGCTACTGTGACAACAACTCTTGTAAGATTCTAATAATTATAAGACCATTCCCCCACTCTCTTATATGAATTGTGGACCCTTATCTTTTCTCCTTTCGATCAAATCAAGATTCAAGGACAATATCATAGCTTTGTTAATTTTTTCAATATTATATGCTCTTCAACAATAGCTATCTGTCATTACCAAAGCTAGCTAAAACAATTTTTTTACGTTTGTGTATGTGTGTATTTGTTATTTACCCAGAAAAGAAACAATTTATGGTTTATAATCTTCCAATTGAACTTGTTCGTCCTCTGAATTGAACATGACAATGACATTCTTAGTTTTAACGGCATGGTTTTGCAATTATAGGACGAACCTAGAAAATACAAATTAAAAGAGGAAAGAAAACAGAAGTGACCAACCAACCGGCCGTTTCCACAAGATCTGCGTATTTGAGATTTTGAAATATTCTTATTGTGCTGGAGAATGGATGGGGAAAAAAGAATACACCATAGACATGTTTGATGTTGAAAGGTATGGATTCTTCAATTAATCCATGAGTAATACATGTTCAAGCAGGCATGAGGAGCCTCCACAAACACCATCTCAAAGTAAAACTAGAAAGGACAAGCCCACAATGGGTCAGTAACATGTGCACATTTGAGAAGATGACAAAGGACAAGGACTCGTGCTTGTCAATCAGACATGGACGTAACTCATTTACATTAATTGGTGATGAATTGAAATACACCAAAAAGAGAGATGAATTGAAAAATCTCCTCAATTTGGCTGGTCAGGTCTCCACTTAAAAAATATAAGGATAATTAGTGATATATTTGAACTAGATAGAATGTTGGTTTTATTTATTTCCGCAAAGACCGCTCCATATATGGCAGCTTTAGATACTTCTATCATCATTATGATTATGAAAAACTCAATATGCCTAAAAATCGTACATTATTTAGAAATATAATTAAATAATCTCTTCCTTTAATTTGTCGATATATCTTTTTAAAGTACAAAATAATAGTCTAACAAGTGTTTAAATAGATTATACTTTAGATGTGAAACATCTAATTAATAATAAAATCGTGACGATCTAAAGTGTTGACTATACTTTATATATATGCCAAATGTCTTTTTAGGAAAGCTTAAGAAACATTACTTTGGATGCATAAATCCTAAAGATGTTGAGTAGACCTGAAGTCGAAATAAGTATTATTATGAGGATTACATATATATAAATGGCTTAGAATTGCAATATGTATGGGGAAAGGGAGAGGGTTTTTGAAGACATTGGCACAAGTTTGCCAGCGTTGAGATGTGAATTGTGTATAGCTTTCTAGTAGCAGAATTTATGAAGGCGTTGAAACAATGTGCTGTGATGCCTGGCTGTATAGTAATCTGTCCTTTTGGCTAACGTCAAGTACTGATAGAAGTGTGTGTGGCTGTTTAGTTCCATTGAAGACCATGCGTGTAGGGGGCACTTCTCCCATATTATTCCTACTCACACACGAACCACTACCCATATCTTCATGTCCTGCAGAAGCCAAAATTTCGTTATCTTACCGACTCCGTCGAATCCTTCAAACCCTTCCAGTAGCTACCACTGTGAATTGTGAAATCAGGTCCATATAGACACAATCACTATTAATCTATATATGACCCTTTGTTAGATATATATATAGATATATCGATCTTTACATAAAATGAGAAGAAAAAAAATACTATCTCATAGGGAGTAACATTTTATAGACTTATATACAAGTCTAGATTTTACAATTGATGCTGTATACATGTTTAGATCACGTCAGAGCCACACAAAATTCCGTTTGGAAACATTCAATGGGGCTAGTATTTAGATCACGTTTGGGAAAAAGAAAAAGGAAAATAAAAAACATTGGCCTGCGTTTGATCAAATGAGAAAAATGTGTTTTTAATATAGAAGCAACTCAAAGGTAACTTTTGTACTGCGTTTATTAAATTTTGCCATCAACTTTATTATTTTATAGATAAAAATTAAGTATAAATTATTTTATTTTAATTTTTTTACCTAAGTTAATTAGTTTTGATCTAAAATTAAGTTTAGAAACATATATTAGTCTAAATACATAGTAATTTAGCTTTTGATATATACCTGTTTCATGTCACATTAAAGCGATTACTTACGTATTAAATTGTTATAATAAGTGACCTATTATATATAATGATTCAAAATCGTTATTATAGACTACCTATAGCACATTCACAGATTCTTTATTTATTTATTTTTCTTCATTTTTTTACTTATAACACCTAGGTTAACCAAGTCTTTAGACTCAGTGATCTATTATTAAAATATGAGAGGTCAGTCTTATACTTTCAAAATCAATTCTCGCTCATCTGTGTTTAAACTCAATTCTCATATGTGTTAAAATAATATTTGTTTCATAAAAGTTATATTCTACACACATAGATTAGTCCTTGATTTGAAACACTGTACGCGAACATTCTCATGAAAAAAAAATAGTGATTTTTTTTTTACCGTTAATGTAGACTATTTTGAATTATTAAGAAAGTCTTTTTTCCATAAAAGTGTTATGAACTAGATAGTATACCTGTGCAAGGCACGGGTTAATTTTTTTCTTTTAACACATTTGTATTATGAAATTAAATATCAGTATTTCTATAGTATATAAAATAAAGTATAATATAAGATTATTGAATTTTAAGTTAAACAATAATATGTTAAAAAATAATGTATGATTATATTAAATAAAAAAGATAGCTAAATACCAATCGTAGCTAGTGTACACATAATACAATATTAATTTGTTAAAAAAAAACATAACTAAATACTAATCTAACAATTCTAAAAATATAATAAGAAATATTACATATAGTGACATACAAAAAGTGTCACTATAAATACAATATATATAACTATATATCTATTTAACATATATAGTTACATTATATTTTAGTATTGATTTTGAATAAGATTTAACAATATATTTTGTGTGTCATTATAGCCTATATTCACACTTTTTAACAATATACCAACATATATTATATTTATTGTATGAGTAAAAGTAATTTTTAGTGACACACATTGTATCGTTATAAGATATGTGTCATTATATGACAGTTTTCTTGTAGTGATAAGACAATATTAGTTTGTTTTAAGAGACTATGATAAAATATAACATACTTAATTAATAATTAATACATCAATTTTTTCTTAAAATTGAATATAAACATTCAAGCTTCATTATTTGATATTGATCCGGATGCATTTTGTTTCTCCTGTGAATTAAATTAGAAAGTTAGTTTAGCATGATGTATTTTTTAATATAAAATAATGTAAAAATATCACCTTTTTGTAAGAGATGATAAAGCTTGACATTGGAGCAAATCCAATTTCAATGCCTTCTTGATAGCCAAATATCTTTAACCAAAAATATATATGAATTAAAACAAATTATATATATGATATTAATTATTAAATTTCCATTTTTTTATTTTAAATGAAATCATATACGTACTTTTCAAGTCAGGGAATGTTGGAGTTTTGAATTTATGGGAACATTAGTTATTTTTTGTGTACTTTGAAGTGAAACCTCATCTGTAAAATACATTATTAATAACTGAAAAATCAAAATTTAAAATTAAAAAATTAATTTACATGTTTGTACTCCAAATAGAAGACCATGATATGGACAAATTTTTGCAAATTGGAGTGCTATAATGGGTAGATCATCATACGGTTCATCATAATCAATTAGAAAATCAATTAGTCTATTTGCACATGAACCTAACAACATGCACTCAGTTCGCATGCTACAACATAAAAAATCCAAAATCAGTATAATTAATAAGTGGATTAAAAAATTAAAAAAATATAAATATTTTATAAAAATAAATAAATCATACTTAAGTTATGAAAATAAGAGTTTCAACTCTTTACTTCGACATCTCTTCATCAATAAACCAAAAACATCGAAAGGAAGTTACCCTGGTTAGTACAGGGAAGTTACCCTTACATGTGCTATAAACTCGTATATATCAAAAAAAAATTATTTATGTAGAAATAATATTAATTTGTTACATTATTATGATATTGGTTTAGTGACAGTAATAACTCAATGTATATATGATTCCACAAGTTCCATTTGTTTCTTTTTTATTATTGTTGGTAATTGAATGTATGTGTGATAACTAATTAGATTCTTTAATCACTAGGGTTGACTTAGTAGTTGGGCGAGAAAAGATTGAGATAGTTAGAAGTATATATGAGAACCTAAGTTCAATCCTTATTACGATAATCTTTATAATCTTTTCTATCTTTATAAGAAAAAGAAAACTATTTAAACTCTTTACAATCAAGAGTATTATTTAAATGGGGAGATAAAAATGCTTCGTGATAATTAAAAAATTAGTAGAAACCCTTCAACATTAATTAATATTTAGAAAGAAATAAAATTATAAATATGACAAGTAAAATATTAATGAAGTGATAAAAAAATAGAGAAAAATAAAAGTTATACTAACAAAATTTGACATAATTGATAATAATTATCCCTTAAGTATGTAGATAGAGATTTGATTCTTAATATGTATGTATAAAAAGTTATTTGTTAATAGAAGTTAACTCTTTAAATAAATATGAATATCTCGTGAGTTTATTCCTTATATTTTAGCTAGTGGATACAATGATTTATCAAATAAATAAGAATAAAATTTGAGTGTTAATTTATCATTTTTGAGATAAGTTTGTTTTGCTTTACTTTATTTCCCTTACTAAATGATGGAAATATAGAAGTTTCAATTTCTTAAAAATGTATGATTGAGTATAATTTAATCCCACAAAATCGATAAAAGTGTATTTTTATTTATATATTTTATTTTGACCACTAGTCAATCTCCAATAAATATCTCTCACAATAAGAGTGCTAAGGATTAAATATTGAATGTAAAATTTGCAAGATTAAATATTTTGTTAGTAGTCAAATAATGGCCCGATATGAGTGACTTGATACACTCGTTAACAATTTTTACAGAATACGATTTGATACCATTTTAAGAATGTGAAATTGTTTCTAACTATCAACTTTACACAAAACCCATATGTAAGGTTAGAATTATCTTCATTTATAAATTTTATTTTGATTATATCACTAGTTGACATAAGTAACAAAATGGATTGGACTCATCAAGTCAACTTGTTTGACTTGCCAAAAATAGTGAGGTGGGTTAGGTAATTCAACCCACCAACTCATCCTAACTTGCCAAATGGACGAATTAAATATTAGAAGTGATGACTTGACTAGTTAATATAACTCACCTCTAATTAACCCACAAATATTTAATGTATATAATAAATTCATATTTTATATAATTAAAAAGAATATAATATGTACACGTTTATAAAATATATAAAAGTGAGTGATGCATTAAAGATAAAGAAATTAGTTTATGCATATATATATATATATATATATATATATATATATTCTTTATATTTTTTTTTATTTTTTTAAATATATATTTTTATATTTTTCTATTTTTTATTTTGTTTTGATCGATTATACGGATCAATCTGTCAACTTTCCTTTAACTAGGATGAGTTATATTTTCTAACTCACTTTTAGATACAAGTAAATACACTATACTTTAGACAAATTATAACAATTCAGAGCGAATTAATCACTTTATCATCTATAATTGATATAAAATTTTTAACAATTTATTAAATAACTTGCTTATAAGATTTGTATCATACTAAACTATTAAAAAAATAGTCTTTTAATATTCTTTTTTTCATATACTCCACACGTACATTCATTTTCTTTATGGTAAAAAGAGCGAAAGTTAAATAATACTTTATCTCTCCAACTTTTTATCACTAAAATAAAATGTAGAGTAGATTAATTTTTTTCATAACTTAATTAATTATTGAGTATCAAATATATAACCTTGTTAATTATTTAAATATAGAATTATGTCGTGCATAATTATTCTACTCAACTTGACATAGGACTAATCCAACTATAACGTGAGACTTAAAATAATTTTTGATTGAGAACTTTTATATTTAAATGGAAAAAGGTTTATATTAGGTCTTTTGTCAACATATGAGATTTTTTTATTAGTATAATGCAGCTTTTTTTACTTTAAAAAATCTAGAAAATATTTTTTGTCAGTCAACCTAAAATTAACTTAAGCTTTAGCGATTATATCTTTGGACCATTCCTACGTACGGTTTGAACACAATTAATTATCTACCATATAAATTTATATATATATATATATATATATATATATATATATATTATACGTAAATATATATTATATGTATCATTCACTATAAATGACAATGTTTTTTATTATTCGAATTTGAGATTATTGATTAATTAAAAAAAAACTCTTTTAGATCTTACTTATAATTAAATTAGCCCAGACAACATACTTTAAGTGTAAATGTACTATTTCTAAAAATAAATTCAAACAGATTTATCACATCAAGCTGATTAGCTTTTCTATCAGACCAACTCCACACTATAATAGAACTATGATAGCTACAAATCTCTCTTGATAGATATATAGATTATTGATGAACGAACTGTGCTAATCAATTAGCTAGTATGATAAAGTGTTTTTCGTTCCATCAGCATCCAAATTTAAATAAAGTCCCTTTCTCTGAGTTAGGGCGTCTCTTTCTACAATAAATTTTGAAATTATAGACGACCAAAATTTGTGGGTAATGTAAAATATTCGTGGGTAACACTTCATTTCTGGCGGATTACAAATTGACAATAATCCGTTGGAAAATTGCTCGTCTGAAACATTTACCAACGGATTATAATATCGTGATTAACTTTCCAACGAAATTTTTCACGGATTTTATTCGTGGGTAATTACCCACAATTATTATTTCAAAATTATATTAAATAACATTTTATGCAACTATCTCTCATATATGACTTTTCAGCAGCTCCACTCCATGACATTTCACGCAACTCCTCATTGGTCAGAACCCTTCACCAATCCGAGCTCTTCATGGGTAATCCTTTTTGAGATATTCGTATGTTTTAGGATCAAAGATTGACTCCACAAACCCCATAAATTAACACAAGACTTTTTAGCATGCCTTGTCGTCACTTGCACATTTTTCTGGAAAACTTTTCAAAAGGTCACCCATCTGTAAATTACCCCATGTTAAGCACGCTTAATTGTGAAGTTTTTAAGGAATAAGCTACCAAAGAGTAGATATGCATGTCATTGGTAAAAATAGAACAAATTAATTCTTTTAAGTCATCTTCAATTATACAATCTCATACTTGTGCAATCTTTGGATCGCTCTCATTATCTCACAAATTACAATATAATATAATACTATAATTTTTATCTAAATTAAAAAATATTAATATTTTAGTTTGTGTATTTCACAAGTTACATTTTTATTTATTATAATTAAAAATTATAATAAATTATATATAAAAATAAATATTATAGTTAAATCAATAAATTATATTTAAAATTTGTATAAATATATATTAAATAAAATTAATAACTAATCAAATAATAATTAACTTCTATATATAAAGGACAAATGTCTTTCTTGTACCATAGCGTTTTTAGCATAGTTTTAAAAACCGGACCGGTTATCAAACCGGTTAAGGTACTGGGTCAATGGATCAAAGGTTGAACCAATGGGTCACTAGTTGAACCGCATGACTCAATTTTTATTTTTATTTTTTTTAAAATATTCATGTTAAATATATTTTATACTTATAAATTTTAATAAATTCATATCTTATTTTAAATTTCAATTTTTCTATCTTATTTAAAATTATTTTTATTTTTATTTTGTAAAAAAGTACATAAAAAAATTACATGTTAAATTGTATATTAGTACAAATTAAAAATATAAATAATATGTACATATATAATATGCTTGCAATTGATAGCGCAAAATAATATATGTAATGTCTACATAGATATTATATTATTAAATATAATTTAAAATTAATAATATATTATAAAAGTTATTTAAGTTTTATATATTACAAACAAATACATTAGAACAAGTAGTCATTGTTATATTTCATAAGACTCTTTGCTATTCCATTAAGAGATTCAATTATTTTTTTTTTTTGTGGTTTATGGTCCCTTAAATAAATAAAAATAAAAAATAAAAAAATGTAGTTGAATAGGTTTGACCCACTGGTTTGAACCGAAAAATTGACATGTTTAATTCAGTTTAAAACGAATCGACTGCATAACCGATCCAACTTAAGATTTGGATCGACTGAATCACCAGTTCCCGGTCCAACTGATCCGACTGGCCGGTTCGATTCGATTTTTAAAGCACTGGTTTTTAGAGACTTTTCTTTAACTATAATAATTTTATATATTTTTTAAAAAAATTATCTAATTTAGTTTTTATTTATCATTATTACTTATAAATTAATTTATCATTTTTATCATAAATTATTAATAAAAAATAATTACCCACAGATACATCCGTTGGTAATTATCTAATTTAATTTTTATTTATTATAATTACTTATAAATTAATTTTATTATTTTAAAATAAATTATTAATAAGAAAAAATTACTCACGGATGCAGTTGTCGGTAATAACGTCTGTAATTTTATGGATATTGTTAAAAATATTTTTAAAAAATCATTTTAAAATTGTATTAAATAATAATCTTATTTTATTAACAACAATATAGTTCAAAATTGGTAAAATTATTATAAATGTTAAGAAATTATCTTTTAATTTTAGACTATCATGAATCAATATCATTTTTTTAATTATATATTTCTCAATTTAAATAAAAATAACTATATAATATTAAAATATATTGATAATAAATTATTATTTTATACTATCATTTAATTATAAATTATATATATATATAATATTTGGTATGGTAAATTAATTAGAATGAAAAAATTAGTTAAGTATTTACTAATTTTCTCATGCTAATTCCTCCAAAGTTTAATAGGACTGTATCTTATAATTAGGTGGGGGATGGATTCTGGGTGATGGATGGGACAAGTGACATATTTTGAGATGGATAAGTAGTTTCCTTCGGGACTATTATTGGGGATCATTTACTGCAACTTTTAGCTGACATTCTTGCAAATTATGAACAATGGATACTTCTAAATTATGTAGTACATGAGGTACTAATCATATTCGTTTCTAGATGTCTCAAAATTCATTCAATTCGTCTTTAGTGGATGTTTGTTTTAACGTTTCTAACAACTAAAATGTTTAATTTAAACTGTTTATATTTATGTTTTTTTGTTTGAGTGTATAAGAATGTGTGTAAATGCATATTTAAACACATCTTTAGATTTCTCAATTAGCCTATTTGACAGATTAAACTTTTTTCTTTAATGTAAAAAACACATAATTAATTTGATTTTATCTTATCAATTATACAAGCAAAGATAGACTAATAAAAATTTTAATTTTTTTAATTTTATTAAATTGTTAAAAATAAAATGATCCAATTTGATCTAGGTTAATAGGTCAAATTGAACTAATTTTTCATACTTAACCCAACGAGTTAAATTAGAGATGGCAACACATCTTGTGAGGGCAAATAGTAAGATTCTCATTCCTATCTTGTTGAATAAAAACTCACCATATATTCACCCTCATATTTATAGAGATATCTGTTAAGTGATTATCCATGAATTTTATAAATATTAAAAGTTATTCATAGAAGTTTATGAATTTTTAAAAAAACTTCAAAAAATATTACAAATAAATTTAACTTAATATTTGATGTTAATTTTATTAAAATATTAAATATAAACAATTAACTTTAATTTTTGAATTTGCATTTAATATTAATTTTGTTAAAATATTAAAAATAATATAAAAAAATAAACATACAAATATTTAAATTATTTTACTTAATGAGTATCGTAGGTATGGACTATACCTGCTAATACATGATATGTGGTGAGTATTAATGTGTAAGTAACACAATTCTATGAGTATTTAATTTCTAAGTACATATCAACTAAAAATGAATATAAGTTTAATTAAAGTAAATAATAGTTAGAAAAGTAAAATAAAAAATAAAAAAATAAAAACTTGTATTTTATTGTATTTTTTGTGAACCAAACACAACATTTGCACGACTACCGCAAGAAAAGAAAATGAAAGAGATGAGAAATGGTGAACTTTCCAAATGCAAAACTAGCAGAAAATATGGGTTAAAGAGTGCCAAAATGGGAGAATAGAAAAAGGGGAATTATAAAATCATGACCTTGGGTGTGTGTGCCTTTTTGCTTTGATGCAGCCCAAAATGATATCTTCGACAATAGGCTCTCCTTTTGGGCTATCAATACTAAGGGCCCACCGTTAGCTCCCTCTAAACATCATACTAGGATATTTCAGCAAAAACAAAAATGAAGGATAAACCAGAACTTTGGCCAATTTTTGACCCTTTTTCATTTGGGCCTAAAGTATGGTCATATATTATGTTTGTCAAATCCTCAAATTTATCATTTGAGCAATTAAGAAAAGCACATTAACTAAACAAAAAATATATATAAAGTTTATATGTAGGAAGAAAGGGAAAGGCATAATAAGAATAATGTCATACCCAAATCAAATTTTAGTATGATTCAATGGCAATTGTTAAATAAATAATTGATCCACCAAAAGTTATTTATAAGTAATTGATCCACCAAGAGTTATTGATTTTATGTGACGAATGCTAGCAGGTCAACATGAGTACATTTTATACGAGAGCAAAATAATTACAGAAATAGGTGTTTTAGTATGTGTTTGATTTATCATTTGAAATATACTAAACAAATTTCCACTCATTCTAATACATAAATTGTTGAAATAAGTATTTTGTTTCATTGGATAAAATGTAGGTTACGTAACTTACATTAAACACTTGAACGTAACTCATTTTCAAAGATACCCTTAATTAGGGAAATGATCTTCCTGAGTGGAGTTATACCTAAAAACTAATGGAAGTAGGGACCTCTACTTGCAAGCTACACCAATGCACCCAAAGTTTGTCATCATGATGTACGATAAACTGACGTCATGCAGTTGCTTCTGGAGTTATGGAAAACCATTCTTTTCTTTTTTTTTTTGGTTAAATCTAAGTCGATATATAGAAAATTATAGGTTTGTATTTGAAGCACGTCTAATGCGAAACTATAGAAAATCGATCATTTTTTATTTTGATTTATTAAATTTTATTTTTAATTATTTAAATAAAAATACTGACATTTTTTTTATATAAAAGAAAGTATGAACAGTTTTTAAAATTTGTGTTTGATTTCAATTTACTTCTAAAATACCTTGGTAATTAAATAGAATTTATATATAAATATTTACAGAGTTTAATAAGGTAATATTTGGTGTAAGAAAATATTTTCTATTTGTATTTCTTATTTTTACAAATAATTACAAAATTCTTATCTTAGTTAGTCCACATTTTATTTTAAATTTAAAAATTATTTAATACTTCATTTCATTAATTTAAATTAATAAATAATTATAAAAAAAATTATACGTCCATTTGAATCTATATAAAGAAATAACATATAATTTTTAAGATTAAATATATTTTTTATCCTTCAAAAAATGACTTCATTTGATTTTAATTCTTAAATTTTTTTTTTGATTTTAGTCTTTCAAATTTATATAATACATATTTTTAATCATTTTTTGAATATTGTTAACTTTTTATGTTTAATAAGTTAACTCAACATTTAAATCACCATTAATTTTACAAACATGAAACTTTTTAATTAAAAATATTAATTATTTTAGGATTAAGTTATGTTTTAGGGTAAGCACTAATTTTACACATAAAATTTTGTACTATTTACTCTCAAACTTGCGTGGATGTTTCAAAAGTGTTATATTTTATTTTTTATTTTTTTATTTTGCTTTCACCTTTAGTAGAGGAAACCAAGAGCTTCCTGTTTCTAAAAAGTAACACCTTGAAGCTCAAGAAGAGGGAAAAATGAGTGTTGTTTAAAATAATTCGCATGTTGACTCAAGAGCTACTGAAGATAAAAAGATTTTGTTGAAAATTGGAAATTTAGAGCTTAGAGAATTGTTGATGAAGACGTGAAACTAGATGTTTATGAACATGGTGGTGACAATGGAGAAAAAAAAACTGGGTTTGAGTTTGTAAGAAGATTTTATTATAATTTGGTGAACAATTTTTTGTTCAAGTTAAAAAGGAATTATTCGAGAAACCCCACACCCATGTCTATAGTAAATAGTAAAAAAAAATTAGTGTAAAATTAGTTTTTACCTTAAAACTTGATTCTAAAATAATTAATATTTTAAATTAAAAAAATTTATGTTAATAGTGATTTAGTTGCTAAAATAACCTATTTTACCAGTAAAAGTTAACTGTGTTTTAAAAGGGGTTAAAGATAGATATTATAGAAATTTGGTAGACTAAAATTAATTTTTTTTAGAAACTAAAACCAAATAGATTTAATTTTTGGAGGACTAAAAATATATTTAATCTTAATTTTTTTTAGACTTTCTATATATTAAAAAACTTTTAATTTAAAAGTTAAATTATTAAAATTTAATATAAAAACATTCGTTATTTGACCAATATATTTATATATTAAGACTTAATCGATCTTTCATTCATACGTATGTGCATATACATATTGTGTTTATCATTGAATTGCTTGTAGATCTCAATCTCACCGTGTGACAGTGAGAACATATATTTAATTTGTAAAAAGGGAAAATACTAAACATGTGTGATGCGTCCTATTTTAGAATTAATTGATAATTTAGGCCTGAGTATCGGTCGGCCACGGTCGGTTTCGGACCAAAATTCTTAAAATCGTCCGAAACCGATTAAGAAAAATTAGGGGTCATCTCCAACCGACGAAGAACTCGAGTTTTGGCGGGTTCAATCCGTGCGGGTTTCATCGGATGGGTTCATCGGTTTGAGAAGCTTCCTCTAGCGTTTCGTGCCGTCATCCATCGTCACCCTTTGCCGGTCTCTGTCACTGCTTCATTTGGAGGAAATCGCGGAGTTTCAGATCTCCACATCACCACCTTAGTCAACCAGAGCAGGGAACAAGGAGCTTCTCAACGACGGTGACCATGGTAGGGAAAGGTTGAAGAGAAGAGGATGTTTATAGAGTGAAGAAAAAGAAGAAAGAAGATGGAGTGAAGAAGAAGAAGAAATAAGACGAAGTAAAAGAAGATAAACGGTGAAGACGAAAAAGATAAACGGTCGGATTCGAGTATATCGGATGAGAAAATTCTGACACCGAATCCGACCGTTCAAACCCGTTTGAACCCAAAATTTGCTTTTAAAAAAATTCGAAATACTTGAGAATCAATCTGCTTCACCCGATCTGATCGTCGGTCCGGTCAGTTTCGGATCGGTTGAAAATTTTTGTTCAGGCCTAATTGATATAACTTGGAAGAAGAAAAAAGGAATAGACGTATGTCAATAATACTCTCGTAAAAGTATATGGGGCCGTGCATGCATAGGGTAATTGATGGCACTATAAGAGGTCGATATTTTTTATGCCTTTTGTGAACCAAAAAATGTACGATAACGATAGTATTAATAGGATCCAACCTAGGGAATCAATATAGTTACGAGTATTGTCCTTCACTGAGAATCAACTATTAATCGGTACGCAATGTAGATCTACCATTAATATTATTTTACGGATCCCGTCATGTATACATATAATTATAACACATGAACACTGTGATATAAGTGCGTGACCCCTCGCTCAGGGACAAGGCCACCCTTCATTTTGCACATCCTTCTGCTACATGATTTCCTTATTCCAGTGCATGTCTAGCTAGGTTCTGGCCAGTTACCTATTCGCAGGTTTTCTTATTTTGCATTAAAGTTTAGGGTCATGCCAAGAGATTTGTGATAAAATAGGTTGCTCACTGGTTGGTTTATAGTTTGAGTTTTCATGAACCGATCAAATCAGTCAAAGGTTAGATTTATCTATTAAATTCAAGTCAAATCAACCTATTGAATTGGTTTAGATTTGGTCCCTAGATATATACGTAAGAAATTAAAAAAATATATTTTTAAAATATAATTTTCTTAACATTTTTAAATGATATTTAATGACTTGTTAATAATTGTATTAAATATATAATTTTTTTTCCTAATAGTTATGTTGTATGTGATTTTTCTTTTCGTTTCTCAAGGCAATTTTTTCTTAATTAAATTTTGATATTTGTTAACACCTCAAAAATCAACTTTATATACATGAAGAACTAATAGAATTTCACTTCTGTTAATTAATCTCTTTATAAAGTTTTTTTTTTCAAACAATAAACACTGATAAATCAAGTACCTATGTAATGTATAACCTAGCTATGTCAAATATATTTTACGTTATTGATTTTACGTTTTAGATGAAATTCTTCAGATCATCAGATGTGATTTTTAGAAATTAATAATTATAACTTTCATATTCCTATCGTGTTTTAATCTTTCTCAACGAGTTTTCAAATACATGTAATTACTCAAATACAAATATTAAATCTTTATATCAATGAAAATATATAACAATGCGATAAACACTGTAGCGTGGGACTTATAAAATAAATTGAAGTATAAGAATTTTCTGAAAAGTAATCATATAATCTTTTTTTTTATTTAAATGATTTAATTTCTAATCACTAACAATCATAAAGGTTCAAATATTGTATACGAAGTATTCATTTTTAAAAAAGTAAAAATGTGTATTTTATTGGTGAAGGTTACGAATAATGTGTTACTACTTACTAGTAGGATACGAATAATTTCAAAACAATAATTATACCTCGCCCAAAATGCACGTGTTGATTTGAGATCGATAAGACAAGAGAAAGAAAGGCTAACATCATGTAATTAATTACTTGCCCGTTCAAAATTGGCGTGCAGTTTGAATTTTTTCTTTTGCAATTATGATTATCGTTAGCCATGGCCGCACGCAGCTCTGGTTTGATAATAATTGTAATATGGATCTTCTAGAAATCAAAATTCAATTGCACCGATGCAGTTTGGCTCCTAGGCTTTCATTTGAAGTGTTTAAATATTTTTAAGAGTTAATTATACACCGTTAATATAAAGTTTTTTTATATTGATAATTAATTATATTTTTTAATAATAACATGTTAGTTACTTATTTAATAAAATAATAATAAAATAAATAACTTTAAAAGATATGATTGATGTTAGTATAAAATTTTTTATACCATTAATATAATATAAATTTAAATTTTATTAAATTTAGAAAAATTATTTAGAAATATTGTGTTAAATGCCTAAAATACCATGAATAGACTTAAGAATAAGTAAAACAATCGATCTTAATTGGACTCAATATAAATTTGGCATCAAATGGGGTATAGCTTTTGTGGCCAGGTAAGGTGCATGCTGAATATCATAAATCTCTTAGTACCTGGTTTTTTAGTTCATATATGTCAACAAATATAAATTTGTTGGGAATTTTTTTTTTTTTTAGTTCAAATTTGGTTTGATTTGAAAAGTTTCTATCAAATTATTCATTTTTTGTGTGATTTTTTTAAGTTGGTCCAAATTAAACCCTAGAAAATGTAACATTTTTTATATTGAATGTCTCGATATAACTGTACTTCATGATATTTTATTTGGAAATACTTCACTCAACAATGTTATCTTAAAGATCATCCAATCAAAGGAGGGCATAAAACCAACTAATTAAGAAAGATATAGAAGCATTTTGCACAAATAAATTACATACTAAAACACCTTAGACGACCCAAAAGAACCCTCTCACCTAATAAGTATTTGCATGATCAATCAACAACCTCTATATTTTAGGTTCAGAGAATCTCCATGGGTCTCAAACAACATGAATGTCACTAGACGAAACAAAAGAAACTTGATGGAAAGAATAGTAAAATACAGACATAATAAAGAACAAAGAAAATTTAGCCCACAGTTTTGCAATAGTCTTTTAACATCGATTAAATGACAATTTTACATCGAATTATAAGATCAATGTTGATCCCAAGGATGTAGAATGCTATAAACACTTTTTATATTGATTAAAATTACAACTGCTGTAAAAAGTTGTCATTCTTCTATTTGAGACATTCACATTGTGTTTCGTCAACCGAACCTAAGCCCTTCTCAAATACCATGTCTCCCTGCGATTCTCTTGCAATCGTGGCTGTCACCCTGCTCAAACACATGACACCTCATGAGTCACCATCACTAAATACTCAAAAGAGGAGGGATTGACAATGAGGAGAGATTCGTTTCAGGATTTTTAATTTGGGTATAAGAGCGAAGAACACAAGAGGGAGAGGGAGTTTTGGTATATTGTTAGATTAGCACGAGTGTAAAATGAACTGGTTTTAAAAGTCAATCTACATTCGATCTAATTTGAATCAATGTAATTTTTTTTATATCAATTTCAATTAGAACAAATGTAAAATCATTTTTTTACACTGATCAATTTAGAATCAATATAAAAAAGTTGCTTTAAATTGTAAACATGCTACATGGTCACTATGTCACGACAAAAGTAGATGCTACATGATCATTTTTTTGCACTTATTACTAGAAAGCTGAAACTAATCATAAAAAAAGGTAGATGAAGGACAAAAGTGATAATCTTAGCGTGTATGTTTTGAGAAGGATTATTATCTAACCCTTCAACTATTTTGTGTAAAAAATAAGTTGGTTATCTGTGACAACAACTTAA
Source organism: Cajanus cajan (assembly GCF_000230855.2). Lineage (NCBI taxonomy): Eukaryota > Viridiplantae > Streptophyta > Magnoliopsida > Fabales > Fabaceae > Cajanus > Cajanus cajan. The sequence goes on along the minus strand of NC_138521.1, from coordinate 59,766,881 downwards.
ATTTGTAAATGACTTTCTTTTCTAAAATTAAGTTGTTTTCATGAATTTACAAATTTGAAGCTTATAATTAATTTTTGGTTTTCTCTCTTAAAGTCGATTTATTTCATAAAAAGTCTTTTTTTTGTTTTATTCAAACAAAATTAATTATCTTAAAATTATTCTTCAACAAACTTATTTAAACAAAAATTCATTATAACTATAATAGATTATAAAAATAATTAATCATTAAAAATAGTATAATTCTTTTTATAATTTTTTTCAAAAACACCTTATTAGTTCCTATGCTATGTAGAGAAATATTTATGAATTAAATTTTTGAAGAATTCAAATCAAATCGAGCCTATCTAGATCATTTAATTGATTCATTGAATTAGTCAAATTATTTAAAAATATAAATTAATTTATTTTTAAAATTAGGTTGATTCGATATAATGTAATTATTCATTTTATATTCATATATAAATCAAAATTTTTTAAAATAAACTAAACTGAATTAATTCACTTTATAAAAATGGATTCATTCTAATTCTTTCTCAAAATAGATAAATTTTTTTGAATACACCAATTATAGTTTGGTTTAGATTTTTTTTTGTACAACCCTAATTCTACCACAATAAAGGGGGTAAAATACTATATAATGCAAGGACATTCCGGTCCCAAAACCCATATGCGCACCAACCATGACTATACGACTTTAATGCATACATTACATGATGCGTTAGTCTAGCAAGTTTAGTGGCCATATGTGACAACACAAGGTCGAAATTTTCTGAAATGACATCTTAGCAATCTTTCACATCTTCACCAATCAAGATAGGGCAATTGTTCGAAATTGAACCCTAGGATGCCCTAATCTAAATGTTCCAAATTGTCCCTCTTGTTCCCCGGAAGTCAATGTGTTTTTTTGTTAAACTCATTGTTATCCAACGGTACGGTGTACACCAAAAGTCAGCAAATCCATGTTTGCTACATTATCTGCAGCAACAAAAATGAGAGGCCAAAGGCTCCGTAACATAAGCGCGTCTTACTGCACTACTCAACATGAACTGAACTAGATTGTAGATTGTCGGTTGTGGGGTTGATTTGGGAGTGGTAGAAGTTTCGATATATAGTTATTGCTTTTGTTAAGAGTGGTTGAAGGAAGAAGTCAAAAAGAGAAACTTTTGGATGATTTGAGACCACGTATTCACAATCACATCTTTAATTAATCTCTAAATAATATATAATTTTTTTTTATAAATTGAAAATTTACATACATTTTATGTAATTATTTGTTGGAACATGATGTTAGATTGTCTAATCACTTTTTGGCCAAGAAATTAACTCGTAAGACTCGTGGTAACTAATGTTTACTCCTCATTTAATAGGCTACGTACCGTCGTTAACAGTAGATAATTGAAAGACACATTTTCGAAACAATAACCTTTCACCCATATTTTTGTGTATAGTGCCCTCATGGCGCCCTTATACTTTGTTTTTTGTTGGTAAAATGAAAGACAAGAAACTTAATTCTTTTAAAACCTTTTTTTTCTTATTAGAAATGGTTTTTTTATTTTTTATTTTTACATTCCTTCATGCTATATATTATATTGTGAGGGAAGAAAGATAACAAATAAAAAATAATCAATTTTATCTGTGTGTACAATGTCATTAGAAAGGGGGAAAAGATAGATGAAAACAATTATATATAAAATAAGTGTAAAAGTTAGAATGTGAAAAAATCATGTTATTTTTACTATTCAAAGATAAGTGTGCATGGTAGTCTGAAAAATCAGAACGTGAAAATATATAATATTATTGATTTGAAAAAGAAAAATGTTTATTTGAAATGACTTTTGTTTTCATGTTTTTAAATATTAATTTACATGACATAAAAGAATAGACACTTATTTTTTTTAATAGATGTATAACTAAATATATATATATATATATATATATATATATAAGTGTAATAAACAATTTTTTTTTATAAAGTTTGGATAATATAATAAAATAATAGAAACTTAAATTTATTAAAAATTAAAAGCTTTTTTGTTTTTAAGAATTTATCAAATATAAGGAGAATATAGTTTACTATTCAACAATGGTTTTGATCTTTACATGTTCCTTAACTCTTCAATACATATGTCAGAATAATGGGAGAAAACCTATGTAAGCTTATGGTTATTCTAGTTAATTACTTGTGATTAAAACAATACCTCGATGACGATCAGCCATCCTCATTAGTCATTATACTCTATCAATCCTCACTAACCATGCTAGAAACACTTCATTATTTATAATTACATAGGAACAATATTATTCGGCATATGTGAAAATTTCACTCATCCAATACCTCACATGGGTGCTGATATAGAAACGAAAAAACTTCGATTAAATTGATGATCAATAACCCCAATATCCATCATGTTTTAGTATTCTTTTAGCTATATTGTGCATGTATTGCATTCCATGAATTATAGTTTTATTCACTCGCGTCGTTATCCTACAAAAAACTATGACACGGGGATTAGGTTTTTTCTTTCACACAAAATTGATTTTTAATAACATTTAATATGATTTTTAGTGACAATAAAAATTGCTACAATTATTTTATTTCTAGTCGATGTGAGACTTGTAAAATGAGGGTTATCCTCTACTTACATATTCTTTAATTATCTTATTTTTTAATTATTTTATTTCTTAATTAATTATTTTATCTACTATAATCGATGTAAGATTTAGATTTTTTTCTTATTTTTTTTCATTGTCTTATCTCCTAAGAGATGTGATACTTACAAAATGAAAGTTGTTATTTACTTACATACTCTTTAATTATTTTATCTATAACCGATGTGAAACTTGTGTTTTTTCCAATACACCTCCTCAAGTTTTAGCACTATTGAGCTTATGTAATAGTGAGTAATCTAATACCAACTTAAAATAGTGAGTTATAGGTCTAACTCAACCCTACAAAACAAACTTGTAAGATGAGAGTTATCATTTATTTATATACTTTTTAATTATCGTTAATAGTAAATTTTGGTGTAATGTAAATATATTTTTAGTGGCTATTATATATTAATTATTAATATTTTATTAAATAATAAAATAGAGATAATTAATTTATTACTATTAAATAATTATTATTAATAATAAATTTTGTTGTAATATATCTGTAATCCAACTTCAGTAGATTTTGTTCATATTTGAATGTGCAATAGTACTTAATTATTTGGATTACGTTCATTTTAGGGTTAAATAGCTTTCCTTAACTTCTTTCAGAAAAATTCAATTAAAGATATTTTTATTACAGAAATAAAATATTCAAATACATACCTAGGCCTAGCTAATATTTTTAAGATAGACTGCTTTATTCTAAAGCATTAATTAGATTGTTCTGTTGAAATCAAATCGGATAGATTTCCATCATCTAGTTTTATTTATAGGTAATGCTCAAATTCCTTGTAACCGTAGATGAATTGCAATCCTTGAAAATTTAGTCCACACAGAGTAAACTCTTATTATTGGCACATACATGGCAAACTAATTACGGATACCGATGTAGTTGTAATTAATTAATGTACAATTCTTGTGGAGTGAGAGGATATTAATTTACCTTCTCGTACGTACACAGCTATAGAAAAGTTCATTTCCAAGATCTCAATCCTTAATTGCAAGATGACTTATAACTAATAAAAGGATAAAATTTAGATATAATTTGTTTAAATGATATCGGTGCTATTCTTCGGTTTAAAATAGAATTTTATTTCGATAATATAAATATATATATAATATTAATTTAATTAATATATATTTATATATTATTGAAATAAAATTTTAATTATGATTAAATAGCACCGACCACGCCAAAAAGATTATACCTAAGTTTTATCTATAAGGTAAAAAGGTAAAGGCATAACAAGGACCTTAGTGCAGCTTCTTTCTAAAACAAACCTGCAGTACTTTTCTCCAGTGAAATGTTCATCAGATCTTCATCACATTGAACTGCTCCATCATCAAAAAGCCAATTCTCCAACAGCGTAAGAGGCACGTGCGTCTCAAGTGGAGGAGATCCATTGTGTTTGGAGGAGTTAAGGATCAAGAAGGATTCATCAAAAGCATAATCTTGTGTGCATGTGGTAGTGGTAGTGGTAGTGCTATATGCTCCCTCACTAGAACTGGACCCTCTTGTGTTGTTGATCACATTGCTGAAGGAGTGATACCCCAGTGGATTTGTTTCCGTTGAGTTTGGGGGTTTCATCCAGTTTTCCAGCAACCGTGAAATGTTTTCGTAGCTTGATGCATATGGTGATGATGATGATGATGCATTGGGATGGTGGTGAGAACTTGAAGAAGGCTTGGTATCTGACTCAACATGAGTTGCTGGCTTGTGAAGGGACAAAGCTTCACACAAGGCTTGCTTGGCCATTTTGATATCTGTTTGTAGTCTTCTCTCCCACTGACCCTTTGAATGTGATGAAGAAGAAGAACAAGAATGTCCCTCTGGGTGATGAACACCCTCATCACTCCCACTTTGATCATTTTGTTTCAGCTTCTTCTTCAAATGGGTATTCCAATAGTTTTTTATGTCGTTGTCTGTCCTCTGTGGAAGATAGGAAGCTATTGCAGCCCATCTGCAGATATATAATGAGGTCATTCAATAAATAAGCAAAAAAATTAGCATAGTAATGGATTGAAACAGGAGATCCAGATAAACTTAATTTCTACGTACATGTTTAACTATTTTTGACTTTTTTTTTGTTTTCTTCATTTCGTGATCACATATACTTGTTTGAATTTGGAAATCTTGTAACTAATAGTAAGTTAGTATCGTGGCTTAAATATTAAAGAGTCAAAACATTAATTGAAACCAAAGCAAAGTAAACAAATAGGTACCAACAATGCTATAAAGTGACGTCTCACAGATATAAATTAAATTTTTTTATTGTTATTTATGTCATGTTAATAGAAAATAAAAATAAAAATAGGGTTTCTAGGTATTACCTGTTGCCCAGAAGGGCTTGGAGGTGGATTATCATCTTCTCCTCATGTTCGGTGAAATTACCTCGTTTGATACCTGGTCGAAGATAGTTGATCCATCTAAGCCTGCAGCTCTTACTGCATCTCATCAAACCTTAAAAAAAGTGGAAGTTAATGGTGCATTAAATCAATTACATATATGCATTCTTTCCAAGAAAATAAAAATGTGTGTGCGTGTGAGGTATAATAAGCACATAAATGAAATAGAAATGTAAATTAATTACCTGCGTTGGCGGGAACTGATCTCCAATTCCCTGATCCGTGTTCTTGAATGTAAGACACCAACATGATGTCCTCTTCTGGAGTCCAAGGTCCTTTCTTAGTCCCAATTTTGTCACAGCAAGGTGGCCTCCCCATCTCATATATATATAATTGAGCTTTCCCTGGATTCTGAGTTTGACTCTTGAAATCCAAAGCTTAATCTGAGAGAAAGGTCGATGTTGCGTCTACTTTGTGGATTCTACATAGACGTAGGTGCAGAGACAAGCCTACAGTACTGAAACTGGAATTGTCTTGTCAGGTACTTATATATAGAGAGGGACAATAAAGGCAGCTATGTCTGTAGGGTGGGAAATTTCTTAGGAACAAACTTGAGGTTAGCTAACTACTCAAATTAATGCTTAAAATTAAAAAAAAAATAAGGAAAAGAAACAATTAATTAAATGTATATAAAATTAAGGTTAAAATGCTATTTTAATATTTATTATTTCACTTATTTTATTTTAAATATCTATAGTTTAAAATAAATATTTTTAATCCATATATATTTATCTTTTTCAATCATTTGTAGTTATTATACATCTTTTAGTTCTTATACTTACAATTTTTTTTAATTTCTATAATTTTTTTTTGTAATATTATCTCTTTGGTATTGATATGATCATAAAGATATTAATTAAACTTTGTGTATTTGTCAAATTTATCTTATTAAAATTATTCTAAATTAGATCTATTGATATTTCGTAGTTATTTTATATTTTCACTTGGAATGTTCATTGTTAAGACATTCTTTTATGTTTAAAAAAATAAAAAATAAAAAACCTTTATTACATTAATACAAAACAAACAATATTAAAAAAAAAAATGATAGAAACTAAAAGATTAAAAATTGTAAATATAAGACTAAAAAGATCTATCTTATATTATTAAGATTAAAAATAATTTTAAAAAATAAATATATGGACTAAAATCGCTTACTTTAAATTATAAAGACTAAAAAATAAAATAAATAAAATTATAGAAACTAAAAAGAATATTTTAACCTAAAATTAATATATTTATAGGGTTTATACATGTAGAATGCTCAAATTAAATGTATATAAACGTTTATACATGTAGAATGCTCATTTAGGGATGTGGAGATTGTCGATCAGCAGTTGAAATTTTGTAAGTTTGTTATATGACATTTGACAAATAACACTTGGTTTGGTTTTCTATCTAAGAATTTCGGTCTCTCTATTTTTGGCAAAATATTACAAACTACAAAGAATGACAAATCAACGAAAAATTGGAAACCACCGGAGTCAATCTAGTGATAAGTTGTTATAATTTTTAGATTCAAATGAATAAAAAATAACAAATCTATGATGCATTAAATTGCAACTATTGTGGAAGCACTCTATAAGCTTGTGAAATGCTCCCATTTGGCACAAGGAAAAAATTCTATTACTTTTGTTGCTTTTCAATACTTCATTATGACTTATATATATAAAAAATGCTTAAATATTTTGAATTAAAATATAAACAAATTTTGATTAAGTAAATGTTATTTAATGTTCTTAATATATATATATTTAAGATAATAAGTGAGAGTATATATATCTATTAACTATTATTCTATTATAGGTGTAGTTAAGAATATTTTAGTAAATATAGTGTATATTTTATGTGAAATTAAAAAAATTAAATATATTTAATTATTTTTCTTAATCTGTGTGAAATTAATTTTTTTATACATAGACCAAGAGAGAGTATTTGTTTAACATAAATTAAGAAACCTAATATATTTTCAGTTTTTAATAAAATGATTTTGATCTTTTCTATTATATACTCCTTTTATTTTCTTCTTTATATTAAATGTATATTAATTATTAATTATTAATATATAAATTAATGAAAAGTTAAATAGAATATAAGGATATAAATATATTAAATTTATTAATGTTGTCTTGAAGTTTAAAAATGTTACATAAATAAAATTATTTTAAAAAATCGATAATTAAAAAGAGTGAGAGAAGTAACTCAAGTCCTGGTTTCTTGTCATTAGAGGACTCTGACGTGGTAACATGAGTTGCTTGAAGAAGAGAGAGTTGCTTCCTCAAGCAACCGTTCCTTACCAGATTTCAAGCAAATCTTATTGAACATATTTGGGAACGTTTCAGAAATAATAATGATGAAAATTAATTTCGTATAATATTTATGTATTTACTATTGCTTTATTTTATTTTTAATATCTACTTATTGTGTATTTTTTCTCGTAATTTATTTTCTTGCATTATAGTGTAATTATCTTTTTTAATAAAAATTTAAATTTAGTTCATAAATAATTAGAAAAAAAATTCTAAAAGTTGAATTTCTTAAAATTTCTTACCATTGGAATAAATTTATGTTTGAATTGCTTAATGCTGACATGGCACAATGAATACCACTTATTTTATTTTTTAATGCATGAAGCAACCCAAATGAGTTGCTTCTGCCCTATATTTATATTTATTTTCTTTTATAATTTTGTCATTAGTACGGAATTTTTGCAAGCTTTGCCGGATGTCGCTGTTTCTCCACCTTTAAATACCTTTTATATTTAATTTTATAAATTTAAATATATTTCTATCACCACTATTTAGTAACATGGTATCATGTAAACATTAAATGCATGTAACATTAACGTTAAGAAATAGTAGCCAATATTTTAAAAAAAATTAAATTTATAAAATTGAAAATTATATTAAAATAAAAGTAAAAATAAATCTAACCATATTATAAAAAAATACATGTTTCCCCCGAGAAGTATTAGCTCATATATATAGAAAAGAAGTGTGCAGAAGAAAAAATATTGCATTCAATTACTAACGATTATTTTTCTGATTATGGATCAATAATATTATTATAAGTATGACTTACGTACGTAAATAATAATTAATGAAACACCTTATTTTAGAAAGAAAAAAAAAACATTTCACTCAGAAAATCATTTCAGCTTATTTGTTGATTTTTGTAAATTATTATTAATTTATTACTTGTATACATAAAGTACCTCCTCCTCCTTTTTTTTATTTAAAAAAAATGTTACATATTGTAGTAACCCAATTTCGTTCGGGAAATGTCAATTTTTGTTTAAAAAAAAATAGAAAAAAGGTATATTCAAAAAAGAATAAAAAAGACAAAAATACGTAAGTCAAATGTAACACCTCATTGTTTATACTTTTATGGAGGGTAATTTACTATTTTTTATAAAATTTCTAGCCCAGAACGGGCCGTTCCCAATCTGGAACGAGCCGTTCTAACTTTCCAAAAAGCCTTAAAATTTATATCCCAGAACGGGCCGTTCCAAAAGCTGGAACGGGCCGTTCCAACCTTTCAAAAAAACCCTAAAATTTCTAGCCCGGAACGGGCCGTTCTGAATTCAGAACGGGACGTTCCAACCTTCCAAAAACACCTATAAATTCTAGCCCGGAACGGGACGTTCCAAAACTGGAACGGGCCGTTCTGGCCTTCCAAAAAGCCTAATATTTCTTGCCCAAAACGGGCTGTTCCCAAAAATTGGAACGGCCCGTTCCCAAACTGGAACGGGCAGTTCCAACCTTCAAAAAGACCTATATTTTTTAGTCCAGAACGGGCCGTTCTCAAACTACCAAAATACCTAAAAATTTTAGTCCAGAACGGGCCGTTCGGAAATTGGAACAGCCCGTTCCGAAGTTGGCCGTTGTGAGTAAAATTGCAGCCCCGGAACGGGCCGTTCCGGATTCAGAACGGGCCGTACCGGTCCCTCCAGAAAGTCTATAAATAGCGCCCTTCCCCTTCCCAAAGGCACCAACACACACACATCTCTCCCCCCTTGGCCTTCCCAAAGGATACCCTTCCCACACACATCTCCACCTTGGACCAGAGGGAACCAGAGAAGGAGACCCACTTCTGTAGCGAAGAATTGTGAGTATATTAAACTCATTTCTTTTTCTTTTTTTTATTTTATTATTTTTATATTAGTAATATCTTTAGTCCTTATTTAAATTCAAAATTTGATTAAATATCATAATATAGTTTTAAAATATTTAATATAAATATATGAAATTATTGTATTAAAAATTTTATTGGAGGAATGGTTAATTGGATGTGACATCTTTTTAACCTTTGAATTTAAAGTACAAGTTGTGATAGCTTATCTTTAAATTTTTCCTCCAAAAACAAAATGCCCGACTAAGAATTTTTAACATCATAACATCGCTAGCAATAATTATAATTAAAATTTTATTGAATTGACTTTGGTGTACACCTTAGTTAATTTTATATTTTTAAGATGAATGAGCTGAGACAGTTCAAGAATCTTATATTTAACAAAAATAAAATTTAATTAAAAAATATCAACACACAAATATTTTTTACAAAGAACTACGTGACTCTGATTCTTCATTACACATGAAGATACGTAGGAGCAAGAACTAAATCTTGTCGAGCCAAAAAAATAAAAAAATATATTATCCTCCTTTTTATATAACAATAATAATTTTAACCTTTTTTTCAATGCATAATTTAAATTAGTTAAATAAAATATATTTGATAATTTTAGTGAGATAAATATTTTATAAATTATAAATAATTAGTTTAATTAATTAAAGGTAATCGTCTTAGGACGAACGTTGTGAGGTGCTAATACCTTCCTCATACGTAATCGACTCCCGAACTCAAAAATTTGGTTTTCGCAGACTATTTTCTATTTTATGGTTTTTCCAATGTTTTTCCGTAAAAAATAACATTGGTGGCGACTCCTCTTTTTCAATTTATTTTTCGCCGTCCCGTCGCGACCGAGGTTGCTACAGATGGCGACTCCGCTGGAGATATTTTTGAGAGTCAAGCCTATAATAATTAGTTAAACTAATTAATAATTTTTGAAAATGTTTATCTCACTTTTATTTTTTTATATTCCTTATTTGTTGTTTGTCTTATATGCATGAATTATATAAATAGGTGTTGTGTAATTTGAACTTTAGGATATAAGGATTTTATTTTTTTTTATCATATGTGCTATGTTTTGTAGATTGGATAGTATAAGGTTGCTCCCTTCACACACTTCACTTGCATAATTTTACACACGTTTATGAGTGGGGTCCTATGCCCGGACTTGAGTGCAACTTAGGATAGTAAGAGGTTGAGTAGTAGTAACCTTCTTGATGAACATCTTGTTTGGTTATTATGAAGGTCTCACTTAGAGTTTGATCCTTTCAAGGGTATTATCACCTCTAATAGTTTACCTATTATTGTGACTAATATCCTAAGAAGGGTTATTGGCTCTAGGAACCTGTTTTAGAACTATAGTCCCACCCTTTTGAGAGGAACACGTGTTAGTAGTCCATAGAGTTTTCAACTTAAGGATGTCTTTATTAAGTATCACAGGAGCAATATTCTACCTTTACGTTCGAATGATGCAAAAAAAAGAGAATTTTATTCATTTCATAATACACATCATACATTTTTTTTGACTTTTATCATATCTCACGCATCTTCAATATAACATTCATCACCACAAAACTATTCATGCATGCATGCATTCATCTACATTTCATAATTCATTCATGACATACATTTTACATCTTTGCATAAATTTTTTTTTATGAAATCATGCATACAACTTTAAAAGATTGCAATTGTGATCATCATTGACACTTGTTTCTAAAAAATGAATACAGTTCTCTCTTGCATAATTCAAAGTAAGATCATTATTCCATTTGAGCATTTAGTCTAAAATGTATCTCATAACATTCAATATTTTCATAATCTCCCATGACATTCACGCATAAGCATTATTTATATTAAGTAATCATGTTAGGTATATTCATCAACATATCCATCGTCTTTTCTTATCATTCTCCATAATTGCATTCATTCTCATTTCATCATCCCGAATCAAATGCATTTGTTTCTCTAAAAAACAAAAAAAAAAAAACAAAAAGAAAAACAAAAAAACATTTTTTTTCATTTCAAATTCTTCACTCCAACATTTTTCTTTTATACATGCATTTCATAGTAAAATAAAGGTCTAATTGATTGCTCATTCATGTCATTTTTTTAAAAAAAAAAATAACAACTATCTAATTTGATTATTTTCTTTTAAAGAGAATGTCAAGCAACAAATTTATGCAATGTCTCAAAAGAAAAAGAAAAAAGCAGGAAACAAAGAAATAAGGAATAACATGAAATTATTGTTCTCACTTACATTTAATTCTCAATCGAGAAGATGAGCTTCTTTGACCATTTAACTTGTCAATTGACGTGGTTTTAAATCCATTTTTAACCTTTTGAAGTATTCATTTCATTAACTTGCATAACAAGTTGTGTTGTTATCTTCATTGTCATAAATTGTCTTTGTCCCATTACATCTCATAGTTTTCTCATTATTCTTCCAAAAATGAAGAGCTTGTCCTCATAAAAAGTCAAATCTGTTGGATGATTCTCAATTAGAAAGTTTGGCAATAGAAATTTGAAGATTTCTTATCGGGGCAAATTTATCATTTTATGAGTATTTGTCCGACCATCTACCACATTTAATGGTGATAAGTCTTATGAGCAAAAAAAAAATAAAAAAAAGAGTGAAAAAATGTAAAGTCCGTTAGACTGAAAATCCGAAAGGGCGATCTAAGCAAAAGTTATGACAATAAAAAAGAAAAAAAGAAAAAAAGAAAAGGAGCAACATGGAGTTCATTAAGTTTTGTCTTAGGATTAACCTTTAAAAATAAGCGATTGAGATTTGAAATGATGTATGACTATGTTTCTCTATCTCCAAAAATATACCACTTGCTACCCAAATTTGAGCCTAAAAGTGAAAATTTTCTTCAATTACCTCAAACAAGGCTCACCCTCAAAACAGGAACAACACAATGGTCCCATTTAATTTAGCTTGTTTATGATACCATCAAAACAATGAAAATGAAAAAGAAGAGAAATGAACCAAAAGCATCAAAAGGCCATTGTTTTATCCTTGTGACAAGCAATGTGGTGGTTAAGTTCATCAAAATTCAACATCACAATCATTCACCATATTATCCTAAGATGAATGGGGCAGTAGAAGCGGGAAATAAGAATATAAAGAAGATTATTCAGAAGATGGTGGTCGCCTACAGGATTTAGCATGAAATGCTCTTTTTTGCTCTGCACGGATATCACATTTTTGTTCGCACCTCTACTGGGGCAAATCTGTATTCTTGGTTTATGGTGTGGAAGCAGTCCTTTCTATTGAGGTCGAGATACCTTCTCTGAGAGTATTGGCCGAAAGCAAACTTGAGGAAGCATATTGAGTTTAGGCTCGCTATGATTAGTTGAACCTAATTGAAGAGAAGAGATTGAATGTCTTGTATCATGGTCAATGATATCAAAAAAGGATCAAGAGAGCTTTTGCCAAAAAGGTTTGCCCGCAAGAGTTTCTAGAAAGAGATGTGGTATTGAAGATCTTACCACCTCAAAAAGATTATAGAGGGAAGTTGACGGGAAGATCTATTGAACCCAATAAACTCTAATGCAGCCAAGAAATTCTATGCAAAATAATAACAAAAATAAAAAGCTCGCTATGCTGAAAACCTGAAAAGGCAGCTTAGGCAAAATTTAGAGCAACCTGCTAGGCTAAAAACTCGAAAAGAGCAGTCTAGGCAAAAGTTAAGGTCTAAAAAAATGAAAATAAATAAAAGAAACAAGAGCTCGCTAGGCTGAAAACCTCAAAAAGGCGGCCTAGGCAAAAGTTAGAGCAACCTGGTAGGCTGCAAACTCCAAAAGAAAAAACCTAGGCAAAAGCTGAGGTGAAAAAAAAGGAGGGGCGAAGGAAAGAAACCGAAAAAGCATTGAAGCCAACACTATAGCAAAGATCCTTGTTTCGAATAACCTCCAAACACACATTTGGGCCTTTGTATCTTTTCTTTCATATCCATCTCACCGACCAGTGTTACAATCTGATAAAGTCCATACAGATCAAAAATTGGTTGCTTCTTTTTTTAAGTTTAGTCTTAAGACAAAACACTTGAACTCATCTATCGATGTTAACAAGATTGCTCCAAAAAAAAAATACAAATGTTCGTAAGACTTGTACATCCATTACATCATGGAGAGAAACAAACATCCAGTGCAAAATCTTCTATTCATCGATGTTCATTCATTACTACACTCAATAATTATGAGAATCATTCAAAATGATAGATTGGGAACAAATCACAAGTCATGCCCTCCTTTAACTCACCCTTACCCAATTAAATGAGACATTTGTTTTATGTCTTATTTCTCCATCAATTCATACATCAATATTATTTCCTTGAGTCAGAAAAGAAGGTAATCACATTCATCATTGTCTCCTACTCTACCCCTTCCTTTCAAAACTAAATTGGGACAACCACTTCACACTGGGGCGAAGGATCTCATTGTCATTTCATCACCTTAACTTTCAATTGGAATAATTGTCTAGTCCAACTTTGTTCCCTATTTCTTCATAAATTGGGGCAACTCAAAGTACTCCTTTTATACCGGGACAAGTTGTCAACTATCATCACATTTTCATTCCAACCATATGATCCATGTGTCTCAAGTTTAATCAAGTCAATGCCTGTATCATCCATATTCCACCATTCTAAATACGGGTGATCCTTCCCATATGTGTCACTGTTTGATTCTATCCACTAAAGTCTAAAGTGATGTAAATCATTTGTCTCACTTGTTCAAAGTCCAAGTTAGTCCAAATCCTTCCAGTTTTCACTCCATTAATTTGACATCAAACTGGGACAATTGCTCAATCTTTTGTTTCCATCAAGTTCTCAATTTTTGTCATATCTTGGGGTCGTTTGCTCTATTTTCTCTACATCAAAACAAATTCACGTTCAAATATCCTTTTTAAATAGCATTCCAAAAAAAATCAGTTGTCATTGTTATGCATGTTGGTTAAATGATGTTTCAAAAGGAATGACAAGGTGGTGATAATCACTTGATTGACAAGTTAGGCCAAATGAGTCTCACTTGATTCTAGGTGGGATAAGCTTGAAAAGATAAATTGTGAGATCATTTTTCAAAGAAGAAAAGAACATGATTTCATGGATTTGAAAAAATGAAAAAAAAGGGTGAATAATTGAGGCACAAAAAGGGCTTTGCATGGATTTGCTTTCTCTAAAGAAAATATTCATTTTTATGATTTTCTAAAAAAAAAAACAAAAATAAAAACAAAAACAAAAACAAACAAAAAAACAAACAAAAAAACAAACAAAAAAAAAGAAGAAAAAAAAACAAAAATTGAAATGTGTCTATGACACCTCATAAGAATCCAAACACCGAATCAAGCATTACATCATTTGCATTAATATGTTTAAAGTGTTCGTTCATGTCCAATCATCACTTGGCATCCACTTTGTTTGCATCAAAGTTTGGTATTTTCCTAATACATGCATTCAAATTCATCACTTGCATATAAAGTCTCGCACTTGTCTGACATCTATATCATCTACGTTTGAGTTTGACACATGTTGACATTCATTATATCATAGTTTGGTACATCTATTCAAATCCAATACTTGTCCAACACCCACATTGTTCACATTAATGTCTAATACTTTGTTTAACACATCCATTCAAGTCCAATGCATACTTGTCATTTGCATCACCAAAAGTTTGGTCCAAGGACGGAGCCAAGGGGGGACCTACGGGTGCCACGGCCCCCCCAACAATTTTAATTTTTTTTTATATACATATATATTACTATATGGCACCCCCTATTTTTAATATAAACTCATATGTATAATTAAATGAATAACCCAAATTTATTTTTTTATTCAACTTTTGGACTTCTGGTACGGCCTGCTATATGGTATCACTTTGGAATTTTTTTTTTTTTAAAAATGTAGCGCCTCATTTGATCATTCCAATTCTCGGCCCCCCAGTATTGAAATCCTGGCTCCGTCCCTGGTTTGGTCCATCCCTAACTCATGCATTCAAGTTCAATACATGCTTAGCATCCACAGCATTTGTACCAAAGTTCGGTACTTATCATCCACATGTAATCAAGTAATGTACTTGCATAACACATTCATTGAAGTTTATTATCTACTTGGCATCAACATTGTTTCTATCAAAATTCTCACTCTTTCATGTTTCGGGTCCCCGCGCCCATGTCTTTTAATATTTTGAGCCCCCACGCTCACTCTATCAATCTTTCGGGTCCCCGCGCCCATGTTTTTAATTTTCAAGCCTCTATCAATCTTTCGGGTCCCCGCGCCCATGTTTTTAATTTTCAAGCCTCTATCAATCTTTCGGGTCCCCGCGCCCACGTTTTTAATTTTCAAGCCTCTATGTCCACTCTTTTAATTTTCAAGCCTCTATGTCCACTCTTTTAATTTTCGAGTCCATGTGCTCACTCTTTTAATTTTCAAGCCTCTATCAATCTTTCGAGCCCCCGTGCTCACTCTTTTAATGTTTCATGCCTCTATTAATTTTCAAGCCTCTATGCTCACTCTTTTACTTTTCAAGCCTCTATGTCCACTCTTTTAATTTTCAAGCCTCTATGTTCACTCTTTTAATTTTGAGCCCCTGTGCTCACTCTTTTAATTTTCAAGCCTCTATCAATCTTTCGAGCCTCGTGCTCACTCTTTTAATCTTCAAGCCTCTATCAATCTTTCGAGTCCCCGCGCTCACTCTTTTAATTTTCAAGCCTCTATCAATCTTTCGAGTCCCCGTGCTCACTCTTTTAATGTTTCATGCCTCTATTAATTTTCAAGCTTCTATGCACACTCTTTTAATTTTCAAACCTCTATGCTCACTCTATCAATCTTTTGAGTCTCGTGCTCATTCTTTTAATTTTCAAGCCTCTATGCTCACTCTATCAATCTTTCGAGCCCTCGCGCTCACTTTTTTAATGTTTTGAGCTCTCGCGCTCACCTTTTTAATGTTTTGAGCCCCCGCACCCATGTTGTTTAATGTTTCGCGCCTTCATCAATCTTTCGAGCCCTCGCGCTCACTTTTTTCAATGTTTTGAGCTCTCGCGCTCAACTTTTTAATGTTTTGAGCCCCCGCACCCATGTCTTTTAATGTTTCGAGCTCTCGCGCTCATGTTTTTTAATGTTTCGTGTCCCTCGTGCTCATGTTCCTAAATGTTTCAAGCTCAAGGACGAAATTTGTGTTTTCTTTACTTATATTTTACTATGATAATATGGAAACAAGAGTTGTTTATATTATCTAGTAAAATTAAGTAAAGAGGGGCAACTGTAGTAACCCAATTTCGTCCGGGAAATGTCAATTTTTGTTTAAAAAAAATAGAAAAAAGGTATATTCAAAAAAGAATAAAAAAGACAAAAATACGTAAGTCAAATGTAACACCTCATTGTTTATACTTTTATGGAGGGTAATTTACTATTTTTTATAAAATTTCTAGCCCAGAACGGGCCGTTCCCAATCTGGAACGGGCCGTTCTAACTTTCCAAAAAGCCTTAAAATTTATATCCCAGAACGGGCCGTTCCAAAAGCTGGAACGGGCCGTTCCAACCTTTCAAAAAAGCCATAAAATTTCTAGCCCGGAACGGGCCGTTCCAAAACTGGAACGGGCCGTTCTAGCCTTCCAAAAAGCCTAATATTTCTTGCCCAAAACGGGCTGTTCCCAAAAATTGGAATGGCCCGTTCCCAAACTGGAACGGGCCGTTCCAACCTTCAAAAAGACCTATATTTTTTAGTCCAGAACGGGCCGTTCTCAAACTACCAAAATACCTAAAAATTTTAGTCCAGAACGGGCCGTTCCGAAATTGGAACAGCCCGTTCCGAAATTGGAACAGCCCGTTCCGAAGTTGGCCGTTGTGAGTAAAATTGCAGCCCCGGAACGGGCCGTTCCGGATTCAGAACGGGCCGTACCGGTCCCTCCAGAAAGTCTATAAATAGCGCCCTTCCCCTTCCCAAAGGCACCAACACACACACATCTCTCCCCCCTTGGCCTTCCCAAAGGATACCTTTCCCACACACATCTCCACCTTGGACCAGAGGGAACCAGAGAAGGAGACCCACTTCTGTAGCGAAGAATTGTGAGTATATTAAACTCATTTCTTTTTCTTTTTTTTATTTTATTATTTTTATATTAGTAATATCTTTAGTCCTTATTTAAATTCAAAATTTGATTAAATATCATAATATAGTTTTAAAATATTTAATATAAATATATGAAATTATTGTATTAAAAATTTTATTGGAGGAATGGTTAATTGGATGTGACATCTTTTTAACCTTTGAATTTAAAGTACAAGTTGTGACAGCTTATCTTTAAATTTTTCCTCCAAAAACAAAATGCCCGACTAAGAATTTTTAACATCATAACATCGCTAGCAATAATTATAATTAAAATTTTATTGAATTGACTTTGGTGTACACCTTAGTTAATTTTATATTTTTAAGATGAATGAGCTGAGACAGTTCAAGAATCTTATATTTAACAAAAATAAAATTTAATTAAAAAATATCAACACACAAATATTTTTTACAAAGAACTACGTGACTCTGATTCTTCATTACACATGAAGATACGTAGGAGCAAGAACTAAATCTTGTCGAGCCAAAAAAATAAAAAAATATATTATCCTCCTTTTTATATAACAATAATAATTTTAACCTTTTTTTCAATGCATAATTTAAATTAGTTAAATAAAATATATTTGATAATTTTAGTGAGATAAATATTTTATAAATTATAAATAATTAGTTTAATTAATTAAAGGTAATCGTCTTAGGACGAACGTTGTGAGGTGCTAATACCTTCCTCATACGTAATCGACTCCCGAACTCAAAAATTTGGTTTTCGCAGACTATTTTCTATTTTATGGTTTTTCCAATGTTTTTCCGTAAAAAATAACATTGGTGGCGACTCCTCTTTTTCAATTTATTTTTCGCCGTCCCGTCGCGACCGAGGTTGCTACACATATTAACTTGAATAATATGTCATTATAAAAATGCAACAACTTAAAAAAATACCCCCTCTCGCTAATCGATAACTAACGCTAACTAAGGAAATACTTTAGAATTTTTAACAATTTTTCTCATTTTTAATTTTCTTCTTAAAATAGTTTTAAAATTATTTGCTTTAGTAATTATATAGAAAAAAGTAGCTTTCGATGTAAATAAACAATTGACCTCGTGATGTATGATTGATCATGATGCACATGCAGCTAGAAAAGTCATCTCAGACAGTTAGTCAATTAAGTTAAAATAGATTATCTTGATTTGCTATTGAAAACCACAATTATTTACGTATGTTATACTAGAAGTAATTACATACTCGCTTACGTATTAAAATTGGTTAAATTGGAGATGAATATATACTAATAAGATAATATCATAAAAGAATAATAATTAGAATAGGTATGAATTGGTTCAAAGTCCTATGGACAATTATTGATTATTTTTTCATGAAATAATATTAATGTGTGTTTGTATTCGATATATAAAAAGTTAAACAAGGAAATTACGACCAAAATAATATCGTAAGTTTTTAGTTGTACTATTTGTTTTATAGTTTATTTATTAGACGTTTGAAAATTATAATTATAATTTATATTTTATTTATCGGGACTATGACTGGAATTCATTTGTTGACAGGCAAACACTTGTAAAAAAAAAAACTTCAATAGATTTACTCACATATAAATACTTTGAAATTCTATTATTCTTTTTTTGGTATAGTATTTTTTTTTTTGGTATAGTGAAATTCTATTATTCAATTACAACTTTCAGAATTTGTTTGATTCAAAAAATTAAAAATAGAGGAATTTTAATAAAAGGGAGGAAAGTAACTTAATACCTACACAATTTCATGCTTAAAGTGAGAATCAAATTCTGACTCTTGATCAAGGAATACAAATATATTATTTAAACTAAAGATTTTTTGTTAATAAAAATTAATTTTTATATTTATACTCTTATAATTATAAATTATATATGAAACATAAGTAAGAATCTTTTGAACATTACACTCAAAATGTATTAAAACTGTTTTCATTCTCTCTAAATCTTTCAATATTATTGGAGGGGAATAAAATTTAGATGAACAAGAATTTTGCTCCTCCTTCATATCTTACCAATGAAATAATTTAGATTCAAAGTGACCCTATGGGTAAAGACGTGTAAAAATTTCTCCTACACATCAATATAAATATACTCATCTTAAAGAAAATAAAAATATGCTCCAGTAAATCAAATACACAAACACAACCCATCATCGTCCTGCATGCAAAAAAGAATATATATATATAAATATATATATATATATATATATATATATATAAATTAATTAATTGCTACAGTTGGGTATCATTATATAAAAATCATATATGTGTATGATATAATATGAACCTCGGAGGGGGCGTACATGCACTAGCACGACCATTCTATTTCAGTTCCTTATCTTTTTCTAGCTGTTCGTTTCTGGTCATATTTCCTTATAAAGTCGTATACTTGTGTATAACAATTATATCCATACATGAATGAGATCATATATATATATCATCAACTTGTCATAGTTTAGACAATACTATAATTTGTGTGATCCTGGATAAAAGCGAGTGCATTACAAGAAAATTAACCAATAATAATGGAAAAAAAAACTGTCGGTAAAAATTAAAAAATTAATTTCTATTTATTAAATACAAATGTTTATCTTTCACGAGAATGTTTTTAAAGTTTTTTTTTTATATATAAAAAGGTTAATTTGTAGGATTTTTTTTAACTTCTTATTTAATTCAATTTTTATTTATCATAATTATTTATTAATTAATTTTTAATATTTTAAGATAAGTTATTAATATATAAAAGAATATTTTTTTACAATACAAATCAATTATCATAAAATTAAAATATAATTTATATGTTTAAAAATATTTATATATACTTATTTTAAATATAATTTATATATTTAAATATAATATTTTTATATATAATTTATTATTAATTTTAATTATATACATGTACATTACACATGTTAAAAGATTAGTTTATAAATAAATATCTATTTTATATATTGACATACAGATGATGTATTTGTTCATTATTTAATTTTATATTTTACTCATCTTCATCACGTATATAAGAACAGTACTTATTTTCCTTATAATGGTGAGAATAAAAATCAAAATACTCTATAGCCTATAGCAGTACAACTAATTAATGGGGCAAATATGGTTGAGGGTACTAAAGAATCCTCCAAATGGCAAAAATATTGACAATAATAAATAACCTATTCGCTTTGCTCCAAAGAAAATGGGAAAAATAAATAAATTAAAATGTTTTAGGTAGTTGAGAAGTCGCGTTTCTCATCACCCTTAAGTATTACAGCTCGGAACCCCCAAATTTGAAAACTAGTCTTTGATATGTAGTAAATGCTTTTCTTAAATATTGGTACGAATTACAAAATCTCTAATCATAAGATATTCTAGGTAGCACATTTTTATAGAAGTTTTTTTGGGGGGTAAAATGTTTTACAGAAGATTGCATACCTATTAATCATAGGACATTTTTATTCCACCAAACATAGAGCCTAATCTCCTCCAAGATAGGGAAGGTAAAAAATAGATCCTTCCCAGCATAAATTCGTTCTACTCCCCTTTCCATATGTATCAACAAAAATAGGTGTTATGAAGTTTACTCCAAATTTTATTTACTTGGTAAGGATAAAATAAATTTTTAATCTCTTTAAATATTTTAGAATGGTTTTAATCTTTATATTTATTAAAAGTAGTATACTTAGTTCCTCATGGGTCAGAACTAAAAATGTGTGTTTTTAAATAAATGTAGAGACAAATAACATTTTAAATTTTTATAGAAATTAAAACTAACATTTCAAAATATATTTTGAGAGATTAAAAACATATTTTACCCTTAAATTTATTGTCTTATTAACCTTTATATGAAACAATGTTTGCAGCTTTGTCATCATTTTGCTAGGGACAGAAGGAGGGGAGGACCTCCAATTTTTTTAAAAATGTAATTTTTACCCCCTAAGATTTATAAAAAAAAATTATAAGTTAATATTGATAAAAGTTATCATGTTAATTTACATTTAGAAAAAAAAATTAAAATTATATGTAATGCGATAAAAAAAAAGATAAAAAAAAAAATAAATGATAATGAATTATTTACAATGTTAGAGTATTAAAAAAGTCTTGACCCCTTAAACCAAATTTCTCAGCACTTTGGTCAACTCTGTTGTCGGCATCAAGTTTTAGATCTCTTATATTATAGCCAGAAAAAAAATTGAAATAACTATTGTGAACAAAAATTCGATTAACTATGTAGAAAGGAAGAACTGCTGTTTCAATTATTCATTTTGAGGATGAGTTATATAGGAAACTTCGAAACTAGCAAAACGTTTTATCTTTAGTTAATCATGATATTTAATTTCAGGGCTTAATATATTGGAGGCATGAAGTCGATTATAAAACAGGTTTGTAGAATTTAATTCTGCCATCACAATGCAGACAAACTTGTACTTATGGTAGTGGGTCATGTTTTCTGTAATGGTGTAGGATCCATAAAAGAAAATAATACGTTAGCCATCGCCTTTTGACTCTAATGTCAATGTCAATGTGAAGGGTGGATCCTGTTTTTGGTGGATTAGTCAACAATTTGACATCATAAACCCAATACTTACAAGTGTAATTTGGCTGTTAGTGAGTAGGTGCGATCACTAATCACTATCATGGATATCGTTGTATTATGTTTTCGAATTTATTTGGTTATATAGTTGGGATCTGGCCTGTGGTTGGGTGGTGGCTGTTTTCTTTGATAGTTTCGGGTTACACTAAGTCCAGCCATAATCTTTGGCCCACATTGTGCACATACTTACAAATTAATAATAAATTTTGTTGGTTTATAAACAAATTATAAGGCATGGTTTTTCAAGTATTGTGAATAAAAATTATAATTAGAAAAAGACCCTACTAAAAATAATTAGTCAGATTCTCAACAAATGAAAATGAGCTATCAATAAAATTGGTAAATATTTTAAATATATATAGGCCTATAAAGGGCTACACTAATAATGGGAATGTGTTTTTAATAATTTTAAGCTCTATGTGCCTCAACATTTCTGTACCAAGCACCTACGCATACATTATAAAAGCTTATTTTGGTATCAGTTCTATCAATTATGAAAACAACGTGGGTGGAGATCCCATTGACATGATTTCTACGTGTTTTTTCTAACACCATGAATTTTCTTGTTGATTATTATTTATTAATTAAAGGGGTTTTATAGAAGTTTGTATTAATTTAAAATTATTTATGAAATTTTTATAAATTATATTTTTAGGCTGGAACGGGCTGTTCCAAAAGTGGAACGGACCGTTCCAGATAATGAAAATAAGTTGTTTTTGAGGGACCAGAACGGACCGTTCCAAAAGTGGAACAGGCCGTTCCAAAGAAGAAAATTACTCATTTTTGTATTTCCAAAACGGGCCGTTTCCAAAGGGAAACGGGCCGTTCCAAGGTTATGAAATTGCCTAAAGACCTTAGTTGGAAACGGGCCGTTCCAACTATGGTCAATCAGTGTTAACGTGAACTTTAGAACGGGTCGTTCTGCTTTTTGAAACGAGTCGTTCTGCTTTTTGAAATGGGCCGTGCCGATTTTGGAACGGGTCGTTCCAGTTGCTAAATTTGCCTATGTTCGAAGGATCCGGAACGGGCCGTTCCGGGGACCCCAGGATACCTATAAATAGGGACTAGGGGGGTGAAAAATTATAACTGAGTGAAAAGTGAAAATTCTAGAGAGAGAGAGAAAGAGAGAGAAAGAGAGGGAAAGAAGGAGGGAATCCAGAGGAGGAGGTTCTGCCCAAGTTTCAACTCCGCTTATCCAGGTAAGGGGGGAGTGAGAAACCTCGCTCAGGGGTGTGGGGATAATTGTTGGATAGTATGATTGTCGGATTGGCCCCCAATTCCTTGCCGTTGTTCTGTTTGATTTTCTATTTACTCTACTTTGTTTTTTGTTGAAGGTGTAGTTGTTCTGTTTGATTTTCTATTCTCTACTTTGTTCTTTATTGAAGATGTCGTTGTTCTGTTTGATTTTCTATTTACTCTACCTTGTTATTTGTTGAAGTAATAAATGAGTATGAAATTAATGTTAATAATAAATGAGTTTTAATATGAATAAGAATGCTCTCTGAATCTCTGTGAATACCTATGTGGACCTTATGAGGAGTATTTATGACATGACCATGAAAATATGGACAAATGACATGAGACCTAAGAATGGACTATGAGACCTAAGAATGGACTATTGAGACAAGCTGTGATAATAAGAATATGAAAAATAATGACATGATATACTTGATGAAATCTTGTAATAAGTTAAATGTTGAGTTAATGAAATAATGAATGTATGTCATGCATCATATGCATATATTACTCCAGGTGTGCCGCTGAGGCCGCATACCAACGATGCTAACAAGGTGTACCTCAGGGTCACCGACAGTTGATGCTAACGAGGTGTACCTTAGGGTCACCAGTGATGTAACTTGCTAACGAGGTGTACCTTAGGGTCACCAGTGATGTAACTTGCTAACGAGGTGTACCTTGGGGTCACCAGCGATGTAACTTGCTAACAAGGTGTACCTTAGGGTCACCAGTGATGTAACCAGGTGTACCTTAGGGTCACCAGTGATGTAACCAGGTGTACCTTTGGGTCACCAGTGATGATATGTGAAACTTCCTTATGGCGCCACATGCATGCATTTATGAGTCGAGTCCATGACATCATAGCATGATAAATATATATATGTGATATTGATTATTTATGTTATTTACATGTGACTTATATTTGTTGTGTGTGTGTGTGGGCTATCTAACTTTTATTTCTGTACCTGAAACTGAGTGAGATGTTTCTCACTCCCTTGTTGTTTTTGTATATGTTTAAATTATGTTGCAGGTAATCAGCATCATGAGGATGTTGGTATGAGGCTTAAGGCTTCAGTTGGGCATGCTCTGATAGGATGTGACATCGGACATAGCTAGGCTTATTTTGGATGTTATTATTTTAAAAGCTTTAATTTTCTCTTCCTTTGTAATTTTGAACGTTCTTGAGAAAAGACCAAAATGTACATCTTTGTCATACTATTTTATTACATGATTTGAAAGTGATATATTAATTCCTAACTAGGAGGCACTGCCACCTTTACTGGAATTAATATATATTCTCCTTTATATGATTTCTTGAGTTTAATACTTATATTTGACTTTTTATGATTGATGAGTTACGAATGTGAATCTTCTACCTTATGAGATTTGAAATAATTGTTTTATACATGAAAGATGTTATTAAACTATGAAAGATTTTATTTACTCAAAAAGAAAAAGAAATTATTGTTTACATTTATTGTGTATTAACGTTGGGGTAGAAGGTGTCACATTTTTAGACAAATCTCTCGTGCTAAGGCTTCATTTTACCCTTTCAGAAGAAGAGAAACTCAGATTAACTAAGCGTGGAAATTTAGGTGCTATTTGATTTGGAGATTTTTTTTTTTTATTTTTTTATTTTTTTTATTTTATACTTTAGTAATAAAAATAAAACTTTTTAAAGTTTAACTGAATTCTCGCACAATAAAAAAAATACACTATCAATATAAAAATGTTTGCATAGCCAACAGTCAAAAATCATTCTAAGAATGAGTTTTTCAAGACAGCTATTTTAAAAATTAAAAGGCAAAAGCACCAGAAAACCTTGATTCTTTTTTTAGTATCTTTCATCTGAGAAGTTGTGTTCAAGTCATCAGCCAAGTCGGAAATGATTTGTTAAGTGTAATCCTCGTATACACGAGGGTTTCTATAATAGTAAAATAAAATCACACTACACAAACATGTGTGTACACCCTTGCACAAACTTTTTCCATCAATTAATATCTGTGCCTCCAGAAGCTGCATCAACATACAGAAGGGGGAAACCTGCAGAACATCAATGATAGTGTGACATAGCCCGTTTGTCTTGATAGATAAATTGCCAAAAAGAAAATGTGAATTCTATGCAACAGTGCCAAAATATTCTTGCAAGAACTGATAAAGCTCTTCTGCTACCAAAGCAGGATACTCCTCTTGAGGAAGAAGAGCCCCTGGCACTTCCACAAACTTGCTCACCCCTTTGGCTCCCTTGAGAGCTTCCATCTCAGCCTTGGACCTCTTGGGAGATCCTTTGGTTGATACAACCAGCACTGGTGTCTTCCCCTCCAACGCTGCAAAGAGTTCAAGAAATTCTTCGCGAGATGTTACAGGATCTAATTCACCAGTCAGGAACGCGGCAGGCAAGTAACGCGCTCCTTTTCGTTTTGTCAACGCGTATCTGCTTTCCACAATTCCTGGAGTCACATTCTCAGGGTTGGCATATACATGTGATTTGTACTGTGATTGGATTGCATTTTCGTTGCTCACAAGCATGTTATACATCATCCAGCCAACTGCAGGGGCCTTTAACGTGCCTCTTAGAAGACCATACCTGTCAGGTTCATGAGGAAGGGAGAAAAGATGTCAGTTATATTGCAGAACATGGTAACATGGTCCTGGAATGCATGGCTCTTTGAATATATATATCAATGGGAATGAGAATTATACGGGAAATCAAAGGAAATTTAGTGGAGTGAAAAATAGGAAGATGTTTTAAGAGGCACATCATATTACTATCACACTGTTCCCACTTATCAAGAGCAAGGAGTTATATACACCGTAATTTTCAGAGTAGCAGGATTTACAATTTGATTCACAAGAATCAATAAGATTCAGGTAGCTAAAATTCATATCATGTGATGAATCTCAAATGGCTTTGAAGTTTGAATCATGCAATATAAGTACGAATAAGTATGACTTCATATCACTAATACCAATCATACAACTCTACATTCTTTATTACTGTTGTTGCGGCTTTTGTTTCACCATTTCTAAAAAAAATGAAAAGTTGTATAAGCTTAAATTATAAATAAAAAAAAATAGTAAAGCAATACTGTGAACACTCCCTATTTGATTATTCCATTGCTTCGTTTTCATTCTTCTACAACAGGAACCTGACACAGTTACTCCTTCACTCTGAAACTTGTGTGGCTGTTCCATTACTAAATTTTTATTCTTCTAAAACAGGCTTCACATAGTCACCTATTCTATATAAACTTGTTTGGTTATATCATTGCTTTTGTTTTTATTGTTATGAAATATCGGCTTTGTGCAGTCACTTTTATGTGGCTCCTAAAGCAAAGAAGAGGAACATTGTATTGTTCTTGACAATATATTACATGCCAAACTTAATTATAGTTGAATGTCCATAAACAACATGGGCCAATGTTCCTGGGATGAGCTACCATTAAGTAGGAACATACAAAGAAATATAACTAGTGAGTTTACTTGGGTACTACTGTGTTATGAATATTTTTATTTGGACAAAACTTAGGTATAATTTTTTAGGTGTGGTTGGTGTTATTCTCTAATCAAAATTGAAGATTTATCTCGATAATATGTATAAATGTATATTAATGAATATTGTATTAAATACATGTGCATGATATCATGTAAATCTTTAATTTTGATTGAAGAACAACATCAATCACACCTAAGGAATTGTACTTATGATTTGTCCTTTTTATTTAGGGCAAACTTAAATACAGGTGTGGTTGTGTTATTTTCTAATCAGAATATGAGTTTTACCTCGCTAATATGTATTTGCATTTAATGTTGATCTCATTAATAAACATTTACACATACTACCGAGATAAAACTTTAATTCGGATTAGAGAACAACACCAACCACACATAAGGAGTTGTACCTAAGTTTTGTCCTTTTATTTATTAGCTTCCATATAAGTTGATAGAGACTAGTGAGACTCAGTTATGACTTATGAGTTATGATGAAAAATTTTGACAAGTGAACTTATGGTTACAAGAGAAATGCTAACAATACACTCTTCTTAAATACTACCTTTGTTCCTGTATAATAGTCGTTTAAGGTTGTTAAACACATAACAAGAAACATAATTAATTTTCCTATTTCCCATATAATGATTTTGATGTTCCTTATTATACCATCTTTCATTTTTGCTTCATAATAAATGTACATTAGTTGTCATGTGTAAATTAATTAAAAGTCAGGTGAGAAGTAAAGGTATAATTGATAACATAGCAAATTAATGTTGTCTTGAAACTTAAAATTGATAAGTAAATAGAAACAAAATTTTAGAAAAAATCCAACATATAAAAAGGAAAAGAGGGGGGTACTCTCTAATATTGACCGAAAATTGTTGGAAATCGTAAGATTGTGAATCTCACTTCTTATTTAATAAACCTTACTTATCATTTTATAGTTTCCAATATATTTTAACAAATAGAAGAGTGTTGGAAGGAGAGTATTAGAGAGTTTTTGTTTTTTGCTAGCACCAATCATGGTTACAATATAAATTGTACTATATAATTTTTTTTCTCCATTCCAAAATTAAGATCATTACATTTAAAACCATACAACATTTATCAATACATTTTAAGGTATTTTTCATTGTCTTGAGGAATCATACAATTCAACACCATTTTCAATTCAAGATTCAAAAATTAGCTCAACAATTTATGGAACCAAATTTGATACAGATATAAAACAAACCAGTGCTGTATCCTTCTACTGCCTCAACAATTGCAAGGAAATTTACCCTGAAGTTAATTATTAATTTAAATTTCAGTAAGGAAATGTTTAAGACCACTGCCTTAAATTTATTTTCCTTTCAGTAGAAACAAGAAAGGAATGCAAGAGAAATCAGCAAGGAAAAGATGTACACTGAAAAGATGTACCTTGTTTCCATGTTAGAATCTCGACCAAACACAATTGGAAGGGGACCAGCCCAAGTTGGTGCAACGGCAGCTATAGCTTTGGGCTTCACCAGACCCTTTTTTGCAGCACGGACTACAATTGATGCAGCATGCCCTCCTCCAAAAATTATCAGATCATTTTCTATTTTAACATGAATTATGTTAGTCATAAACACTAATCAATACAAAGCCAGGCCATATTCAACTACTTATGTAAACAAATATGCACCCTAGAAAAAACCACTCAAACAGAAGGCAATTAATGGGCAAACACAAACATACTTGGCACCCATAATTTTCGAATACATCATGCTAGATAAAACAATAGAAGAAACGTGGTAAACATGAAATTATCTACTTCATGGAAAAATGAATCCCCAGCTCCAGAGTGTAAAGAGCTCATTTTGCTAGAATGAAACAAATACTCTATTGAGTCTTGATCTTTCATACCCACCAATCAAAAAAGAATGAGAAGAAGATAACCAAAAGCCTTAGAAACCTGGCAAGCAGGCAAGGAATTATATCTTCAAAAACCAACATAAAAGAATAGCTTATCAAAATTTCTCAAACACATAATCCAATGCGCTGAAAGTTATATTCTCATATCCAACCATTAAAGGGGGAAAAAAAGAACAAAACCAAAAGCCTTAGAAGCCTGTTAAGTTGGTAAGAAATTATATCTTAGAAAAAGCAAAATAAAGGAATAGCAAAGGAAAATTTCTCAAACACATAATCCAATGCAGTAAAGCATATAATTAATTTTAGTCTCTAAACTTCTTAACTATAAATCATGCATAAATATACAAATTAACAAAGTAAATTATGAAATTAAGTATAAGCAAAAGTTCCTAAAGAGATAAATAATAATTGCAACCTAACTTTACTATGACGATATAAAATGTTGCTAAAAGAAATATAGTTCAAAACTTGAAAGATTAATGTAATGTTAACTTTTTAGTGAAAATTATTACAAAATGGAATTATCCCCCCGGCTGCCAGTACCTGATTGTTTTATTGGACCATTGGGTGAATTGATGAAATCAACAAGAAATTTTTCCAAGACATCGGCATTGTAGTCCATCTTTGGCCGATCAGAATAACCCAGTCCAGGCCAATCGACAATAGTTGCCCGCCAATTGACATTGCCATTACGTTGGGCAATGTCTCCAGCCACTAATCTCCATTCCTCAACAGTGCTCACATCAGAAATGGTTGGCATCATCAAGATATTTTGGGAAGGTTCTGGACTCTCCTTCACATGCTCTTCATAATAAATGTTTATAAGATTTTCCTTGAATTTCCATTGCCAATTACTAGTCTAGTGGATAAAGAAAAAACCATTATGTTGGAGGCAAGAAATGATTACATACTCTAACATAAATCTCTGAAATTTTCTCTCACAATTAAACTGGAATCCAAATTTCAACTAATTGAAAAGACAATAGCTTTTATAAGCCAACAAAGTAAAACAAATAGAACGTTTATTGCATGAATCAACAAGATAATGGACTTCTGAAGTTCTGATAAACTCTAGCCTATTTTGTTAAATCCATGCAAAACACGAAACCTTAACAACATTCAAAGCTACACGAACCAGTCTGGTTCCCTACTTTATATTTTAACTGGGTGGAAGTAAGTGTTAAATTGATCAGTGTCAAATTGATGAAAAAAAACAAAGTTTAGCAACAAATTTAAGAAATTTATACACAATCATACCACTTTGCCCACATGTCCAATGAATAATCTTCCACGCATCCATAAAAATTTAAGAAAACCAAAACAATAATTTGGAGAACACAATTAGTATCAATGGAATAAAGGCATTAACAGCTAGGGGGCGAATTATTCTAACCTTCAAAGGGGAGGATTTGTCGTTGGTTGAGACATTGGAATAATCCAGAGTAGTTGAAGCCCGAATCTTTAGGGGATTAGGGGAAGTTACGGAGTGAGGGAAAAAGGGTCTACGAATTTTGGCGTAAAGGTTGAATTTTGGAGATGAAGGAGGCGTAAGTGTTGCGGAAAGAGCCATTTGAGGATGCAGAGCTTCAAAGGGCAGTGATGAAAAGTGAAAATGAAAAATTAAAGAATGAGAGCCAAAGTTGAAGGTTAGGAACAATGAACAGAGAAGCACAGCACAAAATGCTGACCGCGGACTCGATCAGATTTTTGGTTCGGTTGGTAAAATCACGTTCACAGCTCTATGCAGACTCCTCAGTCACACTCTATTTCAAAATATCTCATCCACCGTCCATGTTATTTTCCAAACACAAAATCAATTCATTATGTAAAATAGTATTTTATTATTATTATTATTATTGCTTTACTTTTTAAATAAATATTTATTTAAAAAAATTTGGCAATAAAATTAATAAAAATCCAAATTTAAAAAATTATAAATATTTTTTTTTTAAATGTGTTACTTCTACTTTTCTTTTTAAAAATAGCCCTTGCTCATAAAACTTCTATAATACACCTAAAATTTTTAAGGAGATTTGAAGGGTTTTTATAAGTTAATTGTTTTGGTGAGTTTTTACAAGTTAATTGAAGTCTATAATAGGAAGAAAAGAAAATAGATAGAAATTATGAAACAAAAGGAAGGTAGATTTGCTGAATAAATTCGTCATACTCATCTTAATTATGTCATCTTTATATTTGTGTCTTAATATCTTTGCATATTGTTTCAATGTACAGTGATATTTGCCCAATAAAATGAATGGAAATTATGAAGCAAAAGAAAGGTAGATTCTTAATGTAGTTCATTGGTTCAACCTTGTTTATCTTATCTTACTTATGATAAAGTAAATAACTTTATTTTTTACATCAATAAACGAAACATCTTCTGTATAAATTCTCTATGTAATAATTGTTTTAATTCATTCAACAATTGTTCTTTATAATCTACCCAATAATTCATCATTCACTATGACTTCTGTAAAAAATAATTATTTTTCATAAAAATAATATCATTGTAATAATTATCTATAAATTTAATAATATCACTTTAAAAATAAGTAATAATCATTTTGTATTATATCCATATTTAATTTTAATTTATGTATTATATTATATGTATAAATAAATCATGTAAATATTATAAATTTAATTATAATGACGGAAAATTCTAACATGAAGTGGCAAAAAATGTGGTACATGGGTGAAACATTATTTTTTACCATTAAATTTAATATTATAATAAACCGGTAACTTAGAAAATAATATTTTTATATTTTGCATATTAGTCCCTATTTTGGTTTTCTTGTGGTGGTGAGGGTGGGGGGTGGTCGCTGGCATCGATAGTGAGGACGAGGAAGACGACAACGACGAGGCCGTCGAGGGCGAGCCGGATTTGGAGGTGACGAGGTTTTGGTCGTGGCAAATGTAGTTGATGATGGAGAAGGCGAAGGAGAGGCCCTAGGAGAGCTAAATGTCGCAGACGACAAGGAGGGAGAGGTAGCGGTGAGGCCAGTGGCCCCGAGAAGGAGGAGGATGGCAATGACGGAGAGTCCTGCGGTGGAGATTTGAGGGATGGTGAGGGGTAGGGAGGTGAAGATAGCGATGACGGCGATGAACTTCATGGACTGGACGGGCATGGGGAGGCTGGTGGCGATGTTGGCGCAAAGGAGGTCACGCCTTTGCTGCTACCACCGTGGAAGGAAACGACACCTCTACTGCCACCGCGCGAACAAGGCTGAGCTTTCGTTGCCACCGCCTGAAAGAGTATGCGCTCCCGCTGCCACCGCGCAAAGGAGGTCACGCCTCCGCTGCCACCGTGGAAGGAGACAACACCTTTATTGCCACCATGCCTTCGTCGCCACCGCGTTTCCACATATAATATAAGGACTATTTTGCAATTATAAACAAGTTAAAATAACTTGCTATTGCCAGTCATTTTACTGTCTTATAGGTGAAGCATGTGCTCAACTACTTCATGTTAGAAGCACTCTATAATGACTATCTTGTAAGAATGAGAATAAATGATGCATTATTCTGACACTTTTCTCTTAAAGGAGGAAAAAGAAAAGAACAGTAGTAATAGATCTGAAGTATTCCCTCATTGAATCATACAAGTAGACACTTATTATTTAAAAAAAAAAAAAACAGAATCTGGTATCATTATGTGCACTTTTTCCAAAGTTAATTTTATATTTTATATTTAATTTATTAATCTTGGATTGGAAGTCACAATTATTGATTTTAATTTTTGAAAATAAAGAAGATGAATAAAAATTATTTTACTTATTAATTTTATTTCCAATAGACAGTATTTTACAAAAGAACATGAGACGATGACTCTTGAGTTTATAAAATCAAGACGTTAATAAACAACAAAATCAAAATAGATAAAAAGTAATAGCAACAAAATTAAATGCAGTGTATATACGAAGAGTTAATCATTTATACACTGCTAATGTAAAAAATTTTATATTGACAATTAATGATATCTTTTAAAATTATTTATTTATTATTATTTTATTAAATAAATAATTAACATAATACTATTAAAAGATATAATTGATTAACAATGTAATGATTAATTCATATACAAATATGTTAGCTTCAGTGTAAAAGTGAAAAAAAAAAGTTCATTATTTAACAATAGGTAATCAAAACCAAAACATAAAAAAAGTAATAATAACAAAATTAAAAGCCAAAATAAAATATTTTGTATATATAGAGAGAGGGAGGGGGGGGGGGGGGGTGGAGTTTCAGTGTAAAATATCTTTGAGATTTTTATTAAGTCAAAATAAAGTTAAAATATAAGGCTTTTAACTCCTAAAAATTACATCGTTGACATGATAAATGAGCATATATTGTCATTGGTGAGGAGCAAAATTATCCAAACTTGGATACACATTTTTCTAAAAATGATGAAATTAATAGTTCAGATGATGTCAACACTCCATAATTCTTAAACACAATTACTTCTTCTAGGCTTTCAAATAATGTTTTGAAGTTAAAAGTTGGACTTCCAGTTATGCATGTTAAGAAATATTAACCTATCATCGAGATTATGTAATGGTATTTAACTAATTATCACAAAGATGGGAAAATATGTTTTAGAAGGCAATATTTTATCTAGAAGTAAAATTGATCTTAAAAGGTATTTATTCTTAAACTTTCATTATCTTCTTTTGGTGCAAATATTCTTTTTAAATTTTAACACAGATAGTTCTTCATGAATATTTCTTTTACAATAATTATCGACAAGAGTCCAAATTAATCTTTAAAACATATTGAATTATTTTTGTCACAAAATTTTTCCACACAGTCAGCTATATATAATTATATCAAGAGATACATCAAGAAAAACTCTCAAGATTTTAGTTAAAAATAATGAAAATAAAGATATTGACATTACTTCAAATGTGATTTATAAAGAAATTTGTCGCAATATATTAATAAAGGTAATGTTACATTTAAATTAATCTTTTTCTTTTATCAATTTTTATAACAAAGCATATATTTACAATATTATTAATCATAAAAACTATATAACTCTTTGATTAAAGGCTTGATATTATTTTTTTCACCATTTTTATTAAATTTGAAAATGATATTTTCATTATTACAAAATGGGATTTCCAAGAACCAATCATAGATCTTATTATATTACATGCGGTATAATAACACATAAACAGAGCATGCATGTTAAGGAAAAAATTTCTTTGATCTCTCACTATCAAAGGTTTGGTGTTCTAGATTGCATTATTCAATATTTATCTCAAATATTGTATACATTAGTTCCATTAATCCATTATTGTATAAATTAAATAATAACCATTATATAATCAATTTTTTTTATTGTTATAAAATAAACATAACTGTTTTCAAATTATAAATAACAATTTAAAATATACAAACAATACTACTTTCGGTCCTAATTATAAATAATAAATTAAATTTAAACTTAATTAGGTTAAATTTCTTTTTTACTATTCATTTATTGTTAACTTTATTTCCTATACATTTACTTATATTTAATATTAAACATAACAGTCACTTAAAATAAAAGATATGTTTGGAATAAAACTTGAATATATGGTAGAATTATTTAAAAGTAACTATTTATTGATCTCCATAATTTGTCCTATATTATTTACGATTAGAATTAAAGATAATATTTTTTTAATTATAATAATTATTATATAAAATATATTTTTAATCAATGACTGCTATCCATCTCACAAGTAAACATACCAATTGGTTTATAATCGTAAAAAAGAGGAATCCAATAAAACAAAGAATCAAAGCTGACCAGCAAGCTTAAGGTCTTAATTATCATTACTAAGGTAATGGAAAATTTGTTTATAATTCAACTATAGGTGTCAAGGCCATGGAACTATGTTCACTAAACCGTTGCAATGAGTTTCATCGTCACCTTTTGAATGAAAAAGTTCCTACAACTACAATCTGCCTCTACCACTACCAGCAGAGATTCCGCTGCCACAACCAAGAGACCAAGTTCTGTTACGACAACAACCTCTCCCGGTCCAACAACTTCTGCAAAAAAATCACTATGGCGATCATTATCACCATGAAGAATTGAAATTGCTGGAAAATCTAAGTGGCATGGTATTTGGGAGGCCTTAAGCAGCTCGTCCATCAACGGATCGAAACATTCCTTGTTTCTTTGTCTTAGTGAATGTAAAGACATGGTTTGACAATTAATTTTGTTGTGACCATAATCGTTGCATTTTGAATACCTCAATAAAGTGTTGCTCCCCTCCAGTTTGCATGATTTTGTTGGTTCATGATTTTCACTTCTCTTTTTCTTTCTTCCAATAGGTGTCTGTGCTCTAGAGGAATGATTGTAGAAAGACCAGTAGTTATTGGCTGCATTACTTCTCAATTAATGGCCATTACCATTTCACCATACTTCTCCAGTAATGGCAGAAAAACCACTTGACAGTTGACTGAACAACTAAATGCTTCTCTAGTAGCAATTTTATTAGACCATCATGTGATGTCAGCATTGAGCTATCCAGATCAGTCAAATTGGTGAATATCAGGAAACAATTAACTTGTGTATTTTCGTTGTAAACAAAAGCAGTCAAGTCAAGATAAACTACTTGATCAATCACCTGACCTCTGTCACCAGTAATCTTTGCAAGAACAAGATCCATCCTTGAATGAGTGGAAGCGGCTTCTATCTCTCACAATAATTTCTACTTGATAAACTTTAGAAATCAGCTTCATCACAGTATGGCAGTCCCCACAAACTCTCAGGTTCTTCACAATTCTTAATATCCTTCCCTTGGGAAGTTTTGCTATTCCAAAAGCTGCAGCAAGCTTCTCGCTGTGCTTAGAAACCGAATCTTCTTTTTCTTCCTCTTCAATATCATGCAGAACACTCTTTAGCTGTGGTGCATAACCTGCTTCAGCTCTGAGTCTCAACATTATTTCCCTCAGCTTTTCATGAGCCTCCTCCGTAACCTCGTTAGGCTTTTCACCAGCCACAAAACCATAAATGACCTTGTCTAGTTCAATCATGCTCCAACCAGGAGTTTTTTTCATACTATGTTCAGTCATGGTTCTTCTTATGCTGGCAACATCCTTCCATTTCCCTGCAATGGCGTAAACATTTGAGAGCAGTACATGGTCACCAGAGTTGTCCGGATCCATTTCAGCAAGCCTCGCTTTCACAAGCTCTGCCAATTCAATATTACCATGAATGCTACAAGCCCCAAGGAGAGTCCTCCAAATGATGGCATTAGGCGAAACTGGCATTTCACATATAAATTCATAGGCCTTCTGCAACCTAGCAGCTCGACCATACAAATCAACCATGCAACCATAATGCTCAATGGCAGGTTCAATACCATACAAATTCTTCATCTTAGAAAAAAAACCACACCCTTCCTCAACCAAGCCACTATGGCTGCAAGCATACAGCAACGATATAAAAGTAATACCATCTGGCCTAACTCCAGACTCTTCCATCTCATGAAAAAGCTGTATTGCCTCTTCTCCATAACCTTGCATCGCAAGTCCCGCTATTATCGATGTCCAAGACACATTGCTCCTCGCTGCCACCGGCATATTCTGAAAGACCAACCTGGCCATAGCCACATTCCCACACTTGGAGTAGGTATCTATGAGAGCATTGTTCACAGAACCAACATAAAGAAACCCAGCTTTCTCCACAAACCCATGCAAAATCTTCCCAAAATCAAAAGCCCCAGCTTGAGCACAAGCAGACAACACCCCAGTGAGGCTCACCTCATTTATCCCAATTCCCTCGCGCAGCAACTCCCTGAAAAACCCAAAAGCCTCGTCAAAGCAGCCATTATGAGCAAACCCAACAATAATAGTGCTCCAAGAAACATCATCTCTCAGAGGCATCTCAACAAAAACCCTCCTCGCCAACCCAAGCTCACCTGCTTTGGCGTGACCAGCAAGCAACACATTCCAGGAAGTCAAATTCCGAACCGGCATTCGCCCAAACACGTCCCGCGCGCCTTCCACGTTGCCGCAACGGAAAGCCGCGGTGACAGCAGCGTTCCACGCAACAACATTCGGTTGAGACATTTCGTCGAACACCCGGCGCGCGGAGCCGGCATCACCGCATTCGGCATACATGCTGATCAGCGTTGTTCCAACGAAGATGTGGGCGTCGAAGCCGTGGCGGAAGGCCTGGGAGTGGAGCTGAATGCCAGGGCTGAGGTGGCGGGAGTTGGCGACGGCTTTGAGGGCGAAGGCGAAGGAGAAGCTGTCGGGGAAGAGGGTGGGTTGGCGACGCAGTTGGATGAAGGGGTGGAGGGAGAGGAGAGGGGTTTGGGAGAGGGAGAGTGCGCGAATGAGGGTGTTGTGCATGAAGGTGTCAGGGTTGGGGAAGTGGTGGAAGAGACGGAGAGCGTAGTGGAGAGCATCCGTGATGGAGATGGCGCAGTGGAGAAGGAGCTTGCCGAAGACGAAAGGGTCTGTGTGAAGACCGGTTTTGCAGATGTTGGCGTGGATTTGCTTCGTGGCTTTCAGGCTGCTGCACTTGCTCAGCAGAGAAACCCATCCTTCTTCCATTCCTTCCCGAGTGTACTTGTGTATTGTTCACTTCAATTGTCAACATAACTCCAAGCAAAAGAGAGGTCCTATATATACCGTGCAAGTGCAATGCATCCAACTTTACGCCCTCGTTTACTAAATAACAAACAACAAGGACTGATTCTCTTCAAAAAATTATTAGTCCCTCGTAAGGGAAATACGTTGGGCAAAAAAGGGTTAATTTAATTACATTGGGCATATGAATCTTTTTTTGAGATCAACATATGGGACTTTATTATCCACACTTAAATTCCCAACAATTAATTGAAAGATAATAGGTGAAACAGGCATGTTCTCTCAGTTTTTTTATGCCTGCTTTTTCTTGACTTTCTGAATAATCAGAACCTTCTTAACAAACTGAGAGTAGTATATTCTGACGTCAAGATGGCGCACATACTTTTTGCTGGTAAATATTTAATGCATCTACGTGAATATGATGCAAATCCTGTATGTGGGTTCAGGGTTCTTTTGTCTGATTTCTGGGAAGTAAGAAACAGTTTTTGTATCCTGTGTAGGGAGTTAACCTGCAATACGAAAATGAACAAAGAATATAAGGACATTCGAGGCTATGAATTATAGTCCCTAACAATTATGCTTCCATATCTAAAACTCCACCATCAATGACTACACACAGTACATCTCAATGGAAAGGAGCTAACCTTTAGATATACAACCACGACTTGTATTATAATTTCCATGCCATAAATCTCAACAGAATGCTATGAAATTAGCAGCCATATTTCTTTCTTGTTTTTTGAGGACTTAAGTATGGGGTTGAGCATCATTATTCCTCATTCTTCACATGTACCATTGTGAATGAAAAATCTGGAATGCAGACTCAAGTGTGGTAGGTGAGCATTGCAACTTGCCTACCTTGTCCTGAAATTGATATTATTTGTGTTATATTTGACGAAAATGGTCCCATCATTATTGACATATTCACGAGGAAAAAATATCATACCGATTATTGACATATTCACATGGAAAAAATATCATACCGCAGTTGATACCGCTCTGGAGCACCCATTGACATAGCCACACTACCTGTCACGGAGAAAACCACACTGCAGCTGCATTTTGGAGGCAGATAGCATCAAGCCATCACATTTCGGCAACATACCCCCTATTGTTTGAAGTGATTTTGCCTTTAATGATTGCCATTTCATGTCAAATACAAAATAATAAAAATAGCTATATAGCAAACCAAGCTTTAGCCCTGTAAAGAAAGACTTTCCATAATCACATACCCCCAATTCTCTCGAGTTTCTATGCCATCAAAACCCCAATTTACACCCAAAACACACGAGCATCCCAAAGCCTCACAGTAGCATTTTGGTCAAATAAAACTGTATTATTTATTTGGATACATAATAATAATAATAATAATAATAATAATAATAATAATAATAATAATAATAATAATAATAATGAAAAATAAAAACATATAATGTGCATTATTCAAATTTCAGCTATCCCTGGGCTCACATATATAGGCTTGGTGATGAGTCAAGTATTTACATGTCAATGGACTGAATATTATGTTTCAACCAGTGTTCTGTCATAAAATGTGCTTATCAATACAATCTATTCATTATTGATGAAGAAGCAAAAGTATAGATAGTACAAATACCTGGACCAAAACTTCTGACCATGGCTTGCATTCTGCGAGAAAAAGCCATGAAATTCAGCATCATAATAGGTATCTACTGTAAGCTCCAAACAAGTTAGAAGTTAGAACTGAGCAGAGGTTCATGAAAGATCACTTTCCAAAGATATTATCTTCTAATCAACAGCTGGTGATTTGGCCCCTCGATGAAGAGAATTCACAGTTGGGAGTCTTTTCTTAAGTATCTTTTTATCTCTTATACCATCATATAGTAGTTCATAAGTGGGATAAGTTATATGGCCCTTCTTCAACAAATCTTCTACAACAATCTTAGGTGCTGCTACCACCTTTTTATCAGCTTCAAAAATTGTATTTACAGTCTCTGGAACAATACCCTTTTGTAACATAAGGTGGATGACACCAACAGCTTCATGAACCTTGTGCTTTACACAAAGACAATTTAAAACCCGTCCAAATGTCGTTAGTGATGGAATAAACCCCTTTTCAATATTTTCCAAAAGAAAATTGTATCCTTGAGTAACATTTCCCATTTTGCAAAAGCCATCAATCAAAACCCGATAAGTATAGTTGTCTGGGTCACAGTCGTTGTCCTTCATCTCAGAAAAGAGCTTCATGGCCATATTCATATTGAGCTGTTCAGAAAATGCACAGATTATAATATTATATGTTGCTGTTGTATGACAAACATCATATTGTTTTTCCATCCTTCTAAATAACTGGTAAGCAGCATCAATATCCCCAATCTTACAGAACCCAGTGATCAACGTGCCAAAACTAACAACATCAGGTTTCAAACCCTTGCTTTTCATATCCCCAAGCAAATCTACAGCTTCATTTACTTTCTTAGCTTTGCAAAGGCTCTCTACAATAATGTTGTATGTAATAATGTTTGGAGCACATCCCTTCTCCTCCATTGCCTTGAAAATCCCCATTACTTCTTCAGATTTAGCAGCCTTACAGAGCCCATTCAACAAGGTATTGTATGTAATAACATCAGGAGTCATTCCCTGACTCCACATTCTATTTACTATCTCAGTTGCATTGTCTAACTTCAACTGTTTACAGTAGCCATCAATTATAGTATTATAGGTAAATATATCCGGGAGGCACCCTTTGGCAATAGCATCATCGACAAGATGATTAGCATCAGACACACAACCCATCTTGCACAAGCCATTTATCACTACATTATAAGTCCATATATCAGGTTGACAACCATTTTCTGCCATCTCATTCATCAATTGCAGAGCTGGCAAAATAAGACCCTGAAGACACAACCCTTTAATCAAGGTATTGTAAACAACAATGCTCGGCCTTAAACCTTTTCCCAGTCCATCCTTAAAGACTGCCATGGCTTGATCAGGGTCACCATCCCGGCAAAACCCGTTAATTAAGGAACAATAAGTAAACTCATCAGGCTTAAAACCCTTAAAAACTGCATCCTTCAGCACTCTATTCGCATTTGGCACCATCCCCTTCTTGCAGTATCCATCAATAATACTGTTATAAGTAAACCCATCAGGCTCAAATCCTTCATTCACCATTTTCTGCAAGTACTCCTCCGCCTCCACAAGCCGCGAATTCCTACAAAGCCCACATATCAATATATTATAAGTAACAACATCAAGACACAGTCCTTCCCTCGACACACTAGCCAACAACCTAGCAGCGCGGTCAAGATCACCTTCCCTACAAAGCCCTTGAACGAATATATTAAAAGTGAACAAATTGGGACAAACCCCCCTCTTGAAAACCTTGTTGAGAAGCTTCTCACTTTCAGAAACAAGACCCTTCTTGCAAAGCACATGCACAAGCTTATTAAACGTGACAACATCGGGACACAAACACCGCGCAAGCATTTCATCGAACAACTGACGTGCCTGATCACAGTGGCCAGAATCATAAAGACCAGCAACCACATTGCAATAGGCCACAGCATTTGAATCACACCCAAGATCACGCATGTTTCGAAGGAGCCTGAGAGCAGCATGAGGCCTACGAGTCCTACAGAAAGACTTGATCCTTACGGTGTACGTGTACACATCAGATTCCAGCCCTTTGTCTCTCATTCTCATGTACACTTTGTGGGCCTGGTTATGGAAGCCGTACTCGACGAGAATGTTCATGATGGCGTTGTAGGAATGAACGGAGGGGTCGCAGTTGTAGAAGTCCATGCGTTCGAACGTGTCCACCGCTTCCTGAACCTTCCCTTTTCTGCCGTAGCTTTTCATAGCTCCGATGTAGGCTCCTTCCAGAAGCGCGTTGTTGACGCTATCTCGCATCTCCGAAAGCAGCTTCTCCATCTCTTCAAACTCGCCGTGGTGGCCGAGCTTCTGGACTATGCATTTGTACGTTAACGCCGTGTGCTTGAAGCCGTCCTCGCTTTTCGCCGAGTTGAACATCTCGAGCGCTTTCAGAGGATCCTTTTGGGTTTTCACCACGGCGGCAACGTGTTTCGGAAGCAATGCACGACTCATCATTGCAAAATTTACATTCATACATTCAATCAAGTCAACTGTCAATACTCTCTCGTTTTCCTGATTTTAAAGGGTGTACCAAAGTAAATAAAAATTACTAAGGAAAGAAAAAGTGATAAATAATATATTACTTTTTTTTTTATTTATTTAAATAAATTATAACCAGTAAATTCTGCGAGTAACTTATATGCAAGAAAAAACGGCCTCCATGACATAAGCCGATAAGCGCAGCGGCTGAGAGAGGAGATGGAATCGGCGGGGGAGTGGCTGGAGAAGGCGCTGGTGGAGTTATGCTCGAAGATAGAAACAGGTTTGGGTTTAGGTTTGGACGAAGAGATCATTAAAGGCCTCGTTTCTTATTGCGACCTTGCTCAGCCACGAGATGCTAAAGAGTACCTTGACGTAACCCCTCTTTTCTTTTCTTTTCTTTTCATCACGAGAATTTTATTTTATGAAATTTAGATTCTAATTGCTCCCGATCCATTATGATTTTTTTTATTTTTTTATTTTAAACTTTATTCTGCTGGTGATCAAAATCCCAGACCTTCTACTCGCTCTAAATCTAGGACATTAGGGTTTAAGTACGAACTGTTTTGAATATCCTAACGATGCATTCATTTTAATGAAAAACGATTAATTGAGAATGGAATCTTGTTATGTATATGTTTAATGGAAGATTTAGCTCTGAATAGATGTATCTTTATTTTCCCTTGCAGAATATAATTGGTCAGGAAGCAGGGAAAACTGTGATTGAAGAATATTTACGACGGAGAGGGCACTCAGAATTCGGTACCAGCTCAGATGTTCCAACCACCAAATTACATGCATATGTCAAACCGCCTTCAGTTGAGACATCTGCTAGTGGCACTAAGAAATCATTTAGAACACCAAAAGCAGGGGCGCCGGGCCGAAGTAATCAGGCAGAACCCAACAAGAATGCAGTTAGAAGTAATCAGGAGAATCAGGCTCCAGCTGCAGGCAGTGAATCAAGAACATCACAAAAGGGAAACCAAGTGAGTTCCAAAAAGAAGAAAGCTGGGAAAGCCGTCTCACTTGCTGAGGCTGCCAAAGGGTCAATTGTGTTCCAGCAGGGAAGACCATGCGCTTGTCAAGCACGTCGGCACAGGCTGGTCAGCAATTGCTTGTCTTGTGGAAAAATAGTTTGTGAACAAGAAGGAGAGGGGCCTTGCAATTTTTGTGGCGCACTTGTGTTAAGAGAGGGTAGCTCATATGCTGGTCTGGAAGAAAGTTTGCCTCCCTTGTCAGATGCTGAGGCTGCTGCTGAAGCTTATGCAAAGAGGCTTGTTGATTATGACCGAAATGCTGCAGCTCGTACAACAGTTATTGATGACCAAAGTGACTACTATGAGATTGATGGAAACAGTTGGTTGTCAAAGGAGGTATTCTATTTTGTACACATCTTGAAATCATGTTCACATGTGATACTATTTTTAGGACACATTTGAATGTCTCAATTTTGTCTTCTTTCTTTAGGAAAAAGAAATGTTGAAGAAGAAACAAGAGGAGATGGAAGAAGCTGAGCGAGCCAAACGGAATAGAGTTGTTGTGACTTTTGATCTAGTTGGCCGCAAGGTTTATACTTTAGCCATATGATCTGACCTGCTGTTACTTGTTGGATTTGCTGAAGCATGAATTATCCTGTGTAGAATTGGATACAAATGTCTCATTATTAAGTTGGATTTGTGTGATTATTTCCTGGTATCTTCAGATGTATTTCAAGTTATTATGCTTGCTCCATTGTTTTGATGGTTTTACATACTACATGTTATGGGTTCTATAGGATGAAAGTCTTGAATTTGAGATGAAAAAGTCTTTTCAAAGCATGCAATTCGTTGTGTTAGATACCTTCACCTTTATCCCATTGTTGTTGCTTGTCTAGTAGTCTTCGTATGCTTGTTTATAACAAGCCTATTATTATGCAGAGTACCTGTTTTTTTTTTTTTTTTTGGATTCTGATTTATATCTTGTAGGTTCTTGTGAATGAAGATGAGGTTTCAGAATTGCAGTCGGAAAATAGAATATTACGTCCACAAGATGAAAGGGAAATGAACCGTATCAAACCAAACCCAACTCTTAAGATTCAACCGGTTTTTGTGGACTTGGGCTTCAGTAGGAAGTCTGCTAAAGATAGGCAATCACACAAAGGCATAAGCAAGGGCTTGTGCTTGGAGATTACTGGGAGGGTGCAGCATGATAGCAATGACCCGAAGCATTTTATGAGGGAAAGCCAATTGGCAACAGCTTCAAATGAAAATGTTTGGCAAGTATCTTCGGGAAATGGAGGAGTGTACGTTGAAGATGATGGTGAATGTTTACTGAACTATAATAAGTAAAGTGCCTTATCCAACTTTTTATTGGTACATTTTTCATTTGCTTTCTCCCATTTTCTTTTTGACTGGCACGTGTAAGTCATGAAATTAATGGTCCTAATTACTTTTTTCAGAAAGAAAGTTGAGAATTTTAGGCAGCTTTATTTCTTCTCACAAAATGTTCAGATGCCAATATCAATCTACTATTATCTATATATTTGTATTTCTGTTTTACGGTGCCTGTTTTAGTGTAACTTCTGGTTTCCCCTTGCCTAGCTAGACTACTAAAGTACATCTCTTAACGAACCATTCATTTGAAGGGATGGTGTCTGATAAGAACCTTGGAATCACACCACAAAAGTTAGTTGTAGTAGTTGTTATAAACCCCACATTAAAATATCATACGTACATCCAATGTGGGATTCAAGTCCCATGCCATACAATTGGATCCTAACATCCCACCATGTTCTACAATCCCTTTGACTAGTCTTAGGCAAACATTGCAATGCTGACGTCACTACTCACACAGATTGTATGTAGCTGGGAAACATGGTGGATGCCATACAATTGGATCCTAACATCCCACCATGTTCTACCATT
Organism: Cajanus cajan; assembly: GCF_000230855.2. NCBI lineage: Eukaryota > Viridiplantae > Streptophyta > Magnoliopsida > Fabales > Fabaceae > Cajanus > Cajanus cajan. The sequence goes on along the minus strand of NC_138521.1, from coordinate 59,722,767 downwards.
CCTTTGACTAGTCTTAGGTGAACATTGCAATGCTGTTGTAGTTGAAGTCCACGGCCTTATAAATCCTATACTAGAATTTCATACTATATTGGACTCAAGTCTCATACCTTGTAATTTGATCCTAACAATGTTTGAAACATTATAAAATAAAACTATGAAAGATGGTTTAATGTTTTCTTCCATTTGATCATTTAATGAAACTAGATTATGCCTTACAATTGCATCCTAGCATCCCACCATGTTTTGCAACCCTTTTCACTAGTCTTGGGTGAACATTGCTACGCTGATGTCATTACTCGCAGCATTCGAATGCAATTGGGAAACATGGTGGAAGACTTAGATACCAATTGATAAAAACTTTGTTAGAACCCCACCACAAAAGCTAGTTGTTGTAGTTGAAGTCCAAGGCCTTATAAATCCTATACTAGAATCTCATACTATATAAGACTAAAGTCTCATTACTTGTAATTGGATCCCAACAATGTTTGGGGAAAAAAATCTATGAAAGATGGTTTAATGTTTTCGTCCATTTGATCTTTTAAGTAGATTATTTATGAGGAGAGTTAGTAATACATTCTTTAACATACTTTTTTTTATCATTTGTTAAAATATATTTTGAAACCTACAGAATTATGAGATAGACTGATAGAGTTATTAGGTTTCACATTTTATCATTTAAAGATTTTTTTCTATCTCTCATGATTTTGTAGTTTTTAATATAATTTAATCAATAATAAAAAAGTATTACTAGCATGCTTAAGCATATGAAATTGCAAACATATTTTTCTTGTAGGTGCGTTAATTACTGTTGCATGAATAACTCACCCGAAAATTTTAGCTAACTTGCTCTAACACGATCCCTATATTTAGGCGATTTGTGTATAGAAGGAGAATATGCTTCCCAACTGTGAGTTCCTTAGCTACGTTGGAAAGCACTTATGAAGGTGATCGTAGAAGATTAAGAGAGTTGCGTGGAAATTAAAGATAAAAGTTGTAAATAAAAGCGATAAAGGAAAGTAAATGCGGGATTGATAAATAAATTTGATTGATTAATTGTTCGTGTCCTTTTGAAAATGAAGTACAAATACTTGGGAACTTATTATGATTCAATGATTCTCACAGTTTTCTACTTAACTATCTAAAAAACGGGTTGGACATTTTTCGGCTATGTCTACAGTAATTCGACTAACCCTGACAATTATACTTATCACACTCTAAATTTGTTATGGCAAATATTTATTCTATTTATGCATATTTTTTTTTATGAAAAATAAAGTTTATTGTTATTGTTATTTATTAAGAAAAAATGAAGGGTTAATGTAACACTAAATTTTTCTTAATGATATATATTTATGATATATGTTATTTTATCTATGTCGTGACGAGGTTAGAGTTGACTTAAGTCTAAGTTTAAATTATAGAAAATATAACTTAAGTGTATAAAAGTTTGTCTAAAACAAACTTGAGATATGTAAAGTAATTTTCATAAGTTTTAGCTTTTAAGTTTTTAAGAAGTTAGAGAGAATGATTCTAGAATCTTAAGATCTCTTTTTCGACTTTTGATTGTACCTAAAGTCGTGGATGTTTACCAAAAGCTTGAAGATAAGAATAAGCATACGAATGGGGATGACAAAAAAATGAAAGAAGAAGAAGAGAATGAAGAAGAAAAGGAGAAAGATGAAGAAGAAAATAATAAAGACAATTGAAAAATGCATTATGGTGATATTTTCCTGTTTATCTAACCATTTTTCAAATGCAATGTCATTTTTTTTCCTCAAACCCTGATGACTGTTGTTGGAATGATTCTTATTGATGTTGTAAAAGGCTAGCAAAAGATTTTAAATTAAAATAAGGATTTAAATTGAGATGCTATGTTTTATTTGTTGGTGATGTGTTAAATTGGCACCAAGTAGTAGGAATATCGGATGTTATTCACAAAAAGAAAGAATACACATCTAATCGGAATACAAGATTCTCGTTTAGGCTTTTTATTCTAACCCACCTTTGTTACCTTTTTCTGATATTTTATTTTTTTGTAACATATTGACTTCTGAAACAAAGGTGTAGATTTTTTTTTCTTTCTATATAGTATATACCCAATAATAGTTTCCTTTCTTCCTGACATAGCAGTCCCACTGCAAGTGTAACAACTTATTCTGTACTTTGCTCTCCTATTTTTTGACGAGGGTTAACGGCTTAATTTTCTTATAAGGCTAAAGGTTATACACTTGAAGAATTTTTCTACTTTTAGCTTAAGGGAGACACAAGGGAATAAAATTTTAAAGTTGGCTTTTTGTTTAATAGTTCATTATTTAAAATAAAATTAAAAAAAAAAAAAAGCTTAGGTCACTTCCAAGTACACATGCAAAAAAATAATAATTAAGAAACTCAAACAAAATAAATTGTGTAAATTTCAATGGTATTACTCATTATAAAAGATTATATTCAAAATGTACAATATCATACTAATTAAGATATATATATATATATATATATATATATATATATATATATATAATATAACAAGATATAATTAATATTTCTCTTAATAAATATATCTAAAAAAACAATAATAAAAAAATCTATAAGTGGTATTAAAACTCATGCAAACAACCAACAATAAAAATATAATACAAGATATAAATTTCGCTGAATGAAAGGTTAGATTATTTATTTGAAGATGTTCTACATCATTATACAAGAAGAGAAACAATAGTTTATAAAAGTAAACACATACTACATTGGTATGAGGTCTTTTAAGTGATAACTAAAAATAAAATTATAAAAGTATATATAAGGTCATATTCCTCTAGATGAATATATCTAAAAAGACAATGACCAAAAAATTATCAATGGTTTCAAAACTCATACAAACAAACAACAATAAAAATATAATAGACATAAATTCTATTGGATGAGACGTTAGGTTGTTTATTTAAGGAGAATATTGTTGAGATATAAATAATATCTCACGTTTTTAGAATAAGAGGAAAAAATATAAGAATTTATGAAAATATACACATACTTTGACTACAAGAACATTCTATAGTGATACAATATGTGTCATTAAAAACTATTTTTATTCACACAGTATATATAATATATGTTGGTATATTGTTAAAAAATATGAGTTTAAATTATAATGACATACAAAATATATTAAATTTCATTCAAAATCAACACTAAAATTGTATGTAACTATATATCAATATATATATATTATACTTATAATGACATTTTTTTTATATGTAATTATATATAATATTTTTTATAGTATTTATTAGTATAAAACCTTTTAGATGATGATTAAAATAAAATTATTATGCTCTATGTGTGGACAATATCATAACATACACTGGGGAGATGTGTGAAAATACCAATACGACAAGAAGATATAATTAATATTCCTCTATATATATATAAGAAAAGGATAATCACAAAAAAAAAAAAAAAATCATCAACAAGAATATAAACACTGAACATATCCAAGGTATATAGTAAATCACATATTGATCTCAAATCTCAAATCAAAGTACATAAAAATGGAACTGAAAATAGAAATAAGTCAAAATTAAATGAAAAAATAAAACGAAAGAAAAGTCCTCCTCCTCCTGAATCTCTTCTCTATTGTTGTTGCTGCTACTCTGGTCATCATTTACAAATCCTATAGTGCCCTCGTCAACTCCTCCAGGCCCGGTGTGGGCCCCTTAAGATGGGCCTCGTACTCCTTTGCGTCGGTCCATGCATTCTCCCCAAGGCATCCATCAACATCTTAATTCTTAAGTGCCCTCTGATTTGCCTCCACCTTTAATGAACAAACTACCAACTAATTCTTTGTGTTTTCCCCTCTCTGTTCCAATCCTTTTACTAGCTAATGGACAATTAAGGGTTAATTTGAGAAAAGTGGTTTGCAACTCATGAACAGAAAATGTGAATAAAAATGATAAAGGAAAATTGATAATTGACGCTTAAAAATGTTGAGATACAAAAATAAAATTATGAAAACTTAATTTCAAAATAGACAATCTTTATATTAATATAAAGTTGTATGTGAAATAATCAAACAATAAAAAATATATTATAATTATATATCTTTTTAAAGATAAATATCATAATAAAAAAATATGTTTGAATTAACTCATGGGTACATGGATTGAATGCATAAGCGAACCTTAACCCTAGGTTCTTTTTATCATTGAAATCCGTTCATTCATTTTACGTATCATTAATTTACTTTTATGCAATTCAAACCACTTTTTTTTATTGGATCATCTAAATAATATAATCATCTAAACTCTTTATTTATAGTAATTTTTAAATTTTATTTAATATAAATTATTATCTAAATATATATTTTAGAAGACTGACTTGAATATTAATTGCAATTTATATACCTATAAATAGTGTTTAACAAAAAGAGAAATTAAACAAATAGATCGAGTACTATTCCATTTTGGTGTATTGATTGAATAGTGTCTAAATGTACATTTTAAAAGAATAGGTTGAATATTTGGAAATTATTTATTTTTTATTCATTATCATGGATTATCTGTCAAATAGGAAAACTAATCTTCCTCAAAGATTCTATAGATACTGAATAAGTGTACATTTATTCAAGAGTTAATATTCTAATTTCAGTCTCTTGATTAAGTAACAGAGTTTTTTATTACTCATGTTGACTCAAGATGGTACATTTACAATTAATCAAGCATAAATAGTGTTTGGATATTGATTTTCAAAATTCCTTTTATTTTTATCTAAAAGTAGAAATTTCATCATATAACTAAATATCACAGGAGAAAAATATACCAATAATATAACGAATATAATTAAAAACACCGTTTTTACTTTTTATGATTTATTAATTTTTTTGTTCATTAAAATATACTCTTAGTTTTAGATTTTTTTTAAGAAATATTTATTTAAATTCTTCCTTTATCAATAAAAGTAATTAAAAAATATATTAAATTCTATCGTCTTTTGGGTGTACAGACTAAATAAATAATATTTAAATATATATTTAGGAAAATCAGCTTGAATATTTACAATTTATATTATATAAATATATATATTGTTCAACTTAGCCTTTTCAAAATTCATTTTTTTTAAATTAAAAGAAAAAGTTTAACAGCAAAAAAATAATAATAAAAGAGTTAAAATTCCTTCATATAACTATCATATGTATGTTGAAAAGGAAGAAAATGCAAATATATATATATATATATATATATATATATATATATATATATATATATGTATGTATGTATGTATATAAGACACTATTTTTTATTTTCTTTGAAATTTTCTCAATTTTGTTTTTAAAAAACACTCTTATTTTTAAGAAATTTATTAAAAATTTATTCGATTTAAATTCTTCCTTTAACAAAAAGAGAAATTAAAAATAACAGATTAAATACTGCCATCTATTTTTTATTTTCCCTGAAATTTTAAAAAACACTCTTATTTTTAAGAAATTTATTAAAAAATTATTTGATTTAAATTCTTCCTTTAACAAAAAAGAAAAATTAAAAAAAAAAGATTAAATACTGTCATTTCCTTTTGTGTAAAGATGAAATGCTGTCTAAATAGAGATTTTGAATATTTAAAATTTACCTAATACGTATAGTGTTTGACACATAGATCTTTAAAATTTCTTGTTTTCTCTTTATAAGTAGAATTTGCTTCACATTACTAACATAAAAACACTACTTTTGTATATATATATATATTTTTTAATTCTTGTTCATAAGGGGAAAAAAACTTACTTTTAAAATTGTAACTTTTATGAATCTTTCTTCTTTAAAAATACTATTTTTTAAAATTTTGTTTTGAATTCTTCCTTCAACAAAAAGATAAATTTGAAAAATAGATTGAATATTTTCTTCTTTTGTTGCACAAATTAAATACTATCTAAGTATATATTTTAGAAGAGCAACTTGAATATTTACAATTTATCTAACTAAAACAGTGTTTGAAGAGGCACTTTTTGTAATTCGTTTTTTCTTTAACAGTATAAATTCTTTCTTGTAACTATTATAAATGTAGTAGAAAAACGGGAAAAGTTACGAAAAAAATACAACTAATATATAAATAATATTTAATATTTTGTGGGTTTATTTTTATTTTTTTCATTAAAAATACTTTTACTTTTTTAGAAATAATTTTTTATAAAATTTATTTAAATATAATTCTTCCTTCCACAAAAAAGAGAATTAAGAAAATAAATTAAATACTGTCTTTTAATGTTGTAAAAATTAAATACTGTCTAAATCTATATTTTAAAAGATCAACTTAAATTATAGTTTATCTAACATTTTCTAAAACGTCCTGAGATAATTATAGATCACTTTTGCAATGATAAAAATGCCTCTTGATGGACTTTTTTCCTTAAATGTCCTGAGATAATTCGAATTACAAATAGGTACATGCTGAGATGTCATGAGATACCCTTGATGAACTTTTTTCCTGAGATATCCTGAGATATCTTATTAACATTCTTGGGCACATCGAAAATAAACCTACAAAACCTAAAATTTATAGTATTTTTTTACCCCCCTTTTCATTTTATTTCCACAACCACGATAAACAACTGCACACACATTTGGAGTAGAGACACAATAGTGAGGTGAAAATGGTCGGCAACAAGTCAAAGAAGTTGAAAGTTGAAGAAAATTTCAAGCATAATATTAACGAAGAACTCGTCCTTTCCTTTGAGAAATTTCAAGAAGTACAAGATAAGCTTGAAAAGGTTGTCACTTCCGATCCTTGTCACCATTCTATGTTAAACTCTCAATTTTCGATTGAAATCATATATCTAATTTTTTATATTTAGATTTCCATTCTCTGTTCTAAATCATCATGAAATTTATTGATTCTTTGAATTAACGTAAACTTAGCATAGTGTAATGCAACTTTATAAATTGTGGCTATGGATGTTATTTATTTTTATGTCAATTGATGACTAATTTGAATGTCGTTGTAGATCAATGAAAAGCAATGTGTTAAGTTTCTCAAAATTGCACAAAAGTACAATGAGAAAAGGAAGCCAGTTTATGATATGCGAAATGAGATCACCAAATTAATTCCTTATTTCTGGTTGACTGCTGTGAGTTTTTTTTTTTGTCTTTCTGTTAATTTGATTATTCATATGATGGTTAAAAATTAAAACAATTTGATTTTGCTTTTGTTTTGCTTGTGTAGTTTATGAGTCATCCTGTCCTCTATGACATTTTGAACTATGAGGATCGAAAGGTTTGGTTTCTTTCCTCACACTTGTGATATTTTACATTTATGGTAAATTTTGCCTTTTGTTAGATTCAATTTATTTATTTACCTAGGGTGTTTCGTGAAGTTCCCATGATCGAGAATGTTTTCAATATTTTAAATTTTTCCTATGATTACTGATAACACCTATTGATAAAGTTTAAGTCATTGTCAACACCCTTTATTTGGCAGATGTTTAAGTATATGCACTCTCTTGAGGTTGAAGATAACAAAGATGTCAACTCAGACTACAAAATAAACTTTGTAAGTTTTCCTTCCTCTCTTTGTCACCCTCTCCCCTCTCCCTCCCTAAAATTAAAAATCCATTTTCTTTCTTTAAGTGGTGCTTTTCTTTGTAAAAGTGATTTCTTTTAGATCGTCATGAAAGTTTATGGTCTATTATGTGAAGTCATGCTTCTTCTGTTCTTTGAAGAACAACCAGACGTTAATTTTCTATTTTTGACTAAAATGACTAGTTTTTCATTATTTTTTGTTCAGAATTTCAATCCTAATCCATATTTTGAGAATACAAAGCTTACAAAGGCTTTTACCATCCTTGAAGATGGAACAAAAAAGATAACTGCTAGCCCCATAAAATGGAAAGAGGGCAAGGTAAGGCTATGAATTCACTTTTTCTTTGCTATTTGCATCTAAAACTTGTACCTTTTTTTTTTCTCTTTTATTTCCAATTTGAAACATTATCCTTAACCTTACAGGGAATACGCAGTGGAGTCGATCATGACAAGAAAAGGAACAAGCGGTTTGATTCCAGGTTGAAGCCTTTAGTTTTTTTTTTTTTTTTTCTTTTTCTTCTAAGCCTAACGATATTATGAACAAAGAAATTAAGTCATGTTCATATAGATGCAAAGAGTTCACTTGTTATTCTTCTCGTACAAATTTGTTTGTGATCATAACTTAATGAATCATTACATTCCAATTGATCAATTAGCACATTGAGAAGAGGAATTTGGTTAGTGATTCCCGTTTGGATTACAAACCAAATTCAACTTTTGATTCAAAAAAACATGATTTTCAATATCCTTTTCCCTGTAAAACTTTACTATTGTGTACCAAACTTTTTCTATATTGTAGCATTATTTTCTATACGAGAACAACTATTTAAAATATTCGAATGTGGAAAGTATTGACTTGTTAAGAGTTGGTAGAACTAATCTCTTTATGCCAGTTAGAAATCTTCAATATCGTTTTGAAATCTTAGCAAGGATAAAGACATACAAATCCTTAATACCCTGACCGACCATTACAGGATGATTTTAAGATAAGTTGGTAAAGTAGATATTGTAGAAACTTTTCTTGTTCTTAATTGTTAATTATATATTTGAAGAAAATGTTATCAATGCTCCTATTACCAATACTTCATGGAAAAATGGTTAATATTTCAAATTTTTATGCCAATAAATGCAGTTTCTTTCGTTGGTTTAGTGATTGTAAGCAGAAAGATGATATGCATGACATTCATGATGAGGTATATTATATTTTCTGGCATTGTAAATTTCTTTCCAGATATGTGCATCCACCACCTTAGCTTAGGTTTCCCGTCTCTTTATTTACAATCATTGAAGTTCTTTAGGTATTTTCTTTTTCTTTTTCACAATTGATCTTGGGCAATATTTCACTCTAAATGCAGGTTGCTGAATTAATAAAGAACGAGTTATGGCCAAATCCACTTTCGTCTTTCAACAATGTAAGCTCACTATCACCTTTTTTTCTTTTTTTTAATCTTCTCTATGATATATACCTGTCGTACTTTCAGATCTCACATATTTATTCTTTTTACTGTTGTTATTTTTCCTGTTATATTCCTAATGATAGTTGACTTGTGAACAGGAGGATGATGAAGAGGATGTTGATGATGAGGTAATTGTATTTTCATTTTTCTCAGAGAAATCATAGGTGATTGACAAATTTTATCGGAGTATATTGCTTTTTATATTTTATGGAATCAAATACTTTTGGATCATGTTGAATTCATCTAAATTCAGTCGATGGATACATTATTTAAATATTCATTTATTGGAGGCAAAATGTAACGTGAAGAATGTATACAAATTATCACTTCTAGCAGTCATATTTTGAACTCTAGGTTTTTACTGAATGCTATAAACAATATTATTCCCATTCTTATATAGTATAGATGATTAATTATATAAAGAAAATGAAACTTTAATTTATTTCTTTTATTGTGAAATTTAATAACTAATGGAATTAGAATAAGTTTTTTTTTTACTTCATAAGTTAGTTTAACCTTTAGGACTAGTTCCCGTATTTCCACTTTTTCAGTTGGATTAGTTACTATTCTCCTCTATCTTATCATGATTTTTTATGTGATTATTTAGGATTATGATTAACATAAATAACGATTAGTATTTTTGTCTTTATGAACACATCAACTCAATCATACCAATACATTTTAATACATTTAAGTTAATAGCAATTTAGTGTTTCATCCCTGTTATCTTTTTGAATATATGATTTCAATAATAACATTAGAGGTTTTTTTTTTCAGTAAAGGCACAATAAAATGGTGAATGTTGCAATCATCATATTCATGATCCACAAATAACAAAGAATATGAACACAATTTAAGATTTTTTATTACCAAAAGAAAAAGGACGAGTTATACCAATTATTATTATTCTAAATTCATGTAAATTAGTATTTTAAATTGATGATAATAAGAGTAGATACAAATATTATCATATAAAGTATAATTTTCAATTGGTAGGAAAATGATGAGGATGACATTGAAGATGAAGAGGAGGAAAACAAAGACGAGAATGAGGATAAAGATGAAGATGGTGATGAAGAAATGGAAAAAGAAAAAGAAAAAAAGAAAGGGGAAAAAAATAACAATATCAATTGAAGAATGTATTATGGTGGTGTTTACTATTTATTTATTATTTTCCTGACTTTGAGTTGCACTTAAAATATATAGAAGTACTAGTTTATCAAATACAATATTGTATAATGTTTGTTGTTTGAGTTATCAAATTTTATAATGGGAAAAACATCACTACAATTTACAAGAACTTAATATCTTATATATTGATCGAGAGTTTAAATTTAATTGGGATTCAAAAATTTAAAGAACATAGGATTATGGCTTTAATTGTTCTTAATTATCCAAATCATAAATTAATTGAATCCTAATCTTATTGATAAATTTGATTCTCAATTTTTAATTACTTTAGGCCATGAAAATTAACAATTTTTATCACATACAAATCCCAAAATAGGTCATTTATACAAAGCAAAGCATGAATACAAAAGATTGATTACATTAACTAACTAACCTAATTGGAAGTTCATAAAACAACCTAATTGGAAGTTCATAAAACATGTTTGTCATGCAAGTTTCTAAATGGATTGTTTTGTGTTTCTATCAATTAACATAAAATTTTCATGTACTATTAATTAAATTACACAATACTTAGATTAATTAATTTTTTTATACAAAATTAAAATAACAAGACAATTAAATCAATACAAAAAGGGTACAAATCAAATTAACATTGGTAATCAAATGTTCAAACCACGTCGCTATTCTAACTTGTAATTTAGCAAGGCATAACAAAAATAAAACACAAAATTACAAGAGGAGACATTGAAAAGTAAGTAAGGGAAAAATCAATCAACACACTTTCCCAATTCTAGCTAGACTTGTTATAGATACAAGCAATATAGAAAATCTTCGATCAATGAAGTGACATAAATTTTCATCTTTCTTGCATTGTTTATAAAAACAATCAACATGAAATATTTTTTGTTTAAGTTAATCATTTTTCTCTTGTATTTCTTTCTTTTGTTGTTGCTTTTTTATCCTTCACATCTTCCAATATGGCACCATGACATCTCTCACATTTCACCACTAACACTTCGTCCACCATATTTACTTCCGCAATTCTCTTCACATCATCTTTCACCATCAAATTCGTCACTTCTACCATCATGTTTTTCGCTTCCACATTATCACAAAACATTAACATTCAATAAATATTAATAGAAAACATTAGAAAAAAAAATAAAACAAAACAAAAATAGAAACAAAAGAGAGAAATAATTTACATGAATGTATGAGAAGAACAAAAGAAAAAAAACAAGAAACAAAGAGGAACAAAAGGTTGAAAACAAAGTAGAGCAATTGCAAATTGCATTTTTTTTTTTATAGAATTACTATCTAAGTTGTTATTTTAACCATCATTAAAAAATATTTTCTATTTTAGTTGTTTCTCCAATCAACATGGAAATATTTTGTACCTGATTAAATGTTTGTTGCACACTTTGCACAAAAATATGTGTTCAGCCGATATATATGCATTATATAAAGTGGACAAAAGTTATAAAAAAAAAATGTATAACTGATGTATTTTTTTTCATTATATAACTAAGGGGCGGGGTTGGTCTAGCAAAACTTAATGATGTGTTTAGGTGGATAAATAATAATAAAAAAAAAAGTAAAATGGAGAATGAAAAAAAAAAGCCATATTATTTACATTTGGTCTTGTCAGAATATAAAAAAAAAAAAAAAACAAAAACAAAATCATTTACAAACTCTACACAATTTATTCTTATAAACTACGTTGAAGAACTTTCAAATATATGCTAAGAATATCTTATAGAACTATCATTAGATATTTATATATGATCTTCCAAACTAGACCAGTATAACTAAGGGGTTGGTGTAGAAAAAGGTATTTATATAAATTCTACCGAACTCCATTTATAACTGTATAACTAAGTTATTCATTTTATTTCTCGTTAATCTACTTCTATGAACCTAAATTCCTTGTCTATTTAATTGTCTAGATAACATAATGATTTTTCCGAAAAGTACTCTGAAATCAGTCTCTTGGGTACAGCAAGAAATGAACAATGACAGCCAAGAAATGAAAATAAATACAAAATTGGTAGACTCTACAATTTTTCACAACAGTTCATGCCGCTGTATCTCAACATAAGATATTAAGTTTAATTGATAGGGCTAAACCATGTTGTGAATAAGCCCGATATTTTAGGCCAGGCTTGACAACATCCTTTCAATTTTGAACTAGAAGTTGCAATTTGTCATGAGAAGCCATGAATTCTGGCAGCACATATATATTTGGTGATGTTGATGTGTTTGCACATTAAAAATGTTAAAAAAAAAAAAATTTAAATAGATGAAGCACCGAATAAAGAGTCTTGAACGAGGAGACGAATTATGAATAAATATCATTTCAATTCTTATAAATAGAGAGATTTATGATGACAGTAATCACCGATTAGAAGAGATTATCATCAAAAAAGAGTCACCATCTATAAAGAGAGGTGAATTTCTTTCAATTTATTCTAAAGTAAGAAAGAGACAATTAGAGTGAGAAAATTTTTATATTCCTCTTTGATAGAAATAAAGTTGTTTTCATGACACCCGGACAATTGAGAAATAATCATCTAAGAGGATGTGATTATTTTTTAGTGATTCTCTTAAAAAATAAAAATTATTTGTAATACTACTTTCATAATAAAGATCTTTTATTAGATTAGGTTTCATGATTTTTCTTTGCTCATATAAAAAAGGTTTTCACATAAAAGTTTTGGTGTTATTTTTTGTTTTTTATTCTTATTTTTGTTATCGCACAGTGCCTATTTTTGCTCACATAAGTGGAAACTAAAACTTTATGTTAATTCCCAAAAAAAAATAATAAAAAAAAAGGTTGAGTGTGTTATTCATCTGTTTCCATGGAGTTCACCACAAGCAATTAATATCTATATATAACAACCTTAGAAGATTGAATAGTTAGTGGGCCATGGATATTGGCAATGTAATTGTTAACAAGGTCTTTCACAAGCTTAAATAGAATGAAATCAATTGTACTGCATATATATATACCCATAACATAATCATGTTAAGGATTTGTATTGGTTGGTCGGTGCTTTATGAGTATGTTTGGTATTCATGCAATGCTTAGTGGAACGAGTTGGGATATTCATTCTTCAGTCTGTTAGTAAGATAACCAGCAATGTTGCCTCTTGTAAAATTGCTTCACTTACATTGTAGATATCATCATAGAGACGCATCGAAGCAATGAGAGACATAATTCAAAGGATCGGAACGGGGAAGACCCACGTACGTGTTTTATGCGGGAATAATTGGACCACAAACTTGCACACATCAAAATCAAATGGTGGAGTTTTCAACTCAGCATCAGTGTTCCCAAGTTGGCCACAACCTGGCTGCTATTCATCAATTCATTTCCTTCCTTTTTTTCTATTTTCCCCCCTAATTTAGTAATCTTCGATCTGATTGTTGAGTTTTTAGTTTCCATCTTTGTTGTTAGAGGAAAATTACTTTGGATATATATATAAATATATATATAATTAGTCGGCGATATGCAATATTAAGATAGATAAAGAGAATTAATAAATATAGAGGAAAATGGTTGTAGTAACTTATGACTTTTGGTAGATCCAATTTTTGTTAGCGTACTAACATTCACTGTTATATTAATGTTATGTTATTTATGTTTTATTTCATTTAATGAAAGAGTGAGACAATAAAAGATATATAACGTGTTAACATATTTATTGATGTCAGAAAGTAAAAATGTTTAACATTTTTTCCTTTACAGAAAGTTATTAGCGGCTTTTACTGAAAAATAAACTAAAAACTTAGTGAAAATTTTAAACAAATTGAACTATAAAAATTCAGAGATGTTATTGGCAATCCTTTTCAGGAAAAAAAAAAAAAAAAATATATATATATATATATATATATATATATATATATATCAACATAAAGGATTAGAGTTCAAAGCTATTCATATATTTATAATAATAATAAAAAGTATCATATATATATCTTACAAATTATTTGCTTATTATATGGCATCGATTTAATGTGGATATTATAATCTAAAATTACGACTCTTCATGACTTTTTCTTTTGCGCAAGAGAAATATCTCTAATTAATGGAGTTAAAGATATATCTCTAATGTGATATATTGAAATTGTGGCGAAACATGTCATTTGAAAAATTGCAAAGGATAATGACACTTTCTCAGCCAAAATGTAATTATGCAAAAAGTAGTTACAACTTTTCATGCATGAATTAGAATCACATATCAGTCTCTCTATTCTGCCAAACATTTTGAAATGTGATATCTACTTTGACAATGTGCCGAACAGACAATTTCCTAAAAGAAAATCTTAGCTAAGACAAGAAAAGCCAGTAGAGCAACAAACACGAGATGTGGCTAATATTTATCCACTGTTTCATTCTTCACTCTAGGTTTAATATCTACAGGACCACCCTACAAGGTTTCTAGCATGTTGAGTTCAGCTCCAAAACTGATATGCGTAAGTGGATATCCATGGTCAATCTCTCAAGCATTGTTGTCCAAAAATGATAGAAATTTTGAACGACGTGTTATTTTCGGGCTTGATGAATAATTAGAAACTGAGGCAACTTTTTCAGACAGCACAACAGAGCCACAAAGGGCATGGCAATTAATTTGGTGGCTGGTTGTGGTGTGGCACACGAGAGGACATGGCATCTACATGTACTACAAATTATTTGTGGAGACAGCAAAGCTACATGAATAAAAAAAAAAAAAAAAAAAAAAAAGACAACTAATTTTTTCCGCTTAAAATATAGAGAGAGATTATGCTGAGTGCCCCATTGCCCTATGCTGCACTGAAAATTATTCTGGAACATGAACAGTAAAAGGTCAATTCAGAATTGAATTCATCTTTTGGAGAATAAAGTGACAAGCCGTGACCAAATCCTATATTTGTGCACTGAAAAAGTGGAACGTAGAAAGCACAGATTTTCATGAATCTTTTCCCCCTCTCTCTGTGGAATAAATAAATAAATATGATAAATATGTTGATTAACATTTACCAAATCTCTTCCTTTACATTATGTTACGATCGATGTATATTACTGTCCATAAGTCAATTTAGCATGGCGTTTGGCATTCTTTTGCATTCTAACATACGATTTTATTATTAGATTTTTCGTGAAAGAATATTTTTATTAGATATTATCTGACAAATATAAGGAATTATATGATTTATATAGTGCATATTTGATTTCACATTTAATATAATAATTAGTTGCATTCTTTCTTAATAGTGAAAATTACAAAATTATTAGTATCGAGTAAATTTTATGATTTCTGATAACTTTTAATGAATAATATCAAGTAAAATTTCATATCGTTCAAACAAGAGGATGAATATAGGTTTATATACACAGTTATCTCTTTAATTGAGAGGTATTTTGGGTGATGTCTAAAAGCAAAATCGTGAGCGTATGTGTGGTAACTCTCTCAGTGCTCAACATAATAAAGAATATATTTAAAAGTGAGTTAATCACCTATACATTATTAGTATAAAAAATTTTACATTGATAACCAATCATATTTACACTGGCTCATTTACACTGATAACCAATAAAACTTTAAAATTACACTGACAATGTATAGGTGATTAACTCTTTAAAAGTATATAAGATAATTAGTTGCTATAGAAAACAACCGGTGACGAAAAACTACGTCAGAAGAGGAAGTGAAAAGTGGTTTCTGGTTGTTGATCGCAAAAAAAGAGACGAGAAACGAATCAGCAACAGAAATAATATTTCTCCTTAGGTGATTCACTTTGGAGGCAATTAATCTATTATCTATGCAGCACTACAAGGCACGTGAATGCTAGCTAAAACCTTGGATGGTGCCTTGCATAGTCCGTAAAAAATTAAAGAAATAATCACTTGCTGGTAGAGCAGCAAATAAATGACCCAGCTAGCCACCGTTGAAGATCAACTCATGTCGAGCAAGTTGCACACTTAATTGTCAACCCACTTGCTGCAATATCATCTGGTGAAAGGCAACAAAGTTAATCAGGAATAAAAATCCTAGTCCTCTCTCAGTTAAAAAATGATCTTCAACGTTTAAATGGATCGTTCACATCACATATTGGTCACTAACATGAACTGTTTAACATAAGAATGAATGATTTATTTGATACATCAATCTTCTATGTCGTCTGCGATTAATTAACTGTATCAAACAATCAAATGTTAAATAAGTTTTTAATTTTTCAATTTTTAAGAATTGAATTTTTATTCTTTATTAAAGTTTTTGTTAACTTTTAACCTTCCATTAATTTTTCATCACATAAATTAATTAGTTTTTGGATTAAGTCTTCTTTGTTAAGTAATAATAGGCATGGTAATAAATTATAGCTTATCAGACTATTAGTATTCATGTGATTGTTTGGTAGATGTTAAATCACATAACACATGTAATTTTTTTATTCAACCAAATCATATACCCACATGACTACCAATTCATATACCCACATAGCTTAATAATTGTTAGAGTAAATAGAAAATTACACATATCATATGATTCGGCATCTAATTAATATATAGTAACATGAACATCAATAACTAAGCTAGTCATCACTTTTTTAGCACAAATCATCACTTAATAAAAGGAGGCTTGATCACAATTAGGACTAACTAATTTATGTGACAAAAAATTAATGAAATTTAAAAGTTAGAAAAAAAATTCAACAAAGATTAAAAATTGAATTCTTAAAATGTTGAGAGACTAAATATTTATTTAACCCAACAATCAACTTATACAATGATAAATGTGAGAAATTTTAAAAGTTGAATGACAAAATGTATAATTTCAAGAATTTGGTAACAAAAATAATTTGTTGAATTATGAAACATGCATAACAAAAAATACAATTAAATATATATTTTAATAATGTCTTTTATATATGTATCAATATTTGATACTTAATATATTTATAAATTGATAAAATTAATTATAGAATATAATTCGATAACTTTCCACATTCTTTAATAGATGAGAAGAACAGGGATAAATTTTAATGCAGACAGAAAATGAAAGAAAAAACAGTCATTGTCTAATTTTTTCATGAAAAAAAGGAGGAAAATAAAAATATGTTTTTTTATACCTTTATTAATGTTAATGTGGAGAATAAAAGGAAAGATAATATTTTAGGTGGTAAAATGGGTTGGGTTTAGTGAGTCCAATTCGAAATCCTTCGATAAAATATAAGAGTTGGACTTTAAATTTTGAGTTCAAATTAAAAGTGTGCTCTTTTAATTTGATATGATCATAATCCAATGTAAAAAGAAAAAAAAAACTGCTAAAAGCATGAAATAATGTGTTTTTACAAAGCTTAGCCTTCAATTTACATGCCCAAATTAAAATTTGGTTTTTTGACCCAACCCACCATAGCTCCCAACTTGCATTAGTCAACATTGGGTCTAGTAGCATGTTTTGTCACCTTTAAATTTCTAGGGAAATTTAGTAAGTATAATTTAAGAATTGTAAATCAAATTTCTTCGCTTTAAATTTTATTTATAAATTAAATTCCTTTTAAGTTCTTCAAATTCTCTTCTAGTTGTACAATTTTAATTCTCCAAATTTTAATAATGTAAATTAAGCTATTTAACTATTGCAATTACGCAATATTAGTTCTTCTATTAATTTTTCATTCAAATTTAACAGATTTTGCCATTGAAATAAATTTTGATGTGTCAATAACATGATGTAAAATATTAGGAAAATAAAATGTCAGAATGTTAAAAAACTTATTTCACTCAAAACAATTCAAATTTCCATTTTTTTTGCTAAAAAATTTACATTGAATTTATCAAATTGTCTCCCGTTCAAAATTCTCTTCTTCACCGATCAAAACATTAGATTTCACCTAAACAAAAAAAAACAAAAAACACACACACACAAATTTACTCCTTCTCAAGCTTTGTTATAACATCTAAAATTCTTCAAATTCTCACAAAAATTCTTACTTTTGAACTTTTAAAAAGATTAAAGTGATTTCATACATCAAATTCATCATAAACTATAAATATTTTGTTAAGAATACTAGAGGAATTATTATGTCTATTATAGAGTTAAGTGTTGACTTAGATGGAGCCAAACATAAAAACTTGATCACTTAACTTTTGAATGAACATAGAAATGATTATGTTCTATGTTTGTGACCTTAATCATGTAAAATTGGTTCATTTCTATGTTAGATGGTAATAATCAAATTAGAAATGAACTAATTATTCGTTAATTAAGATTACAACCAACACATAATTATATTTTTTTTTTAATATTCTCTTTGTTTTTTGTTGAAACAAAAAACTTATAATACAAATAGAAATTCCAAGTGCACACACATCAAAATTGATAATTTATCATAAACAATAAAAATAACATTAAAATCAAACAAATTCCTAATCTTCCTCCAAATTTGTGTCCAAAGAACTCTAATTCATCCAGTATACAACAAGTACCTATTCATTTCATACTTAATTATTAAACTACCAACTAGTCTACTATAATTTAAGCTATAACAAACTAAAAGCATATAATTATGAAAGGAAGTATATACAATCTTAATTGTTCCTGATTAAAAAAGCAAATCTTGCTCACTCATGTTGTATTTCCAAAATCTCATTGTGAGGCAGTGAGTGATTATCTTGAAACAATTGAAACATAAATAACATATTAGTGCATATTATCTATTATAAATATCAAATTAAAATTATTCTAAGTTGTCAAACTACAAATTATATATATTAACCTGATCCCAAAAATTAGTAATACTCGCTTTAATTATGACATTCATCCAATATATTATACAATAGTCACACTTATGTATCATCTTGCATATAAAACTATATTAATCAAATTTAATTATATTACAAACTTTGTGAATAAATTAATTAATGTTTTAAAAGATGATAATGTAAATAGCTTGAGTTGAAATGAACGTAAGTAATGTTCCTTTCTCTTGCATTGGGTCTACCGCTCATAACATTGCTAGCAGTTGTAACACTAGTTAAATGAAATATTTAAGACAAAAAAAAATAGTATTTAGCAACACTTAAAATTAGTCACTAATTTATCCATTTTGGTCGCTAATCCGCTCAATGATCAAATTAGCAACTAGTACAACTTCATCGCAAAAAGCCTAATCATTAAAGCAATTAGTGATCAAATTTTTGTATCATCGCTATGTAGTGACCAATCATTAGCATCACTAGGCTTAAATTGTCCATCGTTGCTATATTTGCATATATTTAAAAGTGAATTTTGATGTTTTCACTTTTGTTCTTAAAGGAAAGGACATTTCTTCAATGTACCGAAAAAAAAGAAAAGGAATGGACATGAAGGAAGAATCACGAGGCATAGAAGATCATTTATCTTTTATACTTAATGACTTTTAGAGTTTTTCATAATTAAAAAAAAAAAAAAAACCTTACAAGTAATATGATGTCAACAATATTATTTATGTTGATATCACATATGTATAGGTCCCTAAATTAACAATATAGACAATAGATTAATTTAAAATCTAAATCTGTTAATTAATTATAAGAACATAATATTTAAAATTATTTGTACTTTTAAGAAATTCAAATTTATTATTGTTCTATTCTATCATCACTACTTCTTGTATAATGTTTCTTTTTGAAGTGTCAATAGGGGCACTCATGCATTGATGTAAACACATTTATGTATAGTATACAATCATTAGGCACACATAAATCTTCTTGTGCTCTATACCTATCAAACACGATATTTACTTTGACTTAGTTATAGTTAGGTTAGGAAATATATCATGTTCTAGGACTATATCCTTCAACAACTCCAACAATTTAGTTAAACTTTTATTTGTGCCCCAAATTTTTGCTTTCATGTTGAACATTAACTTCGCTGACAACTGTGTAAAATTAGTTCATCCCAAATACAATGATTGCTTCACATCGCACTTCAAATTATCATACATGTATTCATTGGAAAAACTTTTGTCCAACATCATGAATCATATCATCTAAATGATCATCGGTCTATACGTTAACATCATCTATATGAGACAATTGACATGTCTAATATATAATCATAATACCACATCGATCTAATTTCTATTTTTTTTTGTAAAATTTTAATTAGATCTCTAAATTAAAAAAATGTAATTAGATATTTTTATTTTTTTTTATATATTTATATAATTTAGTTCATAAAGTTAGAAGTTCGTTTACAATTCGTGAAATTTGGTAGAATATTTTTTATATCCTTGTGTACTTACACAATCATATTAATTGAATTATTATTTTACATTTTCATTCATGTTTATCGGATTTTAATCTATTTACTTTTATAAATATCTAATAATTAAAGAGATTAAGAAAATTCTTATGGATTGAAATTAAAACATGATACATATGAACATAGAATAATAATCAAATTAATATGATTATTTAAATATGAAAATATAAAAATTATTTTATCAAATTTTAATGATTATAAATAGGCTTTTAATCTTCGAGACTAAATTAAAAGAAAAAGGAAAACCTTAATTATAATTAATCAATTTGCAGCCTAATTAAAAATTATTAAAAATTTATGAACAAGTGATGTATTAAACATTGATTTAACTGATAAATAAATGTTTCCACAATAAGTGCAATCATTTAAGATGATCAACCTCCTGCAATCATCTAACTTACGTGTATACATTTGATTGGGTAATTTACATTTATCAACAATATATAGGAAAGCAAGAAGTAAAGTAGTGGAATTGGGGTAATGACATGAGAATTGAAATGAGTGTTTTTCTTCTGTACATGAATAGAAATGAGTGACATCCACATCCAAATATTTTGTAACGGAATTTTCAGTAGCATGCGACGCTATGCCTTAATAATATGAGAGATAGTGCACGCCACGCGGCAATTGAAGATGCCAGTATGCTGTAAGATATTTTTTCTTATCTCCAATATAAAGAATACACACATATATTAATTAAGAAAATTATTAATCTTATTTAAAAAAACATTAATTCTCAAATTATTCTTTATCAATGTTTGTTTGAAAGAGAATATTCTTATAATCTCTTTAAAGAAATTAATCATTGTTTTTAATAATAAATATTTTATACCAATATTAATATAAAAAACTATTATAATAAATTTATAATAAAAAGTGATATTATTAAATAAGATAAAATTAATTATAATTTATTTAACTATATGAAGTATCTACGGATATTGTTAATAATGATCAATTTTATCTCAAAATTTAAGTAACTTTTTTAGTAATATTTTTTTCTTGATTACAATTTTTTATTCACTGGAACACAAAAATTTATTTATTTATATTTGATATTAATACATAAGTTATATATATATATATAATCTATTATCAGAATGTGAAGCGATTTACTAATTTAGCCCTTTTGTGTTGGATACATTAGGCGCTACTTTTTATGAAAGTGCCCAATAGCGGCAGGCAAAATGCAAATAAAGAAAGTGATGTGAACTTCGGTTCCCAACATATAATTTTATTATATTATATTATATTATATTATATTATATTTTATATATATATATATATATATATATATATATATATATATATATAAACATTGAGGATCCATTTAATGCGTAAGAAGTAATAAATAAGTGAAAATAAATAAATAAAAAGTAAAAATTTAATTACTTGATTTTAAAAACTAAAAATTAAAAAAAATAGTATTATATGTTTGATTGAATTGAAAAAATATAATATATATAAGAGATAAATAAATAAACGAATAAAATGAAAACATAATCAATTTTAGAACACGTAAGAATAATGAACATAATCAATATGATCTTCAATGAATGATCTCTAGATTAATAGTTATATATATATATATATATATATATATATATATATATATATTTATATATATTTCTTCCCAAAAAATATTTTAGAATAAATTTTTTAATAAACTCTTTTGAACACACTCTTTTTAGTTAGTTAAAATTTATTAGAAAATATGAAAAATAGCGAATTTCACAACCTATTTAATAACTTGTTCTCTATTTCCTGATTTTTTAATTTTTAATAAATTTTAACCAATAAGAGATAATATATTAATTAAGATGAGTGTGTTAAAAAGTGTGTTGTGAGCATTCTTCTATTTTTTTAAAGTAGTATTGACTTGCTATTATTATTGATTATTATGTTTAATTTGTGTGATCCAAATTTATACCTTTTTTTAGAAATCTCATATCAACTATAGATAAGATCATAATAGTGTGTGTAAATAAAAAGTGATCCTTATCTTACTAACTGATTATATGAGATTGATTTAGGCTTATCACTCACTTTCTTAAGATGATATAACTTATCCTAATTAGTGTTGTATTGAGCCTATTAAGCCACCAACTATCAGACCATTATTGGATTTTTTATAGATATCTAGTTCTGCAAACTTCATACTCAAATCTTCATTTTACAAATCGATTTAGTAAGGTTGAGTTAGACTCTGATCCATTTTTTAAGATACTATACTAGAGTCTATCTACTGAATGTAATTTGTGAGACCCCTTTTCTTTGGTCGCTTCTCCTTTCTCTCCCTCACTTTCATTTTCACACTCACTTCACTCTTTTCTTCTTCCCCAAATTCTCTGCTCACCTTGCTTGGGTCATTCTCTCTTCCTTTGATTGTTCTAGGTGCTGAGTATATTGGTGGTAGCTTGCTGAGACTTTTCTTCTCCGTCTCTTTTCTCCATTCAAAGCTTCTTCTCTCGTTCTTCTTCCCGAAGCTCGGAATCGTCTCACCGAAGTAAGGGAAGTTAGGATTTTGTGATGGTTGTTGTTGAGTGAGTTAGAAACTCACGGATGGTGTGATTCTTGAGGAATTGATGGTTGTGTTTGAAAGATTTTCATTTTTGGGGTTTCGGGGTTTGATGAAAAATTTGGGGTTTTTGGTGATTTATGGTTTGCATGTGCTTGGGCTGTTGATCTTTGCAGGTTTTGAGGAAAATTTTCGGACTTGGAGGGTTGTTGCTTGGTAGCACGCCGGGCACAGTTCTTGGTGCCGGGCGCGTGACCATCAAAGGGCTCTATTTGGCAAGCCCGCCGGGCGCAAAGTTGTGTGCGCCGAGCGAGCTTGAGAATGTGAGCCTCTAGATGGCCCACGCCGGACGTGGTTGGACTGTACTGGGCGCGATATCAGTAAGTAACTAGCTTTTTGGGTTTCTGGTGTTGCACCGGGCGTGACTTAGTCTCGCCAGGCGTGGAGACTCCTTGGGAGTCTCTGCCAGAGGTGGCGCCGGGCGCAATGGCTATTGCGCCGGGCGTGAGACCTTGGGGAGGTCTCTGCCTTCCTTACGCCGAGCGCGGGTATGGCACGACGGGCGTGTGAGGCTCTTTGAAGTCTCTGCCTCCTAGCACGCGGACGCAATTGAAATTGCGCCGGGCGCGTTTGAGCCTTGGTGCTCTCTGGTTGGGCCACACCGAGGGCGACCATGAGTGTGCCGAGCGCAAATGTGATCTTTATTATATGCTGATATATGCTGAAAAATGTTGATATATGTTGATATTTGCTGAGCTGAGCTGTTATTGATGAATGTTGTTGAGCTGAGTGATGATATTGCTGTGCTGTGAGAGGTTTATGCTGAAATTATGTTGTTTAAGTTGTGTTGTATAAAGTTGAGTTGTGTTGTATGCTGAATGCTAATAATGCTGTTATATTGTGTTGTGCTGCATGCTGATATAAACTGTTGTAGGCCGTAAGGCTGAGCTGTTATAGGAGATCTCCGAGCTGATATACGTGACGACGCATTGTTTGTTTACTGCTGTTTTTGCTAAATGATGTGAGTTGTATCTGTGATGAGTGGTATGCTGATGATTGCTGAACTAGATGGTGTGCAAATAATCTGTAGTTGTTTATAATTGTTGTACTTATATATCTATATATGCTTATTCTTTTCACTAGCTTACCCTTTGTTATTTCCATGTGGTTTGGACTGCAATGATCATACTATGTATGAGAGCAGAGCAGGGATAGGTTAGTGTGTAGATGTAGGTCTGTAGCTGACAGATGCAATGAATGTATTTTGATATTTTGCTGTTTTAGCTACTTAATGTAGCAATTGGGCTGTATTTTGTATATTTGGATTTTTTAAGTCCCAAGCTAGACATATTGTATATACTTTATTTAAATATATGTATGTTCTATTCTGCGTGATGCTGTGTTGTTTGCTGTGTGACGGCCAGGCGGGTCGTTACATAATTGGGCTTATATTAAGCCACATGCTATTGGCTATTATCAAACTACCTACAAATGTCTAATCTTACAAATTTCACACTCAATATGTTTAGTGTTGAGCATGACGGGATACAAGATGACTTAGAGCGCCTATCCTATAGTTAGTGTTGTTGTATTTACCAAGTCACTTGCTATCGGATTGTTATTAAATCACCTACAGATATCCAATCTTACAAACTTCATGTTTAAGATATTTAGTCTTTGATGTGAGGGTTGAGGTGCATTACAAATCTCACATCGACTAATGAGATGTCCATAATAATGTATATAATTGGGAAACAATCATCCTCTTACAAGTTAATTTTGTAAGGTTGATTGAACTCTTAATCCACCTCTTAATAAGATGATATCAAATCCTTTGTAGTTGGACTTATCAAGTTACTTGCCATCAAATCACCTACATATCACTAAAAAAAAAAAAGGCATTTAGCGACCACCTACAAATAGAGATATGTTGAAGATCTTATATCATCCACTAATATGGCCATATATATTAACTTATATAAATAAAGAGTAATAATCACCTTACAAACCAAATTTGTAAGGTTAAATTAGGTTCTAGCCTGCTTTTTAAGACTTCCAACATCTTTAAGATGATAATTGTGTATTTCGTTATATATACTTATAATAACGGACCTACACTAATTTTAGGATAGACAAATTCACTCTTTAATTTTAATTAAATTAGTAACATATGTTTAAAAATTTTGTATTTTGCACCGTTAATTTTATACATTGGATCCATTAATGATTACTTTTAACATTTATGTTTTGTTGATCTTATATATGATGATTATTTTTATTAATTTTTATTTTTTAAAAAAATTGTCCCTACAAACTCGAAGTCTTGGCTCCACAACTGTATACTTATAGACTTTTATCAATTTTTTTTACAATTAAATTGATGAAATTCAAAGAAAACATTATCGTGACTAAACTAGGTCAAATTTAATTCTGAAATAAGTAGCTAGAAGTGGATGTATGAATAACCTTATTTTACAGTTTCGCGTATCAGTTATTTTCCTGTAAACGGGTTGCCACATAATTAGAATGGTTTGCTAGTATCAGCGGTGAGCGTTCTCTGAGCTCCATGGATACCAAGATTCCAACTGTCTAAACTAAAGAGGCACTTAGCCAATCCCACCACATATGGCTTCAGATGCTCACCAAATTGTTGTCAAACGTCATTGCCAACTAATAAGATACATATTATATCATTTTCCTGTGTCTGCATCTCAGTAGCATTATCTTGGTATTGCACATTAATAATTGGATCCTAGGTATAGTATGTACATGATTATTTATATTCTGGATATATTTAGATAATTATTCCTATAATTTTTTCAAAAATAAAAATAATTTTTTCATAAATTAAAACTGGTTATGCATAAATGAAAAACAATTTTTTAAAAAAAAATTTAAACTCTAATTCTTTGATATCTAATTGATATTCGTAAAATTAGCCAAGTATATTTTACCATTTGTTTCATTTTTTTTCATAAAAAAATTATAATTAGAATTAGAGATGACAAAATGTGTCCACACCTCTTGTAATTTTTCATACTTTTATTGAAAAGGATAAAATTCTATAAAATGCAAATGAAAATGAGGAGAAGAATTTACTCGCAAAATTTAATGGAATGACTAAGTACGGGTATTATAGCATGCACTCCACGCTACCCCACACATATATTTATATATAATTATTAAAATAATATATTTTATATTGTAATATAGAATCTTAACCTTTTTTCTATAGGATATGTTAATCTAAAATTCTAAATTGCATATTTATGTATTTAAATAAGGTTATTCTACTATTCCATTGTGTTTTTAATTAGGTTTAATTGTGTTTTTATCTTTTTAATATTACAATTGTATAATTTTGATATTTAAGTTCTAATTGATAAATTTTAGTTCTTGTAATATTGTAATTGTACGATTTTTGTCTCTAAATTATAATTTAACAATTTTAATCATTCAACTATCATAATTATACAATTTTAGCCTCTTAAGTTCAAGTATCACAATTCACTACAAAAGAAAGTTGTCGTATAATGACATACATTCTATAGTGACATAATACATATCATTAAAGAATACTTTTACTTGCATTATAGATACAATGCATGTTGGTATATTAAAAAGTTTAGATATAAGCTATAATGACATACAATATATGTTATTGACTCTCATTCAAAATTAATATTAATATTATGTATAGTTATATATTAAATAGATTTATACCTATATACATTACATCTATAGTAATATTTTTTTTGTATGTCACAATATATAACATTATTTGTAGTGATTGTGCAATTTTTTACCTATTTAAGTTACTATATATTTATTATTACTAAAATTACTAATATATTGAACTTAAATAGATAAATTTTTTGTATAATTACATACTTAATAAATTAAAATCACATAATTATGATACTTAATAGATTAAAATTACTTAATTAAAAATTAAGAAACTAAAATCACATAACTGTAATACTTTAAAAATTATTTAATTAAAATTTAAGTAATTAAAAGTGTACACAACCACTAAAAGACAAAAATATTTAAGCCTTTTAATTATTATTTTATGTTATATAATCTTTACCCTTTTTTTCATGTTTTAAATTTTATGGGTATTATTAGAAATAAATACTTTTGCATTCTTCTCGATCTGGATGGAAAACTGAAGAAATATGTCTTTTTTAAAATAAAAATATTAAAATTTCCTTATTTTTCATCATACACTTTTATTATTATTATTATTAAGGGAACTTGTGTCATTGCATAGATAATTTTTTTTTCTTTTTTCAACTCTCTGTACGTACAAAAAAAAAAGAGAGAGAGAGAGAAAACCTTTTTTTTTCTAATACAAATCAATTTAAAAATTATTTCCTTTTCTATTCTGTTTTTTCTTTTCCTTTTATTTCTTGTCTTTCATTTTCTTTCCAAAACCAAACGAAACCTAAAATTTACAGGAATAAAGTATAATTTCTTTATTAAAATTTAATATGTACATCATTATTTCATTATAGTGTTAATATGATACATTTTATTGATAATAGTTATCGTAACAATTTAACATCCTTTAAATCATGAATCAGTCCAATAACCATTAAAACTAGGCACTTTAAATCAGTGCAAATCTGTCAGAAATCGATCAAATCGGGTGAAAATTAGTACAGAACTAGCGTAACAAAATTGGTTTGAACCAGTCTAATATATATATTTTAAAATTAATTCCATTTTTTTTAATAAAAATAAGAATACATATTTAATAAAATTATGAGTAAAGTAAATCATTTATATAATTTATAATTTTTATAATATATTAATTTAACAGTTTTAACTTGAGGTCTAAATTTATTATTGACAATAGACATTGTTATATATATGTATAAAATTATTATTATTTAATTAATATCAATTTAACTACAATTCAACTACAATTGAATTTTTGAACCATTTTTTCCAACGATTTAAAGATTGATATAATTTTAAAAACATTGATAATTGGTATAATTTTTGTTATTATTACTTTTGTTTATAATTTTTGTCTCATAAAATTAATTTTTTAATATAAAAATTACACATTCATCTTAAAATTATGATATACTAGTGTAAAAAAATACTTTGTGTCTTCATGTATTTTTAAAAAATAAAAATAAAAAATAATATAAATAATCAAAGTTAAATATTTATGAGTGATTATCAATTAGAGATTATGAACGATTTTGAATAGTTATTTAGAGAGTGTAATTTACGGAAAAGTGGATAAAAGGAAAATAAAAACTACATAAAAAAAATACGAGAGAAAGAGTATTTTGGAAGTCAAAGCCGTAACAGTCAACAAAATGTGTATACTAAAAAACACATATTTTTTTATTAACAGTATAGATTATACCAAAGTTTAATATGTTAATATATATATATATATAGTGTTAGTTGTTTAATAAATACATACACTTTTGTAAAAATGAATGGATGACACATTAATGGATTCATAATAAATTAAGGGAATAAATAGACTCGTGGATATAAAAAATAATTACCAATTAATGCAGTTAAAAGTAATTTATTTTTCTTATAATTAGGATCAAAATAAAATATTCATTTACTTTTTATACTTCATTCCAAATTTATATATAAACAAAAATAACTAAATTTACACACATTAAAATAATTATATTTATTTAACTTTATTGATTTTATATAAAAATTAAAATTAAAATCTTAAATTATCCTTAATAATATTTATTAAAAAGAGTAATCACATTTAATTTAAGAAGTATTTTTAAAATGATAACATTAATGAGAGTAAATGTTTAATTAAAATTTACTTATATTTAAGTTTAAAAAATTTATATATTTTTTCTTTATATATAAATTCAGAAGGGAGTATATATAGATGGAAGGAGATAGCATTTACAAATTATAAATATTCTTTAAGAATCCCCTAATCTAAGCAGAAACAGCCAGAATCAAAGGGGGGGAGAAAATGTACTTTGGATAAGTTATGTGAATTACGCTGCATGCTTTACAAATATTATTTTATTAATTAGGTAATGAATTATGAATGCAGTGGAATAATGGTGTGACGTAGAAGTATATATTGGATGGGAGAAAAGATATTTTCTTTTTAGTCGTGAATTATGGTGACAAGAAAGAACTAGGTAGTGGAATCCAAGTCCTCTGTGAAGTGTGAAGTGTGAAGTGTGAAGTGTGAAGTGTGAATGACAGCAACCACCAAACATCAAAATTCCAATTAATTGCTCAAGCTAGTGTCACTATCCTTTATCCCTCCCCATGAATCCTATTAATCTCCCCTTTCTACATAAAAGGTTATGTAGTATGCTGTTTTTATTAAACTCGGGGTTAAATTACTTTCGAAATTCAAATAAATAGATAGATATGGTAACTCGAACCAAAGTGGGACCAAACATGCATTGACCGAGAGCCTCTCAGATTCATATTGTTTGGTCGCAACTCGCAAGCTACCTTGTCCAATTTATTAGGAAACTATACAGTTTGGCGCCACTACTTCATGTATATTCTTGAATTATATTTTAGATAAAGTTGAGTTATATTTAAATAAAGTTATTTTTAATTATTCGTATAAAAACAAATTAAGACTAAGGTTACGTGTTTTTTTATCTCTCAAGTCTTTTATTGGTTCTTATATATATATTATATTCTTACGTATAATATGCTACTTTATTATATATATATTTTTATATAAGATATATATATGTTGATTTGTGGAAGGTAAGGTGTCATTTTCATCATGACATATACATAAGTAGCAAGGCATGTATGTGGTAATTAGAAAGGGCAGAAACAGTTTTAATATCCATCTGGTCCACTTCTCTGCTTACAACGCAGGTCTGCGAAGCCCTCGTGGACAGGACACAACACGTACACTTCAATCCATCGTTTTACGTAATACCATTATCTGCTTCAATTTCACAACAGGAATATTTCTTTTATTCTTGGATTTACTTGAACAACTAATATCTTTCCAACAAGAATACAGGATTAATTAAATCATCAATATGATTAACTGATAATAATTCGTTAATAATTAAGTATAAAGAATCATTAATTAGAATTGACCTAGTAGACGATTTGAGTAATATATATGCCCACAAAATCTTAGTTCTAATTAACTTTTCTTACCTACATTAAAAAAATAATAATTAATAAGCAAGTATAAATTAACTACACAGTTAAAAACTGTATGCAGTGGGTAAGATTAAGGTAATATAATTAGCACTTTCATGTGTCCAATGAGTGATCTTTCATTGTTTCATGTACGCGAAGAACTTTCGAACTTTTTGTCAAACATATTTTTGCATTATCTTTTTGTTTTATTTTGTTACAATTACTTGATTTTAAAATGAAAAATGAAACATGAGAAAATGTTAATTAATTTTTTTTTTTGAAAAAAAATATTTTAATTTGAAGGCAACAATTCAATCGTACACGGAAACTATATTCTTAAATTAAAGCAAACAACACTATTCGGAAAGAAATGAGCTTTCTCTTTTGAGACGACAATTATAGAGAGTGTGCATTTTTTTTATGAATAAAATGGTCTAAAAAAGTTAATACTCTCATGATTATTGGATAAAGAGTCAATACACTAAAAATTCTCATGATAAACACTCTTTTGAAGTAGTTAAAACTGTACAAATGTCTAATTTGATCCATGATTTTACTTATTGAATTGAAGATCAATAAAAGTCGATCAAATAACTTAATTTCTGCCTCTGATACTAAGAAGTCTCTGAAGAAACATGTCCATCAAATAAAATTTTAATAATTTTATAAAGTGTTAAATTTACGTTATAAGAAATCCAAGTTCAATTCAAATCTCTGATGATTTCTACCGACCAACAGGCTAGATTATATGCATTTATTCAAGGCGCACAATTTTTTGATCCAAGTTAAAACATGTACTGTAATATGTTTGATTTTGACTATCAAATTTTACTATTGAGTTTAGAGTCGTTATCAAGGATTGAAGAGAGCGTTTAAATTTTTGTCAACTTGTCGGTACGTAAGTCTTTGCCTTTCTTGGCATGTAATTTCGCGACAAGAGCTTTTACATGTGTGGTGTAAAAGGCTGAGGAATCTCACGTGGGTGCTTTCTATTGTGTCCTAAAATTTTAGGAATTTAAGTTGCGCGTTTATTTGGATTTTCAGTTTCTTGGAAAAAAAGAGAGAGAAAGTAGGTGGGTGGTCGACTTTCAGTAATTTGAAAGAGGCCATAATAAGCATGTTATTATATACTCTTGTTATGTCTAACAAATTTGTAAAGTGCTGCAATTAGCTTTTAATATACTAAAAGTAATTCTATTAACTTTTATATACAAGAGAGGTAGCTAGGAAGAGAAAAAAAAAATGATAAGATAGATTAGATGGAGAAAATAAGTGTGAATAAATTATTATAAAAATTATATATGAATAATATTAGTGATCATGTATTATTACGGTGCTTCAATTCTTACGATATTTCAATATGAAGTGGAATGCAGAATGACAAATTACAGTCATGAAAGGTAAAATGAACACAGCGGTTAATTGGATTTTGGCGTTGAATTGCCATGCTTGTTTACCTTTGCATCTACATCACAATAAATTACTCGGTGATATGCAATATGCAAAAACCAAAATTGCCCTATGTTTTTTGTAAGAGAAGGTGCTGTTTGTCGTTATCCATGAGGTGCCCTTGCATGTGATAATAACTGAACAAGCAATTACTTCAATATTTAAGACTAACTAAAGTACAATTCAAATTTTACTACTCATGCTTGAAAATGAAAAGTAAAAACCTTTTGATTCCATGTAAATGTAAGAAACAACTGCGAAGAAACAAAAATAGAAAAAGGAAAAGCTTGGCTATATTCCCGGAGAGCCGAGAGTTCAAGATTCACTGTCGTGTTCAATACTTGTTAGTTAATAATATATATGTCACAGATTCGAAGTGTACCACTTTAGTTTAATTAAATTTATTTTATTTTATTTTGCCGAGCTAGTTTAGGGATGAATGGCAAGTTCTAAAACAAGAAACTAGAGCCCCTTTCATATATAAATGCAAAGAAAACGAAATGGGGTTGTAGGAGTTGGCTCACGCTAGCGTAAAAGGAACAGTGTCAGCCTCAACTTGAAGGGAACGAAAGCCTCATATATCAAAGGAGTTGTAATGAATAGAAATGATGAAATGGACCTTCCATATAAACAAACATAGCGACTGCTTGTTCTCTCTGAAACTTTACAAGGATTTAGATCCATTTCCATGTGCCATTTGTGGTCCTAAGGCTAAAGATGATAACCCGCAATAGCATATATGTTGAGTGACTACAGAATTCCTCATGTGTATATGTTGTCCTTTTCCCTGAAATCCTTGAAAGATCCTACGCATAATATTGTGCGTGGTGTTTAATTATAATCGGTGAAATGATTATGGGTTGGAAATAAAAGGTTATTTGGTTGGTTGGATTAGAGGTTAAAATGAGAAAGGAATGGTCATGTAAAGATGCCTAATAAGGCATTTGATAATGGAGGCAAGGCGAGAGGTGTTGAAAGCATTAGAATGATAAGTGTTAATGATAAGAAAGGGTTGTAATTGATGTGAAACAAAACGTAAACACGGTGTAATTAGGCCCATAGGAAAGGCAAAGGTGGGTTGAGGAATCCCAAAGTTCCCCAGCAAAGGTGCAGAACAAAAGGCAAAGGCCAAAGGCAAAATGAAATCATTACTTGAATGAGACGGGACCCGCTCGATAATCTTTCCTTTCCAGGTCTTTCAATTTTTTGACTTGGGATCGGGTCCCACATCGGCCACCATTGTCTTTATGGATTGAATGATAAAAAGAGCACCTCACGTGGAGTCTGAACCAAAGAGCCTGTCCAACCACAATAAAAAGGGCACTCCTCTCCCTTCCCTTCCTTCACAAATATTCAATAAATTAAATTCAAAATAAATAAAACCACATTTTCCCACCCCATCTACTACTAATTAACATCAACCTATAATTAAAAACCTCATCAACAAAGCATTTTCTTTTCTCAATAAAATCATGCTTTTTAAAGCTCACCCGTATAATTCCCACTCATTATCTTTGTTGCTTAAAGCTCTCTCCCTTATCCCCTCTCCCTTTCTCTGCCTCTCTCTCTCCTAAACCCCATCAATTTCAAATCAAATTCCTTCCCTTGCACAAAACAAATAACTCTACTCTCTCTCACACACACACACCCTCCTCTAAAACAAAGAGACCCACCACACAGATTAAACTATACAAACTCACTGATCACAACCTCTCATACAAAAAAAAAAAAAAAATCATACACAAACAGAAGGAACTCATTCATACACCCACTCACTCACTCAAGCACCAAACTTTACTTCCTCTCCATGCGATCATGGAGGGAGGCGACGATCTCCACCAACATCACCACCACCGTCAGAACTTCCCATTCCAGCTTCTCGAGAAGAAAGAAGAGCAAGAAGCCGCATCATGTTCCACCTCCTCCCCCTACCCTTCCCTAGCAATCTCCGCGGAACCAACCACATCGAATTCCACTCGATCCGCCGCCGCGGCCGCAGCGGCGGAAAACAAAAAACCACCGCCGAAACGCACCTCGACGAAGGACCGGCACACGAAGGTCGACGGGCGCGGCCGGCGCATCCGAATGCCCGCCCTCTGCGCCGCCCGCGTCTTCCAGCTGACGCGCGAGCTAGGGCACAAATCCGACGGCGAAACCATCGAGTGGCTCCTCCAGCAGGCGGAGCCCGCCGTGATCGCGGCCACGGGCACCGGCACCATCCCCGCGAACTTCACCTCGCTCAACATCTCCCTCCGAAGCTCAGGGTCCTCCATGTCCGTCCCCTCCCAGCTCCGATCCTCGTACTTCAACCCTAACTTCTCCCTCCAACAACGTAGGAGCTTGTTCCCCGGCATAACCCTATCCGAAAACCACACAAACACCAACACCAACACCAACACCAACACCAGCTCCACGCTTCTCAATTTCCAATCCAACAACCTCAACGCCATGCTCCAAGCCAAGGCCGAAGCCCCCTCTTCCTCCACGCTGGACTTGTCGGAGACTAGTCCAGACGATACATCCCTAGGCAGCAGAAAACGAAGACCCTCGGAGCAACATGACTTGTCCTCAACGCACCAAATGGGGAGTTATCTCCTGCAGTCCAGTGCAGGCGCCGTTCCATCCACCCACGCCGCCAATATTTGGATGGTGGCCAATTCCAACAACAGCGCGCAAGTCATGAGCGGCGATCCCATATGGACGTTCCCACCGGTTAACAACACCGCCTTGTACCGCGGCACCGTTTCCAGCGGCT
This sequence comes from Cajanus cajan, assembly GCF_000230855.2. Taxonomy (NCBI): domain Eukaryota; kingdom Viridiplantae; phylum Streptophyta; class Magnoliopsida; order Fabales; family Fabaceae; genus Cajanus; species Cajanus cajan. Next base: position 59,688,472 of record NC_138521.1, on the reverse strand, counting down.
TGCATTTCATGAACTTCCCCACTCCCATGGCGCTCTTGCCCAGTCAGCAACTAGGGTCTTCCGCGATTGGTGCTCTCGGAGGAGGTAGTAATAGTAATAATATGAATGAAGGGCATTTGAGTATGCTTGCGGGGCTTAGCCCTTATCGTCCTGTTATTGGCGTTTCCGAGTCTCAGGCCAGTGCCTCGCAATCGCACCGTGGAGGCGCCGCCGATGATCGCCATGATAATACCACCACCCACCACTCCTAGAGGACCGTCAATTCTTCTTCTTCTTCTTCTTACTTGGTCCCTAGTTTGATTGATCACGTGAGGTTTGCTTGATCTTCGGATTAATTCAGTTTTATTTATTCCCAAAAATTAATTTTTTTTGGTGTGATTAAGATTTTGGAGGGAGGGAGGAGGAGGAGGAGGAGGAGGCTTTTTTAGGGTTTCGCAGGTGACACTATTTAACAATGGGGTATTTGGCTGCCTTTTTTTTTTTTTTTTTTTGGTAAAAATGTCTTCTTTGAGTTATTTCACTACACGATATCTTATGATCATCATTGTTAATCACTTTGTGCAATTTTCTTTTCTTTTTTTTTTTGTTCTCAATTCTCATAGGCTTTTAATTAATTGGTTTGTAATTTTATGCTTTTTATGTTAAAAGAGAAGAAAACGACTCACTTGCATTCCATGGCATGACCTTTGCTAAGTCTCCCACCTAACAGGCATTTGGGTTTTTTTTTTTCTTTTTCTCCATCTCTCTTTCTGGGCCACAGCCACAGAGCTTGCTCGTGTGGTAAAAGGGATGAAACAGTGTTACCGCAAGACTAATGTAAAATATTAAATTTACATTGCTTTTTGATCATTCTGATTCTAAATCTCTGCCATGAATCTCGAGGTTTACTGCATCAATGATTAAGATTTTTGAGAGAGATGGGGGTAATAGGACGGTGGGGTCAAAACCTTATCGGTTCCAGGTGTTGGCTCAGGTGGTGGGGTCCGGCTGCTGGTTATTGCCCAAACCAATGTACAATGTCACTGACAAACAGGTGGATCATTCTCCATCTTCTGTTTTCTTTTTTAATTTTCTTTTAGCCCTTTTAATGGAGCAGTTGCTGGCATCACAGAAAGATCCATCGTGACTCTTAATGACCCTACTGGGATATGCCCCACCATTCCATCAATCAGGACCCTTCATTTGATGGGCCATCCCAGTATTCAATGCATGATTGGGTCTCTCTCCTCGCCAAAGGGAAAACGTGGAATCTCAACTTTCATGCCCCTTCCTCCTTAATTACTGTCTCCCTTCAAAACATTTTCAATTCAAGACTTCCTCCTCTCTAGCTTTGGCGCTGGAAACGGACAAGTGTATTTTTACTTCACTTGTTTAATTATTGTGTCCTTGCTGTTCTACCATTTTTAGATGGAACTGCTTCCTGTTCGAGCTTGCGCATGCAGTAATTTTTATTTTTTTTTCAGATGAACTTCAATCGGTAGTCCAAGTATGTTATAATTGAGAGTGTCTTTTTCATTCTACTATTTTACGTATAAAAAATATCTTATCTTAAATTACTTAAGGACATGCATTCAATCACTTTTATATGATTTTGATTTAACAAATATTTCCCGGTTTTCTTCTTAATGGTATTATTTATTGTTGTGTGTTTTGGAATCTAATAATACCCTCTCCCTAAAATAATGAGGAACATCTATGCTGATGCAATTAAAAATTGGGGAAAGCAGGATTAGGATATTCCCTCCACTAAAAATTATGTTCTGCACAATGGGATTCGAAGCCAACTTTATTTATGGAGATCATGAGTGTAAAGCAGCTATATATGCTTCTTAAATCATAATCAGGAAAGCCCACATATCTGATTAACATAATCCGTTACTTGATGAGAATGGTCAATGGAATAAGGTACCTTGGTGAGGTTCCAATTATGGGCACGAAACAGCAAGCTGATAAAGACACCGCTAAGATGGTTCCCACCTAGCGCTAGCTAGCTAGCTAGAGCTGTAAAAGCATCATAATGAACCAGATCTGACTGAATTAACTAGCATTTCTCGTACTACCACTTAGCCATAGAAGTATAACTTTTTTTTTTTTTTTTTTCCTTTGGTAAATATAGAAGTATAAATCTTTTACACTACTCAGTCTTGTATCTGAGATGAAGTTTTATAACGAAAATAACAGGAAGATTTTTGGTTTATTTTTTTTTTTAAAGAAGGTATAATTTTTTCACACCGTCGGTTCATATATGAGGTACACATGGGTTTTGTTCCCATATTCCAAAGATAAAAGATAAATTTGTAATATTTTGATTTGCAGTAGAATTTTCTGATGTGTGCACACTGCTCTTTGCACTGCAACGTTACTAATGTCGTGTAGTAAATTGAACTACCTGAAAGATTGTTGTTTATGATCAGTTAAGACGCCATGCATTTACAACTTCAACATTCTCTATTAAATTTCAATAATCATTATGGTTAGATAAGGTTCATTCATTTTGTTAATGCTTTGCAGTTTGCTGTAGTGAATTGCATTAGATGAATCTATACAGGGTTTTCAGCCTTTTTATGGGATGACCATAAATAAAAACACACCATATGTAACGAAAAATTAATATCCTTTAATTGCTTATTCTTGATGAAAATAATAGGTCAATACCTATAGACATAAATGATAAGAAAAAAAAAAAAAGATGATATTTAAATAGTTTTCACAAAAAAAATTTCATTTTTCATACTGTTATGATTATTGTAACTTTTTTTAAAAAAAAAATAATTTATTTTTATTCTAGTTTATTTTAAAACTGTATTTAGTTGTGCAAGAATTATTTTCTAGAAATAGTTTTGATAGACTTCTATACCACCTAACAATTAACCCTATTTTCTTCGAAGCAAATATTCCTTTTAATCGCTTTATAAGAGCTGTTGGTTATTTTAATTTATATGTTTTTGCTTTCTAAAATATTCACTTTAATTCGTAATATTATAAAATATTTTTTAATTTCTTTTGACAATCATTTTGTACCAGAAAAGATTAAAGTAATAAAAAAAATTATATAGTTACAGATAAAATGAAGATTCTATAAGATAAGGAATTAAAGTAATTAACATTTACAATTTTAAAGACAAAAAAAGAGTAAGCAAAAGATTATTCATTTTTTTTTCTATTTTCTGTCTTCTTATTATATATTCTGGTAATGTGTATGTAAAGGAGTATAAAAATATAATAAAATTAATATAGACTAAATGTTTTTCTTGTTATGGTTGTGTAAGTGTTTATTTATCATGAAAGGAAAAAGGGAGGGAGAAATGTACTTTTTTTTTTATTAGCCAACAAATATTTGTATTAATATATAGAGGAGTAAGAGATATCAAAACCTATATATATATATATATATATATATATATATATATATATATATATATTAAATAGAAGGTTATATTATTCTTGGTTAAAATTAATTTGAGTTTGTGATACCAAATTATATTTTAACCAAAGGCTCCAAAAAACATATAACAGTTTAGATACATAAAATAACCCAGCACCATAGAGTACATAATCTTTCTAAGGGTGACTCGGCCATCAGCTTCAATCAAGTACTTCTTTAAATATACATGCTAGGATTAATTGACCATATAAGTAGAAAGGAATATGAAAATTGTTCTATTTTACACTCAGTCACTTCCAAGCTGTGAGGATGATTTTCTTCATTAATTTTTCCTGAACAAACTGATTATGCCTGAATACACATCCATTTCTTTGGTTCCAAATATTTCAAGCAATGGCACACCATATGACCCTTCATTAATATGACAAATGATAAGATATAATATAAGAGAGTGTGAAAATAATATATTAATTTCATTTTAATAAGTGTTTAATGTATATACACTTTTTATATATGTGTGTAACCTGTTGGTTAATTGTAAACAAGCTGTAAATAACTGTCTATAATTACTGATTACTATAATATCACCATTTTTCGAAGTATATCATTATCTTCCAACTGTGAATGGAAATATTGTAGTAACAATCTCTACAGCTTATCATTATTCTATCAGAAATAATACTTGTATAACAAATTTTACAACATTTTATATAACATCATTTTTTAATTATTTTTCCATATTATTATTATTTATTACAATTATTAATAATTAATATTGAGAGAAATACAAAAATAATATTGGGAAAAATACTGTACATGTATCATTAATATTACTTTATTAATTAGTTTGTCTATTAGAAAATGTTGAAAAAGAAAGAAATAAGATGAAAAAATTGAGAGGAAAAAAAGTAAGGTTTTGTTTATTTAATTACTTACTAAAAAATAATTTCATATTTTTAAAGTTTATTTGTCCCATAAATAATGTAAATTTCCTAAGCACATGTTTTTGTTTTGTAAAAGTTTATCCCCTCCCTTGTCAAAAAGAAAATATAAATGTATCCTTAAAAAATTTATTATAACACTTGATTAAAAAATAAAGGTGTTCACAAGTGCAAGTAACTTCTAAACCATAAAAAATTTATAAAAGACAACGTAGAACGGTTCATTTTATGTCAGTCATATTACAATTGATCGACCTAGGAGAGTTTGTAGTATTTACAATACTATCACATTTTATGCTACGTCAGATGTACACCAACTGATATATATTTGCGTCGTACAATATTTTTGTATTAGTGATCCAAATATACATTCGTCTGAATTTTGGTGTGGTTTGGATCAGATCAAATTTGTTGAAATCTAATGTCCTTTATTTTGAGTAATGACTTTTTATTTCTAAATTCTAAATTTTATGACTCACCCAATTGACAAGATACTTTATTATTATTATTATTATTATTATTATTATTATCTGTATTTTTATATTATTTAATAAAATAGACAATTTAAAACTATATTTAAGTTTTTGAGTCCATTAAACTAAATTGATCTAATTCTTTATTGTTCATGTTGGTTCAGGTAATGTGAAAAAAAAATAGTAAATGATCAAATTAATTAGTTTTTAAAATTATATATCATTCTTAATTTTAGTTCCTTATTCTAATAAAATTAAAATAATGTACTTGAAAATGTAATTTGTCACTCATTTGAATCTATCGGTTAAATAAAATTCATCTTCTTAAACGAAAGTGCGTACATAATACATTAGTATCATGTGATGTACACATAATACATGTGGAATGACACGTGTTATATAGGTGTGTCACGTGACGTATATATGCCATGTGATATATAACTATAATACAATATCATTTTAATTCTCAAAATTATAAAACAATACATTTTAATCGTTTAAATAATAACAATACAATGTCACTTTAATATTTGAAAATGTAACTCAATGTTACTTTAATTCCTGGAATTTTAACTTGGTGTCACTTTAATTCATAAATATGTTATCATAATTTTGCTTTAATAAGATAATTATGACTTGAATGTTTATACAGTAAAATAGATAATTAAGTTAATATTGTAAATATAATAATAAATATATTTAAATTGTACTAAAAAGGTATTAGAGGATCATCAAACTAACAATTGGAAAAGAAATTCAAAATGTGAATAAATATTATGTGTTATGCACCACTTTTAAACTATATGTTTAAATATATTCATGTTTCTAGAAATAATATTAATTTATATAAGAGAATTAATTATGAAAATAATATAAATAAATTAGAAAGTGTTTTTTATTTATGTATTTCAAAAAATGAAATGGAAAAAAAAGGGGGGAAATTGACAATAAGAAAAAGAGGTATAACATATTCTTTTTTTTAAAAAAAAAACTAGTATTTTAACATGTGCATTATATGCAAATGTTAAATATTTATTATATATAACTAAAATTTAAAATAAATTTGAATATATAAGTTATATATATATTTGAATAAATAGATATTTTTAAATGTATGAACTATCTTTAAGATTTATGACAAATAATTTATATTGTAGCACAATAATATTTTTATTTAATGATAATTTATTTTAAAAATTAAAATTTAATTCATAAATATTTATGATAAATAAAAACAGTCAAAGAAAAGCTCCTAAAATTGCTCTGATGTAATATAATCATTCGTGTTTTATATATAGAAGTTTATATAATGTTAAATACCAAATTTTCAATATGATTTGAATATATTTATCGTCCTATTTATAATATTAATTTAGTTATCTATTTTATTGTGAAAATATTCATATCATAATTAATTTATTAAAATAATATTATGATAACGTTTAGGGACTAAAATGATATTAAGTTAATTTTTTTTTTGACTAAAGTGACATTGGATTCTATTTTCAAAGACTAAAATGACATTAAATTATAATTTTATATATTAAAGTGACTTTGTGTGATAATTCCAAAGACTAAAATGACATTGTATTACCATTTCATATTAAAATGATATTGTATTATAGTCGTATGTCTTGTAATACATCCATATGACACATATCACTTGATACAAGTACCACGTGTATGCTTTATGACATTATTGGATCACATAAGCACTTTCATTTAGGAAAAATAAAACTTATTTATCAAAGGGACTCAAAGAAGTGATAGATTACATTTTAGAGATTTTTTTAATTTGAGTCACTAAAATTAATGACTAAATTAAGAGTAATATATAATTTTAAGAACTAATTTGACCATTTACTAATATATATATATATATATATATATATATATATATATATATATATATATATATATATATATATATATATATATAAACTTTGACCCTAATCAAAGTATTTTGATTGATTTGAGTAATAGGTTTAACCAAATTTGATCTAAACCAATTGTATATACTTCTTTTCAAAATAGTCATTTTTGAAAATATTTTTTAAGAAAATTGAATATTTTTAGTAAGAAAATCATTGCAAAATATTGTAAAATTTATAGGAAAAAAGTAAAAGAAAGAATCAAACAAGTCCTCGAGTTACTGAAATTATGGAGAAGATTAGATAAGAAAAAGAAAATTTATGTTATTTCTTTAATTGCTGGATTGGGTTAAAAAAATATTTTGTCGTAAAGATGTTTTTATTTTATATAAAATAATATATAACTTATGTTTTTATTGAAAGTAATTTAATGCTTCTGTAAAGGTTAGCTATTTAAAAGTTTTGGTCTCATTTTCATTTAAAATATATTTTTCAAATTAGAGGAAACAAAATTGTGATACCTAAAATCCATGAAAACAAATAATCAATGATTGGGTCAGTTTACTTTTCATAAAATGAAAATTGAGATCTATATGTGTAGGGGTGTAACGTGTAAGAAGATCAAAATGACCCATAAATTCAACTAACCTAACTCAATTACATTTAGTACTTAAGTTCAATCATTAAGTTTTGTTGGATTTTTTTTATTGACTTAATTACAATTGGATTGGATAATAAGTTAATGAATTTTAACCCGATCAATCCAATCTAATAAAAAAATACTAATTATCTAATAAAATTTAATAAATATATCAAATTAAATATGAGATACATTAATTGATTAATGTTATCTTCGCTAGTTTACCATGTGTATGCAATGCTTACAACATGTGCTAATCCAAAAATGGAATATGACATTGAAATTTAACATTGATATTAAGTCACTCAATGTCATTGAGGGAAGTAGTGACATTTTTTAAAATATTGTGATCCTTTTAATATTGGTTATATTTTAACTGAATGTCATATTTTTTACATCACAAAAATAATATTAAATGTACAATTGGTTTTGTAGTCTAAAACAACCGATGTGGTAAATTTTTTTTCCCACTAGTGATAACTCCTTGAGTTCTAATTTATTCATTTTTATTATGTAATTCAAATGATTATTAGAATTGTTTAGATATTATTGTATTTATTATTATTATTTTTTTGGTCTTTTGGAATATATATTATGTAATTAGTAATCTTCGATGTCGTTTGGGATACGCAATATAACTTGAAAAGTTATGTACTTCATTATTCTAATTTTTTAAAAATATATTAATATTTTAATTAATCAATTCACCAGTACAAAAGAAACATTTTATGCATGTTATTTTAGATTTTTTACATCGAAAAAAGTTTAACGTCAATGCGGGAGACATAAATTTACGTTAGGTATTTTAATCGACGTAAAATTACGTCGAACATCCTCCATGTCTGACGTAAAATGATTGACAGACAAACAAAAAAATAATCTCAATCCGTGAACACGTCCAAAAAATACCTAAATGCTTCAATCCAATCAGAGAGATATGTTCATAATCAAAAATGAGTTTCGCCGCTGTTGTCATTACCGCTCACCATGACTGAAAAACAGCCAAAGGTCTCATACCGCCGTTGTCGAAAATCGCTAGAGGAAAACCCTAACAATGTATCCTCCAATCCAATCTAACTACCACCACCAAAACAATGTAAATAATGTATTTGCACTAATCTTAAGTCCCAAAAGCTTCGAGTAGCCTTAAGTGCTAACCTAAGAAAGACGCGCACCAAAAGCTTCAATCAAATCGGATAAAACGATCTGCAATGACGAATGGATGTCCTCGTGACTGTTTTCGTCGTTCACCGTGACCGGAAACACCCAGGTTGCGTACAAACTCTTCGTCTGAATAGTCGCCTGAACTTTCTCTGCACATAGAAAACCCTCGCACGCAAAGAAATGAATAAAGGGAAGGGATATAACAAAGTTTTTACGTCGAATACCACGAGGTCCAACGTAAAAAACTTGAATACAATTTTAAAATATTACCGCATTTTTTTTACGTTAAATTTTTTATTTTTCGACAAGAATACAATGACGTAAAAAACATATTTTGTCCTAGTGATTGAATTATCTCATTATCCAGCATGATCCAACTTGATTAAGATAATGTTGGATTGTTAGGTAGAATCGTTTGACAAAAAAAATACAAAATTCATCGACTCAACCAAATCCGATTATGTAATTAATTGGTTGGATCCTAATTCCTAAATTCAGTTAAATATGATTTTACCTTAAACCGTTTAAAACATAGTAAAGGGTATTTACATATTTGAGAACATTGGTTCTGCAAGCACATTTTGAGTGAAGTTTGGATAATCTTAGATTGCTAATCGAACTGCAATTACTGGGCCCGTGAATTGATAACCACTTGCAAGCACCTAGCTCATCAAATAACAGAAGTTTAGCACTAAAGTAACACTACAAGGAAATTAAGTGGGATATATTTTCGCATATTTTATTCTTACAAACATGATACTGGTAAATAAAATTAAAAAACTACTTTTACTTATAAATATTTAATTTAAATAAAATTTAAATATTTATACTTACAATTATTTATTGTAAGTAAAATTTACAAAATCGTTGTTATATAATTCACATAATAAACTATTGTTATGATAAATATAAAAGAAAATATCTATTTATATAGTTTTAACTTTTAATGATAGTTTATGTTGAACATTACAGAACGTGTCTACATGGAGGTATTTGCTTTGGATATTTGTAAGAAAAATATGAATGAAATAGGTGAAGGGGTGATGGGATGTGTGGCAATGTATCAATAAGTTCCATGTTGTTTCCATACGTAGAAAAGGTCGTTCATGCTATTCCATAATTTACAGCGACGAATTTATTCTTGATGGCAAGTGCCTGCCACTGGACGCAGGTCAGATAAGCCTACCTACGTCACTCAAACTCTTTTGAGTGAATTATTTAAGAAGTATTTTGCAGTATCAGTTTCAAATCTCACTATTTTTTATTTTTATTTTTTTCTTTTGAGTTGCAATACAAGTACCAGAAGTACTCAAACCTATTTAACAAGAAAAGTGTTGTAAAAAAATGAGAGATAGTATACGATGGAAAATAAAAGGGAAAAAATATAAAAATAAAATAGGATGATGTTAGATACTAAAATATATAATATTAAAAAAAGTTATATGAATAGTAAAACTCCTTTAACACCACCGTACATTCTTATACCATTCCACTTCATGACTATTACTATACCATGCACTAAACTAGCCGAAAATTCTACTCGAATTTGAGTGCTAAACAAAGAATAGGAACTGTGATAGTTCCCAACTACATTGCACCACCGCAGAGATAAACTGTGATGTGATATGTTATCCTCTCTCTAGACTTTGTAGCCTGCTGCACTGTTGTGCTTCCAAACAAATCTTGAGATACTCGAGTTAAACGGGCATCTCTCTATTATTGTGACCCCACATGCTACTCCTAGAGATCCTTATCTTAAGCCAAGTAACAACAATTATTAGTTCGAAGCTTGTATATATCCCCATTATATTTCAATTAAATGTCAAAATCTATATACAAAATGGTCAAATTATAGCTACACTTTTTTTTCTTATAATTATCTGGTATATATAATTTTCTCTTTTGAGTTGACTGATACAATCGATTTCATATTCAAGATCGATATCTGACTAGTTTTTTTAAGAAACATCATTATCGATAACCATTTCTAACATAACTAAACATATTTTAATTTGTCATATGTTATGTCAGATAATCTAATATTTGATTTCTGACATATTGTTTCTGAAAATGATTAGATCATTGTATGAATTAAAATGTTGGGTTACCTTGAGTGGAAAATAAGGGCTTGGTGGTACCCGTTGTTGTTCACATGGATCAGAATCTAATAAGTGACACTGTGACACCGTACAGAGAGGCACAGGGGGTTGGTCCCCCTAGGTAAATCTTATACCCCCAAAACACATAGCATGAGGTAGACCACATAGGGCACCGATTTGTGTAAATTGTGAACAAGTCGGCTAGATTTTTGGGCACAAAAGTGGGTGCTAAGAAGCAACAGATTCTATATATTTGGCCCATAATATCCCTAATTCCCTTGTTTGGGCCCAGAAAATCTCTTAATCTTGGCATGGTTTCTCAGAGGCACCACCATGTGCTTCCCTACTGGCGTTTAGCCTACAGGTTGGTGGTTACTAGTTACGACATATGTGTTATTAGAGGTGTAGACCCACCACCATCACGTCCACTCAAATCTTGTGTCTCATGCCTTCCTATGTTTGCACTTTGTATCAACATGTTGGGTAGGGGAGATATATTAATTAGTCCATTTTCTATTTATTGCTTTGGGTACATTTAGGGGGGAAATGATTAACTTGGAAAGGATCATGGCTACCGCATTCAAATTTTCAAATTCACATGTTTTATTAAATATGCAATCGCTTAGTAACTCAAATTTATAACAGATTGAGGTGGCCAATGATAGACCAAGAATTCCATGGAAATTAAACAAAACATCACCCTTCGTATAATAGTAACTACGGTCTACTCGAGCAATATGATGATCACAAATTATGTAACTGTCGGCAGATAAATGCTACAGTACTCATCAAGCATGTGTGTTCTTTACTTTACTCTCTACCTCTCATTTTATTTGATGTATTCTTTTTTATTTTATTGTCCTTTTATAATATTAATAAAATATTAAAAAATTATTATATATCCTTAAGTATTTATCGTAAAAAAATTAAAAATATATAAATGAAAATCATCTAATTAATATAAAAATATAAAGCATATATCAGGAAATTATATTATATATATAATAATTTTTATAAAGCCTAAAACACTAATTGCGACTCATACTGACCCACCAATCTACAAAAAATTAGTAGAGTGTAGTAGATATTTTCAGCTCACTTTCAGCAAGCGAGTTAGTATGCTCCATCCCAATTCTGACAAGATAGGCCAAATTATATATATTAGACTAACCATTTTGCTACTCCTAATCAAAACCTAAACAAAAAAAGTGAGAAGAAATATATAATATAAATCATCAATAATTTCAATGAATTGAGTATAAATTATTGAAGAGCAGCGCGTGAATTTAGAAACAAAAATGACTAGAGCGTATGGAGAGGTATGTATGTCAATGTATGATGTACGTACGTAAATGACTGAAAGCTCACTGTTAATTATTTGGCAATATAGAAAGCTAGCTTAATTAATTAATTGGTATGTCTCAAAATTATAAGGAAGACAAAAAGAGATAATAAATGTTACGATTTCAAAGTCTCACCTTCTGATGTTAGATCTACAAAAAAACAAATGGAAACTCTCAAGTACTAGATGTCTATATGTTCGTATTCTTTTATTCCAGCTTTGATGGCAATTCAGAAAACGAAAGCAGGAAGTAGCTGTGTACTCTTCCTAGTCATTAAGCTGGAATTATGGGACACAACAAGCTCAGAGTGTAACGTTATACATCTGCGTTTAAGATAACTGTGTACTCTTTCTAGTCATTAAGGAAGTAGCTGAAAAAATGAGCACCTAGTGAAACCTTCTTTTGGTGATAAAGTTTAGGCAAATTGAGTTCTTGGACTCACCAGAGTTAGTGCAGACACCTCAAAAGCTCAAAGAACACATACAGAAGTACTTACAAATTATCTATTACTAAAGTCCTTACATTGACAACAAGAATAGAATTTGTATATAACATAATGCCACCTGTTTTTCTATTGCTCTCTCTCCCCCGCTTTATATATATATATATATATAGTGACAACTGATAGTTTGGGACGTACAATAATGCAAAAACGCAGTTGCACAAACACGGTGAGTCACATCCCTCACATGTAATGTGTTGGGATTCATCCCAAGTCCCACATCGGTAAAATGAAGGAACATTGGCTAGTTTATAAGTGTCCACCATTCCACATAGTATGAGGCCTTTTGGGAAGGAGCCCAAAAATAAAAACCGTGCGGGCTTGGGCCCAAAGCGGACAATATCATACTATGGTGGGGGAACAGGTGGACTATCGGGCCCTACATAATGTTTGTGATCAGTGAAGGACTTGTCCTAGCTGTTGGCCTGGTGCAGCTAGCATGTGGACTTTAAAATGGCGAAGCAAATGAGGATTGAGTTTGCTATCTTTCCATTTATATGGTGTGTATAGTTTTAGTTTTACTTCTAGCTCAGCCATTGTCAATTGGAGATTGAAGATGGATCAGTGTTTTGGAAAGACACACAAAATTATATATATAAGCCATATCATGTCTATGATACTCCTAGTATGCTCTATTGGATGAAATGGAAATTAAATAATGATGTGCAAGTACCATATATAGTCTCTTAAGTCACCTATTTTAGTGAAGGATATTGGTGTCCTAACTTATTATAAATCGGAGATGAGAGCAACATCATGTATTATGAATAGATTAGAGATGCGTCGTAATCCTTGACATTGCGAGAAAATATTGCTGATGCGGCTGCAATTGCAATCATGATGCGGTTGCGGTAAATAAAAAAGAAAACTTAGTACATTTTTTTAAGTGTAGTTGGTGTTGTTCTTTACTCAGGATTTGAATTTTATCTTGATAATATGCGTAAATATATATTAGTAAAATCTATATTAAATACAAGTACATAATACTTGGGTAAAACTCTCGACTCTAATTAAAGAATGATACCAATAGTACTTAAAGAACTGTCCATAAGTTTTCTCCAATCAAATATCCTTTACATTCTAGTTGCTATTGCGGTTCTTCAATTTAAAACCATGACTATGATATCAATTTCTATTTTGTTCCTGCTTAGAAACACTCTTCTTGTTGCTCCTTCTTCGTGATCTTCTAAATCTTCGGTGCTGACCGAATACTTTCTTCAAAGGTGGGGAGGGTACCTGCAAAAGCACTCTGACGCTCAAGTAAGTGTTCGGTATAGAGCAATAAAGACTTTTATACTAGATAAATCATACCTCATTTCTGTCCCATCACCTGTGTATTTATAGTGACGTATTTGGGCCTGGTGGGCCTTCTGTCTTGGGAGATGAGTAATCGTTTGATTAACCTTGATCTTTCTTAATTAAGCGCCATAAGCATTGTGTAATAGATAACCTAACTTACCTTTGTCTCATGTGAGTTTACACTCTTTTAGGCTTTCGGCCAAGCATTTGGCCGAAGGGGTGTTCGGTTATTTTGATGACCGATGGGGTATTCGGCCTTCCTCAAGGTCGAAGGGGGGCTCGGTCAAGCTCGAAGCCGAAGGGGTCTTCGGTCATGTTCGAAGCCAAGGGGGGTATTCGGTTCAAGGCCGAGAGAGTGATTTGAACGTTTTCCCTTGATGCTCTCTTACCCTGTTTTGGAATAGTCCTTTACCTTTCATTGTGGGATAAGTATTCGGCCATCCATTCGGCCGAGAAGGGGGGGTAATTACCCTTCGGCTGTTGTCCTGACCGAAGGGGTGTTTGGTTTGGATGAAGACTCGTCGGTTGAGGTGCTTCTCTCGGCCTCTTGCCAGGCCGAAGGTATCCTTCGGTCCAGGATCCGGCCGAGGGGGGGTGTTTACTAGTACATATTTAATGTAGAACTTTTGATTAGATGGAACAAATTCAATGTCAGAATTTTCTGTCCCTGTATGCTCGTACTTAATATAAAGTCCACCACTTTTTTGTGTGAAAATAAAGGTCCTCTATTTATCACACTCGAATTTGATTTATATATTGCTGTTTCCTTTATTCAATGTAAGTTGCATGATCTGATCATCTCTGGAAAATTCTTTTATTGATAGTTTGATACATTCAAAGCTAGCAGTCGCAGACTCGCAGGAAGTATAGAATGGCAGTATTGCTTGTGATGAGAGCAAGAGTTAAGAGTAATTTGGGAATTTGAAAGCTTTGAGTAGGGAACATCCTACTGAACTCGTTAGAGGGGAAAATTGAATAGAAAAGGACAAATGTGTGTCTCACTTTCAAAATGAGTCCTGATAGAGGTCCCTCCCTGCTTCCACGAAACATTAAAGGAGAAGGAGATTTCAAATTTTTAACCACACCATTGCATAAATTGCCCAGGAGATTCAACCTGAAAATGATATATATGTTCATAGCCCCATCACTCATGTATAGCATGAGATGAGATTGTACTAAAGAATAATGCATATGCATTTATTGCTTGGACGCTTGGTAGATCAATTTATTCTTACAGTACTTACTTCCTTTTTTCTCGTTTTAAGATTTTGACAGCAAGGTCCTTTTACTGTTTAGTCATTTATTTGTGCGTTTTATGATATGCATATAATCTCACTGTTGAATATTCGTGGTTGAAATTAAGGATTGGTGTATATTAGGTGTATTTTTTTTTTATCGGTACTTTCCACTTCATAAGAACAATGTCCGTAATGTGCTCAGTTATATGCTACAACTTTCCTAATATTAGACATTTTGATGTTTTTCTTTATTTTTTCCCAAGTTTAACTTTCCTAACTTCTAACTTCCCAAGTTTAACTTTCCACTTCATAAGAACAATGTCCGTAATGGGCTCAATTATATGCTACTACTTTCCTAATATTAGACATTTTGATCTTTTTCTTTGGTTTTGATCAGTTTATATGGTTTTCCTGAGGCAAGGATGCTGTAAAATACTTGTAATCTATACTTTGAAAAAGAGGAAGTGTGGTTGTATCATCCTATAGCTTGATAGTGACAAGTGACAACAGAATTTGGACTGTTTAACTGGTATGCTTTAACACAATGAGTTGCTTCAACCTTCTAAGTTCTAATCCCCCTCTTTGTTTCAGTGTGATGATTACCAATTCGGCTTCAGAACTTAAGCCTGTACTATTTTAGCATTCATCATGTTGTACCCGTATCTGCCACCAAAGAAGACAACGTCTTCGTTTCTCCCTGGAAGTGTTCTGATTCTGACCGAAATCATCATGATCATCATCTTTTGCAGATAGAATATGAAGCGTCTTATGTGCAAGCTGTTGCTGGGACACACGCACTCTGCACCTTGAAATTAGGAAAGAGTAACTTTGATTTCCACTAGCCTAGATTGTTGGTAGCAGGCTACCTTCCATGATAAGCTATGGTCTTGTGTATCTTGTCTCTTTTCTCTTGTCTTGACACATGAATTATAGAATATGAATTGCACATGTAAGACATGATTTCTTTCCTCGATGTTATGTTACATTGTTACCCCTCCTTCCCTTTTTATAGACTTAACTTTTACTTGTATGATTTATTCTGCTTATATAGGTTTATTGATGCTATAATTGGTTGTTTTCTTTCACCATGAGAAGGAAACACTGCAGAAAAGCCCAATAGTCATTCATGCTTTCAGGTACAGCCTTTTGGTAGTTACTTGTGTATTTATTTGTGAAACTTTTTTTTATGTGTTGATGATCATTAGAGTCGTATTTGGTTGGTTATTTGCTAAGCATTTTCAATCAAGTGTCTGATCTCCAAACTTTGATTCTATGTATCAATGAATAGATATAGAAAGATAAAATTAATGCCATTTATATAATTTTTGAATGATTGTGTATTTGTGTTCAAATGTATATCAGTGCAGACAACAGCCACCAGCCTAGGTTGATGATTAAATGCTTTATCTATATGTCAACTGTGGGACAGATCCCACAAACCATGATGCTGACTTAAGAACTCCTTCCACATGCACCAGAAAAGCAACTTGCAAGCACCATTTGAATATTCAAATGTGTTACTGCAATCAAATTGCATTAGCTTAGCTACGACTACTACCTATATATATTTTTTATCATTAATATATATCATAAGCTACAACCTACGAGTGGACATAAACTTGTCTGCCTCAAAAATGCGTTTAAAAGTCTCTTTTGTAACAAGTCGTGTTAAATAAAGTTTAGAACTATAGCCTAAGTTAGTGAATATATTCTTTTATGTAAGTTAATGAATATTTGTCAGAATTTTAAGTTCAAAGAATTTTTTGAATGATCTAAAATAAATAGACTTTTCAGACAATATTGACTTGACTTCTTGGACAAATAAGGTTGATTTATCTTAAACTTAGTGTGACGTGGCAAACATGTTCTGTTGTTCCCATTGGTGGTTGCCACACGCTTGGTTAAAACCGTATAGCTTTGGTCTGATGCATCAGTGTGGAGGCCACACGCCTTTGTTTCCTATATAAAATTTCAGAGCAGTTATGGACCTGCTTTGCACAATTGTTCAACACTACAGAACATGAAAGGTGTGAATCATATTATGATACAGGCTAAATTAACTTTTACGAATTCATAGTATGTGAAGAATTAAAATTGGATTTTTTTAAAAGTTTTATGATTTATCTTATAGTTTCAATAATTATAAATTAAGGTTTTCTGTTACAATTTTATTTTGTTTCTAGTGATAGGATAAATTCAAGAATTATTAACAAATAAAAAGTGTCAAAATATTAATAACTAGACGCTAGACGTTTGAAAAAGAAATGAATCATGTGTGAAATCAATATTTTTTTTTTATAACTATAACATCGATATAAAATATTCATCCAATTTTCCTTTTCCAAGGATGTTTCTTAGTTTTACTGCAAAACTTGATGGGCTTAGCTACCATCTTGAGAAGAGAGACAGAGAGAATGGTAAAAAAAAAAAATGTAGGGTAATTTAGTTGTGTAGAAAGGTGAGAGAGAAAATAAAAGGTACGTAAGGGATCCTTAATTTTTTTTTTCCTTGCTGAAATGCACAGAAAATAAACCGTGACTACTCTTTGTAGCACCGATAATTGATTACCAGTATTAGTATTACATAAAGCGTGTTTGGTTTCATATCCTGCACGTAAATACATGAACAAGACGCAAAAATCCAAAGCTAAAATAACAAACTTTCATGTTAAAAGGCCAAAATGATGTGATTTTAGAATAAAATAGCACGAATACGTGTACAACTAAAACATGTGTTTTCGTTATGTACATAGTTGAAATCTTCACCAGAAAAAAACATGGATGTAGTTGAAATACACAATAGCAACAAATTTTCATTGTGTTGTTGGGAAGTTAAAATAGTATTAGACTTCACTTTTACTTGTATGATTTATTCTGCTTATATAGGATGAGGGCAGAAAAGCCCCAAACCCAACCATTACTATTTTAACTTCCCACTTTTTTCTTTTTTCTTTTAATGTAAAATTTTAAACTTACACCTAGTATCAAGGTATCTTGATCCAAAATCCTAAACCCTCTTTCTATATATATATATATATATATAAGATTTGGTGTATGTAATTCAACTTCATATATATAGTCCAAATGTTTTGTTGTTGCTCTTGAATATTAGCAATCAAATGAAGGGATGTCTCCATGAATAATTATACAATAACGCCACAAGTTGATTAAGAACTCATTTGGAAGTCCCTTGATATAAAATTATAAATTTCAAAATAAAAGGAATGTGAAAATTAAAAAAAAAAATGTAATCATGAAGTCAATCATAAAATTAAAATCCTAATTATAGTTTTCCAAATCTAATTTTAGCTTAGTTTAAATATAATTTTCATTCCTATAATTTATTGTCTTTTCATTTTTTTGTCTTTGTAATTTTTTTGAAAATCATCTTTGAGAAATTCCAACATTTCATTTTTTCATCCTTGTTGTTAAAGTTTATTATAAAAGTATTAATTTGATAATGTCATCATATATCACGTTAACAAAGAAATTTTGATGATATTATCATGTGTCAAGTCAATAAATATCACATCATTAGTATCATACTACTATGATATCACATCATCATGTACCATCTTAATTAGCATGATGTCATATTATTATGTGACACATCAACATTATATAACACATCCACAATAGTGTCATGTTGGCAACATAATAGAAAGACCAAAAATGAAAAAAAAATTTACGGGAATGAAAAATGGAGAAAAAAATTACATGGACTAAAAGAAAAAAAAGTGTCATATAAATTAAATATAATATATAAATTTAATTTAAATTAATGTAAATTTTTAAAATAAATATATTTTTTAATTTTTTTTTATCTTTTCTTCATTTTTTTCTTCTTATTTAACACTATAAAGTCACTTACATATTCAATAAATACTCAAAACTCTCATTCACCACACACCATTCCTCCTTCTTTTAACATGCACATACTTCAAAGGAAAAAAAAAATACACTCTATGTCTTGATCATAGTTACCTCGAATCCATCTTAGTTGTAGCCCAAATAAGGTTACAATTAAGATGGATTAAGAATGTTTGTTATTAAGACATACAATGTGTGTTTTTTTTTGTTTACATATTTTTTGTTTACATATTTTTTGTTCATGTTTACTATTTATATATTTTGTTTCTATTAGAATGTAAGATTAAGCTTTAATTTAACTTTATAAAATCATTTTGTAAAATATGCATTTTCTTTTACTTATATTCGTTATTTTGGTTTTATTTATAGTCAACATGGAAATTGAGTTTTTTTTCCTTCAAATAAACCTTTTTTGTTTAACATCAGGCTTGGTGTATATAAAATATGGTTGACGACCCTTTTTCACAGATTAATGATAGGCTTTGATATCATATTAAGAATGTGAATTTAAGTTTAACTCAACTTTATATAAAACTGACTTTGTAAGATGATGATTGTCTATATACTTTATTTTGATCTTAACTCTATTGGATATGAGACTTGATTTTTTTTAATTTTTTTTTTATACTTTTGCTCACACCCAACATTATTGAGTTTGATATGAGAATAAATGAGGAGTGACTCTTTTATGGATTTAAGATAAATCAAATGAGCTTTATTTTTTTCAACATACCCTCGCACATTTAGCACTATTCAACTTTATGTGTATGTAAATGGTAGGTAGCTATATTTAATGAATATAAGATAACTTTGATAGTATCTTGAGAATATATCCTAACTTGATCTTAAAAAAATGGTTTGTAAGTAGAGGTAGAAAAAGAAGCTAAATTGAATTGAATTAAACTACAAAAAATGAATAATTTTCATAAGAACTAAACTCAATTATATATATATATATATATATATATATATATATATATATATATTGAATTATAAAAACTAAACTATATTTATAAAAGGGTAAAATTATAAGTGTAATGCTAACACAATAGTTTAGCAGATCAGACTTCCAAAAAAATAGCCCAAACAATAATTGGGCCAATTTGGCCAAGCCTAGCAAACCAATCAAATTAGGTTAAATTAGGTTAAGCTACTATTTTCCAAGTTTGAAACCTATTACAACTATCTGACTAACAAAAAAATAGTTGAATTAAATTTGTCTAAATTAATTTATGATTCAAATGACTTTTTTATTTTTAGTTCATTGTATTTCTTTTTCAAATTTTTTTTTACTCTTATATACTTTATTTTGGTCACATCATTAGTTGATATGATGTCTTCCATTCACATCCAACAATTGAAATCTCAAGCATAAAATTTACAAGATTAGATATTTACATATGATCCGTTAATAACTTAATAATTAAGATAGAATCTGATACTATTTTATAAATATAAATTTGAGTCTAACTCAATTTAATAGCACAAATTTATATAGTAAAGATTATATTTATTTATATACTCTCCTTTAATTTTATTTTTAGTTGATGCAAGACTTTAATTTTTTTTAATTATTATACTTTTTTAAATGTAACGTTTCACAATTATACTTTAATCGCTTTTCAATTCTAGCGATCACATTATCGCTAAAGTTATACAACTAAAGATCTTTTAAATTTTTAAAGAAAGGACCTAATGGAAGATGAGGCAGATGATAAATTATAAAGTTTGCATTATCATTTCAATGCTAAGATGGATTATAAAAGTTGAGTTGCTATTTGGTAGAGCCTATAGAGGAATACATAACCAAGACGAATGATTAGCTGCTAATCAAATTAATATAATTCGTGCATGATGATGGCGACGAGCAACTAAAGCAATTTGAGTTTCCGAACATTTTTTATTTGCTAGATATTTAATAATTTTTACATGATTATGTTTAGGAGAGAAAATAGAGTGAGAATAAAATGGAGAAAAATCCTCAATTATAACATAGATAGATCAACTGATATTTTTTATTTATTTAAAAATACTAATAAAATAAAATTTTAAGTATAATATATATATATATATTTAAATAATTAGATAATTTAAAATTTATAATATATATAAAATCAATAATTTTATTCGATGTAAATATTTATTAAACAATTTTATCTTTAAATTTTTAAATAATAAAAAATAATATTAAAAATTAATTATTGTTATAAAAATAAGACTTAAATTTAATATTTTAATATTTGAAAATTAAATACAATATTAATTAATTTAATAAATATCAATAATTTTTAAATATTTTTATTTTATAAAATATATGTCTCGACGCCAGAAGTCTTTAACAAAGCATACGTAACTGCATGA